>NW_027555958.1:76792733-77992733 GCF_003287225.1 Phascolarctos cinereus
ATCCCAGCTTTGTGATAGCTGCCAATTTGATAAGCACACCTCTCTTCCTTTGCTTTGTTGTAGCCGGGACCCAGTATTCCGGCAGACCAATGTTCCCCTCCATCACAGGGCTGTCCTTGATTAAGGGAAACTACATTCTTTGCAAGTTGCCCATCCTGTGTGGTTTTGGCCAGATGGGCCAAACGTGATAATGATCATGAGGATAATCCCTCCCAGAGGCACGATGAGATTCACAGTGATAGAAACACCCCGGCATCTTTGCTTTAGTGATGTGCACCCTGTCATCACAGGTGTGACTCACTTGTCAGTTTGCAGAGGCGAGTGTTAGCATGCAGACAAAGAAGGGGCCGACAAGTAAACCTCCCTGAATGTCTCTGGGAGGATTGGCCACAGACTCACCCCACTGAATTCTGTTGGTGGTCTTAAATCTCCAAACGCTTCTTAGGAGAATTAGGAGGTGTGTTTGCAAGAAGAGTGGCTTTTCCTCCCTCCTTTCCCAAAGGCTAAGCAAATAGGAATCACGGAGCCTCTTAGATAAGCCCTGGACATTCTTCTTGCTACTGTAGATTTCTCTTCTTCAGATTGTGGGGCTTGTTTTCCTGAAGGAGAAAGGAGAGGGAGAGAGAGGAGGGAGTGGATGAGAAAAGGTGGGAGGGAAAGAGAGAAGGAGAGAGGGAGAGGGAGGGAAGAGATGATAAGAGAGAGAGGAGGAAGTAGGAGGAAGAGAGGAGAGGGAAACAGAAGGAGAGGGAGGGAAAGAGAGAAGAGGAGAGAAGGGGAGAGAGAAGGGGGAGAGAGAGGGAGGAAGAGGGAAAAAGCAGAGAAGGAAAAAAAGAGGGAGAGAGAGAAACAACCAATTTTCTGTGAGTCTTTTGCTAAATTTAATCCTAGATTCTCAGAGAAAGGAATCTCTCAGCAGGCCTGAGAGCTTTCTCCCTTCAGTTAATTTCTTCACTTATTGGAACCTTAAGAAGAGCACAACAAAAGAAAATGGAAACAGCAAAAAGAGCATAATGCAAACTTGTGAGATTGGTTCTCATCGTGCAAGGAGGAAGTTTTCCAGCGATCTGATTGGATTCTGCTCTGTCCATCCTGAGAGATTTGTGCTTAGGTTGTCTGGGCTGGTCAGTACTAGCCTTTTCTTTCCACAGCTCTCCGCCTTTCCAGAGAAGAAGGTATAAACTTCTGCCTACATTGAGTAGGCTAGGAGTTCACATCAGCCCCCAGTTCTCCCACCCCTCACCAGATGTATTTCCGGGAAGGCAAACAAGGGTAATTGAAAGAGGAGGAGACTATTAAACTCTTTAGGCCACTAGTGGGATACCACCCCTCTCTCCCACGGCCCCCCACCCTGATTCCCCTGTGCACACCAGTCTGTCTGTATTTTTGCAGCTGCATGAAGGTTTCCTTGCCACCATGACTATCCTCTGTGTGAGCATGGAGATCCTGCTCACAGTCAAGGCTTTGCTTCCTTGTTAGCTCTGGCTCTGCTTGCTAATAAAGCAACATGCTATAAAGGACCCACTCAGCTGAATGCAGGGGAATGAACCTGGGATCTGGAGTCGGAAGACTTGGGTTCAAATCCATTCCCCGTGGTCCTGAGCAGGTCGCTCACCTTTCCCAGGCTCAGTTTCCTCATCTGTGCAACTAGGCTATTGGACTAGATGGCCTACAAGACTTCCAGCTTCAGATCTGTGGTGCTTTTACACAGGAAGGAATACTGGGTTTAAGAGTCAGGAAAGACCTGTGTTCAGTTCCTACCTCTGGTCTTACTGGCTGTGTGACTCTGTGCAAGTCACTTAACCTCTGCCTGTCTGTTTCCTCAACAGTACCTACCTCCTAGATGGTTATAAGGATCAAATGAGAAAATATTTTGAAAGAGCCCAACACATAGTAGGCACTTATTAAATACTTTCTTGATATAATACATAGAGAGAGTAACTGAAAATTGTCTGAATTCATTAAAAATTTTACAGTTACTAAGCAAATTTAGTTGGTGATATTGATATATTCATTTCTAGCTTTTAAATATACCATATTAAATCTCAATGTATATAAACTATATAATTATAATAATTATATGATTATATCATAATATATTTGTATGATATATTTATATCATAATATATTATATAATTATGTATTATATGATAATGGTATAAATGTTATTAAATACATACATACCAAAAGTACATTTCAGAACTTAAAATACTGGGTGAATGTCACCTCTTATTCTTACTAACCCTGAGCCATTGTTTTTCCCCAGCTAGCCCATCGGCCAAGTGTCCAGGACCTGCTGTGGGTAACAGGGCCCCTTCTGCAGAATGGAGGGCCAGAGTCATTTAGCCAATTGATGAGTATCCTTTCTGAGCTCTTGTGTGGTTACCCAGAGGGGGGTGGCTCCAGAGTGTTTTCCTATAACTGGTATGAAGACAACAACTACAAAGCCTTCCTAGGCATCGATCCTTCCAGAAAAGATCCTGTCTATTCTTATGATAAAAGAACAAGTAAGTTTTCTTTTAAGTTCCTGAGTCATTCCTCATCTACCATGTTGGTCAGGTTAGTTAGATGCTCCTAGGCTGTGGTTGGAAATCCTGTGTTGGCTTTAACATATTGACTTCTTTGCGTGACATCAGGCAGTTTAGGGGGGGACAGGTGAGGGCAAGAAGGAGAGCCCTCTGTTTTCCCACTGATGAAAGAATAGAAATTGTAAAGTAATTTGGGCATGAGCCATGGATTGGGCCAAGACTTGGTTGGAAAAAACAAAGGGGGCATTGGTCATTGATTTAATTGAACAGGATTAAATTCTAGAGGAAAAGTTGGAGGAAAGGTGAATTGGGAGGCAGAACAGAATTTCAATCAAAGCTCAGGTTAGAAGGGCCCTGGCAAGTCAACATGACTGTGGTTGTTTTGACAAACACAATGCAAGGGAGAGCTGGGTATGCAGCCCTGTCTAACTTTCTAGATGCCAAGGCCCTGCCAGGGAACTTCCCCCACCCTTCATTCTTTCTTCCTGTCTCTTATAACAACAGGGCAAATGAAATAAGGAAGTGGGGGAGGTGCCAGCTGTAAGCCAGCCTTGTGACACTAACAGCAGCATCAAGTTAAACCAAGTAGACAAGCACTTATTAAGCACCTACTGTATGCCAAGCATTATATAAAATCCTGTGTTTGTAAAGAAAGGTGAAAAATACCCTCAAATATCCTTTCCCTCAAGGAGCTTACATTGTAATGGAGGAGACAACCTTGTCTATACAACTAGGTCCGTAGAAGATACATAGGGAATAGGTGGAAGGTAGCTCAGGGCACCTCGGAAGTCAGGCATAGAACTCATGGAAAAATCAATGATGGCTTAAACTGTCAATGTCTTTATGTTGCCCCTGCCTGTTTGGCTCTGCACCTCCTTTTCTTTGGGGGGATAATGTCCTTTATCTCTTGGCCTAATCACCAGCAATCTTTCAAAATTTTCTCTTCCAAATAAACACAGCAGGGTAAGATCCAGCTTTCATTTCCAGTGACAAGGCCTTGACTGAGCTGTACTGGGGCATTTGGCTACTTGCTGATAATGACCTCGTTATTGTATGAAAGCAGCCTATGAGCTTAGTCTGTTTGTCAGTCCTTCAGTTCTGAATGAATGGGGCCTCAGATTTGGACACCATGACGACAATGCTTAGTGATGAGCTCTTCAGCAGAGTGGATGTGGTTCCATCAACCCTCTCTTCCTCTCTCCTGGCAGCACCTTTTTGTAATTCCTTGATCCAGAACTTGGAAGCAAACCCTTTAACTAAAATAGCCTGGAGGGCAGCAAAGCCCTTGCTGATGGGGAAAATCCTCTTTACTCCAGATTCCCCTGCTGTTCGACGGATATTAAAACATGTAAGCTTCCTCTCTCCTCACCCCTCATGCCTCTTTGCCTTTGGCCCCTCAAGAAAATGTGTACTTTTATTTCTCCTATTTTACTTACCCTGGTGATCCTCATGTTTATTTTGGGCTGGTGGGTTGCTGAGGTTTCTATCCTCCTCTCTATGTCACTCGTGCCTTGGCGTGATCCACTCCAGTGCCCATGCTATGGTCTTCACCTCAGCATATCAGCCTCAGAATCTCAGTGATGAGGTCTCCCAACCAGACACCTGTGCTCTATCTCTGTTGGAAATGTGTGCCATTTCCACTATGAGCGAGTTCAAATAGCCGATGAGTCTGTGTCCAGCCTGCATGAGAAGGTATCAGTATAGATTGGAGAAGAGAGAGGGAGGAACCAGCTCACTAACAGAATGAAACCAGAAGGTTTCATGGAGTTCAGGGAGCCAATAACACTATCGATATCCCATGGACCATTGAGGGTAACAAGAAAGCATTAGTTTCAGCCAATCAAGGATCCTGAGAAATGATAGATTCTTCTGGGAAATCTCAGCAGACTGAGGAATCCTCAGATCGATGTAGAAAAAGAAAAACACTTCCATGAGCAGCCTTTCCCAAACACAGTGACCACTTTGACAGGGTATGTTAGAAAACCATAAAAGCATTTTCATGTGCACTCTTTCTTTTTTCTCCCTGCTCTCTCCTTGCTCCTCTGTCTGTCTGTCTGTCTGTCTGTCTTTGTTTCTCAGGCCAACTCGACTTTTGAAGAATTGGAGCGTGTTAAAAACTTTCTCAAGGCTTGGGAAGAAGTGGGCCTCAGATCTGGCATTTCTTTGACAACAGCACACAGATTACCATGATCCGAGTATGGGAAGCTCTTGTGTGGTGGGTCTGGGAGGGGAGCAGATAAGAGAATGAGATTGAGTCCCCTTCTGGATTTCATCAGGTTTTGAAATGAAGGTAAAAATAGAACAAGCATGGCCCCCATCTCTAAATCTGTGCTCTGTGATGCCATCCACAATCCAAGGATCATGGAGAGGAAGCATGATGTAGAGACTAGATTCAAGTCAAGTCAACAAGCATTTGTGAAGCACCTACTATGTGCCAGGCACTGTACTAGGTGGTGGGGTTACAAAGAAAGGCAAAAGATAGTCACTACCTTTGCTATCAAGGAGCTCACAATCTAATGAGGGAGACAACAAGGAAACAACTATGTAGAAACAAGATAAAGATGGGATAAATTGGAGATAATCTGAGAGAGAAAGCACTAAATTAAGTAAGACCAGGAAAGGCGTCTACTTTAAATGAGCCTTGTAGGAAGTGGGGAGCCAGGAGGCAGGGATAAGGAGGGAGAGCACTCTGGGCATGAGCCTTAGATTCAGGAAGACCTGTGTTTGAATCTTGTTTCAGATACTTAGTACCTGTGTGACCCTAGGCAAGTCACCTAACTTCTCTGGCTCTCAGTTTCCTCATTTGGAAAATGAGGAGATTGGTCTCTAAGGTCCCTTCCAGGTCTAAATCTGTGGACTTTTGATCTATGAAACTTCAGAGCATACCATACCATTTCCAAAACATAGTTTGGAAAGAAAATATGTGAGTTGAATGCCAAGGGAATATCCAAACATAATGTTCAAACCAAGAGGGAAATCCCAGGGTCTTTGCCACTTATGAAAGACTCAAGAGGGCCTCAATCATCCTAGAAAGGTTTCCTATTCAAACTGGACACCCTTATGGGGGTCCAAGTGGGCTGCACCTGCACAGTGGCTGATTTTTGTAAGTTTCCAACTCTGCCAAGAAAGGAGTATTAAGTCTCTTATAATTGGACTAGTTGAGAAAGAAAATATCCCAAAGAAAATGTTGTTGCTTTTCTCCTTCCCTTAGAAGACTATTACATTATAGGGAATACCTGGGTTTTGGTGGGTCTGTTTAGGGAAAGCTTGTTCTGTTGTCAGGTTCTCTCTCGGGGGCCCACAGTGACTTAAGTCTACCTGCTAGAGTCTAGAGTAAAACCTGCCTACTTGGTAAAGCATCTTGGGTACCTCTTCCCCAAATACCACGACCTGGGGAGAGCCTTAAGAACTGGGACAAAGGTAGCATGGATACAGAAGAAAGAAAGAAAGAAAGAAAAAAAGGAAGGAAGGAAAGGTGAGAGAGAGTGAAAGAAAGGAAGGAAGAAAGAAGGAAAGAAAGATGGAAAGAAAAAAGGAAAGGACAGAAGGAAGGGAGAAAGAAAAAGAGAGGGAGAGAAAGGAAGGAAAGAAAGCAGAAAGCATCTTAGGGCATCTAAATCTGGCATCAGAGGATCTTAGTTCATATTGCAACTGACAGTTTCTACATGCATGACTTTGGACAAGTCACATAATTTCTCTGGCCTCAGTTTCCTCATCTATAAAATGAGAGGATCAGATTAGGGGACCTTTAAAATCCCTTCCAGACCTAAATCTATAATCTTGGAGAAAATGATTGCTACTGAAATGCCCAATGTACTTTTCTTGTCCCTTACTTAGGATACTCTGGATAATCCAACAGTGAAAAGCTTTGTGAACAGACAGCTTGATGGGGAAGAAATCACAGCTGAAGCCATACTCAACTTTCTCTATAATGGGCCTGAGGAGGGCCGGCCTAAAAACATGGTCCAGTTTGGCTGGAGAAATGTCTTCAACTTCACAGACCACACCCTGCGTCTGGTTAATCAGTACATGGAGGTAAGAGTGAACAAGTCCTTGCAGCTCTGCATAACATACATAAAGGAACACCCTGGAAAGTAGATGCAAGAGATCCCCTCAGCCAGCCAGAGGGGCTTCCAACTTAGGGTTCCATTTTCACCATGGAAGGAAGGCATACACTGTTCAATAAAAAAAGAACCAAAACAGACATGGTTCTGTATTTCAAGAACAGAATCCTGGACTTATGATCGTGTAGACCTGGGTCATGATCCTGCTTCTGATACTTTCTCTCTTAATGATAATGGGCAAACCACTTCATACTCAGTGCCTCAGTTTTCTTCATCTGTAAAATAGGGGTAATATGTGTAGAACATCCTTCACAGGCTTGTTGCAGGACTTTTAAAACTGCATATATATGTATGTATATGTGTATATGTGTCTATATAATACACATACATACATATGCAGCTAGGTATTGCAGTGGGTAGAGTGCCAAGCCTGAAGTCTGCAAGTCACTTAACTCTTTGCCTTAGTTGATCATCTGTCCAATGGAAAAGGAAATGGCAAACCACTTCAGTATCTTTACCAAGAAAACCCCAAATATGGTCACAAAGAGTTGGACACAACTGAAACAACTCAACGACTACACACACACACACACACACACACACACACACACACACACACACACACACTCATGCACTCACACATGTGTGAGAGTGTGTATGTGTGTACAAGCTAACAAAGCCAGTCCGTAGTAGAAATATAGCATGTGCTTTAAAGATATGTAAGACACCCTTCCAAAAGTGGTGAGGAAAGTGGCTTCTTTACAGATCTCCTCCCCACCTCTCCCCGCTACCCCCCTCCCATACCCAACACATATTAATCTAATAACAAGAAAAGAGTCCAAAAATAGATTTAGAGAAGGTTGGAGAGAGAACATTTTAAATAACAAACATGTCTACTCAAAACCATATTGGGGGACAAATTACCCTAGCATTGGCTCTGAAGTAACTGGGAACCATCCTACTGCAATACATGGTTCAGGAGATCAATTTAAACTGTAAGTTAGCCTTTTGACAGCCTCACAGGTTGAGGCCAAACAAAAGGTTCTCTTTCTTCTCAGCATAGAGACTAAAGGCCCATTGACATTCTGTGTATTAAACATCCCATTGTGTGACTTGAAGTTAAATGTCTTCCGTCAACCCTGTTTTGTAGAAATGTAGATTCTTTGGCCTCATAGGACAGAGTGTAGCCCAGCAGATAGAAAGTTGGCCTCAGATCCAGCAAAACCTGGGTTCGAGTCCTAGTATTGACACCTGCTGGCTGCATGACTGGGGATGAGTCACTTAACCTTTCAGTGTTCTGGACAACTAAGAAATTAAGTGGCAGAGAAGCTAATGGCTTGCACTGGTGGAAGGAATTTCCTTACTTTGTGCCAATGACATATTTGGTCAAGATCCTGTCTCCTGTCCCTGTAGGACTGAGAACTGGAAGGCTCTTTCTAAGTCATCTAGTCCAACTGCTTCCTTTTAGGGATGAGAAAACTGAGGTGAAGGTACTTGATAAAGGTCCCATGGAGCAAAAACAAAAAACCTTTATTGGTATATTTTGTTTCTATATCATCTTCATTTCTGAATATATACATATAATATATATGTAGGTATATATTTGTGTGTTTATATGTGTGTGTGTGTATATATATGTATGTATATATGTATGTATGTACATATGTACACCTTCCTATTCCCTCCCAATGAGCCAATCCCTTGTTACAAAGAATAAAAAATAAAGAGGGTAAAAACAGTACTGTAAAACCAATGAATGGATTAACTTTGACTAATATATTTTCACTAATCAGGACCTAGCTGTATGTGCAATATTGTAGACCCATAGCTGTCCATCCTTGGTAAAGGAGTGGAGGTGGCATTTCTCACCTCTTCTCTGGACCCAGTACACTTTGCTACATCTGTGTGAGATGCATTGCCTGCCTTGGAAAGGCTATGTTCAGTTTGTCCCCTGCCAGTAGATGATCTGAGAACCTATGCTTCTGGTCTTGAGACCAAGTGGAAAGCGGGCATTTTTCTCTCTGGGGTTAACCAGCTTTATAGAAAGAAAGAGAGAGAGAGAGAGAGAGAGGGAAAGAGAGGGAGGGAGGGAGGGAGGAAAGAAAAAAAGAAGGAAAGAGAAAGAAAAAACCTATCTTGGTTATTTCATCCACAGAAATGACTTGGTTATCTGGAAAGGGGTTAGGATTTGATAATGGACAGGTGACTGCCTTAGCCCCCAGCCAGGGATTGGACTAGCAGAGACCATCAAGTCTAACCCTGTCATTTTATAGGAGGTCTGGGGAAGTTAATTGAATATCCTAAGGTCAAAAATGTCACATCAAAGGTAGGATTTGAACCCAAGTCCTTTGATCCTAGAACCCAGTACTCTTTTTATTGTGCCATCTTAATATTTTCATTATGTAATCATTGGACCAATGATATATGTAAAATGCTTTTCAAACCTCAAAGTGCTATACAAATGCTAGCCATATTCTTATTATTTGTATTGTATTTTACCATCTGCCTAAGATAGAAAGCATAGAGATACAGGAGGAACATACTCCTCCAGAGAGGTAGAGAGGAAAGGGACCTTAAAGGCTACTGAGTCCAACTGCCCTGATTTTACAGATGAGGAAATTGAGGCAGGCAGAAGTTAAGTGAAATACCCAGGATCAGACAAATACTAAGGGTGAGGCTCCTGGTGCAAGTCTTTAAGCCTGAAGGCTGAGTAACCACTTAGGAAGAATGCTGGAGAAGGGATTCTCCAGCTGCAATATACAGCCTCTGAGGCCCCTTTCAGTTGAGATTCTGGGACTCTGGGACTGCCTGGAGACACACAAGCACCTTCATCCTTAGATGGCTGTTCTGTGGTTCTCAGATATTTTATTTGCTTTATGTTCTCCCTACCAAAAGTCTTCTGAAACACTGAATCCTCAGGGGCATGCTGGTAAATGTTTAATAATTGGCTCTCCAAAAAAAAAAATGTACACGGGACACACTTTTACGTGTAGTCTACGTTAGTGACATTTTCTCCATGACTCTTAAGCCAATACAATGAATGAAACAATAAATGTGTGCCCTGATGTGTAGTATTTGCTGATTTCTTAGGGGTAAATGCTCATACTGAAAATTGGACAATTTGTTCTCAGGAGGTTAGAGCTGGCTCCAGCATGCTCCTGTGTATGCCCCACACAACCCGTCTGTCTTTGCCCACTTAACTTTTCCCTCCAGGAAATAAAAAATACTCTGAGCCACTGTTGGGCAGAGAAGAAAGGGCTCAAGACTATCCAGAAATAGCTGCAGTCTGGGAGTCCTTCGTTAGTTTATCCGTGTGCATATGGATCAGTTTCTAGGATCCTCCCCACCCCCAATAAGTTCTCTCTCCAATTAGAGTCACTGATCAAGGAAGAGTTGAATGGTCAGATCTTCAATAAGTAGATACCTTGAGCAGGTATAAAATAAATTTATACATGTCACCAATGTATGTGGCATGTATGTATATATAAATATATATTTGTCTCTTAATTTTGTTTAATTATTAATTCAATAAGTTTATTGTGTTCTTCTTTTAGATCGTTTCCAAGCTAAATATGTCCAAGCTCCTTCAATACACACACACACACACACACACACACACACACACACACACACACACGCACATGCACACGCGCACATACACACATGCTTTAAGCAAGGAAGGAGAGTTAGAAAATTCATTAGGTACTCTTCTGATTATCTTTGAATCTGAAAAGTTAAGCTTTCTTTGTTTAGTTTAGAGGTTGTCCTGGAACATATGAAACCTTGTCTGGAGTTCACAGTATTTTAAAAATTTCACAGTATATTCAGATTACAAAAATCTTGAATTTTATACCAGGAAGCCAAGATCAAACAAATCTTTCATATGAAAATATCCATGAGCAAGTCATAAAAGTTTGCTTTAACTAACTTTCACCTCCCGTGCCCCTTCTTTATGACTGAGGGATAAATAGAACATTTGTTCATTAGTTGTTTTTGCCTGCTGTGGACTCAGTCAATATAGAAACATAGTTAATTAACATTGGCTCCAACCTTTCATGAACCTGTATACCTATTTCTTTTATTATCTACCCAGCATGCTCAGCTTAATTACGACTTATCAGAGCCAAAAGGTTGGGCTCTGCAGTGTTGTGTTTTGGGACTAGCCTCTCTCCCCAGCTTAGCACACTCTGGGCCTTATTCCCACCACCACCCAATTGGAATGTGCTTAGGGAATGTAAACTATTTTTAATGTTAGCCTAAGTAAACAGTGATCAGGAAGATGAATCTCCGGGGGAAAAAACCATGCAATGTACCATGAAACCAAATACGAGGCATTTAGGAATTACACATTGTTGTCAAGTATCTATATGACTGCTCCCTCTATTAGTGCTTTGGGTCAAGATTTGGCTAGAGGGCTAGATGTGAAAGAAGTAGAGGAGCAGTATAGAAGTCTGACTGACTCTAATAATAATAATACTAGCTAATATTTATAGAGCTTTTTTTTTTTTTGGTGAGGCAATTGAGGTTAAGTGACTCGCCCAGAGTCACATCTAGTCAGTGTCATGTGTCTGAGGCTGGATTTGAACTCAGGTCCTCCTGATTCCAGGGCTGGTGCTTTATCTACTGCGCCACCTAGCTGCCCCCTATATAGCTTTTTAGTGTTTGTGAAACACTTTATAAATATTGTCTCACTTGATCCATGCAACAATCTTTTGAGGGAGGTGCCATTATTATCCCCATTTTACAGATGAAGAAACTGAGGCAGACAGAGGTAAAGTAACTCACCCAGGACACACAGCTACTAAGTGCCTGAGGCAGGATTCTACCTCAGGGCTTCCTGACTCCAAGTCCAGTATTCTATATGATGTGCCTTCTGGCTGCCTCAAATGAAAATACAAGTTTAGCTACCTGATAAGGTTCATTAGCTTTCGCCTAAACACTACGTTAGGTCAAAAGACTTTACAGAAGACACTGTTTCAAAGACTCCATTCACAATCTGGCTCCAATCTGTCTTTGCAGAATTTTCATATTACCCCTCCTGAAGCACTCTGCATTCTAGTAAAATGTCCTATTCAAAAAATTAAAATGTCCCTTTACACTACATTCCATTTCCCGCCTCTGCACCTTTGCATAGGCTGACTCACCACCCCTGAAATGTTCTCTCTCTTCAGCCCTATGTCTTGGAATCCTTGATTCCATTCAAGACTCAGTCAACGTGCTGTCTCCTGTATTAATAACTAACATTCATATAGCACTTTAAGGTTTACAAAACCTTCAGAACACTGGGAGAGGGGTACCATTGTCATCCCCATTTTACATATGAGAAAACTGAGGCTAAGAGGTTAAGTGATTTGGCTGGGGTCACATGGCTAATAAGTATCTAAAGCAGTATTTGAATCCAAGTATTCTGACTCTTGCGGAGGGTGCTCTATCCACTATGCAATCTACCACTCCTCATTTCCAGCACCTCGTCTCCCAAGTTGTTTATTACCATTTGCATTTTTGTCTTTGCCTTTGCCTAGCGCAGTGCCTGGCATATAACAGGTCCTTAATAAATGCTTGTTGGGTTGGATTGGATTGAAATAAACATGATGGGCTGGACCAGCAATGCTGTAATGAAGATGTCATGACTTCACAATGGAGTTTGGACATAATGTCTTAACAATGGCATTGTATGTCTCTTGCCAGTCAGCGTGAGATAGTCAATAGGATACTGGATTGAATTCAGGAAGACCTGGGCTCAAGTCCCATCTCAGAGACTTAATGGCATGTGACTTGAGGCAAATTTCCTAACCCCTCTTAGCTATAAAATGAGAGGGTTGGGAATGATGGCCTTCCTAAAGCATAGTTCTGACCAAGTCACACACAGCCCTCCATTCAATAAACTGCAGGGGCATCCTCTCACCCCCAGGATCAAATATAAAACCTTCTGACATGCAAAGCCCTTCATAACTTGTCCTCCCCTCCCCCACGTTTCCAGTAACATCTTACACCCACCTGCCACATGCAACGTATTCTGTGATCCAGTGAAGCTGGCCTCCTGGCTGTTCTGCAATAACATACTCTGTCTGCTAACTTTGGCCCTTTCTCTGACTTTCCCCCAGGCCTCAAATTTTCTCCCTCCTCACCTCTGCCTCCTGGCCTCCCCAGCCTCCTTCAAGTGCCAGCTAAAATCACACCTTCTACAGGAAGCCTTTCCCAGTGCCCCTCAATTCTAGTGCCTTCTCTTTGCTGGTCATTTCCAATTTATCCTGTACACTGCTCATTTGAACATGGTTGTTTCCATGTTGTCTCCCTCACTATATAATGTGAGCTCCTCAAGAGCAGAGACTGTCTTTTGCCTTTCTTTATGTCCCCAGAGCTTAGCACCGTGCCTGGCACATAGCAGATACTTCATAAATACTTATTGACTAACCTCTCAGGTCCCTTCTAGCTCTCCATCTATGATCTATGGAATGTTTTTACAAAATCACAGTATCTGGGGGAATCTGATACCCAGTCTACATTATCATGTCATTACCTTTGCATTTGTCACTGATGCTAAATTACAAGTTGATTTATAAACAGGAACCATATCGTGTACTTTTCTTGTATTGTTAATAGTGCCCCATGAATGCACAGCTCGGCTCATCGTGGACTTGCAATACCTGCTTGTTGATTGAGCTTTAATGGATACCAGGTTTTCCGGTGACAAATGGCTATTATTCTGTGACAGCAACTTTCAGCATGATGTGCATGAGCCCTTCCTTTGACCAAACAATCTCCTGGGCAGCATTGGATGTCTTCTTTCCAGTCAGAATCTTTGCTTTTTCCTTTGACCTCTTCTTTTTCCTTTTCCTTTTCCCTTTCTGAAAATGGACAGAACGTATTTCTTGACAATTCTGACATAATTTGTATTTCATGACCAGGCGCTTCAGATGTCTAGTCACAATGCCTAATGGGGGAAATTTTATGTATTATTCAATTTAATTCAACAAGCATAGCATGTTCCCCTAAGTCTTCTCTTCTCCAGATTAAATATGCCCAGTTCTTTCAGTTAAGACATGTGTGACATGATCTTGAAACTTTTCAGCAACCTATTGGTCTTCCTCTGAAAACTCTTGAATTCATCAGTGTCCTTCCTCAAATGTGGCAACAGTACATTAGAGTCCCAGTTTTCTCATATTCTCTCCAACATTTATCCTTTTTTGTCATATTAGCCATTCTGAAATGTGTGAAGTGGTACCTCAGAGTTGTGTTAGTTTGCATTTCTCTAATCAAAAGTGACTTAGAACATTTCTTCATGTGCCTATAAATAGCTTTGATTTCTTCATCTGAAAACTACCTATTCATATCATTTGACCATTTATCAATTGGGGAATGCCTTGCATTCTTATAAATTTAACTCTGTTTTCTATATATTTTAGAAATGAGGTCTTTATCAGAGGCACTTGCTGTAAAGATTGTTTCCCAGCTTTCTGCTGTCCTTCAAATATTATTGGTTGCATTGGTTTTGTTTGTGTAAAAGCTTTTTAACTTAAAATAATCAAAACTGTCTAATAGATTTTGCTTCAGCCCCTTATCCTTGCTCTGTGTGTGTCTCTCTGCTTCAAGTGTGTTTCTTGTAAACAGAATATTGCAGGATTCTTATTTTTGATCCACTTTGCTATCCACTTCTGTTTTATAGGAGAGTTCATCCCATTCATGTGGACAACTATGATTACTTGCTGTGTATTTCCCACCATCATCTTTTTCCTGCTGTTAGTCTCCTTTCTCCTTTCACCCTTTCTCTCCTACCAGTGTTTTGCTTCTGTCTACCACCTCCCCGATCCGCCCTTCTTTCTGTCAGTTCTCTTTCTTTCCCCACTCCACTTACTCTCTTCCCCTCCTGCTTTCCTGTCAAGTAAGATAGATTTCTGTATTCAGCTGGTTGTATATATTATTCCTTCTTTGAGCCAATACTGATGAGAGTAAGGTTCAAGCAATGGCTATTGTCCACCCTCCCATTTTTCACTCCAGGTTTTTTGCTCCTCTTCATGTGAAATAATTTACCCCATTCTACTCTCCCTTCCTTCTGCATCCAGGGTACTCCTCTCTCTCATCCCTTAATTATTTTTTATGTCATTCACTCCAACTCACCTTATAGCTGTACCCTCTGTCTGTGCATATTCTTTCTAGCTGCACTGTTAGTGATACAGTTCTTAAGAATTACAAGTATCATCTTCTCATGTAGGGATGTAAACAGTTTAGCTCTAGTGAATTCTTATGTTTTCTTTTTCCTTTTCACCTTTTTATGCTTTTCTTGAGTCTTGATACTGGAGGTCAACTTTTTTGTTCAGCTCTGGTCTTCTCCTAATGAAAACTTGAAATCCTTCTATTTCATTGAATGACCATTTTTTTCCTTTGAAGTAGCATGCTTAATTTCACCGGTAGGTGATTCGTGGATGTAGTCCTAGCTCCCATTGCCTTCTAGAATACCATGTTCCATGACCTCCAGTTCTTTAAGGTTGCAGCTGCTAAGTCCTCTGTAATCCTGATTGCGGCTCCCTGATATTTGAATTGTTTCTTTATGGCCACTTGCAGTATTTTTTTCCTTCACCTGATTGATCTGTAATTTGGCTATCATGTTCCTTGGTGTTTTTACTTTGGTATCTCTCTCCTGAAATGATCAGTGGATTCTTCTAGTGCCTATTTTGCCCTCTGATTCCAGGATGTCAGGGCAGTTTTCCTTGATAACTTCTTGAAAGATGCTGTCCAGGTCCTCCTTTTGATTATGGTTTTCAGGTAGTCCAATGATTCTGACATTGTCTTTCCTGGATCCATTTTCTATGTCAGTTGTTTTTCCAATGAGGTATTTTACATTTTCTTCTATATTTTCAGTTCTTTTGAGTTTGTTTGATTGATTCTTGATGTCTCATAGAGTCATTAGCTTCCACTTGCCCAATTCTAACTTTTGAGGAGTTGTTTTCCTCAGTTAGCTTTTGTACTTCATTTTCCATTTGGCCAATTGTGCTTTTTAAGGAATTGTTTTCTTCAGTATATTTTTGTATCTCCACATTTGGCCAATTCTGCTTTTTAAACAGTTGTTTTCTTCTTCCAAGCTTTTAACTCCTTTTTTCATAATTCTCTTGCATCACTCTCATTTCTTTTCCCAATTTTTCTTCCATCTCTCTTGTATTATTTTTAAGCTCCTTTTTTGGGCTCTTTCTGAGTTCTTTCTGGGCTTGAGACCATTTCTCATTTTTCTCTGGGGCTTTGCCTAGAGGTGTTTTGACATCATTGTCCTCTGCTGAGTTTGTGCCTTGATCTTCCCTGTCACCATAATATCTTTCTATGGTCAGATTCTTTTTGTTGTGGTTGTTGTTGTTTGCTCATTTCGGGGGGCCTTTTTCCTTTCTTTTAAATTTGAGCTCTGTTCCCAGGGCGTAAGGGGCACTGGCTTCTTGCGCCAGGGGCTGCAGGCCCTGGTGGCTTACCTGGTGCTGCTCTTATGTTGCCCTGAGGCCTGTGGGGGACCCTTGTGTCTGGTACTGTCCTGACGGGGTAGGGTGGGGGTGACTGGCACTGCTGGAGGCTGGAGGGGTCTGGCAGCTCACCTGGTGCTAAGCCAGGTCCTAAGGCTAGCGTTTGGTGTGTGTGGAGGCCAGTGGGGGTGTTTCTGCATTTCTCCGGGGCTACATGGAAGCATGTGGCAGGGGCCCAACACGGGTGTAAGGTTGGCATCTACTTGTTTGCATGGGGCTACACTGAAGTACACAGAGGTTCTCTGAGTTAGAGTCTGCCCATTCCCTTGGCTATACTGAGGCGTGTGGGGGTCCTGGTGTTGGTGTTTGCCTGCCACTACACTGGGGTTCAGGATGTCCCGCCGGTTTGCAGAGGTGGGGCTTTCTTCTGGCTTGATGTGATGCTTCCTCTCCTGGACTGTGCTCCCCTTTTACTTGAGTAATACAGATATTTCTTGCCAATCTTCCAAGTTTCTTGGGCTAGAAGTTTGTTCCCCTCCCCCATCTTTTCACTAATTCTGCTGTTCCAGGGTTTGTTTTGGGGAGCTATTTTATGGTTGTTTGGAGGTGAATATGGAAGAGTTACAGTGATTTACTGCTTACTCTGCCATCTTGGGTCCTGAAAGTCTACTAATCTAAATAATTTTTTAATAAGAAATTTAACTGAGTGTTAAACCACTGACATTTGCTTAAAAACTCATACACACACACACACACACACACACACACACCACACACACACACATACATCTCCAAGGGACCATTAGGTTATATTTCTAAGAGTTCTGACAAGTGCTAGCATTTATCACTTTAAATTTTGCAAAACATTTTACATCTGTTATCTCATTTGATCTTCACAACAACCAGGAAGGTAGATACTATAATTATTCCCATTTTATGTATGGGGAAACAAAGACTGATAGAATGCAATGTCTTGCCCAGATGTTTGAGATGAGATTATAAATTCAGGTCTTTTTGACTTGAGGTCAGTTGGCCAATAGGTGTGTGACAGTGGGCAAGTCAATTAACCCTATTTACTTCAGTTTCCTCATCTATAACATGAGCTGGAGAAGGAAATGGCTGAGCACTCCAGTATCTTTAACAAGAAATCTCTAATGGGGTGATGAGGAATCAGACACAACTGGACAACAACAACGGTGACTCCAGTACTCTATCCACTGTGCCGCCTGAGCACCAGTTTCACATAGGACAGTTGCTATTAGGAACCTGAAATAGTTTCCTGGTTTTCTTTCTCTGAGGATATCCTGAAAAAACAGTGGCCCTTCATTGCTGCCTGGGACAGCTTTCTGTTGAGCTGTTCTGAACTCATGCTAATTCCTGATTAGGGGTACAAAAAATGCTTCTGGCTAGAGATCATGGAATGCTCCTTAAACACATATCAAAGGTAATCTGGCTCAGGGCTGAAGCTAACATGGGGTAAATGAGGCTCTGCCCAAGGAGCCCACATCCAAGGGGAATGCTTTCTCCTTCTTTTAAGTGATTTCTGTCCCCACATCTCATAGTCCTCTCTCAATCTGTTCTGTTGTATAACTTCAGGGTTTTCTCTTCAGCCCTCATGGGCTAAGGGTGAGAGAGACTGCTGTCTCTTCTGTTGCCATTGCTTCCATGTTTGGACTGTCTTCTTGGGCTGCTGTTACCAACCTCAATTCGACAGTTTTTGCTCTAGATAAAAATATTGATGATTAGAGTACCAGCCCATCCCTTAAGGGGTGTGTGTGTGTGTGTGTGTGTGTGTGTGTGTGTGTATAGCTCTGCCCTTTACCCACTGAGCTATTCAAACCCGGGAAAGTAAATGAGGGACAGATGAAGATAGGATACATTCTGAACCATTTGATTTGAATGGAGGAAGAAGAAAAATGGTTATTTTCTATAAATAACATCTATCTGGAATGGTAACATGGTAAATGTGTGGAAATTACCAGCCCCTGTTGATAAATCAGAAGTTTTTGTAGCCAATAGGAGGAAATATAAAAATCAATTAGTCCAATATGGCACTAGGGGAGATGGATAGAGTTTTTTAATCTTGCTAAGAAGAAGTTAAATATATATGATGTGCTTTCAATGAATATACTTGTAGAAACATGAGATTTAGAGCTTGGAGGGATGACTTAGGCAGAATGGAGGGATCTTGGAGATCACTGTGATGACAAATCTTTACAGATAAATAAACTGAAATCCAGAATATTTAAATGATGTCCCATGGGGGCCAGAGAAAAGAATATGCCTTTGGCATTAAAAAATGAATTATCCTAATCATCAACCTTCTGCCTAGGGAATAGTTTACTTCCATGATGAACTCAGGCCAAGTGTTTCCCAAAACAAGTCAACAGTAGTTGTGCCATTTAAACTATTTGTAAAATTCACGCATTTCATAAAGTTCTAGATAGGATCTAAGATCTAGATATGGAAGGGACCTCAACATTCATCTAGTCACTTTTAAGATGAGGAAATTGTGACTTAGGGAGATGAAATAATTGATCCAAGTCTACATTGTTAGTAAGTGATAAAGTCAGAATTGGCACCCAGTGTTGAAGCCACTTATAAAATGATGCTTCTCCCTGATGCCTAATCAGGATTTCTATAGACATTTTAAAAAAATCGTCAGTGCACAAACATAAAAACAAAGATTAGGAATAGAATCTCTTAGGAAAAGTATATGTATATGTATTTATGTATGTGTACATATGTATATGTATATATTAATACCTACATATAAATATATCCAGTGCTTTACTGTAGTCTGGTGGTTGTGGGTGGTAAGGAGGGAGGGGAGAAGGGAGCAAAAGAACAAAGTAAAAAGTGCATATGAGAGGACAAAAGAAAACCTACAAAGAAACAAAGATGGACAGCTTTCAACATAATGAACAATATTTAATATATAGGCTTTATTAAAATGAAAAGTTATCACTATAAAATTTGAATCCTCTCCTATGTACTGCTGTGCACATGACTTTTTTTTGCTTTTTATTGTATATTTAAGTTTACAATGTTTCTTTTTCTTTTCTTATTGTATATTTAAGTTTTAGCATTTGTCTAAAATATAAAAAGGAAAAAAAAGGAAAAAATCATCAGGTCCATGGGTCTTCAGACTTTGACTATTCTGAAAATATAATAAAAATATTATGTTACATATATGTGTATATACATATGTGATATATAACTTGCTGACATTAGATTGTGAGATGCTTGAGGGCAAGGACTGTCTTTTGCCTTTCTTTGTATCTCCAGCACTTAGCACAGTGCCTGCACATAGCAAGTGCTTCATAAATACTTGTTGACTGACTAGCTGACAGATGGACATTTGTAAAATGCCAAACTGGTCAACTCAGCTGACCAGATCCTATTCAATCCTAGCCTATTGCTGTTCAATAGAACTAACTTTCAAAAGTACAGCATCTCTCCAGATTATATAGTATATGTGGATGATATTAGAATTCTTTTTTTAAAAAAAGGAAACAATCCAGTTTCCTTTGTTAACAATTATGTTCTTAGCCCAGTGTCATTTCAGCCTCGGGCCCTTCAATTTTCTCATATACCTGTGTTCTCTTTTCCTTATCATTTGGCCAGTTGACAAAGCTTACTTTGTTTTCTTTCTTTTTATCTCTCAGACTGAGAAAATGGCATGTGGCTGTCTCCCAGGCTGGTGAACTCAGGAGTGGGACAGGAGCCCCAGGGGTGGAGGGTGGTGGCTGGGGTGGGAGCCCTAGCTGCAGTCAGAGTCTCGTAGTTTGCCACTGGCTGGTTGGGTGGCCCTGACACCTGGGCAGACCAGGCTGAGGGTGTGGTGATTGGTGAGGAGGTAAAGGAGAAGGAAAAGCTGTTTCCAGTGGTGCACCGTGGTTTCATTCATGTGGTTATATTGTCCCCTCCCACCCTCCCTGCCATCTCCCCCAAATCCAATTCTTGTCTGTGTCTTCCTATACATCCCACTTGGCAGATCAACTCAGTGTTGAAAGCCTTCCTTTGGGTCTTGTGAGACCTTTGTTCTGGATAACAGTCCCATCGTAATCTTGCTCTGGTCAGATCACATCTGGAATATATACGGTTCAAGACACCACATTTTATGAGGAATGATAACAAACTAGAGAGTATTGAGGGAAGGATAACCAGGAGGGTGAGGAGCATGAAAACAATGTCACATGAAGAATATTTAAAGGAGCTAAGGAGAAGAAAAGACTTAATGGGCAGATGCCCACCTGTTTCAAATATCTGAGAAGCTCTCCTATAAAAACAAGATTAGATTGATTCTAGAGGCTGAAACTAAAGCTGATGGATTGGAGCTATGAGAGGATGACTTAGGCAGAATGGAAGAACTTTCCACCAACTAGAGCCTTTCAACAATTAAATGGATTCCCATGTAAGACAATGAGCTTTCCATCATTTGAAATGTTCAAGTACAGAGAGGCTAGATGACTTCCAGTCAGGAGAGTAATAAAGGAGACTCCTAATAGGAGGTTAGACCATATGACCCGTAAGGATCCTTTTTCACTCAAAATCCATGTGACATAGCGTGAAAGCACACTGGCTCACAAGTCAGAAGACCTAGGTTAAAATCTCACTACTGATGCCACCTGTGTGACCCTGGGGAAGTCCTTTCATGTGCCTGGGACTCTGTTTCTTTATGGATAAAATAAGACGGGCAGATTAGATGGTCTCTGAGGTCCCTTCCAGTTCTAAATCTATGATTCTAATATACCATAGATACCAGTAGAACATCAGACTCTCTGACCATTATCTCATTTCCTTTTGTGATCATCCCTGTTCTTGGTAATTGCCTTTTAGGCTATTTCTCAAACACATGCCATCACTGGTGACATTACATAAGTTTTCTTACTCACATATTTTCTGATAGAATCATAGATCTATAGCAAAAAGGGACATCGAGTTTACCCTCCTCATTTTACAGATAAGGAAACTGAGGCCCAGGGAAATGACTTATCCAACCTCACAGAGGTAGTCAGCATCAGAAGTAGAATCTGAACCCAGATCCTTTTATTCTAGAGTCAGCTCTCTTTCTGCTGTACTAAATTGCCCTTTGGGTCACCACAGTTTGGATTCTTCAGAAGTTGTAACGATCTCTCTGGTAGTCCTACTTTTCTTACTACCATCTCTAAGTATAGGGTTTTTTTCTCATGGCTGCTAATAACCAGACCTCCCCAGGTACTAAGCATATTTGCCCTTTCGCTTTTTCCAAGTTCAAGCTCTGATCCTGGCATAATTCTCCATGTATTCTGGTGTCCCAGCCTTTTTCAATGATCAGTAGCTTTCTTTGTCCCATAACTTGTGAATTTGAAACTATACTACAGGGCTTCCAATCCTCCAAGGAAAATATTTGCAGCCCTTGAAAATCAAACTGGGCACACAGGTACATCCACAGACCATGCCATAATCAGTATTAAGTGTATAGCATAACCACAGATAATTATCCCAAATACCCATACAGGTTTAAAGGACATAACATTCACATTAGAGCTACATGTTGATGTTATATGCAAAGTACATGGTAATACACTCCATTGAAGCTTATAATTTGGCTACACTTGTAACCTGTTTGAACCCATTATCCTTGGGTCATCATATGCCAGCCTGGTCTTTGGTTAGATAGTCCTGACACTTTTGTGATCTGCTGTTCAATTTATACCCAAGAATCTTTAGACTCAGTGGCCTGCAATCTCAATGCTGAGCCCAAAAAGGGGCCCTGGCTAATTATCAATGTCTCTAGCTCCTAGTGAGTTATTTTCTGTAGATGACTTTCATTCCCATGGAATATTGGGCAGAAAAGTGATGCCCACTGGATTCAGCCCTCTTTCTCCCCCCATCTTGGCAGAGTTCCTTCGACACTCCATTAAGCCTTCAGCTCAGGCTGTACCATATTCAGGACTGTACAGTTAAAATGCACTGGTTGTGTCTATCTACTTGTTTATCTACAAGAAGTTTAGACTTCTTGATTCCTGATCAGACTAATGCCTCCTTGATTTGCCCACTCTCTTGGTCCAAATAGCTCCTAGAAAGAAAATTGCACACTGAGAAATATTTCTCTTCCACAACATTCTGCCTGTTATAGACATTTCATAGCTCCTGGTTGAGTAAGCCTGTGTGTGCTCAGTGCAATGGTTTATTTTCATTTTAGTGGTTCCCATTTAGTGGTTTGAAAACCCCCTGGGGGTTTGCAATGATGATCCAAGGTGGTGATGTCAAAGTTAAAAAGAAATGGGGCCATTAAACTATACATAAGGATCTCTGTGGGCCACAAATGGACTTTGAAAAAATATATTAATATTTATCTACATCTTAGTGTATTTTTTAATTTGGTTACATATTTCCTAATTATATTTTAAATTTGGTTTGGACTATACTCAGAAGTGTTGTGGACCACATATGGCCCATGGGCTATGTATTCAACACTTTTTATTTTTCAGTATTTGGTTGTACAACTCTAATTTATACAATTCTCTAAGCAGCAGGTTATCTAATGGCATGTGAAGTTTGAGTCCCTGAGGGTCCTGCCTCCTTTTCTTGTCCTGTATCACTTAGATACCTTTATCTTATAGCTGCTTTTGCTACCAATCATGTAAGGCTAACCTGGGTAGGGAGGGTTAGGCCAGTGCTACAATACTTATATTCACCAATGTCACACTCTTTGATGGAAGTCCCCAGATCTCAACTGCATTTACTCATGTTCTCAGTTCAGCTTACTTCATGCCAGAAATGACAATCATTCCATCTCTTCATCTCATGATAGATTCAGGCATCCAGGCCCTATGGATTAGGGTACCTACCTCCATGTTGGTCTTCCCTGGCCAGTAAGATACATAGTGAACTCCGTAGTTCACTAGATACTCAATTCTGGATGGCAAATCCAGCTCAGCTCTTGTCAGCACATTTTGGTGGAAGGCTGTCCATTGCATTGGACGAGCCCTTTCTCAGGCCAATCTAGTAGGTCATATTCAGGATTGGAACAAAATGAGACATTTTTAAGCCATCTTTTTAGCTGATCTAATATCTTCAACTAACCAACAAATATTTATCAACCACCTACTATGTGCCAGGAGTAGTGCAAGGACTGGGAACACAAAGACAAAGAAAGAAATAATTCCTACTCTTGAGGAGCTATGTTATCCCATTTCATCTTCACAATCATAAGGTTTAGGTTCTTCATTTTTCAGATGAGGAAACTGAGGCTAAGAGAGGTTAAGTAACTTTCTAAGGTCACACTAAGAAGTGTATGAAACAAGACTTGAACACATGTTCTAATGGGGAAGAAAACAAGAATACATGTGCCTGTACATTCAAGCTAAATATGAAGAGAATATATCCGAAGTAGAGGAGTTCCAGGAGGCAGAGGTGAGGGGAGAGTGCATTCCAGGCACTGGCAGTGGCAGAGAGATACTAAACATGGGGGTATGGAGATGGGAGTATCGTGTGTAAGGAACAAGGAGAAGGCCAGTGTGGCTGGATCATGGATTGTGGGAGGAGGAATAATTTCCAATGAGGCTGGGTCTAGGTTGTGAAGGGCTTTAAAAACAAAACCAAAGAGTTTATACTTTATTTTTGAGGCCATAGGAAAGCAGTGGAATTTAATGAGTAGGGGAGTGACATGGTCAGATCTGACCTTAAGGAAAATCACTTTGATAGCAGTATGGAGGATGGACTGGAGTGCAGAGAGAGTGGAGAAAGGGAGATAAATGTATGGAGGCTCTTGCAGTATGCTAGGCAAGCAGTAGAAAGGACCAGAATTAACATGGTGACTGTATAGGGGAAGTCAAGTTAAGTCAACAAGCATTTATTGAGTACCTTCTATGTACCAAGCACTATGCTAAGCCCTAGGGATACAAAGAAAGGCAAAGAACAGTCCCTGCCCTCAAGGAGCTCACAGTCTAATGGGGAAGACAACATGCAAACAATTATGAACAGACAAGACATATACAAGATAAATTGCAGATAATCAACAGAGACAGAAGAGAGAAGGAATTGAATACAAGAAGGGTTTTAAAGGGAAAAATGGCAAGATTTGGCAGCCCATCTGATTCTAGCTGATCTAATAGCTTCAGTAACCTGTGAACTAGGTGCTAGTATTATCTCTAGTTTACAGATGAAGAAACTGAGTTTCAGAAAAGTGATTTGTCCAGGGTCACAGAGTCAATAAATGAGGCAGGATTCAAACCCAGGTCTTTGCTAGTTCAGGGACTCTGTATCTATGTGTTTTCTGATAAGTTTGGTTATGATTTGGAGAGGTCAAGGGTCCATATCAATTCTTTCCAGCTTAGATAGTTGGCTTGTATGACAGGAAGTCCACTAGTGCCCATCTACATGAACCTTGGAAAGTTTGCAGTTGAAAGCTCAGCCCTTTCTTCCCCAAAGGGAACACAGTCTCTAGCTACTCCCATGCGGACTAACCAATTAATAACTTCTGGAGTATCTATGATATACTCAGAACAATGTAATCTAATCAGGAGATAGAGCTCTTGCCCTCAGGGAGCTTATGTTTTAGGATGGAAACATGGACCCCAATATCGATTAAGAGCACAATGATGAGGAGTTAAGTAATTAAACAAACATAAGTACAATGTGATATTTTGAAGCTCTATTAAAATAGATGTCACCTAACATTTAATTTTTTAAAAAATTATCCATTTTGCTATTGAAAAGGATTGTGTGGGGGGGAAGAACTAGACTCACTGGGCAATTCCAGGTTTCTTCCTTTGCCTGCAATACCTGCCTTGAGTTGGGGTGGGAATTCATTTCTGGAGCTATTGCTCAGTTCTCCTGTTAGGTTTTTCTTCTTCCTCCCAGTTCCTTTCCCAGCTGGGCATCTTCTGTATGTTTGTGATAAGATAAGAAGTAGCTACCTCTAGGAATCTATTTTTTTTTGTGGAATAATGACAACATTGCTAAATCAGTCCACAAAGTACAATAAAATTCTAACTAAATTCATGATATGATTAGGTGAGATCTAACTGGGGTCTAAGTCTGAGTTTTTTCTAATCTTCAAAGCCCTGTATCCAATGTGACCCCAGTCTCTCTTTTCTCCATGCTGGGTAGGGAGAGGCCTTACAACCCTGTCACTCACAGCAACTGCTTATTTGTACAGCTATGAACAGCTGGATAAATGTAGCCCTCCCGGAGTCTGCTGGGACCAGAGAGCCATGCAGCATTTCCAAACACCTTTCCCACCCATTCCAGATGACTCTTACAGCTCATACACTGACACTGGACATGGTGCTAAGCAAACCCTAACTTTGTAGCTCTTCTTGTATCCTGGTCGGTCCCTCCAGGGCAGCAGCTCATCCCTCCAGCTGTTTAGGTTGGGGAAGAAGGGAAGGAGATGAGTCCTTGCCACTTGGGGTTCCTCCAACTCTCTTAACCTTTTTCTTATCTGCAGTGCTTGACCCTGGATAAATTTGAAAGCTATGATGATGAAATCCAGCTCACCCACCGAGCCCTCTCCCTTCTGGAGCAGAATCGATTTTGGGCTGGAGTGGTGTTCTCTGATATCTACCCTTGGAACAGTGTGCCACCACGTCATGTGAAGTACAAGATCCGCATGGACATAGATGCAGTGGAAAAAACCAATAAGATCAAAGACAGGTGATGGCCTCGTGTACCTCCAACGTATTCTCCCATATATGGTGATGGGTGCCCGCCAGAAGAGATCATAGCCATTCCCTGCCCAAGTTAGCTATGTTTGTGACCTTCATTGCCCTCTCCCCTTCAGTCAGCTGCAATGGGTGTATCAAGCACAGAAAGACTCAGGGTTTGCTGTAACCAAAAGGCTCATTTTAACGTGAGTTGACATCCAGAAATAGCAAAGAGGCCCAATACTTTCAGCCTTCCTTCATCCTTAGCACTTGCACCAATTATTTCATTATCTGTTGAATCTTTCTTTAAAATGAGGATGATGATATTCCTGAATGAATGAATGAAAAAAGCATTTAGGAAGAGTTACTATGGGGCAGCTAGGGGCACAGTGGATAGAGCACTGGCCCTGGAGTCAGGAGGACCTGAGTTCAAATCTGGCCTCAGACCAAACACTTAACACTTACTAGCTGTGTGACCCTGCACAAGTCACTTAACTCCAATTGCCTAACCAAAAAAAAAAAAAAAGTTACTATGTGCCAACACTGTGCCAAGCCCCTGAGATAAAAGTTGAAAAAACCAGGTAATCCCTGTCTCAGGGAACCCTCACTATCACTGAGAGAGACAATACTTATATGAGAAGACCTGGAAGTCCTAAGGATGCAGCAGTTGGATAGATGGCAAGACCTAGGGGTCCTTGGGTCAGATGACTGTGCTCGGGGTCTGGAGGGCATAGCAGCATGGCAGATGGTTAAGGGCCAGGGGACCTTAGCAAACAGTGGCAGAGCAGATGGTAAGTCATAGTGGTCCTCCATCTTACCAGAAGGATTACATTTAGTGACTCCCAGTTGGCTGGACGGAAAGAAGGTGTGGAATAATGACAGCATTGCCAAATCAGTCCACAAAGTACAATAAATTCTTCCTAAATTTATTATATAATTAGGTGAGATCTAAGACCTTCCCATTTCAGAATAGAATTTGAAAGTCTTAGGGAAAGAGTTCTAGGGTGAGTTTTTAATTGCTATAGTAAGAGCCTCCAGAGATTAGAACATGGCAATGATGTGCACAGTCCATTCCACTGAATCTGGGTCTTTTCCACCTTTGTTTGTCTTTCTCAGATACTGGGATCCTGGTCCAAGAGCTGATCCAGTGGAAGACTTCCGTTACATTTGGGGCGGGTTTGCATATCTGCAGGACATGATTGAACAAGGGATTATAAGGAGTCAGACCAAGGCAGAAGTCCCCATTGGAGTCTATCTGCAGCAAATGCCATACCCCTGCTTTGTAGATGATGTGTGAGTCAGAGCAGTGCCTTGATCTTCTTCCTTGATAAGCTAGTTGGAGCAGCTGGGAGGTGCCTCTGGTGTCAGGAAGGCTCAAGCCCTTTCAATCTTTGATCTCAACCTGGGACCAGAGAAGGAATTCCTGGGGGGAGAGGGGAAGGACAGGAGAGAGCTGGCCACATGGCCAAGATGGGGGAAATGTTCCATGCAGCCATTGTTTCCCTGCTCTGATGGGAAGAACATCAAAGAAAGTAAGGTGGAAGAAAGAGTAAAAGCATTTTTGTCCATTTGATAAAGGATTGTGGAATCATAGAATTCTAAAACTGGAATAGATCTTAGAAGGGGAGGTAAAAGAAGGAAGAAGGGAAACATCCTGAAAATAGAACAACAGAAGTCAGGTTTGTGAAGTACATATGTGGAAAGTCACAAAGGGTGACCTTGGGGGAGAAGGGCCAAGGCACATCAATTTCATACTGTATAGTGCATTTGGTATTTTTAAGGACACCAGTCAGAGTCCCTTTCTCCACCATATCAAGGCTTTGCATTTGAAATTCAGTCTGGTTTCTAGGAGCTACTGAGTAATGCAGCTCCTTCACTGATTAGCATTCTCATGATGGATGTTTGATGAAAAAATAAAGGAATGTGAGAAAGGCAGCAGGCCACAGTGGAGGAGGAGAGCCTGTCCTACAGTCAAGAAGACTGGGTTCAAATCTAGCCTCTAACGTCTCCTGGAGATGTGGCCCTGGGCAAGACATTTAACCTCTCTATGACCCAGGCAACACTGAGACTCTTTGTGGTCCAGTACATACTGATCAACATGGGTTGAGAGTTTCCTCAGTGGAATTTTCTACACCAGTGAAATCACAATCTGGGCCAAGGACAAAATGAATGTATGCCTTTAGCTCCTAAGGCACTCCTTCCCCTGCTAACACATACTCACTATTAAAACCATATCCTTGATGGCCAGCAGCCACCTAAGCAGCTGGTCCTATGGTTTCGTTTATGGGGATAAGAGTGCCTTCCTTCTATCCATGGCAAGCTCATTTACCAAAGGTGGATGGAGCCAGCAGAGTCAGCTGAGGTTGGCCAGGGTGGTGATAGCTAGAAAGCAAGCATAGATATGTGAACGGTAGAGTGGAAAGAGGACTGGTTCAGGAGTCAGCGGACCTGAATTCAAGTTCATTTCTGCCACTTACTACCTGTGTGACCTTGGGAAAGACACGACCTCTTTGGGCTTTGGTTTCCTTATCTGTAAAACAAAGAATGTTGGACTAGAAGGCCTAGCCCTGCTCTAGCCCTGCAATCCTATTAAAGTTTCCCAAGATATGCCTGTGCACGTGTTATAGCAGGGTTCAGGGCAGGGAGCAGAGGTAGACAGGAGAGAACCAAACCCAGGCTGGCCCATGCGCTCCCCCCTCTTTCATGCCCAGTGATTCTTCTTACAAAGGGAGAGCTTACAACCCCCAACACTAGCTGCCTCTGGTCACATCTTCTGTCCTTCCTGAAGTTTACTTTGGGTTTGGAGATAGGGAGGAGATGGGAAGGAATTCAAGGGAGGGACACACAACTAGACATTTCAGAACCGTATTGGGGGGACAGCAGTGTGGAGGAGTGGCAAGGAGAAACTAACTATTAGGATAATCATTGTAAGAGACCTCTGGTGGCCAAGTCCCAGGAGTGCAGGCTTTGAGAGCTTTTTGAAAAACAAGCTCCTTTTCCCTAGGCAGTCAGTCAACAAACATTTATTGTGTGTTTACTATATGCTGGGCACTGTAGTGATGAAATTTTCCCATGTAGGCGTAGGGTCCTTCCTGTTGCAATATACAACTACTTTTAATGATTAATAACATCAATTGAGTGTTCTATTAATAAATTGAATGCATGTGTTTTCACACATGGAAAACCCATATTGCGTTTAGACTAGAACACTAAATACTATATGCATTCTAGAAAAAAAATGTAGCCCTATTCATTGAGGATGTCCAGTAAATAATCAGGAGTGGAAGCAAACCCCGAATTCAGAGTCAGTTACTGTCTTAAGTAAGTCTGCTCTAGTTATGCATTTAGTATCCTAGCTCATACGTGAGCATATGGGGAAGATTACATTGATACATGAAATTATGGATTTAGAGATGTGAAGGACCTTAGAGGGTCTCCGTTTACAGATAAGGAAACTGAGTCTGATAAGGGTTAAGGAGCTTCCTCAGGATCACAAAGCTCGTCATCTTCTGAGGCAGGATTTGAACTCCAGTCTTCTTGACTCTCCTGCCAGTGCTCTTCCATACCAGCTAGCTGCCTAGATTCCCTTTGGTAGAAGATGGCAAGGCTGAATGTTCACAATCACCACCAACATACACTTTGTTTGTATGACCGTCCACTTGGGTTCTAGTACCAGCCTACGCATAGGGCTTCTCAAGTGATCCCAATTCAATTGAGAAAATATTTTTTAAAGCACCTACTATATGCAAGACACTATACTGGGCACTGGGAGTACAAAGATAAAAACAAATCTCCAGGTTTCTTTTGGGGTCTTAATAGGAAATCCCAGATGGAGGCAAATACACTGTTTGGTCACACCGTGTTTGTGACTGTAGCATGTAAGCTTGAACAGGGATTGTTTTTTGTTTTAGTGCCTAGCACAGCGCCTAGAACATATTTTTACAGCTTTAGAGCTGAAAGAGATTGTAGAGATCATCTGATCCCAATCCCTCATTTTAGAGATGAGGAACCTGAGTTAAGGAGACGTGAAACAATTTCCTCAACTTTGTAATCCAAAGTCAGGAAGTAGCAGAACCGGGTCCTCTGGCTTCACATTTAGCGCTCTTACCCACTGGTTTCCTTTGTAATGCATTTTTTATGCATTTAAAAACATCATTACTACCAGATTGCCAAAGGGGTCCCTAACTCACAAAGAAGTTAAGAACTCTTGCTAGAGTAAGAGTTGAAGGAAGACTTGTTGAACTGGGTGAAGTATGTAACCAGTGTATCCATGGCCCTAGAGCCAGAAGACAAGCCCATTCCAAAGAAGCAACATCTCTGGGAAGGAGCCAATGGGTGGCCCTATAGATAGAAGTATGATTTCATTCCAGTCATTGTTTTGGAGCCCTTGAAGCCTGCTGAATTCCCAATGGTGTTTCTCTTGTGCTTTCTCTCCCCAACCCCTTGGTCTTGGCCTATGGTGGGTCTGCTCTCTTCCCTGGCATCAACAGCTTTATGATCACTCTGAACCGCTGCTTCCCAGTCTTCATGGTGCTGGCCTGGATCTACTCGGTTTCTATGATGGTAAAGAGCATCGTGCTGGAGAAGGAGATGAGGCTAAAGGAGACCTTGAAAAACCGGGGTGTTTCCAATACTGTCATCTGGTGCACGTGGTTTCTGGACAGCTTCTCCGTCATGGCAATGAGCACATTCCTTTTGACCGCCTTCATCACGGTAAGAGCTAGGAGGAATCCAAATGTCCCAGACTTCCCTGGATCCTCCCTTCCCTTCCTGTAAATGGGGTAGGACAAGCTGGAAGTACCATGCAGACTGTTCAGCCCCCATCAAAGAAGCAAGATTACAGGAAGCTCCCTTAGGTTCACCTACCACACTATAGACCCCTTTTAAGCCACCCGATTAAACTTGGTTTGGTTTAATTTAATTTAATTTAATAAGAATATGCAGGAGACAGCATGGCATAGTAGACAGAGACATGGCCTTGGAGTTAGAGAGACCTGGGTTCAAGTCTTGCTTCTGATATACACCAGTTATGTGACCCTGAATAAGCCACTTAACTTGTCAATGCTCTAGGCAGTTCTCTCAGACTATAAATTGCAAAGAAACCAACGTGCATTAAGAGTGTTTCCTGGGGCAGCTAGGTGGCGCAGTGGATAGAGCACCGGCCCTGGAGTCAGAAGGACCTGAGTTCAAATCCGGCCTCAGACACTTGACACTTACTAGCTGTGTGACCCTGAGCAAGTCACTTAACCCCATTGCCTAGCCAAAAAAAAATAAAGAAAGAAAGAAAAAGAAAGAGTGTTTCCTCTTTGGAGAGTTCCCTAAATCAGAGAAGTCACAGGTTTAGTTCCTTATCTGTTCCTATTAACCAGCATGGGCAGAAGACTATGTCTATAGAAAAAAAATAATGAAAAAGCCCTAACTCTGGGGATAGAGGACATGGGTTCTGCTACCTGTGTGGACTTTGAGCAAATCACTTCATTTCTTAACTTAAAAATATAAATTCCTATTGCTACTTACTAACCCTCCCCTCCCTCTACCTTCAGAAGCCCACCTCTCCTTATAACAATTAAGTATAGTCAAGCAAATCAAATCAGCCCATTGGTAGGTCTTGTCTGAAAAGTAGGTCTCAAGCCCTCCAGGAAACAAACATGTAGATCAGAGATTTAGAGTTTGAATGGACAGACCTCAAGAGCCATCTGCCCCAGCCCCTTCTTTATATAGAGGAGGACACTGAGGCCCAGGAAAGTTAAATGACTTTCCTAAGGTCACAGAAGTATTAGTAAAAATGGGATTTCAGTCCAGGTACTCTGATCCCAAGGATAATGTTCTTTTCATCATGCCATGCTACTACGTAAGCAGAAAATATAAAGTAATTTTGGTGGGGGCCAAAGTCTAGGGAGTCACTCATAATTTGGAAGATCAGAAAAGTTCTGTGTAGAAAGAGATGGCGCCAGACCTGTGACTTGAATGGAAGTAGGGATTCTCAAGGGTGATGGGAGATAGACCTCCAGGCATGGGGCATGTTCTGTGTAAGAGTGTGGTGGCAGAAAAATGCCCTGCATAGAGAAGCAATGCTTCATCAGCGTGGTGAGTGAGTTAGAGGGAGAAATAGGAAATAAGTCAAGAGAGCACGAGGCCCCACCCAATCCAGGACAACTCCTGGAGCTTGAGCCTTGGTGAAGTAGGACCAAGCCAGGGCACTTGGCTATCCCGAGATCTTTGTTTCCAAGGGGGAGAGATGATTGCAAGGAATTCTCCTCTCCTGGGGATTACCGGTCCCAATCCTCCAAGCACTAGCTTGGTTTGGAATGTGGAGAGTGTGCTAAGTGGTTTTAGAGGGAGAAACCTGGGGTATTTATTAATACTGTTAACCAGGTTCAGATTCATTCTTAGTTTTCTACTAAAGACATTCTCCTGCCTGATGGAGTGATTCCTGTTCTAATGAATGGAATATAGAGACCTTACCACTTGGAGTATACATGAGCTAACAATAATAACAATAATAGCTATTATTATCATTTAATGTTGTGAGATCTTTGAGGGCACAGACTATGTTTCCCTCTTTTTATATCCCGAGTGCTTAACACAGTGCCTGCCACATAATAGGCATGTAATGAATGTTTATTGACTGATTAATAATAGCTAAGATTTATGTAGTATTTTAAAGCCTACAAAATGTTTTAAATATATTATCCCATTTGAAACTTATAACTCCTTGATGTCAGTGCTATTGTTAGCCCTATTTCTCAGAAGAGGAAACTGACAGTGAGAAAGTTAAGTAGCTTGCCCTGGGTCACATAGCTACCAAGTGATCCAAATCAGGCCTCCCTGACCTGAGTACAGCATCCTCTCTGCGCTACTGTGTGGCTGCCAGTCAACGTGGAAGATCCTCTAACCAAGATGCTTGCAGTGGCTTGTAAAGCAGGCCAAAAGCGGACCTTTTGTAGGGATGGAACATCTCTTTGCAAGTGGTGTAGTTCCACTGACTAGATGATTTTTTATATGCCACCTGCGACCCCTGGACCACAGGATTGCAGCTGGAAGGGACCCTCAGGCCCCCTTCCACTTTATTTGTCTGGATCACCTACCTTATCGCCTTTTCCAAGTATCTCTCCCTGGGCTTGTTCTTCTTTCTTCTCCCTCTGCCCATCATCATCATCAGTGTTATTAAAGGTATTGGTTAAATGCTCCCCACGTCCACATAGAGAAGTGACTGGAGTCCAAATCCATTTTTGGTTTTGTTATTTTGCATTAGCCACAAGGCCAACGAAGGGAATTTGTTTTATTTGACTATACATATTTGTGATGGGTTTTGTTTTTCTTGTTTTCTCAGTGTATTGGGAGGAGGGAGATGTAGGAGGGAGAAAATGCAGACCTGGAAATAAAATAAAATTTGAATTAAAAAAAAAATTTTTAAGCCTTTGTCAAGTGCTACTCCAGGCTTGGTCCTAAGCAAAAGTTCTGTAATGCAAGTGTAGTAAATAGAGTGCTGGACTTGGGGTCAGAAAGACCTGAGTTCAAATCCTACCTCAGACATTTAAAAATAGTTATGTGACCTGGACAAGTCACTTAATTTCTCTATGCCTCAGTTTACTCATCTGTAAAATGAGGGAGATAAAACAGATGGCTTTTAAAGAACATTCTAGTCCAACACCTACAATCCAATGATTCTACATTCTCCCTGGGCCATCATATGGAGTCATTGCCCCCTTGAGGATGTTGGGTCTCCTGTTGGAAGCCTCCCTCACCCCCAATTACTTAAAGCCTTATTATTATGCCTGGACCCTACTGATATCAAATTCCTGTTTATGGCCTTGTGTTAGACTGCACTTGGGAACAGTGGAATTATCATTTGTTTTGGAGCCAGAGGACCCGGGTTTGAAATCTGGTTCTATCACTTCATATCTGAGTAACCTTGGCCAGCTGCTTAACTTCCCTACACTGCACATTCCTCTGTAAGTATCAGGGTTGAACAAAATGACTTCTAAGGTTGCTTCCAACTGGAAAAGCCAGAATCCTATGCTTCCAAGCTAAGAAAAATACTGAATTGTCTTCTTGTAGACCCAATCAAACTAATCCCACTCCATTTAATGCTTTTTCTAAGGTGCTTTAAAACATTTTTCACTGGATTATAATAGAGATCTAGGGAGACAATGGCTTTATTTTAAGTTCTATACTAAGATTAAAAAAAGGCTCACGATTTACTAACACACAGGCTAGTCTAACTAATTTCCTATTAATATTACTAACAATAGTAACTATTAATAACTAACAATTTACTAACACACAGCTGGTTAACTAGATTGCACTTGGCTTGAAATTAATATTAAATTAATTTTAGATTAAATTAAAATTGAATTAAAGTTAACGTTGCGCTGGGCTTGCAATTTCTGAGTGATTGTGAGAGCCCCTCATAGATGAGTGGAAAGTCTGGGTTATTCAGGCCTCCAGATAGGGCAGCTCTTCCCCTCTCAAGGGGCTCCTTGTTCCTTCCTCCCAATCTTTCATCCCACCCTTCCCCCTCACCCAAATGCTGAATTTTCTCAGCATGATAATAGCTTAATAAATGCTTGTCGACTGACTTGAAAACACTCAAAACGCACTTGGACGAGGATCTAAATCAGCAGTAAGAGTTTGCCCTGGTAGTTGCTGGTAAGTGACTTTTAAAATCTGCTTTCTTGGCAATGGAGCACTAGGATCCCAGAGCTCTGAGGGAGCGAGGTGAAGAAAAGTTCACCAGAAGGGCCTTGCCACGCATGCAGTCCTCCTCGTGGGAACTGGGATGTCACTTGACTGCAGCCAGCAGCCGGCTTTCCAAGCGGAAATCGTTTTCCTTTGATTGATTCTCCCGTCTTCCCCTAACCACTCCCTGCTCAGCTCCACCAGTCTGGAGGGAGCAGGAAGCATGAACAATGGGAATTCCTTTTTGTTATTCCAGCTATTATTAAGAAAAAATAAGTGCTGACATCGTTTTAGAAAGCGGTGTATAGCAAGCTAAACTAGCCTGGGATGCACAGGGAACATCTCTGCCTTGAGCCAGTTAGTGCTTTCTTGGTATTTTAATTCCATAGAATCATAAAACTTTGGCCCTCAAAGGGACCTTAGATGTTCTCCGGTCCTGTGGCCTTGTCTGGAGGAGTTTTGTTTTCTAGGTAGATAACCTTTGATTTATGTGGAGAATTTCCTTAGAATGAGAAAGGGGACAGAGAAATCAGTTTCTCTTAAGCCTAAGAAGAAGTACAGCTGTTTCTATGTCCTGCAGCCAAATACAATATGTGTGTGTCTACACACACATATATGTATTAGATATATACATACATATGTATCTATTATCTACAAAATCTATCTGTCTATCTATGAGGGCAGCTAGGTGGCTCAGTGGATGGAGCACTGAGCTTGGAATCAGGAAGACTCATCTTCATAAGTTCAAATCTAGCCTCAGACACTTACTAGCTGTGTGACCCTGGATAAGTCACTTAACCTTCTTTGCCTCAGTTTCCTCACCTGTAAAATGAGCTGGAGAAGGTAATGGCAAACCACTCCAGAATCTCTGCTAAGAAAATCCCACAAGACTAAAAAACAACCACAAAGCTCTATCCATAGCTACATCTGCATCTGTATCTCAAATATTTACATTCAGTTTTATTTAAAATATATGAAAATTTTCATAAGTTTAAAACTATACTTCGGACTTATTTTTGCACAACTATGTTGAATATCTGAAGTCCCAGGTTCCACATCATAAAGAAAGAGCTTGGCCTTCTCTGATTTGGATAGGCCATTGTCTTACTGACATAGCTTTCACCCAAACCTCCCCTCCTTCCAAGCTTCACTGTTACTGTGAAAGGCCCCACCACCCAGGTTCAGCATCTGGGTGTCATTCTCTCTTCCTTTTCACTCACCCCATGCATCCCATCACTTAGCAAACCCTGCTGCTTCCACAGCTTTGCTCACATCCATCCCCTCTTGCCTGAACTACCACAAGAGACTCCTAAGTGGTCTTCCTGTCTCAAGTCCCTCCTCACTCACTCTGTCCCCCAGACAGGTGCCCATCATGCTTTTACTAAAGTACAGGGTTGACCATATTACTCCTTTGCTTAGGATGAAACACTGGCTCCCTATCACTTCTAGAGTCAGAGCCCTTTACAACCTGGCCTCGGCTTATACACATTTCTCCCCTTCCCATGCTTTACAGATCAGGTACACTGCCCTTCTCACACATTTCCTCAGATGACATGCCATCCTCCCTCCTTCCTGTTCTTGCCCTAGTTGCCCTCACTCCTTCCTCTTAGAATCCCCAATTTCCTTCCAGACTTGACTGCAGGATGACATGCAGCCACTTCCAGTTCCCGCAGCTGCCAGTGCCTTATTACATCTCCTTTGAATCCTCCTCTGCGAGTTTGCTTGTGTCCTCTGCTCTTAGCTCTGGGAGGGCAGGGGCTGTTTTTTACTTTCCTCTTTGTGTCTTTGGTACCAAGCACAGTGCCTGGCACGTCCTAGGCACTACGTAAATGTCTCTTGATTGATTGACATATTGGAGACTTTTCTTCTCAATAAGCATACTTTTGCTCATGCCTCTGCCCAGGATGTTTCCCTGGAAACGTCTGAATTTGGCATGTTTTGGGTGGCTTTCTTCCCAAAAGTTACCTCCTACCAAAGTGTCTGAACTTAGAATATTTATTCAGCACAGTGATGGGACTAGCATTCTAACCTCCTGTGACAAAGGAATCCAGTGACTAGATCATTGGACTTGGAACCAGGAAGATCTCCGTTCAAATCCAACCTCGGATATTTATCAACTGTGTGACCCTGGGCACATTATTTTACCTCTCTGAGCCTCGGTTTCCTCATCTGTAAAGCAGCTGACTGCCTCAGGGGGTTGATGTGAGGATCAAATGGAATCATGTGTGTAAAACACTTTGCAAACCTAAGGTGCTCCATGAAGGAGTTACTGTTGTCATTTTATTTATCCTTACTTCTGGTGAGGGCTGTTTCTTAACCCCTTTCTTCCAAAATGGTTCCATGTCAGTCCTACAAAAGACTCACAACATCAATAAGGAAAAGCTTGCTTCCAGAAGCATGGCTATACAGTTCTAGGAGACATAACCGAAACAATGCCTGCCCTCAAGGAGCTTACCGTCAATGAGAATGCAGTTAGTACTGAACCAGTTCCATACTAGTGCTGGGCCTACTGGCCATCCTTTGAAATTAAACTACTCCTTACTAGGTAACCAAATCTGTTATCAAGCATGAAAGATACCAGAATGGCTCCCTTATATTTCTTTGAGTTGATTGGGATTGTTTGAAGTTGGGATGGAACAGTGGATTTGTCATACTAGAGGACCTCCGTTCAAATCTCTGCTCTACGACTTACTATCTGTGTGACTTTAGATAAGCCAGTTGACTCCTCTGGTTGAGTTAAGGCTCCTTCCAGCTCTAAATCTATGGTCTGACCAAATTTTGAGTGACTTGATTTACCCATTGAGGTCACATAGTGTAATGTGGCATGTTACATCATAAAATATTAGTAAATCCATATGGATTAGGGCGTAGAGGGCTAGGTTTGGAGCCCAGAGACTTACCTTCTGGTCCAGCTGTGATGCTTACCAACTGTGTGACCTCAGGTGAAAGACTTAACCTCTCTGATCCACAGTTCCCTGACTTGTAAAATGGGAGAACGATATTTATTCTACTTTCCTTCCAGGGTCATTGTGAGGAAACTGATTTGTATATATTCAGATATGGAAATGTGAATTATTATTATTTTATAATAGATTGTATTACTATGTTACAGAATTTTATAGTGTTATATATAATAATATAGCTATAATAATATCTTATTATTATTTAATAGAATCAGCAAGCAAACACAACTTCCTCATTTTACAGATGAAGAAACTGAGGCCTAGGGGGTTTGAGTAGACTAGTCCAAGATCACACAGAAGCTTATCAGAAGCAGGCTGTGAACCCCAGACTCCTGAACTAGTTCTCATTATACCAAGCTGCCTCCTGGGTCAAAACGACCCAGTTCACACTAAGACATCGATGTAGAATATAGGCGACAAATTTCCTTGAAGGCAGGGACAATTACTTCTTTTTTTTTTCTATCTGTAGGATCCAGCACAGGGACATAATAATAACAATTAGCATTATATAACACCTACTATATACCAGGCACTTTACAAACATTATCTTATTTGATCCTTATAACAACCCTGGGAGGTAGATGCTATTATTATCCCCATTTTACAGTTGAGGAAACTGAGGCAAACAGTGGTTAGGTGATTTCGGTAAGTGCCTGAGGTAGGATATGAACTCAGGTCTTCTTGACTTCAAGCCCAGAGCTCTACCCTCTGCACTACTCAGCTGCCTCATAGCTGACTAGCTTACGGTAGGTAGTTAATGTTTGTTGAATGCTTGGATTGATGACTAATAATTTGGGTGATGTATTTCTTGGGCTGTATATTTCCTAGGATCATAAACTTAGATCTGGTATGGATTTTATTTATTTACTTTTAATTATTTTTTTGAGACTGGGTCTCCCTATCTCAACCAAGGCCAGTTGGCCCTCATTGACTCTACCCTTCTGCTGATTGGCAGGGAAGCTTTAATTTGCTACACTTCCAACCTCCATAAGCAGCACGGTGGCCCCCAGTTTCTAGGGGCTCGCAGTGTTGGTGTCAGACTTTGTAGACACCCAATCGATGTTAGCCTAACTTTAGCTCAGAACTCCTAAACTCAAGGGATCTTTGAGCCTTAACCTCTCCAGTAGCAGGTACTACCAGCATACACTGCTGTACCTGGAGGGATCTTCTTTTAACAAAGCACAATTTCTTCTAGTCTCTAAGGATAGATTCTCAAGCACGGACAAGAGGTTGGTGGGAGGGAGCTGTCGAGGCATCTGGCAAAACCTAGTGGAGATGGATTACTGATGTAGGTGCGTGAGACTCACCCGTCTTTGTGATGTCTTTGCTTGCAGCATGGCCAAGTCCTGCACTACAGCAATCCAGTCATCCTCTTCCTGTTCCTCTTGGTATTCTCCATGGCCACCATCATGCAGTGCTTCCTCTTCAGTGCCTTCTTCTCCAAGGCCAACCTGGCGGCAGCTTGCAGCGGCATCCTCTACTTCACCTTCTACCTGCCTCATATCCTGTGCTTTGCTTGGCAGGAGCGTATGACAACTCAGATGAAGATGATGGTGGTAAGGATCTTCCTCTTTCCCTGATGGGATGGGAATGTCCTGGTGTTGGCTTCATGCCCGTTCTCTGAGAAGGGCTGATTGGTACCTATTAGCCTGGAAGCATCACATAAGAGAAGCTTGCCTAATTAAATTGTTTCCGCTTAAGGCTAGCATGACAAACTGAATCAAAGCCAAACAGAAAGAAATACACCCACAGCTGAGAGAGGTGGGAGAGGTATGGGAAACCAAGAATACTCTGGGGAAGGAAGATGGAAAAGAGAATGATGGAGAAAGAGCTCACCGCAGCCTGCTTTCTGGTAGCCTCCTATTCTTACTGATGATTCTTACTGATTAGATGCTAAGTTTTGCCATTTCTGTGCTGCCAAGTCACTGTTGTGTTGAACTGTTGAACACTGTTGTGTTGAACAACTGAAACGCTACTGTCAGTGTTCTCTAAAACTGGCGCCCTGGGCCAAAGCACCAATAGCGCCATCCTGGTCTGCCCACTTGATCACATTGGTTTCAGGAAACATAAGGCTAAAAGTCATAAATGGAGGGAGTAGAAATAAGTTTCTTGTTTTGAGGCTCCTCACATTTGCTCTTGTCCTGACCTGCTAGATCAAGCTGAATTAGAAACACTTTGCAAAGCTCAGATCACCCTTGAGGCCCATGGAGTTCATTTGAAGATCCAGAATGGCCCTTTTCCTTTACTGCTTCCTTTCCCCGACTCAGCAGTGATACGTGTGGTGTATTGGAATGAATTTGGGATTTGGAGTTTGATAAACTAGATTCAAAACCTGGCCTTGGGGCAGCTAGGTGGTACAGTGGATAGAGCTCCAGCCTTGGAGTTAGGAGCACTTGAATTTAAATCTGGCCTCAGAGGCTTGATACTTACTAGCTGTGTGACTGTGGGCAAGTCACTTAACGCCAACTGCCTCGCCAAAAAGCAAACAACGAAACAAAAAAGCCTGACCCTGCCACTTACCACCTATGACCTTGGAGGAGTTGCTAATTTCCTCTGTGCCTCATTTTCCTCGTGTGTAAAATGAAAGAGTTAGACCAGATACCCTGCAATGTCCCTTTTATTTCCGAATCTGTGTTTAAGCTTCCAGAATCAACTTTTTAGATTTTCCCAATGGACCTAAATTTTTGAATCTCCTTCCAAATATCCTTAAGCTGAGGCCCTAAAAATGCATGGATAAAATGGATGCCAAGATGACCTGGCAAATCCAGGAAGGTAGGAAGAACAGGTACGGAGACCAGGGGTTGTCTTTTGCTTATCTAAGAGACCCGTCAGTCCAGGAAGCCTTAGCAATCAGCTCTGCCTTCATTATAACTATTTCCGAATGTCCACCTTCCCAGTGGCTCATTAAACTAGAATAAACTGCCTCACATCCTCTTAGAGGGTAGTTCTCTTACCCTTCTTTTTTTTTCTCTTGTTCTCTCCATTACCATTCAGGTTCTGATGGGGGAGCAATGCCATCTGCTTCTAGTTTGGGAAAATACCTAATACCATAGCTCTTATTCCTCCCTGTTTACCATTGCTGTTTGCCACTTATTTCTGTCATTAAATGAATAGTTAATTGTTGATCTTGATAACACGGCCTTTTCCAAACTGCCCATAATGGTCAGGCAACAACAATTCTTTTCCACTCAACACATGGGCACTGTCAGTTCCTGTAATAACTGGGCAGACAGGAGGACTGCTATGAGGATTCTCCTGACTTCCAAGTCTGCCAGGGATGCAGAGACCATACATACCTTAGCTCGGGGAAGGAGAAAGATCTGGGCCTCACAGAAATATGTCTGGAGACCACCTTCCTCCTGAAGGAAGAACCTCTAAGTCCCACTAAGTTCCTCAAAACATTCAAGGCCTTTGAATAAGTGGAAACAAGTATGCCAGGCCTGGATAAGTGGTGATACAGGCCAGGGGTTTGGTGGAGCCCTAATTAAAGGGATCCCACTCGCCTTCCAAATTTCCTGTGTTGATACCATGGGGAATTCACCCACCTGGTTTGGCTTCCTTGCAAACAGCCTGAGAAAACAAACGCACTGGTCTTTAGTCTGGGGGTGGCAAAAGGTGAGCAAACACTTACTGGGAGGCTTTCTTTGAGCTGCCTTTTTCCAAAAACTGGAAGTTTCAAATCTGTAGCCAAGGCTGCCACTGCTGCGGCAATTCTGACAAATCAGATTTGAGCTGCTGGGTAAATTCTGGTCATTAAAGAGCAACATTCCACTCTGTCAGTTCTGTAAACAAGTGGGAATGCAACTCTTGTCCTGGAGAATAAGAAGTGATTTAAAATTGGCACCATTTTAAAAAGAGAAGACTTCTCTACTGTCCCCTGAATAAAGCTACATTCTCATCTCCCTTCCCTCACTGCTCGGTTTCTTTTATTCCAGAGCGTGAAGTGGTTTAGAGTGCTGGACCTGGGGTCAGAAAGATCTAAATTCAGTCCTTGTCTCAGGCACTTACTACCCATGAGACTCTGGGGAAGTTACTTAATCTCTCTCTGACTCAGTTTCCTCATCTGTACAATGGGGATGATAATAACAGCTCCCTACCTTACAGGATTGTCATGAGATCAAATATTTTTGAAGTGCTTTGCAGATCTTGAAGCACTATTTAAATGCTAGTGATCATAGGCATATTGTAGAGCATGGTCTGGGCGTGCCAGGGTGTGCCATCATACCAGCCTGTGCCCCTTATGTGGTCCATGACATAGTCAGACTACCCTCACGATCACACCCTGTGCCAGTGAGACTGGCTCACTGTCCCCAGGACACTTCAGTGTTGGGCACACCGCCTTCCTTTGTAGACTTCTCAACTCATCTAGAACTGGACCAAATATTCTTTGGTATTCCATGATCTGCATCCTATGGAGGGAGGCGGCTGACAGGTCATAGGGCCCTGTTTTACTTTGGTGTGTTGTTGTTGATGCTGTTTTGTTGGGAGAGGAGCAGAGAAAGTTGGGAGGAATCCTGGACCTGGGATCTCATGAGAAACTACCAACATGGAAATTCCTTCTCCCATTACAGGCTGGCACCTTGTCTGCAAACATTAGTCCTAGAGAGTCGCCTAGTCAGGAAGGAGAAATGACTTGATCAGGGTTGCCCAGCTAGCATGAGTCACAAAGGGGACTCGATCCCAGGTCTTCCTTGACTCCAAGGCTGGCTCTCTAGGCACTCTGCTGTGCTGCTTCCAGTTTTCAGTGTCCTAATATTCAATGCCATTCATAGGATCTGAAATTTAGAGCCAGAAAGACGTTGCGGGTGATTGAGTCTCAGTCCCTCAAACCATCAATCAACAAATATTGAAGTGCCTACTATGTGCCAGCACAGTGCGAGGCACTAGGGATACAAGTACAAAGAATGAAGCAATCCTCATTCACAATAAGTCTGCAGCTGAGGAAACTGAGGCCCAGAGAAAATAAGTGCCATGGTCAAAGTCACGATCTGGTACATATCTGAGCAGGACAAAATAATACTAATATTAATAATAACAATAGCCGGCATTTTAAGGTTTGCAAAATGCTTTATAAATATCTCATTTTGTCCTCATAACAACCCTGGGAGGCAGGTGCCATATGCCCATTTTACAGATGAGAATCTGAGACACAGAGATTAAGTGATTTGCCCAGAATCACCTAGCCACTAAGTGTCTGAGACCGGATTTAAACTCAGGTCTTCCTGACTATAGGCTCAGCACTCCATTCACTACTACAACTAACTGCCTTCAGCCTAGGACTTCTGGGTTCTATTAACTGGGTGAAAAGGTGGTCCAGGCAAGGACTGGGGCAGAATTCCCAGAGGCCTGAGGTTCTCTGTCATACCTCTTGATTCCCTCATCTTTCTTCAGCCGTCCAGTGTTAACACAGTACCCAGCACACAGTAAGCACTTAATAAATGCTCATTGACTGAGTGGTACTGGAGGGAAATACACAGGCCTTCTCCTGTCACTCTTTCTGCTTTTTGTACTCTTGTGTTATGTAAAGGACTGTCCTGCAGATCCCAGGAGGCCGGCCCTAATATCTGTAACTTTTTTGCCCAGAGCCTGCTGTCCCCTGTGGCATTTGGGTTTGGCACTGAATATTTGTCTCGATACGAAGAGCAAGGCCTCGGACTCCAGTGGGGCAACATTGGCAAGAGCCCCGTGGAAGGGGATGAATTCAGTTTCTTGCTCTCCATCAAAATGATGCTGATTGATGCAGTCCTTTATGGCTTCCTGGCCTGGTATCTTGACCAAGTACTTCCAGGTGAGTAAAGCTCTACCTAGATAAAGTGATGTCTCTTGTTGCCTTTGGACACATGATGAAACAAGCTTCACCAGCTCCTTTTTTTTGCTTTTTTAAGGGAGAACCTCCTAGCCACACTTCCCTTTAGATGTTGTTGTGGTGGTATTGTTTAGTCATTTCCAATCATGTCTGATTCTTCCTGATCCCATTTGGGGTTTTCTTGGCAAAGATACTAGAGCAGTTTGCCATTTTCTTCTCCAGCTCATTTTACAGCTGAGGAAACTGAGGCAAACAGGGTTAAATGACTTGCCCAGGGTCACACAGCTAGTACGTGTCTAAGGCTGGATATGAACTCAGGAAAGATGAATCTTCCTGACTCCAGGTCCAGCAGTCTATCTACTGTAACACCTCACCACTCCCTTTTAGTCACACCTTCCTTCTGTTCTCTGGTTTCATTTATAGAGGTGATGCCAAAATGATTATTTCTTTCATCAGTATGTCTACTTATTATAGGTCATTGGACAAGAATCCTACATTTAGAGGACCAGTAGCTAAATTTATGTCCATAGACAATCTAATAACCATGGGATTCTTAGTATCCTTTCCTCTTCTTTTTCAGCTCTGCCACCATCACTGCACAAGCAGAAATGGTGGACAAAGAGGACTAAGGGCCATTTTGTTTCTGTCCTTGTTTCATGAAGATCTTACTTCCCTCAGGACAGACATAGTCCAGGTGCTTCCATTTCCCCCCATTTCCGCCGCCCTCCCTCTACCCCCCCCCATTCACTATTCCTCACATTTCATGGTAGGTACTCATCAAATGACGCTATCTAGAACAGGAAATCCAAGGACAATTAGCTCACATGGGACAGCCATTCTGCCCACTGGCCTTGGAGGCAAGCTCTTCCCATGTTAACAGGATCAAGCTCCGGGCATCATATAGACTCTTATGGAAGGAAGTTACCTAATCCATCCCCCTAATTATACTGATAAGAAGACTGAGTTCCAGATAGGCTAAAGGATTTACTTCCCATCACAAAATAGGTTTGGGTAGGAATTTGGAGACAGCCCTCTGTGTTGTTGATGGGAACTAGTTCAATGGAGGCAAAGTTACTGGATGCCTTAATGACAGCTGATAAAGCCACATCCTTCATAAATTCCCAAGAACACCCCAAATTCCCCAAACCCGGCATTTCCTAAACCCCTGCATATCCCAGCATAGTGCCTGTCATATAAGAAGACACTTAATAAATGTTTGTTGATTGATTGATTCCTCCTGCCTGTAAACACAGCTCCTTCATCAGTGCTGTCCAATGCAATGAAAGCATTTTTAATTAAAGTATCAGCTAACTCTAAAAAAGTAGCATGTCCTTACAGCTGGAAAAGGCTTACCTTGATTTAAGTGGCCTTTAAGTCAACTAAAAACCAGCTTCTGTGCTTAACCAGTGGGTGGGTGTTTTCCCCACTGATATCTTGCCTAATTCATGGGTCTTAAAGGATACAGGTTGCCAGCAGGAGAGAGTGAGTCTGGAATTGACTCTAGACAGGGTGCTGGTTTGTGTGAATGCAAAACTCACAGCTGTTCGACCATTTTAGGGAAACCTTGCTTAGTACAAAAGAACAACTGAGCCATAACCAGGGAGTGGCAGTCAGTCCTGCTGCAGAGTGATAACAACCATCATACTCCTTCAGCAGGGAGACGAAACTGACCTTAGAACTTCATTGATAAGAATAATAAGGGGGCAGCTAGGTGGCACAGTGCACAGAGCTCCAGCCTTGGAGTAAGGAGGACCTGAGTTCAAATGTGGCCTCAGACATTTGACACTTAACTAGCTGTGTGACACTGGGCAAGTCACTTAACCCCAACTGCCTCACCAAAAAGCAAAAAAAAAAAAATAGTTAATATAGGAAGCTACCACATAGCCCACTTCCTTTCCAGGACAACTATACCCCTGGTGACCCTCCTTGCACTGCTTCCTCCAGTTTCCAAAAAACTGTATCCAAGGGTTTCTATACATAATGGGGGGTAGTGTCAGTGTCCTAGGGGTTCTGCCCCATTCCGTGGGACATTTTGCCCAAGTCCTTTCCCACTCCCCAACCCAATTTGTATGAAAGAGGTTTTTTTGAGGGCACCTTTCATAAGTCTCGCCCTGAATGTGTTCTGTAGCTCTTGTTCTAGGCACTAAAATTGCCTATTATAGCTTTGATGAACAGACAGGGTAGCCAGGCAGTTAAGAAAACTCCCCACGGTCTTGCTTTCTCTCCTACTCTCCAATAAGTAGTTCCATTAGGGCAGCAGAATGATTGGCTAGACCACAGATGTCCAACTTTTGGTGGTCTGTTCCCATGAGCATCATGTGATCATAGCTCTGGAGCTGGAAAGGACCTTGGAGACCATCTGCTCGAGCCCCCTCATTTTACAGATGAGAAAACCAAGGTCTCAAGAGATTGTGACTTGCCCAAGGTCACATGGGTAGCAAGTGGTAGGGCTATGATTTAACTCAAGACCCTTCCCACTGTACCAAATTGCTCATATTAGTGGGCTCCTCTCTTTCTGGTCTGCTTCAGCACCCCAACTTTCCTGAAAATATAAGAAAACCAATGATATAAGAATATGAGAAAATATAAGAAAACCAAGGCTTTTTTGATGAAAGCATGCAAAACAGTCAGTCCTTATGGGAGGCTGTAGTTCTGGTGTGTTATGGCTAGCGAAACTATAAATATCTATAATTACAGTCTGAGATTCACATAGATAAGTCCCAGGCGCTACAAGAATGTAGTTGGGTGGAGTCCCAGTTAGAACATTTAGTCTACACCTCCTTGTTTATGTGTGTTTGTGTGTGTTTTCCAGGGGACTACGGAACACCACTTCCTTGGTTTTTCCTTTTGCAAGAGTCCTATTGGCTTGGAGGTGAAGGTGAGTCTTGAAAACCTTAGAACTAGCTGTGCTGTGCTGTGCTGTGCTGTGCTGTCCTATTGAGATATGACTGGGTGGCTCAGGTCCCTTTCTGGAGCAACTGGAGAGATTCCAGTGGGAATGCCAGTCGTTGGCTTTGAACCTGGGTAGCCCATCATTAGGAGGGTGTTATTAGTGGGTGAGTCAGCATGCCACCTGAGGGCCCTCTGCTGCATTGCAGAGGCATTTGGGCATCTGAGAACATCCCCCACATGTGTCCCCAGTGTGTGTGAGAGGTGTCTGATAAGCCCTTTTATTCTTGACAACATGAGTGAGGGAGATTGAGTAACTCTCTCAGGAGAAGCCTAAAACAGCAGCCCTTTCAGGTGTTAATGACTGTTGGAAGTCTTTGGGATGGGGGCAAGGAAATCCCTGGGAATCATAGAATCAATCACTTGGTCCCTGAGTCAAATGGGACCTTGAAAATCAATTAGTGCAACCCACTGCCCCATCCATAAATCTCCTCGATGGTGTTTCTTCCCCACCCCCAAACCAAATGTCTTGCTTTTCTATTTGTATCCCCAGCATTAACAAAGAAAAGGGGAGAAGAAAGGAAATGAACATTTATTAAGTTTCTCCTATGTTAGGCACTGTATTAAACACTTCACCAATAGTGTTTCTTTTGATTCTCACAACAGTCCTATGAGGTAGGTACTATTATATTTCACACTAGAGGAAACCGAGGCCAACAGAGGTCGAGTGACTTGCCCAGGGTTATATAGCAAGTAAGTGTCTCAAGTTGGATTTGAACTCAAGTCTTCCTGACTCTAGGCCCAGAGCTGCATCCTCTTTACTACTTCTTGCTTTGTGTTTTGTAAGTGCTTAACACATGCTTTTTCATTCATTCATTTATTCAATTTCAAGGGTCCTTGAGCTTTTTGTGTTATGGACCCCTTTGGCAGCTCCGTGAATGCATAAAATAGAATGCAGAGGATTACCAAAGAAACTAATTAGATTGAAATCATTTTTTTCCCTATCCAAGTTCATGGACTCCCTGAGATCTATCCACAAGTGATCTGTGGACCCCAACTTGGGAATCTCTGATTCTAACAGTCTTCTAAGCTCTGCTCCAATGGACTCTCCCCCCCTTAGACTCCCATTAAGTCTTAGCTTGAATAACACCTCCTCCAAGAGCTCTCTACCAACCTCACATGTTGCTAGTATTTTCCTTCACACCCCTGACATTATTTTGTGCTTACTGTGCACGTATTTTTGTACAGGGTTAGGCAATAGAGTCCTGTACCTAGTGTCAGAAGACCTGAATTAGAATCCCGATGACACCATGTGCTGCCAGTGTGACTTGGGCAAGTCACTTTAATCTCTCTGGGCCTCAGTTGCTTCATTTGTAAAGTCAGGGGGTTGGACTGGATGGCCTTTAGCTCTACATTATGATCCTTTGTGGGTTTTGTCCAGTAGAATGGAGGCTTCTTTTTACATTTTTGTCCTTATATGTCCCTGGAGCCGAGCCAAGTGCCTGGTACACCAAGGTGGATTAATGAATGCTTGTTGAATGAATGAATGAATAAATGGAGAACTGAGCCTCTCTTTAAAACCTCCTCCTCCTCCTGCCTATTTACCTGATCGTCATCCTCTCAAACCCTCAAAAGGAACAGGCGGTTCTCCCAAGTTGAAGAGACTGCCAGAGTTTCTGGAGGGTTAATCTTCAGAACGAATATTCTGAGGTCCCTTCCATGTTGACACAAATTCACAGAAGGCCCTAAGGAGGAGAGATAAGGGCATTTGTTCTGCCATGAAGCTTTAGATAGCCGTTCACCCTTCCCACTGATCAAGGACACCTGGCCAAGGTAGGGTTGTAGAATTAAGGACCACTTCCCCCCACCCTTTTTCTTTTTGGTATCTGGGAACAGAGGCAGAGAAACAAACTTCAGGGATGAGGCCTTAAGCAGGCTCTGTGGACCAAGGAAATGATTCCCAACCTGAAATGTGAGAAGCCTGGCCTTTCCCCTCCCCTCCCCCACAAAAAACGGGCCTTTTTAGTATTCGCTCCATAGTGGTAGGCTTGGGCCTGGGTTAGCCCTCCCCAGGAAGACCCTTTAAACATCCGTGTAGTGATTTGTTCTCTCTTAGGTCTTACCTAGGTTTTGTGGGCTTCGGTGATTTTTAAAAAAATTACTTTAAACACAAAGCATTCCGACAGCTTGGTGTTTTTCTGTGCAGCTTCTCCTATTTTTTTTTAGATAGTCAATAAACATTTATTAAGAGTTAACAATGTTCCAAGCCCAGGGGATATAAATGAAGGCAAAAACCAGTTCCTGAGCTCAAGGAGCTTACATTCTGTTAGGGTAGAAGGAATGAATTTTAAAAAGAAAGAGAGTGAAAAGGTAGGGTTCCTTCAGCTATGGGAATCCTTTATTCAAAGGGACAGTCTTGGGAATTGATGGAGAAGCCCCTGTTTGTTTTAGGCAGAAAGCCAGTCTCTGGAGCATCCTTGTAAACAGGTTGTCTGTCCTTCACATCTTATCACATCACAACTTCACCTCATCATGAAAATTCTTTTCAGAAGAAGCACATCCTTCTTCAGAAGGTAAATAGCAGAGAAGGACACACAGAAGGACTTGCCTAAATACCCCTCCCCCAGGCACCCCATCCCCCCCACTGCATTGTGGTGGGATCACAGCAGGGGGCTGCTCAGGGACAACTGGAATCAGAGATGTAGGACTGGAGGGAGCTTTAGAAATCATCTAATCCCACCCCCCTCCGTTTACTAGATGAGGGAAGTAAGGCAATCATTTCAGTTCCCTCAGAGGAGAAAGTACTTGCCCAAGGTCACAAAGATAGCAAATGGCAGAGCCAAGATTCCACCTCCAAAGGGTACCCTACCTATCTGCCCTCACTTTCTACCTCCTATCCACCCTCACCCTCCCAGTGTCCGGTATGTAAAAAAATGCATAGGACCCAGAGAGTAAATAATGAAACATACCTCCCCGTTCCACGTGGAGAAGCAGGGGCTATTAGGGCAGAATGTTATTTACAGATTCAGGTGAGGTAATTGTATTGCATGATGTTGTATGTACTCTCTGTGTGATGGGGGAGGGGCAGGAGGGGAGGGTTTGTTTGTTTCCAAAAGGAATGACTATGATATAAAAACAAAAGGCAAAGACAAAGCCTATCTTTAAAAATAGCAAAGGAGTCCCCCGTGTGACAGGACCCACCTATGCACCCCCCCACCTCCATCTGTCCCCCTTCCCTCACTGCCCTAATGGGGCCATGGACTGGGGAGAAGAACATTGGATATCTGAAGACCAAATAAACCTTGTCATCAAATCAAAGTTAAAAGCCCCCTCCCGACAGGCCCTTCCACTTCCTGGCACATCCCAGTGTACTGAAACTGTCTGACTTTCAATGCAGCTTGTATTACAAAGCCCTCTGGAACGCCAGTGACTCCTGGGCACGGATTGCGCAAGGGGGCACCCAGAAAGCTTGAGTGAAAACTCTAGCTGGTTTCAGTGCGTCACGGGAGGCTGCTGAGTCGGGCAGGGGAGGTGGGGGTGGGGGGGGGTGGGTTCCCGGAGGGGACCCGATGTTAAGGTGCTGACTTGGCTGTTGGTGTCTGCCTTCCTGGGCTGCTTCTCACGGGGAAAACTCCTCCGCTCTTATCTCCTCTCCTGCCCTCTAACCCTTCCCAGAGCTTATGGAGAGCGTTAACTGACTTTTGGTCCCCATAGGATGTTCAACAAGAGAAGAAAGGGCCCTGGAAAAGACTGAACCCATAACAGAAGAAATGGAAGACCCAGATCACCCAGAGGGGATATACGGTATAAACCCTAGACCAGGACCCCTTTGGCAGGCTGATGAAACCCTACGGGCCCCTTCCCACGATTGTATTTTTCACTCTCTAAAGTAAAATATATAGAATTAGAAAGGAAACAAATTGTATTGAAATACAATTTTGTGTGTGTGTATTTAAAATTCACAGACCCAAGATTAAGAATCTTTGCCCTAAATTAAAAAAAAAAAATTACAAATATATAAAATAAAAAAAGAAATAAAAATAAACAAAAAAGATAAAAAAGATAATAAAAAGAGTAGAAAAAAATAATTTAAAAAAATCTTTGCCTTATGTAGACCAACAGTAAAACCCAAGCAAAAGAGAGGGGAAATCTCTGAGAAGTCACCAGAGTGATAAGTCTATTTGGCTGAAAGGAATCCCAGGGAAAATAATGGTTTTCATTGACAAAATTAAAGCTGAACCCTTTGGAAGGGACCAGTCACACATGTGCAAAAAAGTATGGGGCAGGGGGAGAAGGACAGGGGACGCCCAGACATGAGCACATATTTCCTGGAGAAAGCCTATCCCAAAGTGGGTAATGTGTTTATGCCCTTGTTAAGTGAATCCCAAGTGAGTTATACAAATACACTGACTTCACTTCCGAGGATTTAGCAAGAACAATTGCTTTGGGTCACTAGGCCCTGAGACGGATATGAGCTATGAGGAAAGGCAGAAAATATAGCCAATGCCCTGTGACTTTATGTGCAGGGGGGAAGCCAGCTCCAGAGAGCCTTCCCCTACTTCAGCTGTGGTCCAGAAAATCTGAGAGCCCCATCGCTCTGGTCTGAGTTACCTAATGATTCCTAACTGGTTGGCCCAGGTTCAGAGTTGTCATTTCCCAAACCCAAATTCTCATCTTTCCTGCCAGGAGGACATTTTGACTTTCTTTGAGGTGGGCGACAAAGCCAGCCTTGTAATCAGACTCCTGCCTTGGACACACACTAGTTGTGTGAATATGGGGAAATCCCTTAAACTCTGCATGCCTCTGACAACTCCAGGCCAGGGCCTAGATTTAGAGCTGGAAGGCGTCTGAGAGGCCATCTAGCCCATTTTACAGGCAAATGTTTAACAACCAGCTCTCCAGAGAAAAGATGTACTCACGACCTAACTTTTAAGTTCAACCTGCATTAACAGTTTCTCCGTCATGTTCTGAAGTCTATGTGGTCAACAAAATAGAAATTAAGCCCTGAGTACTTGCCAGTTTCAGAAGTATGAAGGCCCACACTGAAATTTGACAATCAGCTCTCTAGAGCCAGTAGAAGCTGCTTCTGGCACACTGCTGCCTCTGGAGCCTTGGTCTGGTAGGGAGAAGAGTGAGCCTAGGTTAGGAGACAGCTCTTATTCAGCTAGAAAGCAGGGCCCATGTGGCTTGGTCATCAAGGGATCTCAACTATAGACACCGTGCTGGGGGACAGGCAACACCTAGCATCCCTCCATTTATCTGTCAACCTCTTTTTTCTCTAAGATACCTTCTTTGAGAGAGAGCTGCCTGGGCTAGTCCCCGGAGTGTGTGTGCAGAATCTGGTAAAGGTCTTTGACTACCACAGCAAGCCAGCAGTGGACCGCCTGAACATCACTTTCTATGAGAACCAGATCACTGCCTTCCTTGGGCACAATGGTGCTGGGAAAACCACCACCATGTGAGTACTTGGGGAGCCATTTATAAGAGCCTCAGGCTTCACCTTGGGATGGGGGTGGGGGAATGCACTCCTTTCCCAGTGATGCATCTTGGGATCCAAGACTTCCTTCAGGGCTTATCTTAAGTGCTATGAGATCTCTTCAGTGGTCAGTTAGGGGGAGTTACTCGGTGCAGTGGATAGTACTGGGCCTGGAATCTGCAAGATCTGAATTCAAATCCAGCCCCAGACACTCACTAGCTGCATACAAATCACTTAACCTCTATCTGCCTCAGTTTCCTCATCTGTAAAATGGGGTACCTCAGAGTTGTTGTGAGGATCAAATGAGATAATAAAGTGCTTAGCGCAGTGCCTGGCACAGAGTAGGTGCTTAATAATAAGTGTTTGTTCCCTTCCCCTCTGATTATGTTTTATTTTGGGGGGGAGGGGAAGGAAATGAACCTGAGGTTCTATTGGTATAGAGAACTCCCAGTGAGGAAACCCCCTTCTACCAATGCAAGTTGGTACCTGCTCTTCCACTTCTAATCTTAGAGAGATTCTACAGGGAATGAGAAGTTAACGCACTTGCCTCGGTGTAGATAGCTGTTACACATCTGAAGCAAGCCTTGCTCACAGCTCCTCCCGATATAGAGACCAGCTCTCTCTCCCCCACACCATGACACCCCTCTTGGTTTTCCTTCCTCAGAACACCTCATGTTATCTAGAAAGTGTCCTGTCTCCCCAACAGACTATAAGCTTTTTGGGGGCAGGAACTTTCATTTCGTACCCCTAAGAATGTCTAGCACATATCGAGTGCTTAATTAATAGGGCTGCAGATTTAGAGCTAGAAGTGACCTCTGTATGATCCAACTCCTCCTTTTACAAATGAGGAAACTGAGGCCAGGGAGATGAAGCAACTTGCCCAAGAAGATGCAGGAGTTCTATCAGAGGTGGGATTTGAACCCAGGTCCTTCACTCCAGAGCCAGTTTTCTTTCTAGTGTATGGCACTGCCTCTTTTGACATAATCCTGCGTACATTGATATAGTACTCACTATGTGCTGTAGTCTCTGTGCTAAGTGCTTTACAATCATTTTTGTGGTTCAGTTGTGTCTGATTTTTCGTGGCCCCATTTGGGGTTTTCTTGGCAAAGTCACTGGAGTGGTTTACCATTTCTTTCTCTGGCTCATTTTACAAATAAGGAAACTGAGGCAAACAGGGTTAAGTGACTTGCCCAGGGTCACATGGCTAGGAAGTATACAAGGCCAGATTTGAACTTATAAAAATGTCTTCCTGACTCCAAGGCTGGCACTCTGTCACTGAGCCACCTGTCTGCCTCATCATTACCCCCATTTGATCTTCATACTCTTTGTAAAGTAATAGGACCTCTTCCTCTCTTTCTAGTCTTAGCCCTTCCTTATTCTTCTCCTCATCCTCTGTGTTTCAACAGCGCTGGCCTCCTAGCATTTCCCTACTCTCTGAGTCTTGGAGCTGTCCCTCATACCTACAGTGCTCCACCTCCTCACCTCCACTACCTAGTCTCCCCAGTACCCTGTAAGCCTCAGGTCAGATCCTCCCTTCTGCAGGATGTCTTTTCTGGTCCCCTCTGGCTGCCTGTCCCTTCCCCTCTAGGGTGTCTTCCATCGACTCTCTCTATCTCTTGTATCTCATCTCCCCCACTGGAATGTGAGCTGGGATGGGGTGGGGTGGTGGTGGTGCTATGTAAATCCCTTTACCTTTCTTTGAATCTTCAAAGGCTTAGCTCAGTGCCTCCTTCATAAGAAATTATTCTCTCCATTTGTTTCTTGGTCATGAATGAGAGTGAATTGCATTCTTCCTCCTCAATAATGTAGGCTCCCTTCTGAGTTGTAGTAGCAAGAAGGAAAGTTATCCAATCTGAAATCTTGTGAGATATCTTTTACACGTGCAACTCCCAAAGCTCTAACAGCGTGGCATTGCCAAGAGAGAGATGACCTAGCCTTTGGCCTTAGTTAGGAAGACTTGGGTTCAAATGTTGCCTCTGACACTTGGGCGAGTCACTTAGCCAGAAAGCCCTCTAAGACTCTAAGCTGCAGAAGGCGAGATGTTTCCTTACTGAAAGTCATTGAAAACCCAGGTCAGGACTAAAATAAAATGTGAAAGGCAGGATGTCGGTAATGGAGGGAGCTCCCACAGTAAAGTCTACAGATTGGAGTTCCGATTCCAGCTCTGCTACTTTTTCTTAGCTATGTGACCTTGGAACAATCAAGTAACTTCTCAAAATCTCAGTTGCCTCACCTGTAAAATGGGGGTGATAATACAATTACCTCACAGCATTGTCATGAGGAAAGAGCATTGCATAGTGCTATATGGATGGAAGCCATTGTCACTGCTACCAGCCTTAAAGGAGTGAGCTGCGTATAGCCTATGAGAATCAAATAGGCTGATGTCTCTAGAGTGCTTTGTTACTATATATTTGCAAATGTGACATTGCTGTGATTCTTGGTAATGAAAAGCAATGTGAATAAAATGTTGGACTCAGAGCCCAGAAGACCTGGGTTCAAGTCCTACTTATTAGATGTATCAACCTGGGCAATCAATGTACCCTCTTTGAGCCTCAGTTTTGTCATCTGCAAAATGGGAACAATAATAGCTATAGCACCTGTCTATTGGTTTATATATCTAGTAAACAGGACGTGAACCCAGGTCTCTGAGTCTAATACTCATTCACCATATCACACTGCTTTTCATTATCAAGAATAATAGCAATTTCACATTTGAATAACTATATGTAAAGTGCTTTGCCAACATTAAGTCATTATATAAATGTAGGTTATTATTATGGTCAGATGATAGATAAATCATTATATGGCCTCGCCTTTGTATAATGTGTTTTTTTAAAATTACTTTTCGGTACACTTCTGCCTTGGTTTAGGTATGTTCTTATAGCAAACTGTCAGATGTGAGGTTAGCAGTGGAAAAATTTATAAAGCAGAACCATTCCTAGAGGATGGTGGGAGGGGAGATGGGGAAGGCCAGAAAAAGCTTCTAGCCATCTCCCTGGACTTTCCTGAGGGTTCTCAAACAGGGAGATCAGATATCGGGCTCCTACAAGACATCTCCAGGGAGCAGCAGATATCTCTGCTGGCCCAGTGAACCCAAGAGTAGTGTAGCCTTTGGGGCTTTTGGTTTCTGGCAGAAGATAAGGAAGGAGAAGCAAATGTACACACCCAGCGTTGGAATGTTCCAGGGAAGGGAATGGAATGTCAAGTCCAAGACCTTGTCTTTGCTTCTCTTGCCCTCTAGTGGTCCTCAATAGACTCTTCGTTTGTATGCAGTGGTGAGGTTGGGCAGGCAGAACTGAATCCTGGAACCTTAGATTTAGAAAGGACTCAGGAAAAGTTGTCAAGAGAGGCAATCCAGAATCAGCACCTACTATGTGCCATACATAAAGCACTGACGAGACAAAGAAAAAGAAAAAATATGCCCTGCCCTCAAGGAGTTTCTATTCTATTGAAGTAGAAAACATGTACATATGTAAGTGCATATGAGATCATTACTGAGCAGATGGAATATATTTCTACACTCCTGCTGAATCTGCACTTGAGCTCTGAATCTTGAAGGAGTCCAGGGATTCTAAGAGTTGGAGGTGGGAGGGAAAGCATTCCAGGCATGGAAGACAGCCAGTGTAAAAGGCTGGACAGGAGATGGGAGGAACAGCCAGTAGACCCATGGACTGACCCATGGAATGGGTGGAGAGGAGTCATGGCTTAACTGGAAAGATAGGAAGGGACTAGAATGGTGAAGTACTTTAAATGCCAAACAGAGGATTTGAGCCCAGAGGTAATAGGGAGGCTTTGGCATTCATTGAATGGGGGTAGGGGGTGCCAGGTCACATCTGTGCAAGAGCTGGAGGGGACCTGGAAGCCAGTTCAACCTGCTTACTTTTGTATTGAATAAACTGAGGCCTAGAACTGTGAGGAAGGGGCAGAGCTGGGATTTGTAACCAGAGCCTTAGACTTCAAATTCAATGTTCTTTTCATTAAAGCCATGCTGCCTGAAGCACAAATCTTTTTTTTTAGTAACTTCTCCAAAAATTAATCCAGAGGCAGCATGATATTGTGAGTAGAGGATGTCTGGAGTCAAGAAGACTTGAAAGTCCTGCCTCTAACACATATTAGGTACTCTATTTAACTTCATAGCACCCCAAGCACCTCACTAAGATTATAAATTATAAATGAGCTGCCAACTTGCATGCTGGAGGGAGTTTCCCACAGCTGGAGTTCCCCAACTTGATGCAATCACAGATCTAGACAAACAAATAATCATGCAAGCCACTGCTTGAACATTTCCCAGAGACGGGGGACTCACTACCCCATAAAGCAACAACTTCTTCAGTTCTCCAGCTTCTCCATCACTGCTTTGTTCCTATCATATTTCCCTTTTCATTAATTAGAGCTCCTCCCTCATCTTCCAAAAGCAAGCTATCCAGAAAGGCTGAGGGCACAAGATATATTTCCCAATGAGCCTTGTTGATCTGTGAGTCCTAACACAAAGAGGGTCCTAGGATCATAGATTAGGGCTAGAAGGGGACCTAAGAAGACATTTAGTTCAACCCCCTAATTTTGCAGGTGAGGCTAAAGTGACTTGCCCAACATTATACAGGTTATATATGCCCAGGATTAAGATCTGAACTCTGTCCTTGGACCAGAATCCATTGTTCTTTTCCCTGCATCTCAATGACTGCATTTGTTGCTTTACATAGATGGTGATGAATAATCCTCCTGGCACTATAGATTTAGAGACAGAGAGGCCTTAAAGCCTATTGAGTCCAATCCCTTCATTTTTACAGATGAGGAAACTGAGGCACAGAGGGGTTAAGTGATTTGCTCAAGGTCACACAGCTAGTAAGTGTCACAGTGAGAATTTGGACCTCTGTCTTCCTGACTCTAAGCCCAGTACCCAATGGAGAGAGATGGGTGTGATTATCTGAGCTAGGAGCTACGTGAGCACAACGGTTTACATCTGTCTGTGACTGTTAATAGCCTCCTTTAATGACTCTTTGGGTTCAAGCTAGAGCAAAGGGAAGATTTCTCCCTGGCATGGGCTGAATGGTGTTATCATTCCAGCATGTTGGTGTACTTGTCCAAAGAACATAGCACCTTGTTTTCTCCAGGTCCATCCTGACCGGACTGCTCCCTGCTACTTCTGGCACCGTGCTGATTCGGGGCAAGGACATTGAGACCAGCATGGACTCCATCCGGCAAAATCTTGGCATGTGCCCCCAGCACAACATACTATTCCACCAGTAAGTACAACCTGCATGAAGATTGCCCACTCTCTGGGGCCCATCTTCTGGATCTCACCTCCGGTTTGTCCGAATGGCTTTCCCACATTTCCATCTCTCCTTCCCCGGTTACCATTAAAACTATTACTCCAAGATGTTTAGCCTTAAGGTTCTGGCTGTCCTTAGGGAGTATCTTCCTTCTATAGCAGTCTGATTGAACTCTACATCATTCACTTGAATTATTTATCTAATTGAGAATTAAATTGAGGTGAAGATGTTTTCCTTCTTCTAAGGGGTGGCCTATGAGGTGCATCTCCCTAGGCACCAGGGCTCCGAGGCCCTTTCTCTGTTCTATCCCCATAGTCTCACAGTGGCCGAACACATCCTGCTTTATGCACAGCTGAAGGGGAAGTCTAGGAAGGAGGCAGAGCTGGAGATGGAAACCATGTTGGAAGACACAGGCCTTCACCACAAAAGGAACGAAGAGGCCCAGAACCTGTCAGGTGCTGAGCTTGCTGGGAGGCTGTTCCCAGGCTAGGTTTCTGGCAGCCTGGATTTTAAGCTGGAGGGGAGGGAGGGGAGGGGAGGGGGGATGAGAGCAGGGAAGGGGAGGGGAGTGTATTAAAGGGATGCAGTTGTTATAGTGTGGCTGATGATCCTCACAAGGGGTTAGGGCTTGAAATTGATGAGCCAACAAGAAATGATTGGAAAGTTCTTTAAAAATTTCCTGATCTTTGGGAAGCATTCTGGGAGTAGCTTGCCTCTCTATCAGTTCTCATATGGGATGAGCAATGGAAAAAGATCAAGCAGCCAGGTACATTCATCCATCCATTCAACAAGCATTTATCAAGTTCCTACTTTGTGGCAAGTTATGTTTTATTTATTTGTTTTTTGCATCAAACTTGTGATTTTAATGCTTTAAGGAACTCCCAAGGAGGCAGCTCCTTATATCAAAGCAGTTTAACTCCCGAGAAATTTAGTCTTAGAGATTTGCCTGGGGCCACCAAGAGGTTGATGACTTAACCTCAGTCACATGGCCAGTATGTGTGAGGTAACACTTGAACCCATGCCTTTCTGATCTTGAGGATGGTATGAAAACTACTTCTCTGCCACGTTTTATTGGCTCTAATATTTATAAAAGTTTGGGCTAAAATATGAAGGTGGAAATGGTGTGTATTGGCTACTGCAAGGGTGGCATCTCCAGATGATTTGCTTCCAGAAGGCCTTCTGTATTGAGGTGAGCCTCTTGAGACCTAGCTCTTGGAGCCAATTCTAAATGTCAAGAGAAGAGAAGGGGGGGCAGGTAGATGGAGTAGTGGATAGAGCTCCAGCCCTGAAGTCAGGAGGACCTGAGTTCAAATCCAGCCTCAGACCAAACACTTGACACTTACTAGCTGTGTGACCCTGGGCAAGTCACTTAACCTCAATTGCCTAAAACAAAACAAAACAAAAAAGAGAGAGAGAGAGAAAAGAGGAGGAAGAGACTTGTTTTCCTTAAGTTGGCCTCCCTCAATATGAAGGTCCTGGTTATCCCCTTGTTTTCTCTTTCCTGCCCTCCTTCACAAACATTGTGATGTGAATACCCTTTGTGTCTGTAGGGGGCATGCAGAGGAAGCTGTCAGTTGCCATTGCCTTCGTGGGAGATGCCAAAGTGATAGTTTTGGATGAACCCACCTCTGGGGTGGATCCCTATTCTAGGCGCTCCATCTGGGATCTGCTCTTGAAGTATCGCTCAGGTAATGGACCTCAGCCAGAGGGCTAGGGCTGCCGTTCTCTGCATGCCCTAGACAATAACTGAAACACAGACTGGAGCCCAGGTTCACAAATGGGGTTTCCTAATAGGTAGTTGGCCAGAGAACAGGAGGAATTCTATTGAAATTTGGATTTACCTGTTACTTAGGTGGATCCAAGCTCCCACCAAAAATTTGGGGAAACTAAAGCATCCAAATACTTATTGGGAACTATTGACATAACCCTAGCATATCCTAGAGAAGTAGGATTAATTTATTGTAGGTCAGAGCCATCTGAAGCATTGGGTGAAGCAATGAGCTAATGTCCCTAATGTCCTCACTGGTTAAAGTGGACATTGACCCCAGCAAAAACAAATAAGCAAACAACCCAAAAGACAAAACACAGAAAGTGCCAGAATTATTAGGCTGGTGCCTTAATAAACAGGTCCAGGAGCCATGTGCTGAGTGTAGACATTCATTGCCATAGATTAGGATGGGAATTCCTCAAACTTGAAGTGTTTCCTTCCCACTATTTTTGAATTACCTTATACTACCTTCTGACGATGAAAAAAATACATAATGAAGGTCAGAGCTAGAATTGTAACTCAGAGCACTTGGCTCTTTGCCACAGAGTGGGTTTATTTAGAGGGTGCTGATCTTGGGGGTACTTCCTCCATCATTCACTTTGCCTCCCTATCAACACGAGCTACCATATCCCTGGTGTATAGGACCCCGGGTGAGGCTACACCATAAATCTCCTTCTCTCTTCCACTTGTCCCAAGTGTAGAAATTGCTAAGTCATTGCTTTGGTGAAAGCTCCTGTTAAAATTGAACAATGAATGTCCACTAATAAGAAGACATGTACAGAGATTTCCCAACATCTAACCACTGCGTAAGCTTTCCACGTGCTATTCACTGGTGGTTTAACAGCCTAGAACTCTACTTGCCTCCTCTTTGAATAGTGCCTCCATTTAGTGTACACGTACCTGCTTCCCAAAGACTTGAAGACAGGTACTTAATCAATCATCTCATAACATACCTAAAAACATACCAATGTGCAGGTGGTATGGTTGATAAGTTAATTAGGTCCGATTAATCACAGTGAATTGTGGCCTATTCTTTGGTTCCTTCAGACTGGGTACTCATAGCTCAGCCCTAGGCCTGGTCTTAGAGTTGGACATTGTTCAACAAGTTTTTCCCCAGATCAGTGCTTTGGGATGAAGCCTTCTCCTCTCAATTTGACTGCCATTTTTTTTTTCAAGCATTTAAGCTGAATGGTGCTATGCCTAGAACATATGCATGACCATTTCACATCCTTGGCCCCCAGCCTTGCTGAGAGGGCCTAGATCTGTAATTTCACTGATACAGGGAACTCCTAGGTGAGGAAACTCCCTCTACCAATGCAAGGTAGCATCTGAATGGTCTGTCTTGCTCCTCCCTCCCAGGCCGGACCATCATCATGTCCACTCATCACATGGATGAGGCTGATCTCCTAGGGGACCGGATAGCTATCATTTCCCAGGGCAGGCTGTACTGCTCAGGGACTCCTCTTTTTCTGAAGAATTGCTTCGGCACGGGTTTCTATCTAACCTTGGTGCGCAAGATGAAAAACATCCAGAGTCACGGGAAAGGCTGTGAGGTATGTTTCTGTCTGGCTTCCTCACTGCCTGGAGAGACTGCAGCAGCCCATCAGGTCAGCGATTAGGGCAGGACAAGATAAGAGAAGGAACGCCTGGGCTGTTGTCTCTAAAACTGCTGAAAGAGGCTTGTTTGCATTCCTGGGCTGACTCTTGTGCTGAGACAGGCTGCCATTATTTGGACTTGTACTCTTTGTCCTTTTGGAAAGTTTTCAGAAGATAGTGATAAACTGACATTCCCAAATCTCCCAAAGGGAATGGAATCAATGCAAAATAAATAACTGCCTATGGCACAGTGGGAAGCATGTTGAACTAGGAACCCAGGAGCCCACATTCTTGCTTTAGCTCTACCAATAGTTGGCTTTGTGACTTCAGCCAAGTAATTTTCCTTCTCTTGGGCCTCAGTTTCCTCATCTGTAAAATAAGGAGGTTGCACTAGATGGTCTAGGAAGTTCCTTCCAGTTGTAATGTTCAAGGACTTAAAAAAAATGTATAAGGAATCAGTGTAAGGAATTCCTGCTGTGGAAATTCCCTCCTAAGGCTTACAACAGCTCTACTGTTACTTAACAGTCTTAGGGAGTTGCCTGGGGTGTTGAGACATTAAGTGATTCACCCCAAATCCCCTGAGGGTCTTCCCTTCCCAGATTGATTTTGTGGGGTTTTTGTTGTTTTTGTTTTTGTCTAGGTAAAAGAGGCTATTCTTCCCCTCATTTCTTACCTAATCTTGATCACTGAATAGTGTTGCCTTAGTCAAACTGAGACCTGGGAAAGACCTTAGCTTAAAAAAAGCCAAGGTCTCCCACTGTATCTGGGCCAACTGCAGTTGTACTGATCTATATCTTGCCACTGGATCCAGAGGGCTCAGGAGGAGAGACTGAGGCTGCTGACTTTGCACAGGCCTCCCTCACTTAAATCCAATTCACTTGTAAGTCATGACATCACCTTCCTGATGTTATGGTCCTCTTCAAGAGCAAGGACAAACAATGGAGGATCCCCCCAAGATCATACAACTAGCTTGTTGGTTTTTTTTAAGCAATCAATTAATAAGCATTTATTAAGGACCTACTATACATCAAGTGCTAGGTGCTGGATACACAAAGAAAATTATTAATAATAATAATAACTAGTATTTACATAGCATTTTTAGGGTTTGCAAATACTTTGTTTTAACAAATTAAATGAATTAGCAAATGTTAAATCATTTGAAACAGACCCTGTCTTCAAGGAGCTGTCAAGAGAGAAAACATGTGTCCTATCTATTATATGCATACTATATAATATGTATGGAGATTATATGTGTGTATACACTCTACAAAATAAATGCAAAGTAATGTGAGGGAATAAGTCACTGGCAGCTGGGGTGATCAGAAATGACTTCATGTAGAAGGTGATGCCTGAGCTGAGTCTTGAAGCAAGTAAGGGATTCTATGAGATAGAGGTGAGGAAGGAATGCATTTATCTGAGCATAGGAAATAGCCTCTAGAATTCCTGAGGGTAAAGGGATTTGTGAGTAGAGCAAAGTGTAATGCTAACTGTAGGGCCAAGATCAGGAAAGAAGAGTGAGGCCCAGGCAGGGATGATGGCCTGGGAGAATCAATAATGAGGAAGGGTGGGACTGGGGGTCCTGGTGAGGATGAAGAATAGGGTTAGGAGTAAAACATAGGCTGAGGCGTAGGAAGAGAGGATGATAAGGGCTTTTTCCGTTCCTCTCCTGCTCTATTCCTCCTTTGCCCAGTAACAGCTTCCTCAGTGACATTCTCAGCAATAGCACGATACTGATGAGGAGAGATTTATTGGTTCACCACTCCTAGCTATGGCAAAATAGGGATTGGAATGGTAATCAAGGGGAGCACATGCCTACTGGACATGACTACTGAAATGATTGACATTTTCTCATTCCCTTTCATTCAACTGTTGTAGGAGGCCTGCAGCTGTACACCCAAAGGTCCGTCCATCAGCTGCCCAAAGGTTGAAGAGATAACAGCGGAACAAGTATTGGATGGTAAGCAATGAAAATGTTGGCATGCTGTACCTTGGGTTGGTGTCCTTCTGTCTATTTCCATTTCTCATCCCTGCCTTGTGTGTCCTGCTCTGCAGAACTTTAATGACAGGAAGGAAATATGCCCCCTGTACCTCTCAGATCTAGCCAAGGCAATGTGTTTTCTCCCTCTCCTCCCAAATTAAAAGGCCCTGAGGTCTAAAAATGACATCTAAGGCCCTGAGGGGTAGGATCAAAGCTTTAGAGCCAGAAAGGAACTTGGAAGCCACTGAGCCCAACTCCCTCATTTTACAAATGAGAAAACTGAAGCTCAGTCAAGTGATTTGCCCTCAGTCATTAAGCTAGTATCTGAGTGGGGATTCAAACTCATGTCTCTCCCGACTCTAAGTTCAGTGCCCTATCCACTATGTCACTCTGCCCAGGTCTTCGTGCCTGATTTAGTTTCTCAAAAGTCAGTTCTGAGAATATCCTTGGAATACCCACTTTGCCTGCTGCCCTTCATAGAGAAGGAGACATTTGCCTTTTGCCAAGAAAGAAAACAAAGGAAGTTCCTAGTTAGTGCAGACTTTTTCCCCCTGATGTTTAAAGAACATACTTTTTGAAATCTAGATTTTCAAGGAAAAAAGGGAAATGTAAATGATGAGTTTTGCTCAAATACTTGTAGAAAATATCTAGAATCTATTTAGGGGTATATGCTACCATATCCTCCTGGGGCTTTGAAAGAGCTTGAGAGGAATTGGGGACATCTTTTATGGCCATGCCTCTGGGCTGGGAAGAGCCCCAAATTCCTCCACCCTCCTGTGTCTCCTGGCTGCCTTCATGGGACTATTGTCTCTTCCCCACCGCCTTCTCTTTTCTAGTTTATAGGGCATATGAGCCAGTCAACAGACAACTGAAAAAGAGATAAAATAAATTGAGTGAAAACAGTCACCTATCAGAACCAATAGGGAGCTAGGCTGGCATGGCAAGGGGTTATAAGAACCTACTTTGGTTGGGGTTTTTTTGTTTTTAATTTTTGTTCATTTTGAACTTGAATACAAAAAAGAAAAATAAAAGAACATTTCTATAAAGCAGGATTCAATATAAAACCATGAATTTCCATTTCACAGTTTCCTTTTTTTGAAAACCTATGTAATAAATATTATACATTATTTTCAAAGCTACTCTTCAAAGCACTTTTCTGTGCTTCCTTCTAAGTTTTCTTTTGTTCTCTGCTGTGCACTTTTTTTTTCTCCCACTCCACCTTGCCTTACAGAAGGCTACCATTAGACACAAATATGTGTGTATATAGATATAGATATGTAAAATCATACTATACATACTTCTATTTATCAGTTCTTTCTCTGGAAGTGGATAGCATCTTCCTTCAGCCCTTTGTATTTTGAGTATTTATAATACTTATTTATATTTATTTATTTTAAGTATTTCTAATATAATATGTATATTGAGTATTTATAATATTCAAAATGACTTAGCCATTTCAAAGCTGTTCTTAGAACAATATTGCTGTTACTATGTACAGTGTTCTCTTGGTTCTGCTCATTTCACTCTTCATTATTTCATGCAAATCTGTCAATGTTTTTCTAAAATCAACCAGCTCATCATTTCTTACAGCACAGTCATATACTACAACTCATTTAGCCATTCCCCAATTGATGGGCATCCCCTCAGTTTCCAGTTCTTTGCCACCACAAAGAGAGCTGCTATAAACATTTTAGGATATATAAGTTCTTTTCCTTTTGCCCTAATCACCTTAGGAAACAGATCTATAGTGGTATTGCTGGGTAAAAGAGTATAAACGGTTTTTATAACTCTTTTGGACATCACTCCAGATTGCTCTCCAAAATGGTTGGATCAATTCACAATTCCACCATCAGTGAATTAGTCCCAATTTTTCTCTACTCCCTCCAACATTTGTCACTTTCTCCTTCTATCATTTTAACCAATCTGATAGGTGTAAGATGATATCTCAAAGTTGTTTTAATTTACCTTTCTCTAATCAATATTGTTTTGGACCATTTTTTCATAAGACTATATATAGTTTTGATTTCTTCATAGAAAAAATGCTTATTCATATCCTTTGACCATTTATCAATTGGGAGATGACTCATATTCTTACAGATTTGACAAAGTTCTTTATATACTTGATATATGAGACCTTTATCTGAGAAACTCTGTAAATTTTTTCTCCCAAATTTCTATTTGCCTTCTAATCTTGGCTACATTAGTTTTATTTGTACAAAAACCTTTTAATTTAATGTAATCAAAATTATTCACTTTATACCTCACAATGTTCTCTATCTCTTGTTTACTTATAAATTATTCTCCTATGCATAAGTCTGATAGGTGGTATGTTCCTTGTTCTTCTAATTTTCTTATGACATCTCCCTTTATACCTAGGGCTTGTATCCATTTTGTCCTTATCTAAATAGTAAATGGTTTAAGATATTGGCCTATGTCCATTTTCTGCTAGACTGCTTTCCAGCTTTCCCAACAATTTTGGCCAAATAATTCTTATCCTAAAAGCTTAAATTTTAGGGTTGGCAAACATAGGGTTGCTATATTCATTTGTATGTCTGCACTATTACACTGATCTACTTTTCTATTTTTTAATATCTTAGTACCAGATAGTTTTGTTAATTACTTCCTTATAGTATAGTTTAAAATCTGGTATAACTAAACCCCTCCTTCTTTTACATTTTTTCATTAATTCCTTTGATATTCTTGACCTTTTGTTATTCCAAATGAATTTTGTTATGATTTTTTCTATCTCAGTAAAATAATTTTTGGCAATTTAATTGGGATGGCAGTGAATAAATAGATTCAATAAAATTGTCATTTTTATTATGTTGGTTCTGCCTACCCATGAACAATTAATATTTTTCCAGTTATTTAAATCTGGCTTTATTTGTATAAAAAGTGTTTTATAATTATGTTCATGTAGTTCCTGGGTTTGTTTTGGTAGATATATTTCCAGGTATTTTATATAGTCTACAATTATTTTAAATGGGATATCTCTTACTATCTCTTCTCGAAGGGTTTTGTTGGTAATATAAAGAAATACTGGTGATTAACATAGGTCTATTTTATATCCTGCTACTTTGCTAAAATTATTCCACTAACTTTTTAGTTGCATCTTTAGGATTTTCCAAGTGTATCATCATGTTGTCTGCAAAAAGAGATAGTTTTATTACCTCATTGCCCATTCTGATTCCTTAAATTTCTTTTTCTTATTCCAGTTGCTAGAATTTCTAATGCAATATTGAATAATACTGGTGACAATGGGCATCTTTGTTTCACTCTTGATTTTATTGGGAAGGCTTCTAGCTTATCTCCTTTACAAATAATGCTTGCTGATGGTTTTAGGTAGATGTTTCTTATAATTTTAAGGAAAAATTCCTTTATATCTATGCTTTCAAGTGCTTTTAATAGAAATGAGTGTTATATTTTATCAAAAGCCTTTTCTGCATCTATTGATGTAATCATTTTGTTATTTTTGTTATTGATATCATCAGTACATCTAAACATCTACAAGGAGAGGAGGTGCTGACTTGCATCAGGAGAAGGAGTTTCTTCCCCTGGGATTTCCCTATACCAATGAGATTACAGATGTACGACCTAACCTCATGTATAAGGGATAAATAGATAGAAAGATGAATATATAGATGATAGATAGGCAGATAGCTAGATAGACAGACAGACAGACCGACCGACCATTTATTAAGTGCCAGGAATCATGCTAAGCGCTAGAGATTTTTTAATCTCTATTTTTATTTAATCTCAATTTTTTTAAAAAGAGACAATCCATAAATAGAACTAGAAATAGGAGTAGATGGCAGGGAGAGTACAGCCCTGTAAGGACAAGTCCACAGAGCAAACAGAGGGGCTGGAAGGCTAGGAGTAGGGAAAAAACCCGATTTCATTGGTAGAGGGAACTCTCAGGTGAGAAAACTCTCTCCAGCAATGCAGATTGGCACTTTCTCCCCAATTTATATTCTCTAGTCTCGGAGAGCACAGAGAGGTTCTGACTTGTCCAATGCAGTGTGTCAGAAGTGGGAGAGGAGGTAGAGTGTAAAGGGAAGGAGTGATGTGGATATACAAAAAAACTACAATACAAATTAAAAAATAACTAAGTGCATAAAAGTAAGGTTAAACTGGGTGGCCTGAGAGTCTTAGGGAGGGAGGGACTATCTGGAGGAAATCAGAGAAGGCTTTAGAGAGCTGGTGGCAATTGATCTAGGCCTTGGAGGAGAAAGATGTCAATAAATGAGGGGAGGGGAGGAAGAAAGAAGTCAAGCATGGGGGTTGGCATCCTCAGAAATACAGAGGCATATAGGAGAGAATAGGGCAAGAAGAGGAAGCAATGAATAATCCGGTGTGGCTGAAGCATAAAGTGTGTGGGAATTATGTGAAATAAGTCTGGAAAGAAAGGTCAGTAGCAGGTTTTCAAAGCCCCTGAACACTAAGGAGTTTATATTTTGTTCATTGGGCAATAGGAGGGCCCCAAAGGTTTGGATGTAGAAGTGATGTGATTGGAGTTTTGCATCAGGGAGATTACATTATCTAGGGGTGTGGGCAATCAATCAGTCATAAAACATTTATTAAGTGCCTACTATGTACGAGGCACTATAGATACAAAGACAATGTGACCAAGTTTCCAGCCAAGCTTGTGGGCATTTTTCGTGCCCCTGCATTCGTGCAGAGAGATATGATTCTTAATTGTTGGATCGAATGCTGACAGGACACTATGGACCTGTGTGTGAGGGGCAGAGTTGGTGCCAGAGCTTTTTGGGTAAAACACACACCTTGAGAGAAAGAGAGAGAGAGAGAGAGAGAGAGAGAGAGAGAGAGAGAGAGAGAGAGAGAGAGAGAGACAGGCAGGCAGACAGACAGAGACAGAGAGAGAGAGTTAAAAGAACTGTCAGAGCTCCAGGTATAAAGAAGCAGCTGGGTTCTCAACATATCCCTGAAATCCACCATGCCTTCCTAGAGACTTCAAAGAGAAATTTTCCCTTTGTTGCCATTAGGGTCTTTCTCTTATGGAACTGAGATCTTATCTAGTTGAAATCTTAAGAAATTTCACTCTTGTGTATTTTCTAGTAAATATTTGTGGAGATTCTTCAATTTCTGTCTGCTGTAAATGGGTTTATTCATTATTATTTGTGATGATCTTTTGTATAATGATCATTTGATGGGAAAGAGTTAAGCTGGTGAGTTTAAACTAAAGGGGCTACCCTCACTCTTAAGGGCTAGGGACCAGAGAAGTAGCTTTAGTTCTGAACCAGACTTGTACCTTTAGACAAGCATTATTTAAAGGGGGGGGCAGTTAGATAAAAATCTAAACTAGTACTCTTCTTGGGGAAGGCCCTAGCCTTTATTTTGTTCCTCACTAAAGGCAGAAATTACAGTCTCTCTTATAGAAGAGGGAATCAGATTCCAAGAATTGCTAACCAAATCGCCCTTGAGCCATGTCTAGACATTTAGATATCCCATGTAGGCATATGTGTTGTTTAGTCATTTTTCAGTCATATCTAACTCTTCGTGACCCCGTTTGGGGTCTTCTACGCAAAGATACTGGAGTGATTTGCCATTTCCTTCTCCAGCTCATTTGACAGATGAGGAAGCTGAGGCAAACAGGGTTAAGTGATTTGCTCAGGGTCATACAACTAATGAGTGTCTGGGGTCTGGATTTGAACTCAGGAAGGAGTCTTCCTGACTCCATGCCAAGAAGCTCTATCCACTGCACCACCTAGTGGCCTGTAGACATACACATCTCACAACAGAAAATGAATCTGTTCCTGCCTTTGAGTAGTTTGCATTCTGCCAGGGGAACCTAATCCACGAGGTTGCCCTTCTCCCTCAATTTTCATTTCTTGTTACCCATTTTTAAAAATAAATATGACACAAAGGATTTGAACTCTTTGGGGGCAGGGGCCATTTGTATTTTATTTTCACATTCTTGAGAAGCAGCATGGTATAGTGCAGGGCTGTAGGGAACCTGTGGCCTCCAGGCCACATGTGGCCTTCTAGGTCCTCGGGTGTGGCCTTTTTTTTCTTTTCTTTTTTAAGGCAGTTGGGGGTTAAGTGACTTGCCCAGGGTCACACAGCTGGTAAGTGTCAAGTGTTTAGTCTGAGACCAGATTTGAACTCAGGTCCTCCTGACTTCAGGGCCGGTGCTCTATCCACTGTGCCACCTAGCTGGCCCCGACCAATTCTTGATGAAATCTCACTGCCTTCTAGGTCCTTGGGTGCAGCCTTTTGACTGAGTCCAAGTTTTATAGAACAAATCCTTTTATTAAGGGGCTTTATCTGTGAAGTTTGGATTCAGTCCACGTTCAAAAATTCCAATAATGAGTAGTGAGTTAGCCAAAGGATAGGTGGAAGGAGAGAAGGGGAAACAGCAGAGATTGTAGCAAACCTACAAACCAGAAAATCAGTCTCTGGATAAGATGTTCATATGAAGCTTTTCCTGTTCTCCCCAGGAGCTAGTATCTCTCCTCCCAACCCCCACCTCCACCCTTCCTTCCCACCCCCTCCCCAAACTATTACCTTGTATTTACTTTGTGTCTTGTATCTACATGTTGTGGACAAGCTGTCTCTCTCCAATAGAATGTAAGCTTCCTAAAGGCAGGGACTGTTGTAGTTTTGTCTTTGTAAAGGCACATAATAAACCCTTAACTAATCCTTATTGATTAATCGATAATATTCTGACTCTTTCCAGGAGATATAAATGAGCTGATTGAAATGATCCGCCACCACGTGCCAGAAGCAAAGCTAGTAGAATGTATTGGCCAAGAGCTTATTTTTCTCCTCCCAAATAAGGGTTTCAAGCAGCGGGCCTATGCCAGCCTCTTTAGAGAGTTAGAGGAAACTCTCCCCGACCTGGGCCTCAGCAGCTTTGGGATATCTGACACTCCACTAGAAGAGGTAAAAGAGGCTCTGCTGGGGACTCTGGGAATTATCTTGGTGTAAGGGGTTCTGATAAATTTGATGAGGTTCCTCAGTGTGCCTGAAGAGGAGGCATCAGAAAGGTACTTGTGACAGGCCTTATTGAGAGGAGCCAGGGAGCTCCTATGATTGGGTCTCAGGGACTGGGGGCTGCTGCAAGGTGATTAGTGACTGAGAGTCAGAGGTCAAGATTTGGGGGGGAAAAGAACCACTGCTGCCCCATAGTCTGTAAAAGTGAGCTGATTGAGATTCTCCCTCTCTCTGTCTCTCTCTCTGTGCACTTCTCTCCTTCCCTGTCTTTCTCTGTGTCTCTTTCTGTGTCTCCCCCTCCCCTTCCTTTCCCCCTCCTTTCCCATGGATTGCAGATCAGAATGCAGCTGAGCTTGGGAAAGAGGGAAGAGGGGATTTCTCTCTTTCCCTTCCCCAAGAGCAGAAGCGCATGCCCTTGGTAACACGTGCTTAATATAGCCTAAAAAAGGTTCAAAGACTTGGCTCTTGAGGCCTAACCTCTTGTTTAGGAGAAGCAGTATTTTGAAGTTCCCAGGCAATGCAATGGCAGATCTAGCCTTCTCAAAGAAAAAAGGGATTTCCTGTGAATACTCTCGAATTTGAGAGTTTCTAAATTCAAGCCGTCTTGTACTAGTCTCTCAAAAGATTTCTTCAACAGTTTGCTTCTTGGGGATGAAAGAGGATGGCCAGTGAGGCGTGCCCTGTAACTGGACTAAATCCATGCCATGGGCTTGGGGCAGGAGCTTTAGTCCTTGAAAAACCACTGTTGCCGAGAGTTACTCTGACAACGCGGGTCCATAGGAAGGGGCTGTTTGTCAGGCAGCTCCTGGGGAGTCTGAAAGTCTATTTGAGTGCTTTATGTGCTCCGATATCTATTAATGGATTCCAAGAAGTACTTTATGTCTCCTGGATCTTCTGTAGGTGGGGGTGGGAGGTGGCAAATAAAGGCTATCTCATACCTGTTGTGCATTTAGTGAATTGAATTTAGTGAACCCTGGGGTAGAGCACAGGGATGGGCAGATGATTCTCAGTCAGCCAGTCACCAGGAGGCAGCCACAGGCCCCAAATCTGAGCCAATATGGCTCCAGTGGACCCTGCTCACATTCCAAGAGGAAGTGTCCTTTAGCTTCTATCCACCTATTGTCTGGTCATCACTGATTGAGGAACTCATCAAATTGGTCAGGGATTCATGTGACCAATCCTCCCTTACACAGGCCTGTGTCTTATCTTCATGCTAGATTATGAGCTCAGCAAGGCCAGTGTCTGTCCCTTCTCTAAATTTTTTTATCCTTTATACATATTTATTAACTGATTGAATGAATGAATGAATGAATGAATGAAAAGCTAGAACATATTTTCCCCTACATAAACTTAACAAATTCAAACTGTTGGACAGATTTTCCCAGTGACCTTTATAGATGGAAGTATCCAAGTCACATCTACAATTTCTTTTTTTTTGACAGATTTTCCTGAGGGTCACAGGAGATTCTGAATCAGGAGCGCTGTTTGTAGGTATGGGCTGGTGGTTTTGTTTCTAAATTGGGAGCACCGTTTGTATGCTGGGGTTTGTGTTTTTGTTTCTTTTTAAAGAATTTCTCACTGTAAGAATCACTTAAGTTAAAGCCTTGGAGAGCCAGAAAAAGCTGTCATTTGCCTCTTTAGAGCACATCTGATGTTTCCCATTGTATGATCATGGCTATTAAGTTAGAGTACTGGGTTCAAATACCCCCTCTGCTGCTCACTACTGTGTGACCTTGGGCAGTTCCCTGGGCCTCAGTTTCCTCATCTGTAAAATGAAGAAAAATGAAGAGGTTGGACTGGGTGGCCTTTCAGCTCCCTTCTGTCTAAATCTGTGATCCTACAATCACCTGCCATTGTGCACAATGGCAGAGAAAGCTGTAGGTAGAAGCTGTTGAAAACTAACAGTGAGAGAGCAGCCGCCCCCCACCCCCATACCTTGGGACTCACTATCCCCAACCCCAAGTGCACTCAAAGGTTAGGTTTCCAGAGCAAAGCTCCATATCCCTCTCATGGTTCTAAGGTTAACCTGGAGGTTATAGGGTTTTTTCAAACGCCCTTGAGAAGTGGCTTTAGTTCTGAACCAGACTTGTACCTTTAGAGGAGCATTATTTAAGGGGAGCGGGGCAGATAGATATACATCTAAACTAGTACTCTTCTTGGGGAAGGGCCATAGTGTTTCTTTTATTCCCCACTAAAGGCAGAAATTGCAGTGTCTCTCGTAGAAGGAGGGGTCAGATTCCAAGATTAAACCCCATTCTAGTGTTGTCTCCAGGTTAAAATGTTCCATCCTAGAGGGCAGGGACTGCATTTTGCCTAGCTTTTTAGCACCAATGCTTAGCACAGTACCTGGCACCTAGTGACTGCTTAATAAATGCCAGTCTGCATTGGTGGAAGAATTTTACTCACTGGGAGTTCCCTGTCCTTATTTAAGTCATAGGTCCAAAAATATGTAATTTACCATGCTAAGTGCCAAGGACATGGTATGATTTTCTACAGGCCTCTATGGGTAAAGATGGCTGGGAAGCTTTGGATGATATTTTTTCAAATCTTTCATGTGAGCATTCTTCCAAATGATCACTTTAATTTCCAAAATCAGGTGACACTCAGCAGAAAGGACCAAGTTTTAGCTTCAGAAACCCCAGTTCCAGTAGAAATGAGAAAGCAGCAAGAGGACACCAGGCCTCCAATGGCTCCTCAGCCCCAGAACAAATCCATTGTGCAGAGGGCCAGGCAAGCAAGGAGCCTGAGAACACCAGGGTGCAGCTGAACAAGGGACCTCAGCTGCTCTGTCAGCACGTCCAGGCTTTACTCATTAAGAGGTTCCACCATGCTGTCCGGAGCCGCAAAGACTTCCTTGCTCAGGTATTCAGCCCTTTGGTTTGGATCAAATGTTCCTTAGGACTTGACACTTATGAATGGCGAGACAGTTCTAAGGTTTGTGATTCCAACCTGGAAAGCTTTTTATTATATCTCACGTGTTATGCATACATGATCTCATAGAAGTGTTCTACCTTTCTCCTCTCTCACCTGTCCCTCTCTTCACTCCTCTCCTCTCTCCATCTCTTCTTTCTCTCTCCCTCTTCTCTGTCTCTCTTTCTTTCCCATCTCCTTCAATTTCCTCATCTGTAAAATAGGGATAATGATAGCATCAACCTCACAAGGTCCTTGTGAGGGTCAAATGAGATAACCTATATGAAAAGCTTAGGTATTATTATTATTCAATAACACAAACTGGCTTCATGAAAATCAAACTCAACTGAGTAGTAAAAATAGTATAATTTAGATTTATGTTATGTAGGCAACTCTCTAAGACTCTCCTTTGCAGAACAGGAGCTGATATACATTGACAGAGGCATTTTCCTCACCAGGACTTCCCTATAGCAATAAAATCAACAGATTCAGACCCCCCAAAAATGATATAGTGAAAATGTTCTTATGAATTATTTAAATATTTGCATTGAACTTTATAGTCATTTGTTAATTAATCCTCACACTACACCTGGCACATTAGTGCTATTATTATCTCCCTTTTTTAACCTAGGGGAAACTGAGCCATAGAGGAATATAAGGTATATAAGGTAAAGCAACTAGGTAGCATAGTAGATGGAGTGTAGGACTTGGCATCAGGATGACCTGAGTTCAGATCCAGCCTCAGGCACTTACTGTCTCATCCTGGCAAGTCCTTTAATCTATATCTGCCTCAGTTTTCTCAACTGTGAAATGGAGATACGAATAGCACCTACCTCCCACAGTTGTTGTGAGGATCAAATAAGATAGTATTTGTAAATTGCCTGGCTCATAATGGGTGCTAAATAAATGCTGGCTAAGTGATGAGAGCTTTATGTGGCATAGTGGAAAGAGTGTTGGCCTTAGATTCCAAAGACCGAAGTTAGAGTCCCTGTCTGACCACTTCCTAGAGGTTTAAGAAGGCTGGAAAGGGAAAGGCGGCTTAGGAAAGGGAATAGCAGCTTATGAAGGGCTTTGAACTCGAGCCGGAGGGTTTTACATTTGCCCCTGGAGCGGCTCAGGTCTAACATCTCTTTTGTCTAACAGATTGTGCTCCCAGCTGGCTTTGTGTGTTTGGCTTTGCTGCTTGCTGTCATCATCCCCCCTTTTGGAGAGTATCCTCCTTTGACGCTTCACCCCTGGATTTATGGACAGCAGTACACCTTCTTCAGGTCAGATATCTAAGAGGTCATTAGGCGTCTTGCTTCTCCTGTTCTTTCCCTGGTCTGTGACACACATTTGTGTGCCACAAGTGTGTCCATACCTTCCTAAATAGTTGTAGGCTGCTCCGAGGGCCTTTGACCTGCCCACTCTATTGGGAAGTTAATGAATTCTTTATCACTGACTGCCCTTGGACATCTGAGCTTCTGCTTTCACTTTCTGGAAAGTTATAATACAGGCAAATAACCCATAGAAAATGACCCACAGAGAGGAAGAACACCATTAGGGGTTGAAGCCAAACCTTTTCAGGTCATACGTATTATATCCATCTTTGGGCCCTCATAAGATGCATTAATGTTTAAATGTTCCGGCTCTGATACTCATTGGTCAGATGACCTTGGCCAATTCACTTAAACTGGTTAGACATTATGGTACAGTGAAACAGAATCAAAAGATTAAGAATCAGGAGATCTAGGTCTGAATCCTGATTCTGACACTTAATACCTATGAATTGTGAGAAAGTCACTTAATCTTCCTATGCCTCTGTTAACTTATTTGCAAAACGAGGGTAATGATTCCTGCTCTCTCATAGTGTTTCGGGAGGAACAAATGAAATGAGTTATGTGATGTGATTTTCAGATTTTAAAATGTTGTGTGTTGTGAGCTGTTATCACTGTTAACGGCTCTGCTCCAGCGTCAGCCTCCCATGGGTCAGTGACAACTTCAAGTCAGTTTCCTTCCCACGTGGTCCCAGTAGCAGCTGGTTTGCTGTGCTCTGCCACAGAATTGTTTCTGTAAAATAAGGCTTTTCCCAATCTGCTTAGCTCTGAACAGCCAGGCAATGAACAACTGTCAACCCTTGCTGAGGTTCTCCTGAATAGACCGGGATTTGGAAATCGCTGCCTGAAAGAAGAGGCCTTCCCGTAAGTCTGAGCGTCCTCTTGTTTTTCCAGTTTTCCAGGTGGGAAGGAGAGTGGCAGAAAATTACTGGGAGAGAGTATGGGCTTGTTGCAGGGAAGAATCAGAGGATGAGAGAAGTCTTTTGTGTTGATTCCTTTGGGTTTTCCTACAACCTCCCTGATAAGACCATAATTATTCAGGGCTGGAAGGCACCATCGCTGTCTGGGAGATCATCTAGTACAACTGCCTGTTTGAACTCTGCCTTTTTAAAAAATATTTACATATGAGGAAACCGAAGCCCAAAGAGATTAACTGCCTTGTTCAAGGTCACATAGGTAGAAAGAAATTGAATCAGGGTCTTCTGACCCTGGAGTGGAACCCAGGTCTTGTCCTACTATACGAAAGACTTCTCTCACTCTCTGCCTTCTTTCAAGGAACATACAAGGGCATGGAGGATAGATCGAGGGTGTGCTTGTATACATAAATTGCTGCCTCTCAGACATCAGTGTTATAGGAATTGGAGAATAGTTAGTTACCCCCAAATAGATTGGGCTACCTCGAAAGAAAGTAGGTCTCTACACCCCCTAAAAGTCCTTTGAGCAGAAACTAGATGACATCATGTCAGATATATCCAGGTCCAAACCCTTTCGCTCGTGTGGGCTGGATCAGATGGGTACTGAAGTTTCTTCCGACTCTAAAATTCTGTGCGTGAGGCTACAAGAGGCAGATCTGGAGGCAGCCCCCAGACCTCCTCGTCATCGCCATATTTCCCCCATTCAGCTTTTTTTCAGAGCTGATCAGTAACCAAATAAGCATATCAAAACTTCATCTTTTGTTTTTCACACCCTTCATCTCCTAATGGGGCTAAGAAGGAGGAAAGTGGCCAGAAGGAGAGAAAGAGGGGAAAAAAGGAACCTGCACAATCCACCATCTGGATAAGATGTCCCTGAAAAATTAGTGAATCAATCAAACCGCAGGCAACTCTTATGAAGCACTGTCTGGGCCCTGTGGGGGTGAAGGGCGGGGTGTACAAAACAGTCTAGGACTTGGTCTCTGACTATAATTGATCTTTGAAATGTAAGCTCCCTGAGGGCAGGCAGGGACTGTTTCGTTTGTGTATTTGCAACAACACTGGCTACTATAGATCTGTATATATAGTAGGTATTTACTAAAAATTTGCGGAATTAAGTAATTTGGTTGTACAAACATAAATGATCCTACAGCTTTCCAACCTGTATGTGTTATGGAGATTTTCTAAGCAAAAACTACCCTTCATCCAAAAGGTGTGTCTGCTGAAATCCTACTCATCTGCCAAAACCCAAGTCAGATGCTTCCCACCAACTCAGCGTTTTTCCGTCTTCTGAGCCATCCACAGCACTTTGTCCTCACAGGGCACTTATAGCCTATCAAAGCTCTGATGATTAGTATATTTATCACATCCCCTCCTCCCACTGCTTTCATGGTCTTAGACACATCTCTCTGAGCCTCAGCAGCAGAGTCTGCAAAATGGGGATAATAAAATCTCACAGGGTTGGCATGAGGCTCAAATTATATAACTTATGATACTTTGCCAGTCTTCAAGTGCTCTATAAAGCATAGTTGTTATTAGTGAGAGGCAGCATGAAGATGAGACAGAGAGCAGACTTTGAAGAGATGGGCTCATTCCCTGCTTCTGACACATTCTAGCTGTGTGACCATGGGCATTCGCTTAACCATTCGGTGCCCCCAAACAACTCTGAGGCTTGAGGTTACAGAATATTGCCAATCTTCACGGGCAAAGGAAGTTTCAATACTGGAAATTCCCAGATGGGAATGGGATCATAGGTGTAGGGGAAAAGTCAATAGTCAATAAATACTTATTAAACGATCTGTTATGTGCCAAGCACTATGCTAAGCGCTGCTGATACAAATGTGGAAAATGAAAAACCATCCCTACCCTCAAGAAGCCTACAGTCTAATGAGGGAAAACCCCACACAAAAGAAAACTGAAAAGGGAGGAGGGAGGCACTTTGTGCTGGGTTGTGATGGAGAAGTTCAAAACAGTGTAGCGAGGTGGGAGATGAAGAGATGGCCGGTGTGGACACCTTCCTTAAATGGAGATGTTGCAAGGATCTCTTTGCTTAACCTCCCATCAGAGGGGCAGAGGGTAATGAGGATACTGATGAAGTGGGAGTACCAAGGCTGACATAGTGTTGAAAAATGATGAGGTTCCTGGAGGCATGAAAAAAAAAAAGGAAAGAAAAAGTTGTTCTTGTTATTGTAGCGCTCTTATAGGTAGGAAGTAGATCTCTTAAAGGTAAATGTTTAAGTCACCTGCATATTTCAGCATCCCCTCCCTAGCACTGTGTCCTGTATATAGTGGGTATTTAATAAATATTTGCTAAATTGAATTGAATGTTAATGTAACAGGATGTGGGCCTGTGTTTCATGTTGTTTCTGAGGATTTTATGAATGTCATAACTGGAATTTAAAATATTCTCTCTTTCCTGATCCAGGAATTATCCATGTGGCAATTCAACATCCTGGAAGACCCCCTCTGTTTCTCCTAACATGACTCATCTGTTCCAGAAGCAAAAATGGACAGCAGACAACCCCTCTCCTGCCTGCAAGTGCAGCACCCGAGAGAAGCTCATGATGCTCCCAGAATGCCCTGTGGGGGCAGGGGGGCCCCCTCCTCCAGAGGTACCAGTCAGCCCTCCAAGGGAGTCTGGCCACTGAGCCTAACATCCAAACAATAAATACATGATGCATCCTAGCCAACAGGAGCGGAGCAGGGGGCTACACTGCACCCTCATGTCCTTTTGTAGTGAACTACCCAGAGGGAGCTATAGGAAATAGTATGGAAAAGGACCCAGGCCAAAAAGCAGAATGACCACCAGATCTACCCTCCCACTCAGTCACCCAGCCGATAATTCCCCAGGGTTTGCTACGTGTTCAGCATAATGGTCTCAGCACACTCCCATCCTCTGTCTCTTTCTAATCATTAACACACCAATTTATAGCGTGTCACTCTCCTACTCAAGAAGCTTCAGTGGCTCCCTCTTGCAGTGTCATATTGGTAAATGTTTAGTAATTACCTTGCTGAAAAACAAGCAAACGTATACACTGAATACTTTTAAGTTTAATCTGCATTATTAATATTTTCTCCAACGCTGTCTTAAGACCAGTCAATCAACAAAGCAACCATTGATTTGTAGTGTTTGAAGCATTTATAGTTTCCAAGGCATAAATACTTGCACTGAAAATTTTAACAACTGGCCGTTGCTTCTAAGATAAAATACAGACTCCTCTGGCATGTAAAGCCTTTACATATCTGGCTCCAGACTATTTTTTCAGGCTGATAACACCTTATTCCATCTCACTTATTCTGTGGTCCAGACAAATGGCATAAGTAAGAACATGGAATCAGGCATTTAGAACTACAAGGAGCCTGAGAAATAGAATGGAGCAAATAGAATTCAGTGAATACATGAGACAAGAAATATTAGAATGAAGTCAAATGGCTGAAAAATAAATAGAAGAAAATATAAGCAATGAGATAAAGCATGTATTAAATACTTAAAAGTGTGTGCCAGGCACTATATAAGGTATCTACTATCAAAAATAACTAGCTAGGAAAATGGATTAAGGAAAAAAAATGTAAGAATCTTTGAACTCTGAAAACCATAACCAGCCACCCCCCAAAAAAAAATCTGAATGCCGTATTTCAAGTAATAATAATAAAAAAAAAATTCCTGGATCTATTCAAATCAGAAGACAAAGCACAAATAGAAAAAAAAATCCACTAATTTTCCTGTAAGAAACCCTAAACTGAAAACATCCAGTCAGTAATGTCCACAATGCCAAAAAATACTGCGAGTGTCCAGAAATAAAGAGTTCAGGGACCAAAGAACCATGGTCAGCATCACACAAGACTTAGCAGTAATACTATAAAGGAGAGAAAATCTCCATATACGATATTCCAAAAAGCAAAGATAAAGATTTACAACCAACCAAATTTACTCAGTAATATCCTACAGTGGAAGACAAACAGATTTTTAATATAGTAGAGGACTTTAAAGCATTCATGGTGAAAATGTTGAGTAGAAACTTTGAAATGAAAACACAAAAGTCAAGAGAAACCTAGAAAGATGTCCAAGGCTGGGGATGTGAAAAATGATCTGAAGTCAGTGAGATTTATTTTCTTAGGTGAGTTTGTACTTACTCACTTGTCAATCAACTTCAGCCCCAAGAAGAAATTAGAAGGGATCTCAGAGGTCATCTAGCTCAACAAGGTAACTATTAAATTGAAATATGAATCTCCCATATAACATCTGTGACAAGTGGTTATCCATGCTATGCTTTGAACATCTCCCAGGATGGGTAGTTCACCTGATGAACCAGCTCATTTCATTGTTTAACAGCTATTCTTATTGAGACTTGTTTCTGAAGTGAACTGGAATCTATGGCCCTAAAAATTTATGCAATGTATGCCCCTGAAATCTAAGCCAGGCAGAAGAGATCTAATCCCTCTCAGCAAGACAGACTCATCACTAGGAGCTTGACTAGCTCCAAGGACCCAAGGCAAATCGTGCTGTATGACTGGTTCAGGAGAAAGATGGCTAGATTTGGAGCTGAGGACCTGGATTTGAATTTTGGCTCTACCGTGTGCTATCTTTGTGACTTTGAACAAATAACTTCACTCTCTGGGACTCAATTTGCTCCTTTATAAAATGAAAGGGAGGTGATTGGACAAGATAGCCTCTAAGGACCCTTCCAGCTCTAAATCTCTGGTCCTGTGATCTGATCTTTCTAAGATTCTATACTCTCTTCCTAAGAGTTTTATATTAGGAAGTGTGTGGATGGGGACAGAGTAACAGCCCTCTCACTCGTGCTTTAGTAATGATGAAGAACTTTGCTGGCTAATTAAATGGTCTTCAAGTTCTCTTCCAGCTCTAAAAAAAAATTGTAAGATCTATTCTTTAATCATAGATACACAAATCCAGAATTCTGGACTTGACCTGTAGGCAACAAAGAGGGATGACTGATTTACCTGAACTATGAAAGGCACGGTCAAGATTAGGGCTTATTAACCCTTTTTGTCTGTGTGTATGTGGTGTGGACCCCTTTGACAGTCTGGTGAAGACTATGGACTCCTTTTCAAACTAATGTTTTTTAAATCCATAAAGTAAAAAACATACCATGCAAAATAAATAATTGTATTGAAATACAATTATCAAAACATCAAATTATCAAAAAACAAGTTCACAGACCCTGATGAAATACCTCTGGCTTAGATCAATCAATGAGCAAGTATTTGTTAAGCATCTACTGTATGCTAGAAACTACACTAGATCCTGGGCATACAGAAACAAAGGATTAACAGTGTCTACCCTCAAGGAGCTTATGTTCTATTGGCAGAACCAAGATGGACACATATTAAATATATAAAAAATAAAATACAAAGGGGATTTTTTTTTGGTAAGGAAAATAGGCCAGGGATGGATTAGAGTCCAAAGTTTTCTGATTAGATAGAGGTTAAACCATTATTTGGAAAAGACTGTCCTTCAGGTCAGCAACCTTTGGCAAGCAGGGCAGTTGGCAATGCTCATGGATGCCACTGGCAAGGGGAAAGGAAGCAAAAAGATGTGAGGAGAAAAGGAGAAGAGGTGGGGGGGAAAGGGAAGGGAAAGATAAACAGAAGAGAATTAAGCAATTAAAAGACATGTTGATGGGGTGTGTGTGCCTTTCTCTTTCTGAAAGCTGATTCTGAGTTGGAAAAAAAAAATCATCTGCTCCTAAATTTGAAGCAATACCCCCCTCTGGTGGCTAAATACACCCACTTCAGCCTTCATTCACATTTTGCTATCTTACCAAAATTCCCCAAGAAAACAGAAAGCTTTGTTTTTCACTGGGTAAGAAACTGTTCCGTAACTGGATTTCACTAAAGTTAAAGGGACTCTAGACTCCAAAGCAATTAATGGGGATTCCTCTCTCATGTCCCCAGAGAGTACAACGCAGCACGGAAATCCTGCAGGACCTCACAAACCGGAACATCTCAGACTTCCTGGTAAAAACATATCCCACGCTTATAAGAAGCAGGTAAGGAGAGGTTAATAGGATCCTATCAGAGAGGTGGTTAGGATCCCAGATTTAGAATTGGAAGGGACCTTAGAGGACTTCTAGCCTAAAGCGTTCATGTCTTGCATCCTACATCCTTGGGGTGTAAAGTCAGCCTGATTTTTTTTTTCTGCATAAAAAAATCAGATTTTGTTCTTTACTTGTGGCCAATTCTACCACCCAATTGCTCCCAGTGGTTGCAACCTGTGGAACTACACTTTGTGAATTTTCTAGTAGAATGGAAGGTCCTTCAGGGCAGGTACTTGTGTCCCCAGTGCTTAGCATAGTGCCTGGCACATATCTGGCACATGATAGAATGCTTGTTGTAGTGAATTATTGTGTTTCTGCAACAGTCCTGATCTGAGAGAAGAAAGTGTATTTTTAATGAGACTTTTCAGAAAGACCAACCTTTGCCAGACCATAAGTCCCAATCTGGACCCTTTGAAAGAGGTCAGCCTACTATGGGCAGCAAATGAGACTTCTGTTAGCTGTTACTAGTGGCCAGAGATTGTCCTTACCTCAGTTTCTGCCCTGCCTGGCCCCCTGCTCCTTAGACCATGAGGTCTGCTCTGTTCTTTTCCCACCTGTGCTGGAAATATTTCCTTAAGAGAGATGAGTTCAGATGCTGCAGCATTCATCTCATTTTTGTGTGTGTGTTTGGAAAATCATTAAATATTTTACAATTAAATATTAAAGTTTCACTCATAGGCCAGAAAATTGAAGGTCTCTTGAGAATTAGATGAGGAGTATAGGGGTAAAGGATGGGGAAACATTAAGGAGGAGGGGGAAATTAACATCAGTACTCCAACTGGTTTGAATTCGTGATCTTATTTGTGTTTTTCAGCATGAAAAGCAAATATTGGGTCAATGAACAAAGGTAAGAAACTGTTTTTCTCACCCTTTTTAAAGGAATTTAAGTCTCTGAATAGTCCTTCCAGAGTAGGGCCCTCCTATTCTAATCTGGGATGGAGTATGGAGGTCTTTGACTTCGCCAAGCTGTAGGAGTAGAAAGAGCCCACCCTGATCCCTAGGCTGTCACCTCTGACCTGTGCCCTAAGAGGATAATTATGCCATCCATAAACATGGTTGCTGGTCCCTTAAGACATTTTAGAAAGCCCTGTGGTCTTTTGGTCTAAGGACAGACAGAGGCTGAGGGGTTGGGTATAGTAGGATCTCTCAGCCTTATTTCTTCTTTAGCACATCTGTAAATTCCAAAAGCAGGTCAAATATATCTCAGAATCACAGAATCTCTGAGATGGGAAGGACCTTGGCAGCCACCTAGCCCAACCCACATCCAAACAAGAATCCCACCTACAACCTACTTGGCAAGTTGTTGTTTACTCTTTGTTTAAAGACCCATTCACTGCCTCCTGAGGAGCCCATTCTATTTTTTTTTTTTTGAAAGCTCTAATTATTAAGAAATTTTTCCTGACATCCAACCTGAATTTTTTTTTTTTGTAATTTTCAACCAGTGTTTCCAGGTCTGGTCTCTGAAGACAAGCAGGAAAAAATCTAATATCTCATTTTTAAAACGAGGGAGGTTGGACTAAATGGTCTATAAAGTCCCTTCCAATTTAAAATCTAGGATCTCATGATCTTCCATGTGACAATTCTTCAAATACTGGAAGTCAGCTATCGTGATCTGTATCCCACTGCACCCCCACATCCCCACTCCCAAAGTCTTCTCTTCTTTATGATAAACATTCCCAGTTCTACCAACCAACCCTCACATGACATGGATTCAGGACCATTGCACTGACTTGAGTATTTTTGTTCCCTGCACAGGTATGGAGGGATTTCCATTGGAGGAAAGCTTCCAGTCTTCTGTATCACTGGGGAAGAGATAGTTGGGTTTTTACGTGACCTTGGTCAACTTATGAACGTGAGCGGAGTAAGTGAACTCTATCTGTGGCCAGATATGGGGTTTGTGGACTATTCAAAACACATGAAAAAAAGGCACCAATGTAACTAAGAGATCCTTTTCTTGCTTCTTTCTTTTGCCACTCTAGGGCCCTGCCACCCGAGAGGCTGAGAAAGAAATGTCCAATTTCCTTAAATATTTGGAAACTGAAGACAACATTAAGGTAGCAGAACCTGTCCTAAGGCATTGAGTTTCATATGGCCCAGTCGTTTTTATTCTTCTTTTCCCACATGAAGAACCCTCTTCCTGCAGTTGAAATCTGGTGAGGAACATCTGCAGACCGTGTATTTGCTTCCTTTCCAGATTTCTTTCCCCACTGCAGATATTTTTAACTTGAATCGGCTGTGACGATGAGCAGTGTCTCAGTTTCCTCGTGTTAGTGGCTCATGCTACTAAAGGCGTTACCCTTTCTCATTTGCTAGGTGTGGTTCAACAACAAAGGTTGGCACGCGATGGTTGCCTTCCTCAATGTGGCTAACAATGCAATCCTGAGGGCCGACCTGCCGAAAGACTTGGACCCGGAGGACTTTGGAATCACACTCATAAACCAGCCACTGAACCTCACCAAGGAGCAGCTCTCGGAGATCACCGTGTAAGCGAGCTGTCATTTGTCCATCATCCCCTGGGCTTTCCACTCCCTGCCTCCCTCCCCGCCACCTTTCCTCATTCCATTTTGGTGAGCTGGAGGCAGCTTGGTACAATGGAAAGAACCTGGAGTCTGGAGCCAGAGGACCTGGGTTCTCATCTGGAACCTGCCCCTTAGTACCTGTGCAGGCCTGGCCAAGCCATCAAACTCAGATTCTGCACCTGTCCAGTGAGCAAGCTGGATGAGATGACCTCTAAGATCCTTCCTGTGTCTGAGGCCATAATACTGCAAGTGGACTATCCAAATTTCAGAGCTGGAAGAGACCTCAAGGTCATCTCATCCCCCCTCCAAGAATCCCCCTGCAACACGCTTAACTCCAGTGACAGGAGGGAGGCCCATTACTTTCAGACAGCTCATTGCGAAGGAAAATCCCCACCCACCCATCCCAGCATCAAACCTAAATGAGCCTTTTTTGGCACTTTTATCTCTTAGCTTTTAGTTCTTCCCTCTGAGGCTAAATACACCAAGTCTAATACCTTTTCCATGTGACAGCCTTATAGATTCTTAAAACAGCTGTCAGGGGCAGCTAGGTGGTGCAGTGGATAGAACTCTGGCCTTTCGAGGCAGGAGGTCCTGAGTTCAAATCCAGCCGCATATATGTGACACTAGCTGCATGACCCTGAGCAAGGTACTTAACCCTGATTAACTCACCCCCCCCAAAAAAATAGCTGTCATCGGTCTGTAGCTATGGGCTAGGGGTTCTTCCCCTTTTTAATATTATAGACCACCTTTGGGAAGCTGATGAAGCCTGTGGACATTTCTCAGAATATTGTTCTTAAATGCATACAATACAACACATAAGTTTACAAAGAAAACCCACTAGATTGAAATACAATTGTCAGTATTAAAACAAACAAACAAAATTCATGGACCCCAATTCTAGAGCTAGAAAGGGACCCCAGAAAACATCTACTTGAATCTTATTATTTTACAGATGCAGAATGGAGCCGCAGAGAGGTTGGGGGTCTTGCCTGGGGTCATCCAGACAGAAAATGCCAGAAGCAGGATTTGATCCCAGGCCCTCTGATACTAGAGGCTTTTCACTGTACCATGCCCACCCACCACTGAGCCTTTTCTTCTTTAGGCTCAACAGCCTAAGTTCCTTTAACCTAGTCTCAGATGGTATAGATACAAGGTCCTTCATTCGTGGAAGCAAGTCGAGGGGAAGGCTCTGTCCCATTTCAGGTCCTCCTCTCCTAAACTATTACAGTATCCTGTCTCTTCCCACCCTAATTCATCCTCTGCCCAGCTGCCAAAGTGAGCGCCTAACAAATATAGTTCAGACCATGGCATCTTCTTCGTTGCCATCAGCCCTGCCTCACTGTTTGGTTCCTTCTCCATCTCTTGCCATGGATTTTCTCCTCCCTATGTCCCTGGATGTGGGTGTTGTCAATGACCTTTTGCATGGCAGCAATGATGGTGTCTGTGTCTGTGGGTGGTGCCTTGTAGAAACTTCATGGGTGAATGATGACAACAAGGTTTATGTCCTCCCTTTGCTACCTTTCTTCATGGATGCCCTTTCCACTTTTAGTTAGCACCTAGCACAGTGCCTGGCACATTCTGAGCAATACATAAATACTTCATTGATTGATGATAAATGACTGACTATAATAAATGTTTATTGACTGATTCAGTGAATGGAGAAATTCTTCGTAGAGGGACATGGCCAGACTCATGGCACTCTGGGAATTCTTGGCCTCAGGCTGCTTGAAAATTTTAGCAAAGAAGAAGGTTTTATGTCTTCCTGTGTTCCCTAATAACGGGCTCCCTCAATTCCCTCTCCATTCTGTCCCCTTGCAGGCTGACCACTTCTGTCGATGCCATGGTGGCCATCTGCGTGATCTTTGCCATGTCCTTTGTCCCAGCCAGCTTTGTTCTCTATCTGATCCAGGAGAGAGTGAGCAAAGCAAAGCATCTGCAGTTTGTCAGCGGTGTGAGCCCAACCACCTACTGGGTCACCAACTTTCTGTGGGACATTGTAAGTATCTACTGGGTGGGACCTCTGTTTCTCTGTTCTGGAGTGGGGGGAACTTGGAAACACTTCATGGTGACCTCGAGTAGTACCAATAGCAATAATAACATTTCCATAGGCCTTTAAGGCTTACAGAGGTCTCAAAGGTAAGGTGGATCAAAGGGAGAAACACTTATTCTGGAGTCATGGGACTTGAGTTCACCCTGCCTCTGTCACTTTCTGTCAGTGTGACCTTGGGTGTCACTTAATATCTCTGGGCCTCAGTTTCCTTATTTGCAGTATGAAGGAGTTGACTGAACAGTGCATACCCTTTGACTCAGTGAGACTACTAATAAATCTATACCACCAAAGAAATCAAAGAAAGACAAAAAGGACCTACATATATAAAATATTTATAGTAGTTTTTTTTTCTCTAGTGGCAAAGAACTAGAAACTTCAGGGGTTCCCATCAGTTGGGGAATGGCTGAATAAATCATGGTTGTATATGAATGTAATAGAATGATATTTTGTTGTAAGAAGTGATGAAGGGGACAATTTTAGAAAAAACTTAGGAAGACCTCTATGAACTGATGCAGAGTGAAGTGAGCAGAACCAGAACAGTTTGTACAATAATAATAGCACTATAAAAACAAACAACTCTGAAATACTGAAGAGTTCTGATCAAGTCAATGACCAACAATGATTCCAGCAAACCCATAATGAAACATTCTACCCTCTTTGTGGCAGAGAGGTGATTGATTCAAGATCAGAATGAGTTAATATATTTTTGGACATGGTGAATGAGAGAAGTTATTGTACTTGACTGTGTATATTTGTTACAAGGTTGTTGGGTTTTTTTTTTTCCAGTGACCTAGAAAGGCCAGTGAAGTATATGGTTGGTGGTCAGGTAGACCCTTGTGAAATTCAGTATCTACCATCATTGTAATTTGAAGGGCTTTGGGGAGCCTTTATAACCTTCACAAAAATAGAATCCCTTCACTCTGAGGAAGGTCTCTGCATTGCTGGGGCAATAGCTGGGCTTGGCTATGGCTGTGGGAGGTGTGGCAAAGATTGTCTGGTGACTTGACACCTCTTTACTTACTCCTTGCTCTAGACCATAGTCTAATATCCTTTTGAGTGTGCTTTCAGGAAGCCTCAAACCTAAGTTCATTACTTCAGAGCTAGACAGGATTATAGGACATCATCTAATCTAATCTAATCTAATCTAATCTAATCTAATCTAATCTAATCTAATCTAATCTAATGGAATAACTAGGTGGCCCAATGGACAGAGTGCCAGGCCTAGAGTTAGGAAGATTCCTCTTTCTGAATTCAAATCCATCTTCAGACATTTGCTAGCTGTGTGACCCTGAGCAAGTCACTTCACCTTGTTTGCCTCAGTTTCCTCATCTGCAAAATGAGCTGGAGAAGGAAATGGCAAACCACTCTAGTATCTTTGCCAAGAAAACCCCAAAAAGGGTCACAAAGAATTGGACATGACTGAAAATGACTGAACAACAACAAAGTCTAAACTTCCTCATTTTTCAGATGAGGAAACTGAATTCCAGAAGTTAAATGACTTGCCCAGGACTGTAGACCCCATAACTAGCATAGGCAGGATTTGAAACCAAATTCTCTGCCTCTGGATCCAGTGATCTTTCCACTGTGTTGTGCTTGTTGTGGGCCAGGATACTGATGGAACTAGGGAGGGGTACGTTAACCCCTCACATTTCCACAACGCTGGCTAGGGCTGGTTTGAACGAGGAAGTTATGGTGCAGACCTGGGACAGTTGGGTTGATGCATTGATACAGGACTCTGCTGTGGGGCCTTTGGACAAGAAGAGAATAAAAGCGGTTTGGGGGACTTTGAAGGGGAGCTCTTGCAACCCTGGGGAAACTTCTTGCTGACTGCTTTTATCTGCTTTTAATGTCCTGAACTTTTAACTACTTGGGGATATTGGAATGTGTTTTTAGTAAAAGGACTGTTTGTTTGAATCCTTGGGCTCTGAGCAGTACATTGCACCAAGAGTACCACCCCAACAATGCTGCCAGTGGTTGATGATTCTTTCAACTGGCATATTCGAACACTTAGGGGACTGTGGTTTCTTAAATACATGAGGAGAAAAAGAGTGTGCCTTCAGCAGCCTTGAAGGCCTTGTTCCTGATGTCTTAATGGCATAGTAGGAGATGTGGTAACAACACCATCCCAACTCTGTCTGTCATCATTCTTTGAGTTTCTCCACTCTCTTCTGCCCACAGGGGAAGCAAGCTCAGACGCATCTCTGAGAAGGGCATGAAGCTCTAGGAGCTTCCCCTCCCTTGAACATGTCATTGGCATATGTCCACATCAGCCATGTATCATTAGCCTGAAAGAAGTCAGGCTACAATCAATCCACAGTTCTCAACCTATAATGAGCCTATAAGCTCTACTCATATTTTTGCTTACTTTACAGTGGAGCTATGAACAGAATTTATATTCAAGGCTGACAGTTTTCCCATTGTTCAGTTAGTTCAAGACATGATGGCAAAAGTCCCCTCTCTTATCTGCATTTTTCTTTCACTCAACCCATCAAGAAAGCTGAACAGAGCAAAGATAAGGGACCTCTGTGGTTTCCTAGTCAAACAGAAAGAATCCCCACTGTTACATATCCAATGATCATGCAGCCTCTACTCTAGACCTCTAGTGATGTGGCACCCACCACCTCTTTATGATTCTGTGATCTCATTCCACCAGTATTTAAGGATTCTATCAGCCCTTTGGACTTTTGGAGAGCTCTAATTATTAGGAAGCTTTTCAAGACTAAATTGGAATCTTTGCAATTTCCACCCACTGTTCCTCATTCTGCCCTCAGGGTCTCAACAGAATGAGAGTTTAGGTGAAATTTATTGACAGGTAGATTTTTTTTTAAACGGGTTTATGGATTCTTGGAGAGTATCCAGAAGGCTGTGATGTACAAGAATTTCAAGTCATTAGGCTAAATCTAGGTTGGGAAAAGGAATGTAAGGTGTGCAGCTGGAGGAACTCTGTGACCCTGAAATGAGCCAGTGGCAAAAGGACAGATGTGTCTTTCCATATGTCCTTAGAAGTCCCTCATTGTGCAGCAGACCTTTGTAAAGAACTGATCCAAATCCTTAGGGTATGTGACCTGTTTGGCCAAGGAAGATAGAATTACAGGACTTCCATGAGAAAATGTCTTTGTTAATGATATTTTTCCCTCTGGTATAATCATTTTGAAATTATTGTTAGAAAAAGTTCTTCTATGCACCTTATTGTTCAGCATAAAGCAGGATTAATTTCTTCTGTTTTGTTAACAAAATTTCCCTAGTCCCCTTTTCCCATGGCATGGCATAGTAGAATGGGCCCTGTACTTGAAATTAGGAAGATCTGAGTTCAAATCCCACCTCAGTCACTAAACTAGTGTTACCCTGGGCAAGTCACTTAATCTCTCTGTGCTTATCTTATCTATAAAATGTAGAGATTGAACTAAATGTCAGTCAGCAAGCATTTCTTACGGGCTACTATGTGCTAGACACTGTGCTCAGTGTTGAGAATACAAATACAAGCAAAAAGATAATCCCTGCCCTCAAGATGCTTGCATTCTAATGGGGGAAGATAACACTTAAGAAAACCAGAGAGGGGAGGGGTGGAAGGAAGAAAGGTCTCATCTGGGTTGGGGGGTGGTGGGTACAGGGCATGGTAGAGGAGTCTGGAGTACAGCCTGGTGAGAAATGAAGACACAGCTGGCCTGAGTGCTCTCCTTAGATGCAGGTTCTGGAAGGAGCCATCCAATCAGAAGGGAGGGTCCTCAGGGGCCAAGGGTGCTTCTGAGGTATGAATTTCAGAGCAGAAGGGCTCAGATTAGATGGTTTCCTCCTCCATGCTCTAAATAGGATTCTGTGATCCCATTCCACCAACATTTAAGGATTCTATCAGTATTATTTCAAGCTGCAAAGTGTTCCACGGCCAAATTAATTTGAGACATGTTGATCTAGTTCAATCCCCTCTTCCAATTCACCTGCATTTTACAGATGAAGAATCTGTGGCCCAGAAAATTGAAATGACCTACCCCTCTTCTTTTCCTTTTACCAGGTCAATTATGCTGTGAGTGCTGGAATAGTGGTGGGGATCTTCATTGGATTTCAGAAGCGAGCATACACTTCCCCAAACAATCTCCCAGCCCTGATTGCGCTGCTCTTCCTTTATGGGTAAGTCATTTGGAACTGATGGAGGCTAATACTAGAAGAAAACTCAGCATCAAACCAACATGCAACAGATCCCCCTTGCCTGGGTGAGGTTCCCAATTGGGTGAGAAGGAAGAGGAGCAGCAGCATTTCTAATAGACCAGGCAGCTGGTTGTGTTTGCTGGCCAGGAACCTCTAGAGGACCTAGCGTACTAATTGTGTATTCAGCCACAGATATCATGGGATTTTAGATGAGCCGGAAGAGAGCTTAGAGGTCATGATTTCCACTTGTTCAATTACTTCAGGTGGGGAACTCTTCCCTAGCTGCATTCTTCTCTCGCTGAACCCATTAAGAAAGCTGCTGTGACCTGGGGATCATCCTCTCCCTAACTTCATGCCTCTTTCTGACTTGGATTTCCTCTGGTTCTTCTCTCCATCAGTATTGACCATAGTAATTTTGGCTTGGACACGCATTGAAAAATGTTTCAGAAATGCTTGCATTAATTCAACACTGGGAAAATAACTCTGGAATTAATCCAAGTCAATTAATCCAGTTATTCCAGTTTATACCTTTTCATCCCCCCTCCCCACCTGGCACATTGTAAATTATTAATAAATGCTCATTGACATGACCCTCCTCCCCCCCCCCCCAAAAAAAAAGAATCCCAGAAGCCAAATTGGTTTAACCCTTCCTGGGTTCTCTTCAGATATTTCTTATGAAAACAAATACATATAAGAGAGTGTGGTATAATGGAAAGATCACCACCTCTGAAGTCAAAGGATCTCAGTTCAAATCCCAGCTCTACTGATTTGTATGACCTTGGACAAGTCATTTCACCGCCATAGGCATTACAGAGTTTCCTCATCTATAAAACAAGGGAATTAGACCAGATGACCTGTAAGGTCCCTCCCAGCTCTAAATTAATGATCTTATGACCCTATTACGCCCTTATAATGAGTGAATACGGGCAGCTAGGTGGCACAGTGGATAGAGCACCGGCCCTGGATTCAGAAGGACCTGAGTTCAAATCCAGCCTCAGACACATAACACTTACTAGCTGTGTGACCCTAGGCAAGTCGCTTAACCCCACTGCCTAGCCCAAAAAATAAATAAACAAATAATGAGTGAATACATCCCTATTGTAGGAAAACAGGTTAGAGTGGAGAAGGACCTTAGAGACCGTCCCATCTGACTCCTAAAATTACAGGTGAGGACCTGAGGCCCGGGGAGGTTGAGATATCTGCTGAAGGTTACACAGATGAAATGTATCAGGGCAGGGATTCAAACCCCGATCCTCTTTTTCACTGCGCCGTCAGAATTCCAGGTTCCAGATGTTACTGAACGATCTCTCAGATTGGTCTTTTGGGAGACTGATGGTGGCAGCTTGTTAGTGTCTGTGGGTTCGGAGAATCTTGTCTGTTTTGTATTGCTAACATCGAAGAGAGTGGGGAGACAGGCAGAAGAGAGAAGATGGCAGGTGGCCAGCCCAGGGCCCTAGGCGCTCTCATTGTCCCCCTTGAAGCTCTGGCCACTTCAGAGATTTCACAGTGCAGGGGAGGGAAATCAATCTATTGTAGCCTAAAGGAACGGGAGAGGAAATGAAAACTGAAAACCTGTCCTGTTGTGTTTGGGTGCTTTCAACAGATGGGCCATCATCCCGATGATGTACCCCGCCTCCTTCCTGTTTGATGTGCCCAGCACGGCTTACGTGGCCTTGTCTTGTGCCAACCTCTTCATCGGGATCAACAGCACTGCCATCACATTTGTCCTAGAATTGTTCGAAAATAACAGGGTGAGCAAGTCCTCTTCCCTTCTCTTCATATCCTTGTTGGCCCTATGGTCTCCCAGAAGGTATTCATTGAGCAGCAGGGCAGGGGAGGGTGCGCCAAGATCCAGAAAGGTCACCTCCACCCAGAAGCCTGGATTTTGTTTAAACTCCCTTTTATTTTGCTTCATAGTGAGGGGTTTTTGTTTTGTCTTTTTTAACTAGCCCTGTCCCACGAGCCCTAAGGGACCTCTGGGTTGTTCTAAGGCCTTCTGCCAGATCATCTGTGGAAAAAAAAGTGGAGAGTCCTTGAATTCTCTAGGGCTGAGGATATCGTTTTTAAGAGCACCACAGATTTAGAGCTAGAAGGACCCTAGAGGTTATCAAGTCTAATCTTCCATTCATTGGGCAGATCAAATAAGGTAATATTTATAAAGGGCTTAGCACATAGTAGGTGCTACATAAATGTTTATTTTTACTGATTTAGAGATGGGGAAACTGAGGTTGAGGGAAATTAGGTGACTTGCATGAGGTCATGTAGCTAGTAATAATAATAATATTAATAACTAATATTTATTTGGCTAACACTTATTATGTTTTACAAAGTATCTTACACAGACTCTCTTATTTGTTATTTCAACAATCATGTAAGGAAGAGGACATGAGGAAACTGAGGTGGAGAGATTAAGTGATTTGCCCAGTCACACAGTAATTATGTGAGGCAGAATTTGAACTCAGGTCCCCCCAACTCCCAATCCAGCATCCTATCTACTCTACTACACTGCCTTTTTAAGGATTAAGATTATTTGGGAGCTAAATATCCTGAAGTGATAAACCATAAATATCTAAACCTAAGCTTGCTCACAGCATTCTCCCTCTACGTCTCTCCCTGCCCAAAAGACATTGAGGCACCTCATCCATAGAAGACACACCAATAAATGTGGTATCATCTCAGTTCTGATTTGGGGGCTCTTGGAGTTTAGCCCAGGCCATCTTTGGTTCGCTGTCCTGTTCCCAACAGTCCCTAACAGTCCCCCTAGACCTTTTCTTTTTAACAGCTGTTCAAGCTTCATTCTTCATTGGTTTTTCATGAGACAGGATGCTGGCAAGGAAGCCACCCAGGCCTTCCCCTACCCAGATTCAAGATCCTTATAGGTTCCCAAATCAACTTAATTTTTAAAAATTGAAAAAACATTTCTTTCCATCACCTCTCCCACCTCCAACTGCAAAAGAAAGAAAGAAAAGCAAAACAATATTCATAGTCAAGAAAACAAATTACTTCCTTGGCCACAACCAAGAAATCTGCCTCATTCTGTACCTTGAGTCCCTTCTATCAAGAGCTGGGAAGTGCATATCATTATGGGGCCTCTGGAATCCTGCCTGATCATTTCATTGATGAGAGATCTAAAGTCTTTGAAGCTTGCCAAATCAATTCTCTAAGGTGGTTTTCTGGTCCACCGGCCTCAGTGCCAGTGAAGCCTCCCTGGAGCCCTGGAACAAGCACCTTTCTCAACAGAGCTGAGCAGGCTTGGAGACTCTTAAGTGTCAGCCTTATAATAACTCCTGGCAGGCCTTCAAGTCACACTCCCAGGCTGCCCCCTGCCCCCTAACTCTATTACCAAAGAGTAATCTAGTCTCTGGAACTGCCATAGCCAAAGGCCTCCTGAGACAGACACTGTCCAAGATCTTGTCAGTCCTTCCAGGGACTCCAGGCAAGAAATAAAACCCCATCTGTCTTGTCACCGACATAAAAGGGTCTGCTCCAAACTCAGGCCCCAGAAGTGGAATGAGGGAGAATACAGACCCTGTGACAGCAGATGACAGCCGGAGAGCCACTGAGTGAGGATGAGGCTTTTTCTCTCCCTCACAAAGTCCTAAGGGATCCTGTTACTTGGACATCATATGAACAGCTCGGCACTGTGCCTATAGCAGCTCAAGGATGCCCTTCTCAGGGTTGATCAAGGTCACATGGACTCAAAGAAAAATTTCTGGGGTTCCTCAAATTGCAGCTTCCCAGACAAAAACGGGAGACCTCATGTTCCTCTCAGACCACTCCAAAAGCATCGACAATCTACACCGGAAAGGAATGGAATATACTGTGATATAAGAAGGACAAATATAAGTACAGAAAGGCATGGAAAGACTTTGAGGAACTAATGAGGAGAGAAAGGAAGAAAGAGTCAAGAAGATAATGTGCAAAGCAACTCCAGTGATGGAAATGGGAAGAACAGTTGAACCAAGACAATTGAAAGTGGATGTTGCAGAACTCCAAAGAACAAGCTGCTCCCCAGAGCAGAGGGAGGAGAAGACACCTCCACCTCACTTCTTTGCAAAGCTGAGGGGCCACAGTGGTGGAACATTGCACATACCGTCAGGGGTGTTTGATTGACTAGGTTTGCCAGAACGTTTTGTTTTGTTTTTAAAGAAAATTCTTGTTATAAGAGATGGCTTTCAGAGGAGGAAAAAGGAAGAAGGAGAGAGATACAGGAGGAAATTTAGGCAAGGTGAAAACAAAAACTAGCCATAAAAATTATTCATAAAAACAAAGGAGTCTATGATAAGCATAGCATAGTGCTAGGCACTCTGGATTTGAAAGGTATGAACCAGTGAGCCTTGGGAAGTTTACGGTTTAGTGAGGGAGGCAGAACATAGTCAGGAAAAATTAAATGGCAGGACAGCAGGAGAGATTAGTGCAAAGAACACTGACTGTGCCGTCAGACCTGGGTTCATGGCCTGCTTCGACCCCTCAGTATCTCAGGGGCCTTGGCCAAAAAACCCATCAAGGTCACTGTCTGGGTTCCAGCTCCATCATCTGCAAAATAAGGGAGCTGAAGTAAATGGCCTCTGGGCATTCCTTCTAGTGCAAAATCTATGACTGTGTGTCTCAAGGCACTTTGTGACTTGGTGCCAACTAAGTGGGACAGTTTCTGAGTGCCCCAAGTGCAGAGGACAGAGACTTGTGGGAGCTGTAGGGGCCTGAAGGGAGGCTTTGTGGAGGAGGAGATGCCTGAGCTGGGCCTTGAAGGATGAGTTTGGTAGGGAATTCTACTAGCAGGGGTGTGTGTGTGTGTGTGTGTGTGTGTGTGTGGTGTGTGTGTGCTATATACCATGTACCATGTGTGTCACGTGTGTAATACGGACCACCTATGATACGTGTCGTCATGTGTGTGATGTGTATCATGTATCGTGTGTGTAATATGAACCAAGAGTCTTCCTGGACCCACATCCAGTGCTCTGTCTATTACACCATGGTGCCTTTAGCTGTACGTGGGCCAGAATGAAGTTTATTGTTCCAAGAAGAAATCCGCAATGAACCTACCATCCAGTCATGCCCTTTGCAAAAGGAACAGAAGCAAGAAAAAAGTCTCTGTGTCCCTTTTGTGGATGTGGCTGGAGGCCACAATGGTGGCTGCCACTGACATGTGGAGAGGCAAAGTGAAGACCTGCTCTGTCGAGCCTGACGCCACATCTGGGTGACTTCAGTGACCAGGAGCCAGGACTGACCTTGGAAGCAAACAGTATCTGGTACCCAGGGCAGCGCTGAGGACAACCTTTCTCAGGCTGGGTCCAGGTCGGTGCTCATCTCTGGGTGATGGAAGGAAGAGACTCCAGAGCTGCCTGACTCAGTCTCCAGGGGGGACTGAGTAACCATGACAACACTGGTTTGACAACAAGATGGCTACTATCAAAAGAAGATGAAGAAAACCACACACAGTGCCACATGCTTGCTAGATATTCCTAATGGTCAGTGTGGTGTGACGTGGCGAGGAAAGTGATGAATTTGGAGTCAGGAGACCCAGACTGGAAAAACCTCTCTGAGTCCAAGTTTCCACAGCTTTAAAATGTGTGTGTGACTGCCCCCAGGAGCACGGTAAGGATCCTACTGAGCCCATGTATATGAAAGTGCTCTGGAACGGCTCAACCTCAGTCACCTCCTGCCTCCTGGCTTCCCTGGCTTCCTTCGCATTTCAGCTAAAAATCCCCCCCTTCTGCAAGAAGCCTGGACTCTGCCCCTGCTGTCCTTCTGACAGGTTCTCTCCCATGTATACTGCATATATGTCTTACGTGCACATAGCTGCTTGCCTGCTCTCTCCAGCTGTGAGCTCCTCAAGCTCAGGGGCTGTTTTTTACTTTCTTTGTATCTCCAGCATTTAGCAAATTGTTTTTCAGTCATTTTCCAGTTGTGTCTGACTCTTGGTGACCCCATTTGGGGTTTTCTTGGCAGAGATACTGGAGTGGTTTGTTGTTTCCTTCTCCAGTTCATTTTACAGATGAGGAAACTGAGGCAAACAGGGTTAAGGGACTTACAGCTGGTAAGTGTCTGAGATCAGATTTGAAGTCAGGGAGATGAGTCTTCCTGCCTCCAGACCCAGTACTCTCTCTACTATACCACCTAGCTGCCCGTTCAGCAATCGTAGGCACTTAATAAATACTTGTTGACTTAACTCTGTAAACTGTAGTGGTAGTTCTTGGGGTTCAAAAGACAAAAATGAAATTGTTCCTGCCCTCAAGTGGAGAGTAGGGGAAATGCAACAACAATCATGTAAGCCTATGAGTCATATAGTCATAGAGAATCTATACCAAGCAGGTACAAAGGAAATGGAGACTGGGGAGGAGGCATTAGGAGCTGGAGGGATCGGCAAAGGTCTCATGCAGGAGGTGTCATTTGAACTGGGAAAAGCTGGGAATCATTTTTGTAAGATGTTGAGTTCCAAATTTTCCTCCCTCTCTCCCCAAGACAGCAAGCAATCTGATATAAGTTATACATGTACAATCATGTTAAACATATTTCCACATGAGTCATGTTGTGAAAGAAGAATTAGAACAAAAGAGAAAAACCAGGAGAAAGAAAAAACAAAACTCAAAAACAACAAAAAAGAGAAAATAGTATGCTTCTATCATTTAGACTCCATAGTTCTTTCTCTGGATGTGGATAGCATTTTCCAACACAAGTCTTTTGGAATTGTCTTTGTTAAAAATGATTTCTCTTGGTAATCTGTGTAGTAGAGACTCAGAGAGCCAGCCCCCCACCACCACCACCATCAGCCTTCTGACCAAAGTTTTTCAGAAGGCCATCTCTGATAATGTGATTGCTTCAAATCTTCTTATTTTGGTCAAACTCCAGACCAGGCCTGAATTGATTTTATCCTACTCAGGTTTGCGTAGAGACAGACTTCAAGACTAGGAGTGGTATTTCCTTTGATGGCAGGCGATGTTGGCCCCTGTGGACTGTGACTTAAAGCACGTACTCAAGACCTCATTTTAATATAACCTACCTCCTAATATGTCGACCAATCATGATTGATTGGCACCCTGGGGAACACCTACTCTTAGAAGGGCATATAAGGCTGTACCCCCAAATCCCAAACTGAGCCAGTTCTGGGGCCCAGTTTTGGACTGAACTCCCATACGATGCATGTTAAGCCACTTTGAGAAATTAAACTGTGGACACATGTGCCCCAATTTCATTTTTCTCTTTCTTAGAGCACACTCTTTTTCAAATTGGGGTTTGTGGGGTTGATGGGGTTCAGGGTTCACATCTTGGATAATAGTATAGCTGAGAAGAGTTAAGTCTATCAAAGCTGGTCATTGCACAATATTGCTCTCACTATATACAATGTTTTCCTGGTTCTGCTCACTTCACTCAGCATCAGTTCATGTAAGTCTTTCCAGGTTTTTCTCAAATCTGTCTGCTCATCATTTCTTATAGCACAGTAGTATTCTATTACATTCATATACCACAACTTGTTCAGCTATTCCCCAATTGATGGGCATCCTCTCAATTTCCAATTCTTGGCCACCACAAAAAGAGCTGCTATAAATATTTTTGTACATGTGGGTCTTTTCCCCTTTTTTATGATCTCTTTGGAATACAGACCTAGTAGTGGTATTGCTGGATCAAAGGGTATGCACAGTTTTATAGCCTTTTGGGCATAGTTCCAAATTGCTCTCCAGAATGGTTGGATCAGTGCACAACTCCACCAACAATGCATTAGTGTCCCAATTCAGAATAATGTTTTTAAATGCACAGAATAAAACATATAGGATTACAAGGGAAATCAGTTATATTGAAATACACTTTAAAATTTTTTTTAAAGTTTGGTGCCCCAAGTTGAGGTTATTCTATTGACTTATTTAATCTCTCTTGACATGGAGATAACCAAGTTTCAGGGACATTGTGCCCTTGTCTGCATCCTGTGCCCTCACTCGGGATGCTGTTGCTTCTCTGTTTCAGGCATTGCTCAGGTTCAGTGCCATGCTGAGGAAGGCACTGCTCATTTTTCCTCACTTCTGTCTGGGCCGGGGACTTATTGACTTAGCCCTGAACCAAGCCGTGACAGATGTCTATGCCGCCTTTGGTAAGTGACTGTCTTCAGGCCAGTAGAGGGTGGGTGCTTGTATGTGGCCATAGCGGATGTGCTGCAAGTAGAGCTCATGTGCGGGGAGTGTAGGTGTGGGTATCCTGTCTGACAGGAACTGGGCCCAACTCATAAACATTTAATAAGCAACTGCTATGTTCAAGTCACTGTTGCTAGGTATTGGGCATACATAAATTTTAAGAGACTGCCTTTCACCCTGGGAGTTTACAATCTAATGAAGCTAAGACAATCAGTCCATAGTAAGAATGAGAGGTGGCTTGTCATTCTGGATAGAAAGCAAGCCTCAGAATCAGGAAGGCCTGAGTTCACAATCCCACCTCTGTCCCATGCTGATTATGTGACCTTGGGCAAGTCACTTAATCACTGTTTGCCTCAGTTTCCTCATCTACAAAGTGGAGATAATAACAGCACCTGCCTCCCGGGGTTGTTGTGAGGATCAAATGAGTTGATTATTGTAAAGCGCTTCTCAAAGTGCCCAGCACATAGTAGGAACTGTTATAATTGTTGTTGTTATCTCATATTTGCTATGTGACCTTGAGCAAGTCAGTTCACATCTTGGTCCCCCAGGCAACTTCCTAAGACTAAATGTTGAAGGGCAGGCGTCAATCTGTGTTGGTAGAAAGGGCTTTCTGTCCATGAAATATGAGGCCAAGTCTCAAAGCAAAGCAAACGAGTAATCGCATTTATATAACACTTTAAAATTTGTAGAGCAGTTTACAAATATTATCTGATTTTACCTTCATAACAACCTGGGACTTAGGTAGGACTATTGCTCCCACTTTATAGATGAGGAAACTGAGGTAGACAGCTATTAAGGTACTTGCCTAGGGTCACACAGCTAGGAAGTATCTGAGGCCAAATTTGAACTCAGGTCTTCCTGACTCTATCCATTGAGTCACCTAGCTGTCTAGGTTCACAAATAAGTGTGAGACAGGGTAGAATGTGTTAAGGGCAAAGGAGAAATAACAATAAAACAATTTATCTAATGTTTACTATGTGCCACACACTGCTAAACATTAACAGTTATTATCTCATTTGATACTTACAACAACCCTGATGGGAAGGTGCTATTACTTACCCCCTTTGCACAGATAAGGAAACTGAGGCAAACAGAGCTTCAGTGACTTGACCAGGGTCACAGAGCTAAGAAGTGGCTGAGGCCGGATTTGAACTCAGGTCTTCCTGACACCAGGTCCAGTGCTCTATCCACTGCACCATCTATGTACACAAATAAATGTGATATGAGGTAGAATGTGATAGGGTCAAAGAAGAAATCTAGACAAATACGAATCAGAAGAAAGCACTAGCTAGGGGTTCAAAGGAACTTCATGGAAGAAGTAGTCTCCCAGCTGAGCCTTAAGGGATGAGCAGAGAAGGATGTCAATAAATGCAGATGTAGAGGGAGTGCCTTCAGGGTCTGGCTGGTGTGCCAAGCAGGGGAGAATAATGGAAACCAAAAGAAGTGAGGAGCCATAGGAGGGAATGGGGACCAGCCACTGGCCTTCTCCATGCGACTTAACAATGAGCACCCAGAGGGAAAAGCAAAACATCCATTTTTTTGACTGTTTTTTTAAGCCTGACAATCAGTCAGCATTTATTAAGCTCCTACTGTGTGCTAAGCACTAACAGTCTCTTGAGTTGAGTCTGGTCTGGTGACTTAATAGAGTTTGTTGAGATATTGAGGGTGTGTTGTTCACTAGTTGAGGTTCCTAGTCTTTGGACTATTTGCTTTGCACAGAGCCTCAGAAATAGGAGGGATCCTGAGGCCTTGCTGTCTAACCCATGTTTGGAGGACCACATAGATTTTAATTGGAAGAGTTAAATTTGAGTTCAATCCAATAAGTATTTATTAAGCATTTACTGTGTGAAAAGTAGCTGGGGATGGAGTGGGAGGGGGAGGGTTGTGATCAAGGACCTTGGAGTTAGGACCTGGGTTCAAGACCTGCCTCTGACACATGCTGGCCATTTGATCCTCGGTAAGACCTTTAACTGAGAAGTAACTGGGGCAGCAGTATTACAAGATGGCAAGCTGCAGAAGAGTTGCCAGTCTGCTTTGGCAAAGGGAGGGAGCTTCCTCACTGGGAGTTCCTAACACTGACAAAATCAGGTGAATGTGATGGAATACACTGTGTTGGAAGAAAGGATGAGCAGGTCTATTTTAGAAAAACTTGGAAAGACTTGCATGAAATAATGAAGAGTGAAATGAGCAGAACCAAGAACACATTGTATACAGTAACAGCAATATTGTTCAGTATTGTGACCAAGCTATTCTGAGTACTATAAATATTCAAATGAGCTACAAAGGACCTCTGGAGGAAGATGCTATACACCTCCAGAGAAAGAACTGATATATAGAAGTATGTGTAGTATGGTTTTATATGTATGTGTGTATGTGTGTGTGTGTGTGTGTGTGTGCACGCGCATGCGAGAAATGGTGGCCTTCTCTAGTGTGGGTGGGAGGGAGGGAGGGAAGGAGGGATACAGGAACTTAAAATGTAACAAAAAGTAAATTAAATTAAATTTTAAAAACATACAGGTCAAGACCATCCCCAATCTTTTCCCCCGGCCCTCAATCCTCACCTCAAAAAAAAAATGTACAAGGTACACCAGAGATACAAAGATAAAATGAAAAACAGTCCTTGGCCTCAAAGAGCTACAATTCTACTGAAATTAATAATCCTAAAACACTGATCTGACAATGCCACTCCTCTGCTCAGGTAGCTTTGATGGTTTCCATTGCCTGTAGAATTAACTAGAGTCTCTTCTGGTATTTAAAGCCCTTCACAATCTAACTCACTGATTAGACACTACTCCCCCGCCTTGTACATTCCACCAGCCGGTCACACTGTATTTCCTGTACAAACCCTCCCTACCTGGTCTTGGTGCCTTTGTGCACGTGACTGTCCCCCATGCCTGGAAACCTCTGTGACTTGGCATCCCGAGCTCACTTCAAGCCTCAGCTCCAGAGACCCTTCCTGAGAGAAAGCTGCTCCATCCCACCCACTCTCAATTACTTTGTATTCATTTTTAAATATAGTTTTCGTTTACCTGTTTGTGTGCATGTGGTTTCCCCCCTCTTAGAACTCGAGCTTTTTGAGGCAGAAAGTGTTTCATTTTGGCCTTTGCATTCCTATCATCTAAAAACATGATGGGCATGTTGTAGATATTGAATAAATGCCTATTGAATGGAATTGAAGCCATAATGCATGCTGGTCTTTTTTCCCTCCCTGGTTCTTTTCATAGGTGAGGAACATTTTTCAGATCCTTTCCAGTGGGACATGATTGGGAAGAACTTGGTTGCCATGGCAGTGGAAGGGGCGGTCTACTTCACTCTGAACCTGCTCCTCCAGCACCACTTCTTCCTCACCAGATGGTACTTGATTGAGAGAGGGAAGGGGGCGGGGATATAGCCTCCATGGGCTTGGTCTCCCACTGACAGTTTCCATTTCCATTCATGTCAATTCTAATTATATGAAACTTTCCTTTTTCTGACAAACAGGGTTGGGGGGTGGGGTGCACCCAAAGCGACTAGTGGACTGACTCCATGTCCAGCCCTCTTTCCACTGTTCAGTTCGATTCTACAAGCGGGTTTGTTGAGTTTCCTTGATTTCACACTGCTGCCTCTGTCCACCTCAGAGAATCTGTGTGTGTTGCTGACAGTACAAGCCCTGAGCAAGCAATGGGGAGGAGAGAGAGGGGTTGGTGTGGAGGGTGTAGCTGCTTGTGAGCTGAGGGAAAGGAAGGACACATAATGAAAACTGCTGGACTTCCCCCTAGCTCCCAGAAAGGCTTGCACCTGCTAGTTCACGTTTCTTAACCAGCTGGAGATCTGTGCTCTAAGACATATGGCCCAGCTCCTCCCTGGGACATATCTTACTGTAATGTTAGTATTTTGGGGTCCAGCAGAGTAATATTCATGCTTAATCAGGCTTCCATTTATTAAATGCTAAGATAGGCAACAGAAATTCCAGGGAGGAAATTCTCTCCACCAATGCATATTGGCAGCTGTTCTGAAGTTGTGTGGGGTCATGGAGAATCGATTTGCCCAGGGTCACTAAGCTAGTTAGAAAGGAGACTTGAATCCCTGTCTTCCTGACTCTGAAGTCCTCTCTCTATCCATTCAACCACATTGCCTTTTATTCAGATTATTATTACATACATGTATCTGAATTGAGGTTTCACTGCACCACTTTCTCGTGTATTTCATCCTTTAAACTGAAGCAACAGGACTCAGAGTTGGTTTGGGGGTTTTTAATCTATGGTGAATCCATTAGTTACTGTAGCCTCCTCCCTCCCCAAGTGGTCTTGTGGTTCAAATAAAATAATGAATACAAAATTCCTTTAAAAATTACTATACTGATACAGGGTAGTGCTATTATTTGGGTTGAGGGGTAAGGGGTCTAAGCAAAAAAAAATGGGAACAAAAAAGGAGGCAGGAGTGCACAAGGGATGTTTGTGAACCAATAAATAAGCTACAGTTCAAAGTTGGAAGAGAATTTGGGACTTTTCTAATCCAGCTCCATCTTACAGATGAGGAAAATGAGACTCCCCAGAGATTATGTGACTTTTTTAAGGTTGCACATCTGGGATTCAAATCCAGGTTCTCTAACAACAAATCTAGTTTTCTTTCTACCACACCATGTAATCTGGCTGGAGTGAAGAGTTCAGGCAAGAGAGCAGTGGAATCAGGAAGGCTTGAGTTCAAAACCAAGCTGTGTGACCCTAGGCAAGTCACTTTACATTTGTTTGCTTCAATTTCCTCAACATAAAATGGAGGATGACAACAGCACCTGGCAGCTAGGTGACACTGTGGATAGAGCACTGGGTTTGGACTCAGGAAGATTCATCTTCCTGAATTCAAATCTGGTCTCAGACAATAACTAGCTGTGAGGCCTTGAGCAAGTCACTTAACCCTGTTTTTCTCAGTTTCCTCATCTGTACAATGAGCTGGAAAAGGAAATGGCAAACCACTCCAAGCATCTTAAAACCCTAAAATGGGGTCACAGAGAGTTGGACACAATTGAAACAACTCTACAACAATAACTAATAGCACTTACCTTCTAGGGTTGTTATCAGAATTAAATGAGAAATATTTGTAAAGTGCCTAGCTACAGTGCCTAGCATTTGAGACTTGAAGATTAAGAAAAGCCAATTGGTGCCAGACTATGGCAAACCTTTATTTTCAGGCTGAATTTTGGGCTCAATTCTGTAGACAATTAAGTAGACATTGAGGGTTCTTAAGCAACACCTTGCACCTGGCACACTGCTGTGCACATAGTAGAAATTTAATAACTTCATTCATACATTCAAAAAGCATTTATGAAGTGCTAGTCACTCATTATACAAAGATATCCCTGCCACCAAAGTGCTTATATTCTATTAGTAATAATAAGGGGAATGCAACATGTACACAGATAAATAAATGCAAAATATAGACAAATTGAATGAATAATCAGGGGAGAAATATGATGAAAATATAGCATTTTAGAAAGATTAATCTGGCAGTGATATGAAAGATGGCTTAGGAAGATGGGATCTAGAGTAGAGCCAGTTAGGAGACTGGTTCAGTAATTCAGGCATATTTTAGGATTATAGATTTAGAATTGAAATCACCTAGTTCATCTAGGGGTTCTTCACCTTTTTGTGGTAGGGACCCCTTTGGCAGTCTGATGAAACCTTTGGACCCCTTTTCAGAATTATGTTTTTAAATGTATAAAATGTATAGGACTTCAGAGGAAACCAATTAGATTAAAATACAGTTATCAAAATGCTTTTTTAAAAGACAGATCCCGAGCTAAGGGTCTCTGACCTAGTTTAGCTTCCTCATTTTGCAGATGAGGAAACTGAGGCCCAGAGAAACAAAATGAGTTGTGCAAGGTCACATAGAGAATGACAGGGTCATGGGGCAGCTAGGTGGCACAGTGGATAGAACACTGGCCCTGAAGTCAGGGAGGACCTGAGGTCAAATCTGGCCTCAGACCAAACACTTGACATTTACTAGCTGTGTGACCCTGGGCAAGTCACTTAACCCCAATTGCCTAAATATTAAAAAAAGAAAGAAAAAAAAGAAAAAAAGAGAGAGAATGATAGAGTCAGGATTCAAATTTGGGTTTTTTGATGAGAAATCCACCTCTCTTTCCACTACACCATACTGTTTTCGGTGATTAGGGTCTGGGCTAAAGGACAAATGTGAAGGATTTACAAAGGATGCCGGGTGGAGTATCTTACTCAAATAGAAACAAGGCCGCTAAACCATACAGAAGGATCTATGGGGCTGCATACTGATCTAGAAAACCACAGATTAATGTTCTATTGTATTTTTATTTATTTTGTTAAATATTTCCCAATTACATTTTATCTTGGTTTCCCATATAAGGGAGGTCACCTCTTCTTGTTCCCATGTCTAAAATGAGGGGGTTAGGAGAGGATCTCTGGGCCTTTCTGGCTCTAAATCTGTGTTTCTACAATAATCTGTCCTGTTTCTTGGAGATTCATTGTCTGGTTCCTCTAGGATTGCTGAGCCTGCTAAGCAGCCTATCACTAATGAAGATGATGATGTGGCTGAAGAAAGACAAAGAATCCTTAGTGGAGGCAATAAAACTGATATCTTGAGGCTACATGAGCTCACCAAGGTGAGAAAGCACATATACCAAATGAGTTTTTACATGTTTGCTACGTGCAGCACGCGAGGCTCTAATTTACTCTCTTTTTGTAGAGCAACCATATATTCCAAGTTGTAACTAGCAACTTTTGCACCTGGTAAAAGGGGAGAAGATCAGAGAAAACAAGGGGAAGGGTCGGTTCACCTGGAGAGGGATTTCGGGAGGAGGAAGCATGCCTGTGGGGAATGCTGACTTGTCTGAAAAGGCAGGAAGACCTCCCCTTGTGCAGCTACCATACCCAAGAATAGGGCCAGGCCCGGGAAAAAGCACCACAGTGTTGTCTGCTCTAGGTTTCTTACCCGGATGAAATGTCCTGATGATACCACCTTGGCTTTATTTCTGTGTTTGCATGTGTGTATATAAACACATATGTGCATATATATATTTATATATATGTATTTCTCTGTTTGCATATGTGTGTATATTTTTAGGTTTTTTTATTCTGAACTTAACAAACATCAAATGAAATTAACATTTCCATATAGATTATACAACAGGATAGGATTGAATGAAACCTATATATATATATATATATATACACACACACACACATACATATACATACATACATATATACATATACATATATGAATGAAACCTATCTATATACACACATATACATACACACATACATATACGCACATGCATATATATGTACACACATATATATACACATATTTTTTTAGAAAAAAATTTATTTAAAAGGTGACATCTATATTATTCATTTCTCATGGGCATCCACTTTCCTCTCTCATTCTTTCTGTTCCTCATTCAACACAGCACAGTTTTAGTCTCTTGGTCTAATTAAATATCAGGCCACCTTTGGCCTTTTAATCTCCTCATGGCCTCAGGGGTTCCAGGAACATAACTTGAGCTTCCCCTGGGGCCACCTACTCCAACCTCCCTGCCCCAAGATCTCCCATAATTTCTCAGGATTTTCTAGTTGTACTTTCCAGAGTAGATCTTGCTTTTTAATGCTCACCAGCCTCTTTAACCCTAACTGCTGCTCTCTGTGTTAATGATAATTGCTGCCTTTTGTATAGTTGAAGACCATCAAAAGGTTTTCCCTTTTCTTTAACTAGTTTTAGATTTTGTGGTAGAAAATACAGCTGGAAGTAAGTGTATTTGCAGTCCTTTCTGTTATAAAGGAATTTGTTGAAATGACCTGAGGATGCCCAGTGCTTATCTTGACATAGTGAGGTCACCTGTCAAAGTCAATCCTTGAGTTCTTGGAGGCAGGTATCCTCCAGGTCTTTTTGGTTTCCATATTGGAACCAAAAGGAATGAAATGGCAGTCTTGGTTTATGTGTTTGGTAAATAAAGTAGTTTCTGGCAAAGCAGTAGACTGGACCAGAATAATTGAGACCAGAAAGGCAGGATGGTATAGTGGACTTCAAGCAAGGAAGGCTGGAGTTCAAGTCATACCACAGACATTTATTAAGCATCTCTTGGCCTGGTTCCTAATCAGCAAAGTTAAAGTGTTGAACTGGATAAGTCCAACCTTCTAAGTCCCTTCTAGCTTGAAATCTATGATATAGTGACCTACTTGAAGAGAAGACTTGTGAGAGATAGTGGAGGGATGGTGGTTAGTAGAAAGCAAACAACCGAGAGACAGAGAGACAGACAGAGAGAGACAGACAGAGAGAAAGAGAAAGAGACAGAGACAAAGAGACAGAGACAGAGAGACTTGGAGAAATTACTGGCCCAAAGGTCACAGATAAGTAAGCATCTACTTTTGCTGTGACTTCAGCCCTGTGTTCAATTTGCTGATTCAATTAAATAAAATTCAGTTAAACAAATACTTTTATGCATCTACTATGTGCAAAGCCTGTGCCAGGTATTATGATTACATTCTCTCAAGGAGCTTACCTTCTACTGGGGAGAGTCAGCACATTCACAAGATAAATAAATGCAACGTGGTGGTGGTGAAGTGAATAGAGCACTAGATCTTGGGTCAGGAAGACCTCTCTCCCTGTGTTCAAATCTGGTCTCAGACACTTGCTAGCTCTGTGACCCTGGGAAAGTCACTTAATTCTGTCTGCCTCAGTTTTCTCACCTGTAAAATGAGCTGAAGAAGGAAATGGCAAACCACTCCAGTATTTTTGCCAAGAAAACCCCAAATGGGGTCAAGAAGAGTCAGATACAACTGAAACAACTCAACAACAAAGTTTTGGAAGGGGACGCCAGCAGTGGGGAAATTAGGAAGGGCTTCATAGAAGGTGATACCTGAGCTATAAGGAGTCCTAAGAGCAGAAGTACAGAAGAATGCATTGTAGACATGGGAATGACCAATCCAAAAACAGAAAGATAGGAAATGGAGCACTGTATATGAAGAAGAGAAAGAGGTCCAATTCTGCTGGATTGTAAAGTGTGGGAAGGGAAGTATTGTATAATGAGGCAGAAAAGACAGATTAGGATCAGGATGTGAAGGACCTTAAAACCCAAGTGGAGGAATTTCTATTTTACTCTAGAGGCCATAGGGAGCCTGGGTGAATAAGAATATTGGTGGTATCCTCAACACACATAGGGAAGTTTAGCCAAGGGATGGGTTTTAGAAGTGGTGGGAGGGTGTAAGATGATATATATGTTGTTTCTTTCCAATAGATTGTAAGCACTTTGAGGGTAAGGATTGTTTTGTTTTGCTTTGTTTTTCTTAGGGGAAGTGGTATGGTTAGATTTTTGGTGATAATTCAGGATTAAGACTATAGATTTAGCCTATAGATTTGGATTACAGATTTAGGTAGCTAGGCTGTATCTTGGACGACCTCTAATCTACCCTACCTTCCACCTCCCATTTTACAAATGAGTGAAGTGAGGCCTAGAGAGATGAAGTGATTTGCTCAAGGTGGCACACGTAGTTTAAACCAGGTCTTCTGGCTCCAAATGCAGTGTTCTTTCTACTCCATCATAGTATTAGAACCTTCTGCATTTCTTGGTAGTTAAACTCCCCCTAAACACCCTTTTCATCCTCAGAGCGTTAAGATGCTGAATATTTTGGCCAGCATCCTACCCTGGGGTGCTGGGAGCACTAGGCTATCTACTACAATAATAAGAGTAACTTCTCCTGTTGGTTTTTTTTTTTCCTTTCCAGATTTATTCAGGCACCACAAGCCCAGCAGTGGATAGGCTGTGTATTGGTGTTCGCCCTGGAGAGGTCAGTATATATCAGGCTTTGTGTAGAGAGGAAGAGTGAAAATTAGTTGAGTTCCAGGAAGCCAGACTCATCAAAAAAGCCAGGCGGAGGCCTTGAAATACTATGAACTCACTGTGTCACCTCCCTGAGACCTCTGTGTTAGAGAAGGGGGTGCCTGAGCTGGCTCTTGAAGGAAGAAGGAATTCTAAAAGGCAGAGATGAGGAGTGGCACATTCTAGGCATAGGAATGACTAATCCAAAGATGCAGAAATAGGAAATGTAGGAAATGGAGTACTGTGTATGAGGAACAGAAAGAAGTCCAGTTCTGCTCTGCCATAAAGTGTGGAAAGGGAAGTAATATACATATGTGTGTGTATACACACACACACACACACACACACACACACACACACACTATAACTATATATATATATATATATAGAGAGAGAGAGAGAGAGAGAGAGACAGAGACAGAGAGAGACAGAGAGAGAGAGTACTATATCTCTCTATATCTATAGGAAAGATAGGTTAGGGCTACCTGGGGAAGGGCCTTAAAATCCAAGTGGAGGAACTCCTATTTTATCCTAGAGGCCATAGGGAGCCCTGAAGTTTGTTAGCTTGGATTTGGCGCTTTTGGGAGTAAGTGACCTCTACCAGTGTTTCAGTCAGCAAACACTGACTGAAAATCTGTAATGGGTAGGAGGAAGAGAAGATTGGGGGAAAGGAGAAGCAACTGGCTAGAAACTGACTTGTAGCAATTGAAGTAAGCTGGGAAAATGTGTCTGGATCCAAAGTTCTTTATTTTCTTTTTGCTATGTTTGCTTATTTACAAAGCTGCTGGGCCCATAGTAGATTGTAGATGCTTCCATAGCAGAAGCAAATTTGGCCTGATTTCGAGAGACCTACAATGCTCAGAAGTCTGGCACGTAGGTCACCCTGGCATCACTCTCTGATTAGGGAGGAGTTAAGGGACAAAGTCAATCTTGGTTTTTTCCTTTCTTTGTGTCCCCAGCTTAGCACAAAGCCTTAATACTTAAATGCCTGTTGATTGAATATCTTTGGGTAGATAATAATAATCATAGCAACTGACATATATATATATTTATATATATATATATATATATATATATATATATATATATATATATATATATATATAAAACAAAGCTTGCAAAGTTCTTTTTTCACTTTATTAAAACAGGCAGACACTCTTGTTGTATGGTTTGAGCAACAAAGAAAAATCCCTCTGGCCCATTTATCACCTATGGCACAGTCCTGTCTGTTTGAATCATTTATTTCATTCATTCATTCAACAAGCTATCATTAAGTGCATATTATTATGTGCAGGCATTGTGTTTTTTAGTCATTTGAGTTAAGAGATTGAAAACTCCAGCAAAAAATAGAAATCTGTAAGCCATTATCAGTCATTACCACTTCAGCCAGAATTAGGTTATCAATTTAGTTATCAGAGAACAGGACTCTGTGTGGATGGAATATAGAACAGGGGAAAGGGAATGGTTCTGAATGTTGAATGCTGCCCTTTGGGGTTTAGATAGGGATAGTGAAGGGATAATGGCAGAAAAGGAGTATATTGACGACTCTGGCATCCTGAGGTGGGCTGTAAGAAGGGAGGAAAAGAACCCACCCCAACCCCAGGAAGATGAAGGGTACTAGAAACCAAAGTCCTGTTTCACAGTTTGGTCTAGGGCCAACCGTGATCAAGAAGATTGTGAATATTTGTATTATATTATCATTGTAGAAGTGCAGCTTTCCAAATGGACAGGCAGGAGAAAGGAAATAAAGAAACATTCCTTCTAGTCCAGCTGTTCACCTTCTTCTGTTTCAGTGCTTTGGTCTCCTGGGAGTGAACGGTGCTGGTAAGACCACCACATTCAAGATGCTCACTGGAGACATCACAGTGACCTCAGGAGATGCCACCGTGGCAGGAAAGAGGTGAGTGCCTTACTTTGTGGGCACCACATATATGTTGAAAACACTGGTCCTTGGCCACACCAAAGTAAGCCAGCTTAGGGAAGCCATTGTGAGCGTCCTCTACCAGGCAAACCCCATATCCACCATGATCAGGCCCAAAGAGAGTAAGTGAATAAGATCATGCAGAGAATAAGTTAGTAGGCCCAGGATCTGAACCCATCTCCTTTGACTCCAGAGTCTATACACTTGGCCCTAGGTTATAGCTGCCTCTCCTACTCCAGGGCTACCTCTCTGCTAATGAATGAGGGCAAGAAAATCTATTTTCATCTGCAGTCGTCTGGCTTCTCTAGCTAGTTCTTTTGGATGTCTAGCAAGTATGAAAACTCAGTTCCTTTTCTGAAAAATTTTCTTCCTTTTGTACTTAAATTCATACATGGTTTTAGTCAGAGCCTTGAAACCTGAGGTAGCTCTTTTAATTGTGGGAACCTCAAGAGGGGGGTTGTACTTTCTCCCCTTGGAGGGCTGATATGAGGGGGCTCACTTCCTTGCCACCTTCTCCCTAGCATGGGCTGGGTGCCACCCCACAAAGAGACCGGGTCCTGGTACAATCCTCTCTGTGGATAAGGTGATGGTGGCCCCCATACTTTGTCATGGTCAGTCAGACCATATATAGAGCCTCCTTTTCCACTCCAGGCATCACATTTCGGGAAGGGCATTGAGAAGCCAGAGAGTATCTGGAGGAAGCCATTCAGGATGGTAAAGGGCCTTGAGTCTATGTCACATAAGGACTGGTTGAAAGAACGGAGGGCATTTAGCCTGGAGAAGAGAAAATTTGGGGGGAGGGGTGGTGGTGGTGGAAATGAGAGCTGCCTTCAAGTATTTGAAGGACTTGGAAGCACTTGAGGGTTTGACAATAAGTAATAATAACTAGCATTTATATAGCTCATTAAGGTTTGCAGAGTGTTTTACAAACATCTCACTTCCTCCTAATGACAATCCTGGGAAGTAGGTGCTATTATGTCCATTTCACTGATGAGGAAACTGAGACAAACAGAGGTCAACTGACTTGCCTAGGGTCACACAGCTAGAAAGTTTCTGAGGTCAAATTTGAACTCAGATCTTCGTGACTCCTGATGCAGTGCTCTATCCATTGCACTACCTTGCTGCTCCACTGCCTAGACTTATATTCTGTTTGGCCCTTGAGTGTAGAACCAGGAGCCAGGGGTAGGAGGTGTAAAGAGGCAGATTTAGGTGTGATGCCAGACAAAATGTGCTAACAATCAGGGCTGTCCCAAAGTGGAACATGCTGCCTCAAGAGAAGATGGGTTCTTTCTACATGGAGGCCCCCAAGCTCAGGATGCTGGCTTCTGGGCTGTGTTTTAGCAGGGATTCCTTAGGAGCATGGGCTGGTCTAGTTGGCCACTGAGGGGTCTTCCAACTCTCCAATTCTGTGATTCTGGGGTATGTGTTGAGTTCAAAGTCTGGAACTTTTGGAGTTAATTTAGTTTCTAACCAGGGCTCCCCTTCCTTGATTTCTAAAACAGGGCATACATTCCTAGCACTTGAGCAAAGGGAGGAAGGAAGCAGTTTGTCTTTGTTCAGGTGTCCTCTTCAGATGTTTAAAAAGGGCTTCCCCCTCCCCCAGCCCTCTGATCTACTTACTATTTCTGCAGCTAAGGATTCCTCCTTCTTCTTGCAGTATTTTAACCCAAATTTCTGAAGTCCACCAAAATATGGGCTATTGCCCTCAGTTTGATGCTATCGACGACCTGCTCACAGGCCGAGAACATCTGCATCTCTATGCCCGTCTCCGTGGTGTTCCAACAGACGACATCAGGAGGGTAAAATTTGGCTCATTATTGATACCCTGGGGAGAAATAAAGCACAAATCCCTGACTGTGCTCTTTCATCCAGGGCAGGGCAAGGCAGGGCAAGGTGGGGATTGGGCTCTGACAGGCTTCTTCATTCATTAGCTGAGTTAACATAGGTAAAGCCCTTTGAAAACCTCAAAGTGATACGTAAATGGTAGTTGCTACTGCCCAGATGCTGCTGCTGCTACTGCTGCTCATTTTTACCATACATCCTGAAGCCCAGAAGCTGCCAGTTTATGCCTATAGGCTCTGGTCACCAAGTGGTCACCACTGGGACCAGAAGTCAGGTTTGGCTATTTTCAGGCCTTAGGCTCAACAGCATTGAGGCCTTTTATTTCTGTCATCAGACCAGACTGGAGTCTTGAGTCTAGAATAATTTCTTGTCTTTATAAAATTGGAGATTCTTTTCCCAGTACCCAGCAGCACCACCCTCCCCTTTGAGTAATCTTCGATCCTCAATCAAGAGACTCCATGTCCTGACTTCAGGCATTTTCTCTGGCTGTCTCCCATGCCTCAAATGCTCTCTCCCTCCTCATCTCCATCTCCTGGCTTCCTTCAAATCCCAGCTAAAACCTCACCTTCTCCAGGAAACCTTCTTCATTACCCTCTGTTGATTATTTCCAGTTTAGTCTACATTTAGTGTGTTTGTAGACAGTGGTGTGTTTGTTGTCTCTCTTATTAGATTGTGAACTCCTTGAGGGCAGGGACTATCTTTTGTCTTTTTTTGTATCCCTAATGCTTAGCACAGTACCCAGCACATAGCAGGCACTTACTAATCCTTGTTGACTTAATAAATACTTGTTGATCAGTAAATGGCTTAAGCTGAAGAACAACTGAAAGAAGGAAACCAACTTGAGCACATTCTTTAAGTTTGTGGTCTTTAGGTTTCCCTTGTCACTCTGGGGGATGGGAGGGCAAGGAAGAAAGGGCACAGCAAATTATTTCAAATATCTGGCAAGGTGGGGGGAAAATTGAATACCTTTTTTATTTTGGGTTAGGATCACATTTGGCTACTTTGTCTTATTTACTTGGTCCCCCTAATGCAGCTGATAATAATTCCTTCTCCATCCCTATCCCACCTCCAATACTTTGTACTAACTTGGTATACAGGGTGCCCCCAAAGTCCAAATGCACTTTTACACCATTAAAGCTTAAAACTGCACTAAGAAGTTTGGGACACCCTGTATACTTTGTATTTACTTACCTGTCTACACATTGTATCTGACATTTCCTTGAGGGCAAAGACTAGAGAGGTTGGGGAGAGTGGTTGGGGTTTTTGTATGTGTATCTCTGGGATCTAAGATAGCATACAGTCAGCATTATGTAAATGCTCATTGAATTGAATTTTACCAAATGGGATTTCTGTCCGGGTCCCCTTTAATGCTTGTGCTTTCCCTCTGAGAAAACCTTTACAATGTGTATCTTTTTTATGTTGTTTGCATGTTGTCTCCCACATTAGGCTGTGAGCTCCTTGAGGGCAGGGACTATGTTTTTGCCTTTCTTTGTATCCCCACAACTTAGTACAGTGCCTGGCATACAGTAAGTGTTTAATAAATGCTTGTTGACTTGCTGATTTGACTTTCTTCCCCAGGTGGCAAACTGGTGCATTCAGAGCCTGGGTCTGTCTCCCTATGCAGACCACCTGGTAGGCAGCTACAGTGGGGGTAATAAGCGGAAGCTGTCCACAGCCGTCGCTCTGATTGGCTGCCCACCTCTGGTATTGCTGGTAAGAGGTGCCTTTGAGGGATGAGGGCCCTGCAGCATGGGGACCCAATGACTCTACTCCCATCAAAGTATCATCCAGTTCAGAGAATATTTCAGTGACTTGGGCCAATAGTTCTAGAAAACATAGTGGTTCCATTCATCTTTAATGGTTCATTTAAAAGAAGAAAAACACTTCCATTTAGTTAATGGTCCAGGAATATGAATGTGAATATTAAAGAGTTCAGGAACATAAATATGAAATCTAGTTTGTATAACTATAGTTTTATTATGTATATGGAGATAGTATGGCTTATGGTACAGAGAGAGAGCTGGCCTTGGAACCAGGAAGATGCAGATTCAAGTCTCAACTCTAACACATACTGGCTGTGTGACCCTGGGCAAGTCACTTAACCTCTCACGCTTTCAACAACTTTTTAAGAAGTTGCGGAGAAGGCGTCTACTAGCATTGAAAGAAGAAGCTCCCTCACCAGGGAATTCCCTAAACCATTGAAATCATGGGTACAGCATGTGCATATGTACACACAAGAGGTAGTATGGTGGAGTAGGCAGAGAGCTGGACTTAGAATCCATAAGACCTGGATTCAAATCCTGCCTCTGATACCTACTTGCTGTGTGATATCAGTCACTTCTGGGCAAGTCACTTCACTTCTCAGTTGAAAAGGCCAGTCTCTAAGACTAGAAGCTGTAAAGGAGGTATCTTCCTTCGTTGATAGATAGAGTCACCTCACTGGGAATTAATTCTCTGGACCAATGAAATCATTGATCTAGCCCTAATAAACAAATAGATATTTGAATTCATTTATATTTATTCATATATATAATATAATATGTATAACATATTGTATCTATGTAAGCATATATAGGTACACACATATTTTTATATGACATATACATATATTTGTATTAATTGAATTTTAAAATCCAACAAAATAATCAAGTTTCTCACTTTTAGCTCGGCTCAGATCTTTGTATGAAAATGTAACGCTCCCCACTTGGGTACAATTGGATCCATCTCTTTGGCCGTTTGAGAGAATGTCCCAGTACGGGGAAGGGATTATTTTTGTGAAAAGGCCCGCTAAACCCCCTCCCCCGAGTTGTTCAGATACACAATACTGTTGTGAGCTCACAGATTGACACATAGGAGGGGGGTGAAGCCTGCTTTCACTGTGATCCCAGGGTGCCAGTCCCCTGGAATCACTCCTGGGCACTGACCCTCATCTGTGACTGCAAGAAAGCAAGCCCTAACACACAACTCTTGTTATTACTAGGCAAGCAGGAGTTCACTGGTAGTATAGAATCACAGGACTCAAGAGACTAGGGAAGTCTCTTCGAATATCCCTCTGCTCCTGGTAAATATGACTCACTCTTGCTTTTAAAGGCAGTGCCCTAAACCTCACTCCCTATCCTTAAATGCTAGCACCTGCTCACCAAATACTTTGTATTATTTTTTTATAGCTGTTGTATATACTTCTGTGGGTATGTATTTGTTTCCCTGATGTAATGGAAGCTCCTTGAGGGCAGGGACTGTTTCATTTTTGTCTTTTTATATCTCCAGGACTTAGCACAGTGCATGGCACATCATAGGTAATTAAAGATTGTTGACTGATATTATACAATTAAGGACAAAGATAAGGACTGAACCTGCGGTTTCATTGATATAAAGAATTCCATCTACCAATGCTTTTTAGCACTCTTTCTGCAACTTATATTCCCAAATATTACCTAGTTTATTACTAATAAGTAGGTTATGTGATTTGCCCAGGGTCACATAGCCAGTATATTTCAGAAGCTGAACTTGAACCCAGGTTTTCCTAGCTTCAAGGTTAGCTTTCTATCCGCCAAACCATGCTGCATATCTATTATACAGTTGATATTATTATATTAATACTTTTATTGGCAGCTAGGTGGCAAAGTGAGTAGAGTGCTAGATCTAGCTAGAGTGATTTCAAAGCCAGTCTCAGATACTTCCTAGCTGTGTGACCCTGTGCAAATCACTTAACCTCTGCTGCCTCAGTTTCCTTATCTATAAAATGGGGATAATAATAACAGCCCCTAGTTCCCAGGGTTGTTGTTAGATAACATTTATAAAGAGTTTTGCACACTTTAATATAAATGCTAGCCATCAACCTCATCATTATTATTATTATAGTTTCTTTATCTATAAAACGAGGGGACTGGACTGGGTCGTCTCAGTGGTCCCCTGCAGCCCTATGTTGCTGTATTGGAGACTTCTTCTCTAATGCTCTTCCTTCTCTCTATATATCTATGTTCCTAAATTAGAGACTTCATGTCAGTTTAATTCATCCTTTTCAAGAGGCCTAAGCTCTTTGCAGGTAAAAACTACCTTGTGACTGGACTGGCCTCTAGCCAGGGGACACATGGGGGTTGGAGGGGCATGGCAGATGAGGTGACCAGGAGAAGACGGTTTCTTTAGTGCAGCCCTTTCCTATCCCTCCCACCCTCCAGGATGAGCCCACCACGGGGATGGACCCACAGTCCAGGCGATTGCTATGGAACACCATCGTCGGCATCATCAGGGAAGGCAGAGCAGTTGTCCTGACATCACACAGGTGAGAGCTTTGTACCTGGGGCCCAGGGCAGTTTGGGGTTTGGGGCAAAGAGCATCCACACAGCCTCTTACCCCCTCAATCTCTTCCTCTTTCCTCTCCCTTCCCCATTAGCATGGAAGAATGTGAAGCCCTGTGTACTCGGCTGGCCATCATGGTGAAAGGAACCTTCCAGTGCCTTGGCACTATACAGCACCTCAAATACAAGTAAGGAAAAAGCCATTGTGCAGGTGGGCAGCGTGGCCCGTCTCTGAAGCTTGAGGGTCTGGTCATCTCCATCCTCATCCCAGGTGGAGACAAGTGGAGGAGAGCAGAGACAGGACTCCCCTGATGTCAGGCAGATGACAAGGAAGGGCCTCATCCAGTGATTCAAAGTGTGCTAAGAGCCTAGCCTGTTTATCTAGGTGAGGGCAGGTCTGGATATGGTGTGGAAAGCCTCACTCTACCTGCGGTTGGGGATGAGGAATGAGCAAAAGCTTTGCTTTTAACACAATATCAGCCAACCAAATCACTTTGGGTATGACTTGTATTTTTTTGTCCGTGAACATGTTAAGTCTCCCCAATTGAAAGTAAATTCTTGGAAGTCATGGATTGTTTTCTTTCTGTTTTTGTATTCCCAGCACCAAGCACAGTGGCACATAGTGGAAGCTTAATGAATGCTTGTCAATGAACCGAATGACATAGTAGGATTTTAATATAAATGCCTGCAGACTTGAATTGAATTTGTAATCCTATGTTTGAGCTTGGAATATTTGCATAAAACTCTTCTCACTGATGAAAAGAATGATAATTTAGGAGGTGACAGAGGAGTTTGGGAGAGATGTGGTGTGTGTGTGTGTGTGTGTGTGTGTGTGTGTGTTTTAAAATTGCATCCTACTTCCTGCTTTGGGAGAGCATCTCTGCCTACTGGCTTCCTGGTTTCTTTTAAGTCCCAACCAAAACCCCATCTTCTACAGGAAGCCTTTCCCAACCCTTTTTAATACAGACCAGTAAGAAGCCAGGGGAACTATGTATGGACAATCAATGCTTGACCTGTAGTTAAGTACTTCTGGAGAGAACCAGAGAGTGCTGGTCATTTCTTATGATCTTGTGCAATATCTGTTAAGCATTTCCTATGTATTATGCATTAGAAGGTAGTTACAAATGTGAATGGCCAGAACCCCTGCCCTCAGAGAGCTCAGAGAAGCTGCTTGGGGGAGTAGAAAGGATACTGGAGTTGAGGTCAGAGAACCAGGGTTCAGATCTCAGATCGCAGTGCTTACTAGCTCTGTGACGCTGGGCAAATTGCTTAACCACTCTGTACTTCAATTTACTCATCTGCAAAATGAAAAGACTCAATGACCCCTAGTGGCCCTTCTAGATCAAGATCTATGATCTAATGATGAATAGCCTAGTACAGACATGTCAACATGGGATATCAGCTTGTGCCAGGTAAATGGCCTCTAATCCTTTCCTCTTGACACTCAACAAATCAGTTCATCAAGGATAGAATAGGCAAGAGAGAGCAGAGACTTGTAGCTTTAGAGATCAGAAGCCGTCTAGTCCTTCCTGATTATTTTGCAGATAAGGAAACTGAGGCCCAGAGAGGTTGAATGACCTTTCCATTGTTACACAAGTAGTAAATGGCAGAGCCAAGGTTAAAACTCAGGTCATAGGCTCAAGGATTTCCAATTAGAACATACCTCAGAAGACATGTAATCCAACCCATTCATTTTACCAATGAGGAGACTTAGTGCCAGCAGGGTTTAAGGTAGAGGGACTTGGCCAAGGTCACACAGGTAGTAAGTGTTCCAAATGATAATAATAGGTAGTGTTGATATACAATGAAGGTTGCCCAGTGACTGAATATCTCAGCTAGATTTGAACTCAGGTCTTTCTGGCACTAGGTCCAGTGTTCTCCCCACCACACCATCTACCTGCCAACTCTTCAGCACTCTTTCCCCCTACTCTGTTAGACTTCTTGGGGGAGGATAGGTGGGGGATTTTTCCTGAGCTGGAAAATGAAAACCCTTCCCCCTCATTCTTCTGGCTTCACCTTGTGCCCTTTGCTCCGGCATCTGCATCCTAGGTTTGGGGACGGCTACATCGTCACGATGAAGATCAAGCCCCCCAAGGTGGGCTTGCTTCCAGACCTGAACCCAGCCGAGCAGTTCTTACAGGCAAACTTCCCGGACAGCGTACAGAGGGAGAGACACTATAACATGCTCCAGTACCGCATCTCTTCCTCCTCGCTTGCCAGGATCTTCCAGCTGCTCATTTCCAACAAGGACAGCCTGTACATCGAGGAATACTCGGTCACACAGACCACGCTGGACCAAGTAAGTCTGGGCCAGAAGCCCAGAGAGGAGCCTCCCTCAGACAGAAATGGAAAGTGGGACAGGCATAGAATTGATGCAAAATCTGATAAGACCTCAGAATTAGCGGGGGCTTGGTGGTCCTCCAGTCTAGGTATCAGCCATCCTGAGGACTCCCAAGGGCAGCCCAAACCAAGGTAAAATGTAACTGGGAAATAATTGACAGATAGTAGTGTTTGCTGCAATTACTGTCCTCAAAGTAACCCTTTAAGGGCGGTAAAAGCAAAGGTTTCTCCTCATTTATCCCACTCAGACAGCTTGTATCCAGGTTCACACCTGTATTTTTCTGTAAACCTCAGGGATCCAGAGACAACCGCACAGGGCCAAACTCATAATCAGCAGTGGTAAAAAAGACAGGGATTTTGTCTTGTCCCCAACTTATTTACAGTAGAATGAGATGAATGTCCCAGACTGGTCTTGTTTCTGTCAAGCTGCATTACTCAGGGTCCATAGTGCCATAGACCCCAAAGGGCATCTAGTCTAATCACCTAATTTTAGAGATGAGGGAAAAGAGAACCAGGAAAGTTAAGTGAATTATCCAAGGTCACACAGGTAGCATCAGAGTAGAATTTGAACCCAGGTCCATGGTCAGTCCTCTTTGCACTAGACCAAATGGCATTTTAGAGCTGTCCACATCTGCATTTATTCTTCCCAAGTCCTTTTGCTGAAACCACCCCCACTTCAGCTGAGGAATATGGTTTTTTTTTTGTTTTTTGGGTTTTTTTTGCATGAGGCAATCAAGGGTTAAGTGACTTGCCCCGGGTCACACACAGCTAGTAAGTGTCAAGTGTCTGAGGCCAGATTTGAACTTAAGAGTCCTCCTGACTCCAAGGCCAGAGCTCTATCCACTGCGCCACCTAGCTGCCCGCCAGCTGAGGAATGTGAAAAGCAGATACTAGTGGGACACAGGTGTCTGGGGATTTTGCAAGCCAATTACACAAGCCACCTTCATGAGAACCAATCCAACCCCCAGTACCTGTGTGACCTTGGGCAAGTCACTGAACCTGTTTGCCTCAGTTTTTTTCATCTGTAAAATGGGGATAATAATAGTACTTACCTCCCAGGGTTGTTCTGGGGCAGCTAAGTGGTGCAATGGATAGAGTGCCAGGCCTGGAGCTAGGAAGACCTGAATTCAAATCCAGCCTTGGACATTTACTAACTGTATGACCCTAGGCAAGTCACTAAACCTCTGTTTGCCTCAGCTTTCTTTTCTCTAAAATGAGGATGATAACGGCACCTGTCTCCTAGGATTGTTGTGAGGATCAAATGAGATGATAATTTTAAAGCATTTAGCACAGTGCCTGACACAAAGGAAGCACTAGATAAGTATTAGCTAGTATTATTACATAAAGTCATAGATTTAGAGCTGGTAGGGAGCTTGGAGGTCATTGAGTCCAACACCCTCATTTTACAGATGAGGAAACTGAGGCCCAGACTTGTACAAGGTCACACCCCTAGTAAGTATCTGAGGCAGGATTTGAACAGTTCTTCCTGACCCCAAATCCAGTGCCCTACCTGTTATATTATACCATGTGGCCTCTGTGGGTCTCAGTTTCATTTGTAAATGTGGGAGTGAGGGTGGGGGGGTGCTAATTATATGGCTTCTGAGGTATATACCCTAGATCCATGGTACCATGACCTATGACCTAGCTAAACCCTTTAAAGTGAAGACCCTATAGAGGCTATGGGAGCTCACCGGGTGGCCATTTCTTAGAATGCTTCCATTTATGGTTATAAATTGCTCTCTTTCTTCTGCCTGTGTCCCAACCCCCACAGGTATTTGTGAACTTTGCTAAACAGCAGACAGAAGAGGATGATTTTCCCTTACACCCCCGTGCAGCTGGAGCCATCCCAGATGCCAAGGTAGCCCCAGCTCCTCCTTCCCAGGACGGTGTATAGAGCAGATCATCTGCTCAGACAGGCCAGCGCAGGCCCAATGAACAGCCCAGGTCAGCCTCTCCAAAGGGCTCTTGCATACCTAGACCGATCCAGGGTGCTAGGGACATAGCCACCAAACAAAGCTGCTTGAAACACTTCTGGGCATTGAGATATTTCATAAGTACGTCAAGACACAAATTCATGCAGTATGTCTGAAATGAAAAAACAGGGAGCGACTGCTTTGTCTCTGGGCGCTCATTTCCTTTAGCTGGAAATCACCCATTAGATCAGGGGTTCTTAAACGTCTTCCTTTTTTTTAAATCATGGACATCTTTTGCAGTTTGATGAAGCCTGCGCATCCCTGCAGATGGTTGCCTACATTCATAATTGAATGAATTACAGTTAGAGGTTAGTGAAAATAAAGATGTCATTTTTTGCCCCATCCAAGTTCACAGACACTCTGAAGTCTATCCTTAGACCCAGGTTAAGAGTCCCCACAAAGGAGAGAAAGATGTGCACATAAGCCCTTTTCTTGTCTATGCTCTTTTCTGTGTGAGGTCTTAGGACCGTAGATTTAGGGCTGGAAGGGATGATGACGTCTAGACTGACACCTTCATTTTACAATTGAGAAAACTGAGGCCCTGGGAGGTTGTGACTTGTCCAGGGACACACAGGTGTATACCTCATGTTTAGCACAGTACCTGGTATATAGTAAGCTCTTAATAAATGCATTTTCATTCACTAAACTATTACCCTCAGAAAGTTTTTTTTCCTTTCTTTTGATAAACCCAGTCCAACTCAATGAGCATTTATTGAGCACTGACTATATATAAGGCCCCTGCATGCTGGATGCTAGGAATACAAAGACAAAAAGAAAAATAGTGCCCACCTTCAGGAAATAGTGGTTGTTTGGGAGAGCTGATTCTGCCCAAATACCACCCAAGGACAGAAAAATGCTAAGCTTCAGGTAAAGTCTTGCCAGCCATGGCATCTGACTTAATTGATGATGGTGATGTTAATAATAACTCACACTTATATAGCTCTTTAACCCTCTTAACAACAACCTTATGAGGTAAGTAATGTGAATATTTTCCTGTTTTTATGAGAATGACCCTTTGTACCCTTTGGGGGGAAGCAGATGTGACTTTTTGTATGCAAAAACTGAAGAAGTAAAAACCTTATTTTGTACTTTACACTATGCAAAGACTCATGAGATTTGATTGACTTTCAGCCCAATGCCTGTTACCTGGTGTTTTCATATTGACTTCAGAATTCAAAACATAGCTTTGACTTTATTATGTAGATCATCTTTACAAAGAGTTGCAAAAATCTTTCTGTACAGCACTCGTAGGGAAATAAATCTGTCACAGAATAAATAGCAATCACATTTTCCAGTCTGTGTTATGAGATCCTAAAATTTTTTTTCCTTTAAAATGTCCCACAAACTAGGATAGGGTCATTTCTTGGACAGCTTTATAGAAAACCTTCCAAACTTTCCCCTGAACAGATGGCAGAAGGTCAGCTCCCCAGGAGGTCCTAAAACTGGCTGACTGCCCTCCTAGCTGTGGGTTATGAGCACAGGAGCTGATCTGAGCTGTCCATTTAGGAATGAGAGATCAGTGCATAGGTTCACCAAGTACATTTGAAAAGCTTGCTGAGAACATGACCCTGGAAAATATCCAGAAGGATGAAGAGCCTTTGGTTTCATCACACCTTGTTTTATGAAAACAAGTCTAGGGTCATGTGGATGATCAACCAGTAACATTTTAAATGGGTTAATAATTGCATGTCTATGACCTGGACTCTCTAGAATCATGAGCTGCTCCAATCAGTGCCTGAGACCCATTAGGTCAAATTATCCACTCTCCCCATTAAGAGAGTCCTTTTAAATTGCTTTCAGAAATAGCTGCAGCATTGGTTAATCCGTGTGATTTTCCCTCTTGTCCTGGGCTCATGCCATTGTGTTCTCACCCCCAAATACAGTACATGGAAAGGTTTCTTCTGAAGGTGACATATGACTAGACTACATGATAGATGGGATAAACATGTGCCATCTAGGTGGGTTCAGGTTCTGCACTGTCCGTCCAACTCAGAGAGCTAGGCACTGATTTACCAATTAAACCTCCCTACTTCTCTGTTTCTCTCTGCCCCTTCCGCCCCCCACTCCATAGTACCTACCCTATTAGCAGAGGCCATAGTATTTCTTCACCAGCTGAAAAAATAACATTGGCTGCCACCTCTGCATGAGTGAGACTTAGAGAACACAGCACCGAATGTTACCTCCCAGACCTGAGCACCAGAGGACTAGTGGGCCCTGTCCCATTTATAAGCTGGACTCTCTCTTATGGCTAAGCTTCTTTACTGCTCTTCTGACACAAGAAATGATCAAACATCATCCCCTGAAGACGTTCTAATTTATGGGAGTTTCCATAGACAGGAAGACCATGATAACTTGGCTGGGCTTACAAACAAACAAACAAAAAGAAAACAATCACCTACCACTACTCCCAAAATACAACTAAAAAACCCTTAGAAGATGAAAATCTCATAGGGATGTGTTACTTCTTAATATGCATGTACATATGCAGAAAGGAAGGTGTGTATATTTATGAACACACACACACACACACACACACACACACACACACACACACACACACACACACACACACACACATAGAATTATAGGATTTGGAAGCTGGAAGGGACCTTAGAACAAACATAGTCCAGGCCTCCTCACTTGCTAGGTGAGGAAACGAGAACATTCTATTACTTTGGAGTGCTGGTAGACTCCACACAGCCGTGGAGTTTAGCTGTCTTTCAGAGAATTATTGCCAATTGATTAACTTTAAAAATTGAAAAGTCACCACTTTTTTTTTCAGAAAACCCAGAAGATCAGGGCTCAAATGTTGGCTTTTCTGCCCCTAGGTCTGCTGAAGTGCCCAAGCATCACTGCTTGCTTCCTACAGCAAGAAAGGAATGATTGGCATCCGGAGACTGGGATAATCCTTGAACTCTCTTACGTAAGTGCAGTGTTTGTCCCTTGCCCAGATTGTCATCTGAATGAAGCCAACCAGCGTGAATAATCCCACTGTATCAACAAAAAAAAAGAGAGAGAGAGAAAGAAAGAAAGAAAGAAAGAAAGAAAGAAAGAAAGAAAGAAAGAAAGAAAGAGAGAGAGAGAAAGAAAGAGAAAAAAGGAAAAAGAAAATAAGGGAAAAAAGGAAAAGAAGACAAAATCCATGTAATTTGATGTCAGGCTCCCTGGAGGAGTGGCGAGGGCCCCAATAGGAACCCCGTTGGAGAAGAAACCAAGCAGACTCACCTGGGACACATTGAGTCATGATGGTGAAACTGATCCAGGCCCCCACCTGCAGCCAAACAGACACAAGATTGCTTTTCCTCTAGACCAGAGGTCCAGACCTACACTATTAACAAACATTCCAGCTGACATTAGCATAGGACCTGTTTGCTTTTCAAGTTGATCTATGTGGCTCTGTTTGTTTACCAAGAGAGAATAAAAAGTATATGTATCCACCATAAATAAAATGTCTACCATTATTGATTTCCTTGATGAAGAATGAGTCTGACTGTGTGGTTTCAAACATTACAATTCGGTGGCTTCACACACCCCTACTTTTAGCATCACGTCTCGGCTGGTCCTGGCAAGATCATGCATGAGTGGGGTGGCGAGGGGCAGGAAAGAATGTATGAACTAGCCTGGATTCCCCATGCTGAGTCTGCTCCTTAGTAGCAAAATCTTCAAAGGATAACAAATCTCAGAGACATCATCCACACCCAGCAAGGCTGCCCTTTCCTTCCCTAAGCTCTCCCTACACATTGGCTCACATACCTCATAAGTGTAATTAGGGCAGGAGACAAAGAAAAATAGCCACGTGAATGGATTCTTGGTTGGGTAGGGGATACGACGGGTCTTTGGTCCTGAGGATGTAAAAGAATGGTCATGTCAGTCCATCAGAACAGGCCTACATTATTAACATTTTTTTTCATCACAATCAATAAAACAGTGACTCAAACCCTGATCAGTAGTGTTTGCTGATCTCTGAGGTGTAAATGCTCACACTCAAAATTTACCATTGGACTATGATGAGCTGACTCCAATACAACCCCAAAGAGGGAAACCCACTGAAAGGTTTTTAGACCAGAGGTTGTCTCCAGAGGGTCCACAGAGACTCCTGTGAAGCTTTTGTCACCTGGCCCTCAAACATCAGTGGTAGCCAGAGCCCCAGGAAGGTGGGAACCCCAGGGAGCTGCCTGGGGCCAGTTAGCTTTGGGATGGTGAGTGGGACACCCCCTGGTGCTTTCCCCCATTCAGTACAAATGCTTAATAAATGTTTGTTGACCAGACTTAATCATTGCATCAGAGAGTTACAGTTGGGAAGGACCTTTTTCAAGGTCATCAGATTCATTTAAAGGCAGTGAGAATAAGTGATTTACCCAAGGGCACACAGCTAGTGAGTACCTGAGGCAGGATTTGAACCTAAGTCTTCCTGATTCTAAGTCCATCATTTTATACACTCTACCATGTTCCCTCCCAAAGGGCCATTCAATTCCTCATCTGACAGAAGAACCCATTCAGACGCAGATGGGTGAAAATTCTTACCTACTGTCCTTCAATCCTGGTCCCAAATCCAGGGTATCTCAGTCAGCCAACTAGTATATATTAAGCACCTACTATGTGCTAAGAGTAGCTAATAGTGATTCAATGACTAATGTGAGCAGAATGGCTAATGGTGACTTAGGGGACAGGGTATACTGGCCTGTGCACGCTTGCTGGGCTCTGTCTAAAGCAGGCCTTTTATTAGACACCTTCCAAACATCTCCAGGCTGTATGACAGACTAGGCCAGGGCCTCTGGGACAATGGTACCAGGACACAGCCAACTCTGGGGCTTGGGGCTCCCAATATACTTGCCCCTGGATGAAGAGCTAAGAGATACAATCAGTAATGGCCATGGAGCACAGCAATGTCTCTAGAGATCCACAGAGTCCAGAAGCTGCTGGAGGAACCTCTCCCCGAGCCTTCACTCTCTTAGGCAATGGCTTGAGCAGCACAGACATCCATGAGTTAAAGGTGAGATTTTACAATTATTATGGGTTTTGTCATTAAATCTCATAAAGAAAAAAGAATCTGGTTAGCTTTATGGTCATTGGTCTCTTTTAATTACATAAATGTTAAACTATGACAATAAAAACAAAAAATAAAAACTCTCACCATTTCCTCTTAGGTTATTGAGTTCCACGTGGATTGAAAAGTTTCCGGCTTCACATAACTATATTAAAAGACATAAAAAGATAGTGATACAAATTTTTGCTATAATTTTTTAACCCTATTATGTACATTTTTCTTTTTATTGGATCTATGATTTCATTGTCCTAGGGAACTTTCACACCAAAGTGGTTCAGCATACAAACTGATGTGCAGATTAGTCTTTGAGAGTTGTCTGGGGCCCTGAGAAGTGACTTGTCCAGGGTCCCACAGCTAGAATGTGTCTGAGGTGATGCTAGAATCCAGGGCTGCCAGACTCTGAAGTCAGCTCTCTCAACCCTTGACACCAAGCTGCCTCTCCCACTCCAATAACAGACACATTTTCAGAACTACCCCAGAGAATAAAGAAAAAGTTCTTTGGGTCTACTTCTAAAGACAATCCAAGAAACACATAAGGTCAACTTTCCCCTCGATCCCCCTCAACAGCAGCGACCTTCATCTGATTTCTAAGGTGAGGAGAAAGGATTAGAGAATTATTAAAAAGCCCTCTCTCCTGGTGCCCTGGCTAGCTTAAACGAGTGATTTCAAAAGTTGAGTTCACGGAACTTAAAGACACCAACAATCTTTGATTCTGGTAACAAAGAGATCAAAGAACATGAGAGTAGAACCTAATGATAATAATAATAGTTAACATTTATCTAACACTTGCTCTGTGCCAGTCACTGTGCCAAGCACTTTATAATTATTATCCAATTATAATTGATAACAACACCCTAGGAGGTAGGTGCTATCATCATCCCCATTTTGCAGACGAGGAAACTGAAGGAAACAGAGGTTAAGTGACTTGCCCAGGATCCCACAGCCAGTAAGTATCTAAAGATAGATTTGAACTCAGGTCTATCCTGACCCCAGGCCAGGCATTCTATTTTTTTCACTACCCTAGCTGCCCTCAAAACATGGGGTTCTTAACCTGAGGCTGGTGAACCCATTTAAAAAATATTTTGACAAGTGAATTTCAATATAACTGTTTTTTTTAAATAATTCTATATATTTTATTTCATGCATTAAAAAACACTATCCTGACCTGAGAGGGGTTCCATAGGTCCCTCAAAAGGATATGTATTCCCAAAAGGTTAAGAATTCCTGGTCTTGAAGTGCCACCTTTCATGACTAAGTGGCGAATGGCACTTGATGCCCTGCCCCCCAAACCAGCCCGGGAAAGACTCTCAAAGGGAAACTGGACAGCCAGGTCTACTGTGCTGCTAACACAATAAAATAGAAGTATGTGAGGTGTAGTATGGTATAGCAGAAGGAGTGTAGAATTTGGAGTCAGAGAATGGACTTTGAACGCCAGCCTGCTCCCTATTTCCTGGGTGATCTCGCACAAATCACTTCAATGGGCCACAGTTTCTACCTCTATGAAATAAAGGGTTAAGTTTAGATACTGTCTGTGGTCCCTTCCAGCTCTACACCTATGATCCCATCATTAATCTGCAAGACACGTGTGGAAAACCAAAGGCAAGGTTTTGTTTTCTGATGATTGCTGCATCTGTGGATGGCAGACAGAGAAATGGAGGAAAGCACCCATCAGTGGGGACTGAGAACTCAGGGACTTTTCATTCAGCTCCCTGGAGGGCTCGTTTGGCTCTTTGGAGGGCCTTGGCTTCTCACCACTGAAGGCATCCATTTATGAGCCATGGAACTGCTAGCTGACATCTTTTCTGATAAAGAGAAGTCAGGAATTGGGAGTACTTTCATCTAGCTTCTGACACTTGGCCAACTGGTAACCACACCTTTTTTTTTTTAAACTATCCACTTTATTATCTATTGTGGCACAATATTCCATGACATTCATGACACTCCGTGACATTTAGAGTTTGCTTAGCCATTCCCCAATAGAACATCCCCTCAGTTTTAAATGCTTGACTACCACAAAACTACCACAAAAGCACTTCCATGAATGTTTTTGTACATATGGATCCTTTTTCTCCTTTTTTGATTTCTTTCAGGTACAACCCTAGCAGTGGCTAAAGGGTGTGCATAGTTTGGTAACTTTCTGGGCATAATCTAAATTGTTTTCCAGAATGTCTTGACCAATTCACAATTCTAACAAGAGAACACTAATGTATCTTTGCCAGCATCTCTTTCAACATTCAATATTTTCCTCTTTTATTATCTTTGCCAATCTGATGGATGTGAGCTGGAACTGCAAAATTATTTTAATTTGCATTTCTTTCATTATTAGGGATCTAGAGTATTGATTTTATTTTATTTTATTTTCAGGTCCGAATTCTCTCCCTCTTCCCTATTCCTTCCCATCCCCTTTCCCTTGAGAAAGTAAGAAAAACAAAATCATACACTTCATCTATGCCTTTGGCCCTAAGTCCCATCCTTACAAGAGGTAGCCAGTGTTAGGTCAAATCCATTTGACATCAATTCCCATCAATTATTAAGATGACCAAGGTGATCCAATTAGTCATTTCTCACCTACAGGCTTTTAGGATCATAGGATTTAAAGATCATCAGGGTCCCTCCATTTTACATTAGTCTCCATGACAAACTCTAAATTCCAACCTCAGTTGGTCTATTTGCTGGCCCCTGAATAGTCTCTCTTTCACCTCCTTCCCCAAAGGACACACAGGTAGGAAGGAGCAAGAGCTAAAGATTGGAACCCATGCCAGCTGATCCAACACCCTCATTTTACATGAGAGGAAGCCAGGGACATTAAGTGAGGCAGAGCCGTAGGATTTGACTTTGAATTCAGGGTTTGAATCTAAATTTGACTCTAAGTCCAGATAGTTTGACACCATACAATCTGACCTTAATTTCTAATTAAAGTCCAATTCAAGGATTGTCTTTTGCCTTTCTTTGCATCCCTAGCACTTAGCACAGTGCCTGGCACATAGTAGGTGTTTAATAAATGTTTAATGACTGGCTGACTGAACTTTTCAGAAATTTGTTGTTGTTCAGTCATTTCAGTGACCTCATTTGGGGTCTTCTTAGCAAAAATACTGGCCATTTCCTTCTCCAATTCATTTATAGATGAGGAAACTGAGGTAAGCAGGGCTAAATGACTTGCCCAGGGTCATATGGCTAGTAAGCATCTAAAGCCAGATTTGAGCTCAGGAAGATGAGTCTTCCATTCTATCTACTCCAATCATGAGCCACGGAACTACTAGCTGACATCTTTTCTGATAAAGAGAAGTCAGGAATTGGGAGTACTTTCATCTAGCTTCTGACACTTGGCCAACTGGTAACCACACCTTTTTTTTTAAACTATCCACTTTATTATCTATTGTGGCACAATATTCCATGACATTCATGACACTCCGTGACATTTAGAGTTTGCTTAGCCATTCCCCAATAGAACATCCCCTCAGTTTTAAATGCTTGACTACCACAAAACTACCACAAAAGCACTTCCATGAATGTTTTTGTACATATGGATCCTTTTTCTCCTTTTTTGATTTCTTTCAGGTACAACCCTAGCAGTGGCTAAAGGGTGTGCATAGTTTGGTAACTTTCTGGGCATAATCTAAATTGTTTTCCAGAATGTCTTGACCAATTCACAATTCTAACAAGAGAACACTAATGTATCTTTGCCAGCATCTCTTTCAACATTCAATATTTTCCTCTTTTATTATCTTTGCCAATCTGATGGATGTGAGCTGGAACTGCAAAATTATTTTAATTTGCATTCTTTCATTATTAGGGATCTAGAGTATTGATTTGATTTTATTTTATTTTCAGGTCCGAATTCTCTCCCTCTTCCCTATTCCTTCCCATCCCCTTTCCCTTGAGAAAGTAAGAAAAACAAAATCATACACTTCATCTATGCCTTTGGCCCTAAGTCCCATCCTTACAAGAGGTAGCCAGTGTTAGGTCAAATCCATTTGACATCAATTCCCATCAATTATTAAGATGACCAAGGTGATCCAATTAGTCATTTCTCACCTACAGGCTTTTAGGATCATAGGATTTAAAGATCATCAGGGTCCCTCCATTTTACATTAGTCTCCATGACAAACTCTAATTCCAACCTCAGTTGGTCTATTTGCTGGCCCTGAATAGTCTCTCTTTCACCTCCTTCCCCAAGGACACACAGGTAGGAAGGAGCAAGAGCTAAAGATTGGAACCCATGCCAGCTGATCCAACACCCTCATTTTACATGAGAGGAAGCCAGGGACATTAAGTGAGGCAGAGCCGTAGGATTTGACTTTGAATTCAGGGTTTGAATCTAAATTTGACTCTAAGTCCAGATAGTTTGACACCATACAATCTGACCTTAATTTCTAATTAAAGTCCAATTCAAGGATTGTCTTTTGCCTTTCTTTGCATCCCTAGCACTTAGCACAGTGCCTGGCACATAGTAGGTGTTTAATAAATGTTTAATGACTGGCTGACTGAACTTTTCAGAAATTTGTTGTTGTTCAGTCATTTCAGTGACCTCATTTGGGGTCTTCTTAGCAAAAATACTGGCCATTTCCTTCTCCAATTCATTTATAGATGAGGAAACTGAGGTAAGCAGGGCTAAATGACTTGCCCAGGGTCATATGGCTAGTAAGCATCTAAAGCCAGATTTGAGCTCAGGAAGATGAGTCTTCCATTCTATCTACTCCAATCATGAGCCACGGAACTACTAGCTGACATCTTTTCTGATAAAGAGAAGTCAGGAATTGGGAGTACTTTCATCTAGCTTCTGACACTTGGCCAACTGGTAACCACACCTTTTTTTTTAAACTATCCACTTTATTATCTATTGTGGCACAATATTCCATGACATTCATGACACTTCATAACATTCACAGTTTGCTTAGCAATTCTCCAATAGAACTATCATTATTTGTCCCAAGATAGTCCTACTAAATGGGAAGAGAGGCAGTGTGCTATAGTGGATAGAGCAATGGACTCGGAATTGGGAAGACTTGGCTTCTAGTTCCACCTCAGACACTAGCTCTGTGATCATACACAAGGTTCTTAACCTCTTGAAGCCTCCATTTCCTCATCTGTAAAATGGGGAGGGTAATATCTGTACTAAGCAGCTCATAGGGTAATTATGATAAAAGTCACACACTATATAAATGTGAGTTATCTGAAAGTTCACAGTCAGGGAAAAGTCTCACATAAAAGACCTACCAGAAAGGTGATCAGAGAAAAATTGATCTGCTTTTGTCCATAGGCTACACACCAATAGAACAGACAAAACAAAACGAGAAAAAGGAAAAAATAAGAGAGTTAATTACAAGGCCACCCGAAGGAAATGCAGAAATGACATGAACTGAGGGCCGTTTTGTTACTTACAAGGAGGCGTGTAAAGAGGATGATTGATGTAATAAGCAAGCCAAGCAGCAAATCCCCAGTAAAAGAAGCAATTCTGGAAAATAAGTCAGTGTTCTTATTTCAATTTTAGTTTTCAAGTGTCAAAGCCCAGCCACCTTCCTCTAAGCAAAGAGGCTGGTCATGGTCAGTAAACTTCTCCCTGGGAGCCCCATCTCAGGTGGTTGGTTGCTTCACACTACGAGGCAGGGAGCCCCTTAAAAACCAAAGGCTCAGGTCCCTCACGCTGGTCGTCGTACCACTTAGACAACGGCAATGCGGCCATTCTTGGATAGTAACATTAGGGCTGACTGGTCGGAAGCAAGCCTCCAGGACACGAAAGCTCTCTGTTCTGTTTCTGAATCAGTGAGACTCTTAACCAAACCAGTTAAAGGTCCTGGAGGTTGGAAGAGTCATCCACAGTCGTCGTAGTTAAGGCATCTCACTTAGTGAGTCATCTAGTCTGGATTCCTCATTTTACAGAAGAGAAGCTAAAACCCCAAGGGCTAAGAGAGAGGGTAGACCATTGAAGTCAGGAGACCTGAGTTCGAATCCTGCCTCTGACACCTAGGATGGGAGTTGTCATGGGCAAATCACTAAACCTCTCGAAGCCCCATCTGTAAATTGGCGATAATGATATCTGTACTACCCACCTCACGTAAATATTATGAAGAAAGCATATTTTGTGACTTTTAAGGTTCTGTGCAAATGTAACTGCAAAGTGATTTATCATAAATGGCAAAGCTGGAACTTGAACTCAGGACTTCAGGTACCAGAGTCAGCCTTCTTTCCACTAAGACCACACTGTCTCTTCTCCAACTATGGCATATAATTATCTGTAGTGCTGTAAAACAATTTCAGAGATCTATTATGACCTACTGGAGAATAGGGGCCATGTGTAATTGTAGTGATTATTAATATGATACATATTATTATTAATATGAAACAGCTAGATGGCGCAAAAAATAAAAAGAGCACCTAGTTGACTTCTGGAGTCAAGAAGAACTCAGTTCAAATCCAGCCTCAAACACTTACTAATTACATGACTCTGAGTAAGTCATTTGACCTCTGTCTGCCTCAATTTCCTCATCTATGAAATGGGGATAATAAGAAAGGGAAGGGAATAAGCATTTACATAGCACCTACGAAAAGCCAGGCACTGTGCTAAACTCCTTAAAAATATTATCTTATTTGATCCTCACAACAACCATGAGAGGAAGGTGCTATCATTAGCCCCATTTTACCATCGAGGAAACTGTGACAAATAGAGGTTAAGTGACTTGCCCAGAGTCATATAGCTAGTAAGTGTCAGAGGTAAGATTTAAACTCAGGTCTTCCTGACTCTAGGCTCAGCACTCTATCCACTTCACCAGCTAGCTGCCAGATAGATAGATGGGTAGATAGAAAGACCGACAGAGAGATAGAGAGAAATATCTTAAATATGTATATGTATGTGTTACAAATATATGTTTGTTATTGTTTGTCCTGTTTTCAAAGAGGACCAGTGACATCATGGGGGGATATCTTGACTTTCGAGTGAATTGGATTTAAGTGAGGCAGAGTTACACAAAGTCATCAGCCTCACTCTCTTCCAGAGTCATCAGATACATATATATATATATGTATGTATGTATATATATATATATATGTTATATATATATGTATGTATGTATATATATATGTATGTATATATATGTATAATGGAGTATCTATTATCTATCTATATTATCTATTATACATCTATAATATGTAAAACTATTACCTGCTTCTCAGGGTTGTGAGAATAAAATGAAATGATATTTTGCAAACCTTAAAGTTCTATAAAAATGCTAGCTAATAATGATATTGTTATTATTGCCCACAGCGCTAGCAAAGTATATACTACTGGGGTGGGGAACCTGTGGCCTCCAGGCCACATGTGGCCTTCTAGGTCCCTGGGTGTGGCCTTTCGACTGAGTCCAAATTTTACAGAACAAGTCCCTTTATTAAGGTGTGAAATTTGGATTCAGTCAAATGCCACACGAGTTCCAAGAGGGCCACGTGTGGCCTTGGCCTTACAGGACAGTCAATATTTATTGAATGAATAAATAAGTGAAAAAATAGCAGCTTTCCAGGGTTTTGTTCCATCTTTTTAATCATTTCTAGAACTTTGCCAACCCACCCACTAAATATTTTATCAGCCTGGTCTGGGAATGGGAAAGCTGGGAGATATTGGTGGACTTCTCCTTTAACCAAAGCTGCCGTTTCCAATACCACCTTCACATCCTGTTGGGTTTCTTAACTCAAGATTAAACATCATGGGGATGGAGGTGCTCAAGAGGGAGATGGGTAGCTGGCAGCAGTGAGGTGGGTCCAATAGGCAGGTGAGTGAATGGGATAAATGGAATCTGGAGTCAGAGAGAAGATGTAATGAAGCCAGAGCACCTGCCCAATAAGGTGTCGGCTTTGTAGTCAACCTTAACTGCTCCTCCTCTCTCACTCTCCCCCTAGTCCATATTCCAATCAGTTGTCAAGCCTTGGTGATTGACTCTACCACCACCATGTCTCTCTCATCTGTCCCTTCCTCTCAATTCAAGGGCCTGAGTTTTATGGAGTCCTCATTGCCTCTTGCCTGGGCTATTCCAATGGCCTCCTTGTTGTTCTCCCTGTTTTCAATCTCTCCCCTGCTCTAGTCTGTTCTCCACACAACTGTCAAAATAATCTTCCCAAAGCACAAGTCTGTCTAGATCACTCCCCTGCTCAAGAAACTTCAGTAACTCCCTATTATCTCTAGGACAAAATATGAACTGTCCTCAGGAAGCTTATTACATTTGATGCCTCAGCTGGATATTTAAAACCCTTCAGCATCTGGCTCAGCCCTGCCTTTCCCAATGTAATTCATGACTTCCTTTCATGTGCTCTATGTTCTAGTTACTGTCCCTGAATTTGATCTCCTATGACCACCTCCACGAAGACATGGGAAGACATATGTGAAATGCACTTCCTCCTTACCTTTTTTTTTCTTCTCTTTTTTTTTCTTTTTGGGTTAAGTGACTTGCCCAGGGTCACACAGCTAGTGAATATCATGTGTCTGAGGCCAGATTTGAACTCAGGTCCTTCTGACTCCAAGGCCAGAGCTCTGTCCACTGCGCCACCGAGCTGCCTGCTCCTCACCTTCTCTCAGAATCCTTAGTTCCTTCCGGTGCCAATTCCCCCTAATTGTCATTGCTCTCTCCCTCCTCAAATTCTACTGGATTTACTTATCTATTTATTTGAAGAATGTAAGCTTCCTGGGGGCAGGGCCTCTTTCTTTTTGTTTTTGGATCCCTAGTGCCTAGCACAGTACCTTACAAATGGTGGGGGCTTAGCAGATATTTGTTGGATTGAATTGAATTTTAGGATCCTACATAGTCTGGTTGTTGTTATTCAGTCATTTCCATTGTATCCAACTCTTCATGACCCCCATTTGGGGTTTTCTTAACAAAGATACTGGAATGGTTTGCCATTTCCTTCTCCAGCTCATTTTCCAGAGGAGGAAACTGAGGCAAATAGGGTTAAATGACTTGTTCAGGATCACACAGCTAGTAAGTGTCTGAGGCCAGATTTGAACTCAGGAGGATAAGTCTTCCTGACTCTCAGTACAGAGCTTTATCTATCCACCCCGCCACATAGCTGCCAGCACAATCTGGGGTCACTCCCTTTTTCTACCTCATCTTAGACCCAAAAGATGAATGTGTAATAAAAATGCCCCATACTCCTCCCTTTCATACACCCAGACTACAGTCAAATTAAACTCCCCAGTCCCTGTACAAGTCCTGAGCTCTGTTCGTAGGCCTGGAATGCCCTCCCCACCATCTCTACCTGTTTACATCCTACCCATCTGCTGAGGCTTAGCCGGATCATCACAGAGTTAGAGAACGAAGCAACCTCAGTCCAACCCCCTCATTTTACAGCTAAGGAGACTGAGGTCAAGTGGTTGAGTGACGTGCCTTACTACCGAGGTGGTAGGAAGGCATGCTTGTTCAACTACAGGCTGGATTAGATGGTTTCTAGGATCACTTTCAGTTTCGAATCTGTGATGCTAGTAAAACCAATGTTAGTTATTTTCTTAGACTATAGAGATTTAAAATTGATACATATTTTTAAGAAGCAGCCCAACCATTCTTGAGTTTTGAACTGGCTCATGGTCAGTGAATGCTGTACACAGAAATGATTCTTTCCCCTCCACAGCCACTTCTCTCTCTTTTTTATTGCTTAGGTTGAGGCAGCTCAGGCAGATGGCAGACCGAGGGAATGGTTAGACTAGCCCAGAGGCCAACAGGTCCATTGGCCTAGTGTATAACTTGCACCTTTTGTATTTTGAGGAGAAAGGTCTGCAAGGCCTCCTACCGGGGATGGTGTCCATCATATTTTGTTATCCAATCCTGGCTCTGCAACAGATTTGATTTGATTTATTAAAAGATTAACTTTGAACATCAATACAACCTACTCTACTTACATAGTGATTTAAATGAATTCGTTTCACTTTATAAAGTATCATAGCAATTTTTCAGATCTTCCTCTAAGTCCTCGACAGGACTTGTTATTCATCCATTTATTCTTATTCACTTTTCCTTTTATATAGTCATAATTAATCAACAAGCACTTATCAGGCACCTACTATATGCGCTGAGTGCTGAAGGTATAAAGAAAGGGAAAAAAACTGCCCTTGCTTTCCTGGTGCTCACAGTCCAATGGAGGAAACAACACTCAACCAATCGTGTACAAACTAGCTTAGAGACAGGATCAATGAGGGACAGTCAACAGAGGGAAGGCATTAGTGTGAAGGGGGGCCAGGGAAGGTTTCTGTAGAAGGTGGCATTTTAGCTGGGAATTGAAGGAAACCAGGAGGCAGAGGTGAAGAGGAGAAGGAGGAAGAGGAAGAGGAGGAGAATTCTAGGTGGGGGGGGTAGCCAGTGAAAATTCCCAGAGTCAGAAGATGGAGTGTCTTGTTGAAGAAACAGCAACATGAAGGCCTGTATCGCTGGATCAGAGAATGAAATGAAGGAGGAAGGGAGAGGTAGGAAGGTTTAAAAGGACTAGAAAGGTGGAGAGGAAGAAGAAAGTTATGAAGGGCTTTGAATGCTAACCAGAAGATTTTGATCCTGGAGGTGATTGTGAGCCACTGGAATTAATTAAATGAGGGGGTGACCTGGTCAGACAGCTGAGTGGAGAGTGGACTGAGTGGGGAATGACCTGAAGCAGACACACCAAGCTGCGGGTGGGAGGTGATTGAGGACCCGCACCAAGGTGATGGCTGAGCCAGAGGAGAAAAGGAGGCATATTTAGGTAAAAATCAGCAGGGTTTGGAAACAGATTGGATATGAAGGTCTGAGAGAGTGAAAAGTCCAAAATGGCCCCTAGGTGGGGAGCCAGGGTGGCTGGGATTATGACGGTGCCCTATACAGCAAAGGAGTCACATTTGGGTCTGCTGGCCACCAGCAAAACTCCCAGAGCCCACACCAGATTAAAATGTTATAACTAAGAAAATGTACTGAGAGAAAAGGAAAGGAGGAGGCAGACAGGGGTAAATGACATCACAGGAAAAGGCACAAAAACCTATTAGAGCAGAGTGTAAAAGGGAGGGAGATGAGCATTGTTTGAACCTTACTTTCATCAGATTTGGCTCAAGAAGGGAATAATATAATCATTTAGGTATAGAAATCTTAACATGCCCTATAGGCAATAGGAGGGAAAAGGGGAAAGAAAAGGGAGGGGGCTAATAGAAGGGAGGTGGGACTGAGGGAGGCAGGGGTCAAAAGCAGATTAAAATGTTATTGGGAAATGTTTAACAAAATAAATAAAAATACGGTATAATCCAAGTAATGTTCATTTGTGGCTTTCTCAGTTAACATCCAGCCCACAGGGATCTGTTTCTATTTGAGTGTGACATCTTTGCTCTATAGTAATGGGAAATTTAGGAAAGGAGGAGGGTTTGGAAGTAATGAGTTCAATTCTGTACATGATTTTAAAATGTCTTGAGGGCATCAGTTTGAGAAGTCCAATTAGTATGTGCTCCATTCTTCTGGTTCCATTTCTTGTACTCTGCTTTCTTTTGTACAGATCTTTCCATATTTCTTTCTTTTTTTTTTATCTCTTTCTTGTATTTCTCATCCAGATACTCGCTGACCTTAATTGCATTATGGTGTTTGAGTACATCAATGTGCCACAATTTATTTAGCCCATTCCCATGTTGTTAGGCACTTTGAGTGTCTACCCCACCTTTTTTTTTTTATAACTACATATTGATTTGATGAAAATCTTTGTGTAGACTTTGATAAGGTTTCAAAGTAGACTCCCAACAATGCAATTATATGGGTCAAGGGGCATGATTTTTTTAAAAAATAATTTTATTATGAACTTCCAGAAGGCTAAACAAAAAAGATATATAATGAATTTTTAGGAGGAGAATTGCAAAATAAGTCACTCCTTGACCAGCAAGAATTTAGAAAGCATTCCTAAAATCAACAGCCCCCAGTGCATGGGGGCAGATAGGAAATGAGGATGAATTTGGTGGGAGGAAGTACTTTTGTGTCCTTGTGGACAAATTTCATGTCATAATGGACATAATTTCCATGCTTCCCCTCAGCCCTTCTCTTCGTTTTGCTCTCATAGTGATTTCCCTTTCCTCTCTTCCCTAATTCTCCCTTTCTCCCTCTTTCAACTTCTAAATGAGTTAACAAATGAAGGGAAATAGTGAAGGAGATGTTGATAAATTAATATAATAGAACACTACATATTAAGTGCCTACCTAGTGTGTGCAGAATGCAGTACTCAGACCTGGGGGATACAAGATAAAGGAAAGCAAGAAGCATTTAGTAAGCACCTACTCTATGCCAGACATTTGTCCTCATCTAAAGTGCCCTGTAGGAAATCTCAGAATCTAGGTCAAATGTAACCTATGTACAGGTCTCCACAGATGTGTTTAAAAAGATTTCTAACTCTGATGCGAGCATTCCAAGTAACAATGCATATATTAAGTACAGGGTAGCCTCTATTTCATCCCACACAAAATGCAGAAAATACATAACGAACTCAGTAGCCCATTATCAGCTGATACAATTCTCCCTTTCCAGTGAGGCTTCTCCTCCCTTCCTCTCTTTTTCCCCTCCCCTTCCCTCCTTTCTCCTCCCTCTTTCTTCCCGCTTCTTTCCTGCCTTCTCCTCTTCTCCCCTCCCCTGTTCCTTCTCCTCCCCACTCCTATACCTTCCCTTCCGTTCTCTTTTCCTCTCTTCCCCCTTCAACCCACTTCCCCTCCCTTCTTCTCTTCTCCTCTCCCCAGGGTCCTATACACTCCCCTAGTCTATGATATTGCACCACCCTCTGTTCTGAACTCCCTAAAAGGAAACAAAATTGGAGGCCGTAGAGTGGCAACCTACTGACATTCTGGTGAGACCCACTTTCAACTGATGCATCTCTTCAGGCCTCCAGCCTTCAGGCACTACCTTAAGGGTTCAGACTCCTTCCAGGAGGAGAATTCACGTGGGATTCCTGAAGAGACAAATCCACAAGCCCCTGCACTTGACTGTCCTCCAGATGACTCGGGCATGGCCTTAGCAGAGGACAAAGTCCTAGGCTTTTTCTCTCCCATGGTATTGCTTAAGTCCTTGCTTTTCCTCTGGTGCAACCTTCTTCTCCCTAAGTCTCAGGAGCCTATCTGAGCAAGCTTCTCCAACACTCCCCTGCCTGAAGGGTCCCCAAGACTCTTTCAGAGGGGTCTACAAGATAAAAACTATTTCCTTAATGCTACTAAGATGTTTTAATTTCTAATATGGTAAGCATAACCTTGATAAATAAAAGCTTTTGGGGGTCCACAAAAATTTTTAGGAGTGTGAAGGGCTTCTGGGACCAAAAGGACTATTGTGAGTCAGTCATTCACCCTTTTGGGACTGGCCTATAAAAGAAATCAGTTGCAGAGTTAGGCTCCCCCCCCCTTTTTTTTCCTTTTTATCACCTTTTTGAAGAGAACCTGGGATCAGTGAACCAGTAGGCTTGGATCCCGGGTGAGAGAGGGGAAAGCACATGTTTCTCCCCTGTCTGGCTGCCACCAGTGGCTGTTCTTGGGCAAAAGTACTTGGGATCTGCTTCCCAAGCCCCAGTCATGGAATCTAACCCTCTAAGAGAATGGGAGTCCCTGGGCAGCTCCAGCCTCACCTTTCCCATGTGCATAACCGTTCTAAGTTCACCAACTTTGCAATCATATAGGATCACAGAATCATAGATTCTGAGCTTCAAGAGACCTTAAAGGTATCAGAGAGAGTGCTGGACTTAAGAGTCAGAAAGATTTTCACTCAAAACCTGCCTCAGATGATAACTAGCTGTGTGATCCCAGGTAAATCACAGCTTCTCTATCCCTCAGTGTCCTCATCTGTAAAATGGGCATAATAACAGCACCTACCTTATCAGGTCATTATGAGGATTGAGAAGATTAAAATCGATCCTCTATCATTTTCTTATTGACCCTTTTCACAAGTAATTGATTTTGTCCTATAATTGCTCAGGTCATGGCCCTTTATCTCTGAACTTAGTTCAGAGATTCAGCTGGCCTGTAATGAATTGTAAAAAAGTAGATATTGATTTGTTAACATATATTCAATTCTGTTATTCTGTTTAGTATTTTATATTTTATTCTACTCTGTGACTGATTCTGCTCTGTAACCCTATTCTGTATTGCATGTAACAGAACCAATTCTTTTCTTTGTCTCTAAGCAAAGCAGCTTATAAGTTTTTCAGTCTCCCTCTCTGTGGCTCCACATATAAGCTACAGCTCTTACATAAACCCTGCCAATTGAAGAGAAACTCTAAGCATGGCAATAATTATCTCAGTACCACCTATAAATCAGACCTGCCTAGGGAGCTGAATGGTATCTATGCCATCCTGAGAAGCAGACCAGCTTGACCCATCCTTGTCCTTATCCCATCCTAAGCCTCCATCCCTGCAAATTTCAGGTGGCCTTATCTTGGCCAGGTGCCTCTAAGTCTGACACCCCTGCCTGGTAACTATGACCTCAAGATGCAGCTGGACCCCACAGATTCACAAAGGCATTCATTCCTTAGAGACAGAGAGGGGTGGGCCTGATCCCTTGTGTGCCTGAGTGTGCGCCATCTTCCTTAATGTAACCAATCATAATTTCCTAAATCCATGATGTTACCAGTCTCATAACCAATGATGTAATTTAGGTTCTATTCTTTGCTCTGTGCTTATAAAAGTGTATTGCAGCCCCAATTTGGGGTCTTTTGACTCGAGGGGCCAAGAGATCTGTTTTTTGATGGGTAGTGCCCCCATTAATAAAACATAACTTTGCTTGGAGAATCCTGCCTTGACTTACCCTTTTGGTTATAAATCTATTGTGACAGGATTAACTGAGATTACACATAAAGTACTTTGCAAACTTTGAAGTGTTATAATAATGCTGTCTATTTTTCAGGGATCATTAAATCCCAATCCAATCCTCCTTATTTTAAAGATGAGGAAACGGAGGCACAGAGAAATGAAATTACTTGCCTAAGATCATACAGCTAGTATCTGAGGATTTGAACCCAGTTCTTCCTGACTCTAAGCCCAGCTCTATCCACAGCATTAGCAGCTAGGGGGTGCAGTGATAGAGTGCTAAGCCTGGAGTCAGGAAGAACTGAGTTCAAATTTAACCTCAGATACTTACTGGCTGTGTGATCTCTGCCTCGGTATACTCATCTGTAAAAATGAAGATAAAAATAACCACGACCTCCCAGGGTTGTTGTGAGGATACAACAAGATAATATTTGTGAAAAGTGCTTAACACAGTGCCTGGCACATCGTGGGTGCTATACAAATGCTAGCTATCGTTATTATTACTGCCTATTATCTGCAATTTTTAGACCTGGTGACTTGCGCTCACTGAAGGGTGCCTGGTATGTTTTCCCTTCTATACTTATCTGGTATTTCAAGATTTTCCCAGAGAGACAGGGAAATAGGAAAATAGTTGAGCTTTATCCATTCCAGATTGAAAGCAAGAAGGCTGAAGAGTTTTAGGAAAGGAGAAAACCCTCAGAAAAGACTCTTGTAGATGGTGGTCAGTTTGGCATAAAAACACATACCTGTTTTTTACGACCTTCCTTTTCCTTTATTCTGAATTTTTTACAAACCCTCTGAAACACAGGTAATGGCCCAGACATGAGTAACCGGAGGCGATGACAACTGAGAATTTTTATAGGCTTCTTTCCTTTCCCTAACTCAATTTGAGGTAGCCAAAGGCATTTCCCAAGCAAATAGTGATTCTATTTTTTTTTTAATGTTTGTAGTGGCTGTAACCTCTTCAAGAATTTCCAAAAAAAATAAACTTGCTGGGACTGGAAGAAAACACCCATGTAGCATTTGCTGTGAGAGAGCCCCTCAGGAAATGAGCCCAAGTAGCTAATGGACTGGGAAACCTGAGGCTGTTTGGCAGCCCGATGCAGACAGAAAATGATGGACCGAGCTAGTTGGGGTTCGTAAAGCAGGCCTCTGGAAAGAGCCACCATCTCTAGTCCTTACCATCTTGTGTCTCTTTTACGGAAGGACTATTGATGAAGAGTGTCTAAGGAAGGGGAAGCAGGATGGTGAAGGCCACATGAGGAACAGCTGAAGGAACTGAGGGATATTTAGCCTGAAGAAGAGAAAACCCAGGGGGACATGATAACGATCTTCAGGTCTGAAGGGCTGTCATTGGAAGGACTGGACATGTGCTATTTCCCCCCAGACTACTGGACATGGTACAGTGGAAAGAATACTAAATTTGGGGCTGAACCTTGGCTCTGCTACGCTACTGGGTGAGCTCTGGAAAGTCATTAACCTTCCTTTTAGGGCAACATTTCCTCACACACAAAAGCAGGGGGCTGGACTAGATGGCATCTCAGGGTTTTCCAGCTATAAATCTATCATACTATGAAGTTGTAAAGAGCCATCTTTAGACTTGATGTGAAATGGGTCCCCTCATTGAAGGTCTTCAAGAGGCAGCTGGATGGCTCTTGATTATTTTCAAGTGTAAGTTGGACTCAGGGGTGTGTTGGTAAGTGTTTAACAACCAGGTCTCCAAAAAATGTATAAAGAACATACTTTTAAGTTTAATCTGCACTACTAACATTTCCCCTCTCACTTTCTTATGTCTGGAGTAGACCACCAACAGAATCAAGCCCTGATTTCCAGAGTTTGCCAATTTCCAAGGTATAAATGCTCACACTGAAATTTTACCAGCTGGCTCTGGTAAACATCACTGCATGAGCTGAGAAGATGGCTACTCTGAAATTTATTTATTGTAAATTAATTAATTGATAATTAATTAATAATTGAATATTCTGTTCTATTAAGAACTGGGTTAATAACCCCATATTCCTGAGCAACTTGCAAGCAGAGGTTCTTTCATTGCTCTTTTGAGAGCTGTTGCTTCTTTTAAAGATGAAAAGCATACAAGACCCATCAACTATATAAATTGCATACCTCTTAGAGATAAAAGGGGAGCCCTAAGATAAGACTCTAAGCTAGCGCAGCCTGAGGAAAAAGGCCAAAATAGGAACAGGGAACAAGATTGTGTTCAGACCCCCAGCCAACAGATCCCTAACAGTCTTTAAGAGATGCCCTATTGCCAAAATAAAAAAAGGAAGAAAGAAAAAAAAGAGCAGAAAAATGATTTACCTAATGTGATAATAAGAATAAACTGTATTTGTGCATCATGTTACTGTTTACAAAGTCTTTTACCTACATTATCTATGGGTCATAGATCTAGAGATAGAAGAGGCTTCCATCTAGTCACCCCATTCCACAGATGAGAAACTAAGGCCCAGGAAAGCTAAGCGGCTTGTCTAAGGGTCACAGAGGTAGTAAGTGGCAAAGAGTAGATTTGAACCCTTCCAGAACCAGTGTTCTTTCTGCTGTAACATGTTGCCTTCCCATAGACCATAGATTTAAAGCTGCTGTAGAGATAGTCTCATTTTACAGATGGGGAAGCTAAGGCTCAGAGATGTTGATTGACTTGTCTAATGATGTGACATGAGTAGTCATGACAGAACCAGGACCGGATCTCAGGCACTGAGTCTAAACCTATTCCTCTTTCCACTAGAATGTAAGGTCTTTGAACTGGAAATTATTTTGCTTATTGCATTTGGGTCCCCTGGACCTAGAACAGTACTTAGCACGTAGTAGGCACTTAGTAATAATAGCTAATATTTATATAGCATTTACAGATGTGTTGAATGCTTGACAATTTTTATTTCATTTGATCCTTCTGGGAAGTAGGTGCTATTATATGCCCATTTTACAGAGGTGAAAACTGACAAACACTTGTTGGTTGATAGTCCAGCTCCCTCATTTTACAGAGGAGACCACTGAGGCCTAGAGTAAGGAAATGACTTGCCCATGATCACAGAGCCAGTGTCAGCTGGGATTCAAACTCAGGCCCTCTGCCTCCTCACTCATTGCTCTTTGACAATGCCACATGGCTCTTCAGCTAATAAAAGACAAGGTTTTTTGAAACCTCTTCAGTTTTTAATGAACATGACTTTTAGGAGCTGGGCTAATGGATTTTCCCATTTCCCCACTATTTGTTCATGGATGATGGTTTTAGTCCTAAATTATGGCTAAGGTGCCAGTCATCAGTCACTGCAACCTTGGCTGACCTGTGAGAATTGGGCTTAATACAGTTCAAAGACCCTTCTCATCAAACCTCGTCAGGCACAATGAAGAACTCATCCTCCTTAGTGCTGGAGCGGGCTCTAGGGAACTGGCCCGGGATCCTTTGGGGCAAGGAGGGCTCTTCATTTCCAAAATGTCCCCATGGCACAGAGCCCTGGAGCACAGATGGAGTCAGACAGTGTCACATTTCCTTGGCTACCTCTTTGAAAGAGCAAGGACACACCAAAGGTGGACCGTGTGAACTTACCCAAGGAATGTTCTCCAGATTCAGAATGCATGGCAATACTTTCTGTTTACTAAACATAAATACAATATGTAATATAATGTTATTATATTATATTGTGATATATAATACTATAATCCATAATACAGTATGAGATGTATAATATAATTATATCATATATTATTTCTGTATCATATAAATGAAAAGCATATCGTTAAATGATGTTACATTATATGGTTGTTTATATTATAGCATCTAAATTATATATTATATATAAATATTATGTTGTCTAATTATATTACGCTGTATGTGTGTATAGTATTTACATCTCTCTGTGCATATTATCCCCATTCCCCACTTACAGTAAAATGTAAGGTCCTTGAGGGCAAGAACTATTTCTTTTTCTTTTCTTTTCTTTCCATCTTTGCATCTCTAGTGCCTAGCACTATGCTGGGTGCAGAGTTGAAAATCTTCAAACGCTTCTTGAATTGAACTGAATGGCAGGGTACAGTTCATTGATATGAAATTGCATAAATCTGTGTATCCCAGCCAAGGCAGTTTGAATTTCTAACGGAATCTGATTAAAGCTCTGCAGTATCCCATCTTACTTCCCCTTCCTGCTGAACATCATTTACCATCTACTCAGCCTTGCAAGGCAGCTATGTGGCACGGTGGATAGAGCACCAGACTTGGAGTCAGGAAAACTCATCTTCTTGAGTTCAAATCCAGCCTCATATACTTCTTAGCTGTGTGACCCTGGGCAAGTCACTTAACCCTGTTTGCCTCAGTTTCCTCATCTATAAAATGAACTGGAGAAGAAAATGGCAGACCACCCCAGTATCTTTGGCAAGAAAACCGCACACGGGGTCACATAGAATCAGACAAGACTGAAAAACGACTGGACAATAACAGTCTTGCAACGAGTTTCTCCAATCACCTTACCCATAAAAATTCTATTTGGCCTGTGAATTAACATTTCCCCCCACCCATTCCCTTACCATTCTCACCCATTCACTGATCCGCTGACATCACTAGGGTAGGGAGAACACACACTTATCTACAGCAAATATGGTCAATTTCCTAAGAGACCAACATCCCTGTAGAAATCAACCAATCAGCAAAGTGAGAGGAAAGATTCTGGACAATAAATGGATCTACATCTCACTACATGATTTCTTTATGGCCCATGACATGGGTTTGTGTCCATTCCAGCAGGTACACACTCTCTATGGGCCTGCCACAAGACAGCATTTTCCAATTTCCCTATCCTCAGGCTGTTTTCATTGTTCCAGATTATAAGCTGTCAATGCTCAAGAATTTGGATCTAGGCATACCTCAGGAACCCTGTTTGTTATACTCCACTGGGCATAGAAACAGGTGGTAGGTAAAAAACACTATAAACAAACATCTTCTCCCCTCCCCCAAAGAAAAATTATTTTCAAAACAATGTGGTGTTAATGCTAATTTGTAGATTTATGGGGAAAGGAATCCTAGCTCAGTAGGGGATGTACCAGTTGGCATTGCTCAGGCACAGCTTATTCTAGAAATTTAGGTCCCAGAAATAGCAGATTTTCAGCTTTGGGCTCTTGGAACACAATTTTCCTAAAAAAAAAATTGTACTGGTACTAAATCCATTGAGAGTTTGAGAAATTTATGATAGAGAAAGAGAAGCAGAGAAAGAGTGAGAAAAGGGGAGGAAGGGAGGGAGAGAGAGAGGGAGAAAGGAAGGGAGGAAAGAAGGAAGGAAGGAAGGAAGGAAGGAAGGAAGGAAGAAGGAAGGAAGAGAAAGAAAGAAAGAAAGAAAGAAAGAAAGAAAGAAAGAAAGAAAGAAAGAAAGAAAGAAAGAAAGAAAGAAAGAAAGAAAGAAAGAAAGAAAGAAAGAAAGAAAGAAAGAAAAAGAGGGAGGAAGGAAGGGAGGGAGGAAGGAAGGGAGGAAGGAAGGAAGGAAGGAAGGAAGGAAGGAAGGAAGGAAATGAAACACTTTTAAGTCCTTTGAACCAGCTAAGAAAAAAAAAAGCACAAATGGACTAGTGGGAAGTGAGAAAAAGAAGTGTCTATAGCTCTGTCTACTCATTCATAGCTTTCTTAGTCTATGACGACCATTTTTACCAAGACCACGTCACAGCAAGCCTCCTCTACTGGGACCATCCATCACCTCCACCTCCCCTACACCAGTAACCTACATTCAGCCTGAGTCCCTTAGCTCTGATTGGCCGGCTTTTGACCTTTCTTGCCAGGCCCCAGCCTTCCCTACCACTCCCTGGTTTGCTCCATACCACATGTAAATGTGCATGCTTACCCAGTCCCCTTTATGTGTTGTCTTCTCCGATCAGAATGTAAGCTTCCTGAGAGCAGGGGCTGTCTTGCTTTCTTGTATTTGTATCCCCAGGACTTAGCACAGTGCCTAATGCATAGTAAGTGCTTCATAAATCTTTTATTTGTCCATCACGAGGATAGGAATAGCAGCCCAAGGATTTCCTGGCAGATGCAATAAATCACTACTAGCCAGATGTGACTCTGCATGAACTATTAGAACAAATGGTCAGAATGAGGGAAGAAGACCCCCGTCTTCTGTAGTATACCCAATAAGGACTATGTCAGGAAAAACTGATGACTATTTTTGGTTTTGTTCCTACTCCTTACTTCAATCCATTCCCATGTGCTATAGCAATGAACACCACATCCAACCAGCAAAACCATTATCCTCCAGGAGCCAGCATGGCATAGCAGAAAGATTCTTGGATTTGGAGTCAGGGATTCTGGGTTCAAATCCTGACTATGACTGTTACTACCTGTGTAATCCTGTGCAAGTTCCTTCACCTCTCTGAGTTGGTTTCTTCTTCTGTAGGATGAGAGGACTGAGCTCAATGACCCCCAAAGATCTATTTCAGCTCTATTTCCAGGGTCCTACGACTAGCTTGAGAACTGGCAGGGGATACAGTTTAGTGAGCTCTCTAGTACAGACCAAAGATTTCCCACATTGGCGAGTTGGAAATAGGTTTCGCCCTAGCTATTCCTACACAGTCAGTGGGGCAAGGATAAGACTAGAATTATGACTAAGCAGAAACCAGTGGATATAAATTATAACCTTTGGAAATGGGATGGCTGGGGCCATAGCAGTCATTAAGCAGTACAGTGAAAACCAGGATCATAGGCTCATACCCAAGGGGTATGGAAGGAGGCAGGACCCAGAAGTCCATTAACCTACAATTAAGTACCACCTAAGAAGCCAGATGAGCTGGACAAAGAAGATTCCAATTTCTGCACTCAGTGATCATGCAGATTCTTAAGCCTGGCCCTATAGACTCTGCCCAGCAACTGGAAAGATCCCCCCTTTGCCTTTTATTTCTCTTCTATGGCAGCTAGATTCCAAACAGCATGAGACAACCCTCAACCATGTCCACTGTCCCACACTGAAGAACAAGGCACAATGTCTGCTTATCTCCTATGCGGAGAAAGGGCGCCTTAGGGCCCCACAGTCACGTGTGGAGAGGTTTGAACCAGTGAAAAGGACGACAGAACTGCAGCTTGATGCTTAAGGGTTGGAGAAATTCCCTAGAGGAAGTCTCTATGGAGGTGAATGGGACATCAGGGATATGTTGAATTGCCAGGTTCTCTATACATCTACGACTTCTCAAAGTCTTTTTTCTCTCTTCAAAGTGAAGCTGGAACCACCTCCCTCCTTCTCCCCCCCTCCATCTCTCTCTCTCTCTCCTCCATCTCTCTCTTCATCTCTGTATGTCTGTCTCTCGATCTCTGTCTCTCTATCTCTTTCTCTGTCTCTCCTTGTCTCTCCATCTCTCTCCCTGTCTCTCCATCTCTCTCTTTCTCCATCTCTCCAACTCTGTCTCTTCTCTGTCTCTCTGTCTCTGTCTCTCCATCTCTCTGTTTCTCCATCTCTGTCTCTCCTCCATCTCTCTGTATCTCTGTGTATATCTCTCTGTCTCTCTGTCTCTCCATCTCTGTCTTTCTTCTGTCTCTCTCTTGTCTCTCTGTTTCTATTTTTCTGTCTCTGTCTCTCCTTGTCTCTCCATCTCTCTCTTCCTCTCTCCCTGTCTCCGTCTCTCCATCTCTCTCTGTCTGTTTCTCCATTTCTGTCTCTCTCTCTCTCCCTCTCCCTCCCTCTCTCTCTCTCTCTCTCTCTCTCTCTCTCTCTCTCTCACTCTCTCTGTCTCTGTCTCTCTGTCTCACACACATGTGCACGTGCGCGCGCGCACGCACACACACACACAACCACACACACACACACACACACACACACACACACACACACCCAGGATGAAGAAGAATGTCTCTCCTCTCCAAAACTCCTGAATCAACTCTGCCCCTCACTCAGTTATCATTCTCTCCACCAGTTAGGGCAGTCTTATGCCAGATGCTTGAAGTCTGAAACCCAGATTACAAGGTTGCACTGAGTGGAGAGGTTAGGAAACGCAAAGCAGAGTCACTTGGCCAACCCACAAATATTTATTAAGCATTGACTATAACTACCCCCCCCCAAGAGCGCATCTCCTGTCCTTGGGCCCTACCCTTGACATCTCAGCCTTGACCCTGGATGTTTCACCCTCTAAGTGAAGGAAGACTTAAGAGGGAACCAGTAGGCAGAGGTTGCGTGCCTTCTTTTGTTGCTCTAGCAACCAAAAGACAGTTACCAAAGGCCCATCCTTAAAAGTACTGCTTTGCCTCTGCAAAATGTTTGTGTTCAAACGCACGAACCCTGCTGGAGACCAGACTCTGGGCTGCTGTCTGTCTCCTCCCCAGAACATTAGGGAAGCCCTGAGAGAACGGCAGAGTTAGGTGCCAGGCCAGCAAGACCGACCCCGGCGACAAACAACTTATCATCAAGTGGCTGCAAAGAGATTCTGAGAACACCGATGCAAATGGGTGAGAGCTTTCAAGTCGCAGGAGCCTCCAGTCATCAGAATCACAGCAAGAGAACATTTAGACAAGGAAGCAGAGGTCACAGAAAGCCAGTGTGGCTTCATCAAGAACAGACGAGGCCAGGCTAACCAAGGTTCCTTCTATGACAAAGAGACCAGTCTGATAGATCAGGGGAATGTTGGCAATAGTCTACATTTGGGGTGTTCCATTCTTGACTGATTCACATTTGAAGCCATACATTCTGATCCTTTTTGGTATGAGCCCTGCACAATCACTGCTCTGGAACTTCCTGCTGATAAATTCAAATTCGATTGGATTTCCACCAGCCTCTCTCACCCTCCCCAACCCCACAGCAATACTGTGCTTCAGAGCAACGAACAGTAGAACCTAAAGAGTCCTATGCCAAGGACAACTAGATCCATTTCCAGTCCATTCCTGTAGTTTCACTTATCTCGGTCCCCTGTGCATACTTTATCCACTCCAAGACTGACTCAGGTGAGGCTGGGAAGAGCTGTGAAAACTGACCAGAGTGGTCAATGAGTGGAGACATTTACATTCTGAGCACCCTGTGCAAAACTGTCCAAAAGAAAAGGCTCTCTTTCTTTAGTCTCTCCATTGGAGTGGATGTCACCTCCCTTTTTGTAGACCACCCAGGAGAATAGGTATTACTAATATTAGAGGGGATTTTGAACTCTGTAATGTTATTGTCATCATCATTATCATCATCACCTCCTCTCCTCCTCCTGGTCCTCCTCTTCCTCATCCCTTTTCTTCTTCTTTTCCTCCTCCTTCTTCTCCTCCTCTTTCTCCTCCTTCTCCTCCTTCTCCTCCTTCTTCTCCTCCTCCTCTTCCTCCTCCTTTTCCTCTTCATCTTTCTACTCCTTCTTCTTCTCCTCTTCCTCTTTCTTCTCCTCCTCCTAAATCCTAAACCTGAAGTACATGTATCCACTGAAAGTCACCTATGAAGCCATATTAATTTCCCTCTGGTCCACTGCGAGTCTTAACACTACCAGACTCCTAATGGACAGTAAAGCAAATCAGCTTGGACTGAGATATCTTGCCTGCTTCTGCTGTACCAAACTGAAGTTGGGCGTCTCAAAAGGAAGGACAAATTTGATCCATTAAGTTCACTCACATCTTGGAAACAATGACTGGATTCAGACAAGTTATACTTCAGGATGGAAAGTACCTTGGGATGAATGAATGAATGAATTTCAAAGCATTTATTAGACACTTACTTATTAGGTACTAAATGTTGGGGATATAAATACAAGCAAGTCCTTGCCCTCAAGAAGCTTACATTCTAATAGGGCAGGATAATATACAAAGTTGGAAATCAAGAGAGGGGAGACAGGGGTGGAGGTGTACGTGGCTGGGTTTAGAAATGGCCAGAAGTAGGTGGCGGCCTGGGTTCTGGACAAGGTAAGGCAAAAGCTTACTTAGCAAAACCCCAGTCCTGGAAGGAGCTGTCATCTGGTCCAACCTCTTCATTTTACAATTAAGGAAACAGATTCGGAGAAATTCAGACTTGCTGAAGGTCATAGGTTAGATTAGAAGTGGCATGGTGGATAGAGCGCTGAACCCAGAGGCAGGAAATCTGAGTTCAAATCTAGCCTCAGACACTTACAAGCTGTGTGACTCTGGACAAATCATTCAAGCCTTCCTCAGTTTCCCCATCTATAAAATAAGGATAATAATAGCAGGTATCTTTCAGGGTTGTTGTGAGAATAAAATGAGATAACATTTATAAAGTACTTTGCAAACCTTAAAGCACTATATAAAAATATTATTATTATTAATTATTAAAGTGACAGATAGATTTGAACCCAAGCTCCCATTTTGTGTCCTTTCCACTGTATATGCTACCTACCAAAAGAGTAAAGAATTAAAGCACTGCTAACAAAGCCAAGAGCAGCCAGGATAGAGTGCTGGCTGGGCCTGAGTCAGAAAGACTCCTCTTCCTAAGTTCAAATCTGGCCTCAGACACTTACTAGCCTTGTGACCCTGGGCAAGTCACTGAACCTGGTCTGCCTCAGTTCCTCATCTGTAAAATGAGGGGGGAGAAGGAAAGGGCAAACAAACCCCAAATGAGCTCATGAAAAGTTGGACACGACTGAAAAACGACTGAACAGCAACATAGCCAAATTCCTGTATTTACTTCAAGGTAGAGGCAAGAGGCTGGTATTATCCATGTGGGTAATGCCCACTTTCAGTAGAGACGTTGAAAGCCCTCAGTTACTGTATTCCTAAACTGCAATGGCAAACCCAGCTACCATGTCTACATGTGAAGCTTCCCCAGCTCTTGGGGGACAGAACAAAGACTTCTCACCTTGGATTCTAGAAGACGTCTAGAGGGGAAGAAGATTGGAAGAAGATCCCTCCAAGTCAAGGGGCAGGACTGTCCTCCCTGTGGGCACGGAGCTCTGCCTCTTCCCCCAGGCCTAAACTGGGACTGTGACACCCTGGGGAAAGGGCTGCAGCTGGCTTTGGCTTATTTTTTTTGGCAGCATTTTCTATTCCAGGAACACTAAGTGAGATTAATGGACTTGATAATCAACTCTGGGCCGTGTCAGATGATCAGTAGGAAAGGGACAATTTACAAGGATTGAAATGTTTACGAAGAAGGATTGAAAGGTCACATGGGGCCACTTAATCCCCCACTAACAACACTGGAGGCTTCCAGGTCGCTTTGGAGCCAACCAAAATTGTTTGGAGATCAAGGGTCAGGTTTTCTCTCACATAACACCTGATCATGTGGCTGCATGCACACGTGCACACACACACACATGCACACACACGCACACACACACGTGCACACACACACCCCATTCCTCAACACTGGGACCCTCTTAGCTTTCAACCCCATGTTCCACTGGGATGGGCTTTGAGTAGTTTTTTAGAGGGGAGGGGTAGGAGAACACTGTCTCCCCATCTCCCCCAGGCTAGAAGTTTGGTGGCCATTCACCCCATCCCATTATTGATCAGAATGGGAAGTTTAATCTGCTCTGCTTTTTCTGACCTGTCTGGTTTGTCCCTCCCTGGTAGACGCCTATTCCTGGGAGTTTATCACAATGACATCAGACTCGATGGGGACAGCCAATCAGCTTAGCCCAATGAAGCTCAGAACTCCTTCCCTCCAACCATCCATCAGCTTCAGCCTCTCAGTAGCAGCGATCATAGGCGTGTGTCATCATGCCCAGTTTCAAGGTTGTTATTGTTGTAAACAAGTATGATTAATGCAAGTCCATTTAATATTTTCCTCTACTTCAGTAAAACATAAATGTCGAAAGATGAGAGATTTAGAAGTGGAAGGGACCTCAGCAGCCATCCAGTTCAACCCCCCTCATTTGACAGATGAGATTGAGGCCCAAGGTCAAACAGCATCAGAGATAGAATTTGAACCCAGGTCCTCTGACTCCACAACTTATACTCTTTTCAAAAGACCTTCTGACCTTGCCATCATCTGCCTCTCCACAACACCCTTTGGAATAGCAGGCCTTGCCATCCACCCTACAGCTAAGCTTTCTTTTATATGTTGTCTCCCCAATTTGAGGGGAAGCTTCTTGAGAGAAGGGACTGTCTTGCTCTTTCTGTTTGTTTCCTTAGCAATAAGCACAGTGCCTGGTGCATAGAAAGCACTTCATACATGCGTTTTCATTCATTTCATTCATTCATGCCACCGTACCCTTCTAATTGTCAAAGCTGGGCTCCAGCCCTGTATCTGCTACTGCCATGAGCTCCATACTTCCTACTACACCATACTACCTCCCAATAAGTCAGCTAACAAAGGACGCTCAGGTGGAGCTAGGTTTGGCCTCCAAGAAACCCATCTCTACTGGTTCTGTTCACTCCTCATCACATCTGGACAGAAAGGAGACCGCTCTCTACTCCCTGGCTTCAGCTGTGGCACAAAGGTGTTTCTCCAAGAACTTAACATTTAGCATTTTGAAATTATGTTCTCCCCACCTCTGACTCTTATTATTTGTGTGACATTGGGAGAATTATTTCACTACCCTGGCCTTTAGTTTCCTCATCTGCAAAATGAAGGAGCTAGACCAGATGACATCTGTGATCTTGTCTACCTCTGGATCTATGGTTGCCCTCATTCCACCCTCAGTTCACCTAACCTATTCATTATAGCCAGGATGAACCAAAGTTTGGAGGGATTTAGCCAAAGCTTGGGGGAAGCTCAAAGATCAAAGCCAAGATCAGAACTCAAAGTGCTGCTGGTCCTAGCCGTGTCTTTGGACCATCAGACCACACCTCCCCTCTAATTATAAAGAACAGAAGGGAGGGAGACCAAAACAAAACAAAAATAAAGGCAAAATCTACAAGTATCTACTTGGCAGGAAGATGTCTTAAAAATACAGCAGTAATTTTGAAATCACATCCAAAGAGCCAAGAGGGGAAGGGAAGGAAAACTGAAGGGATATGATACTTTGCAATGCTTAAAACATCAATAGGAAACTGTACTTGAGATTCCAAGGGGGTGAGGTGAGGGGTTGGGGTGGGGAGGAGAGATTATGGAGGCTGAAATAATGTAGTGGGCAAGAGATCTGGTCAAGGGATCAGCGGCCCTGGGCATGAGACAGTGTTACCATACGTTACCACAAAGACACAGCCAGGAAGAGTGTTTGAGAAGCAAAGCAGGAAGGACTAGAGGTTGGTGTGCCAGCTGGCGAGAATTTACCTTAAAGATACTCTTCAGAGGCATGGTCCCATGAGAGAACCGATGGACAAAGATGGTTTCAATCAATCGTTTGATGTAGTGGGAAGAATGGCAGATGCATGCCAGGCTAGATAAGGCAAGATAAAAGGGATTTTTTAATGATAAATAAAGATAGCCCAAATTTATATAGCTTGTTAAAGTGCTTTATAGAAATGCTGCAGCTAGGGGCTGTGGTGGATAATCAAATGTTGAACTTAGGGGCAAGAATACCTGAGTTACTTACTAGTTGTATGACACCAGGAAAGTCACTTCACATTTCTCAGACTCAGTTTTCCCATCTGTAAAACAGGGATAATAATAGCACCTACTCCACAGAGCTGTTATGAGGCTCAAATAAAATAGTGTAGGCAAAGTGCTTTGAGAACTTTAGGGCTATACAAGTCATGTGATTGTTATTATCAGTTCTCTCATCTGAGCCTCGGACAGCCCTTTGAGATAGACACTACAGGGATTGTTATCCACATTTTACAAGCTATATCAAGCTGCCTCTCCGCAATAATTATAATGATATTTAACATTCATGAAGCACTTTAAGGTTTACAAAGCACTCTCCACTGACATTATCTCACTGGAGCCCCATAAAACCCTTTGTGAGGTAGATGCTACTATCCTCCTTTCACAGATAAGGAAACTGAGGCAGACAAGAGGTTAAGTGATTTGCCCAGGATCACACAGCCAGTAAGTGTCAAAGGCAGAATTTGAACCCAGGTTTTCCTGATTCTAAGTGCATTACTCCATTCACAAGGCCATGCCGATATCTCCCCCTTTTAGAATGTTCGTTGTCTAAGGGCAGAGACTGTCTTGCTTTTGTATATGAATCCTCAGAGCTTAGTACAGTGCCTGGAGCATAGTAAGGGCTTAAGAAGTGTATCTTCATTTATTTATGCTACCTCAATCTACATTGTAGATTTATGCTATTGTAAAATATCTGGAATCAAAGCCATGAAATTAATATAATTTCTACTGAATCTTCTTGGGTTCCCAAAAAGTTGCCAAAGAACTTTTGTTTACATGGATTATATCCATTGATATTTACCATATTAAAAATGAAAATATCTTAGTATCATTATGAAAATACTTTCGACCACACAGACCTCCTTAAAAGGGATCTTGGCGACCCTAAGGTTCCTCAGACCAACTTTGAGAACCAATGGACTAGAAGATTCAGGGGTGAGATGGTACTTAATAAATGCTTGTTGATCGGTTTAGTGGATGAGGTGCTGTACCTGGAGTCAGGAAGACCTGAGTTCAAATCTTGCCTCAGATGCTTATTAATTGTGTGACCCTGGGCAAGCTCCTGAAACCTATATGTGCCTCTGTTTCCTCATATGGAAAATGAGAGACCTGGATTCAATAGCCCCTAAGGTACCATCCAGCTCTAAATCTGTGATCCCTTGACTTATGGTTGATTGACTGATTGGCATTCCTAATAAGACTCACTTGACCACAGGAAGCCTCCTTGACATGAGTTTCTTTTCCAGACCATAGACAAAAGGCATTCGGAGGTAAAACAGGAGGTAGATGAAGAGTGAGCCTGCATATTCGATCAAAAACACCTGCAAAAGAAGAGAGAATTTGATAACTTGAGGCCTCTCTCATTGGTCTTTTTGCTGATAATTCCCATTTCTACAGAGATCCCACTTGCAACTGCTTTGTGGGACCTGATACCTGTCTTGATGGCTGAGAGGGCAAGAGGTGGGAAATTCACTATGGGCAAGTATTGGAAGGGTTTCTATTTTTAAAACACCAAAGACCTGGTCAATAATGTAGTCATTTTGTCTCTTCTAAAAGATGATGATCCCTTCAAATGAATCAATGCATTTCTAGCCACATCCTCCTCAGAAAACTGTGCCAGAAACACCAAGTTTCCATTTAACCAGAAAATTTGGCACAAAAAAAATTTGTGGCAAAGAACACAAAATGAACCTTGGGCTAGCCAGCATGAAAGTTATCCTCACATTAACTTTTTAAGACAAATTACACTGGAGAGTAATGCAGAGAAGAGCCCCCAGAATGAGAAGGAGACCTTGAGCCTTAGATGGTCTCTGGAAGTTGCTTCCAGCTCTGAATCTATGATCCTATCACCTTATGACACAAGGCCCTGAAAAGGGCCACTTTGAGAGGAATTAGCATAGGGTCAAGCTAGTAAGAATCTCAGATGAGCTGTGGCAGGCAAGAGGTGAGGAGGAGGAAGCACGCTGCAGTTACCATTTTAACAAATCTTGCTAACTTTCTGTTGAATTTAAGTGTTTCTACTGACTAGAGGCACAAGTGCTACTGAGACCCTGGAAATTTCAACACCTTGGGACAAAGTCCCTAGTTAAGCCTTTCAGCAGCTAGGTAGATAGCAGTGGATAGAGTACCATGCCTGGAGTCCTGCGGACTCATCTTTGTAAGTTCAAAGCTGGCCTCGGAGGGGAAGGAAGAGGAGGGGAGGGGAGGGGAGGAAGCCCATTGGAGGTGATCCAACTATCACTTGAAGGTGGGGGGAGCTAGAAGAAATTCCAGAAGGGTCATCTATTCTCCTCGCCTGGGAGAGAAGGGAGTAAGGGTTAGAGAGACATTATTGTCCTCACACTGATTGAAGGAGGGACAAGATTGAGGGGACTGTGAGGAGACAGGATTGTTTACGACCTTCCCTCTGTCCAAATCCCTAGCAGCTGGGGCTGCAGGCACAAAACTGCAACTCTCCTATGACACCATTAACCAGGAGGCTTGAGGGTTCATAACTATACCCCTCTTTAAATCATTCAGGTGCAGTAGGGAGAGGCTACTCAGAGATGGAGATTTGAACCCAGATCCTCTGTCTCAAGTCAAATCTCTTCCTACTGGAAGAAACCAAATTAAACCCAGCCTCCCCCTCCCCCTCCCCAGCGCTGCAGTGAGAAAATGACTTGAAACTCAAGCCTTAGATGAGCAGCTGTCCCTCCCTTTGCTACTTACCATTGTCCATCCGATTTGTGGCCCCAAGTCTTTGAAATAGAGGGTAGCTGTTGTGCCAACTGGAAGTCTTTGCAGGATCTCCTCATTCCTCAAGGCTTTTCCCTCTAAGAAGGAAAGATGTTCATATGGGTGAGTGCAAGAGAAAGGAAACAGAACCAGAGAAAGAGTTATATTCCAAGTCCCATACTGGGCTCTGGAAATGCATTGGTGAACATTTTATTCACTGGGAACTTTTCATACTGTCAAGTTATAGCAACCACAGTCGCTTGGGCTGCTGTTTGGAGGAAAATATTTTACAATATTTGTAGAGCATTTGCAAAACTGCTAGAAATGCTGCCTAGAGGGAGCTAGATAGAGCCCTGGACCTGGAGTCAGGAAGGCCCGAGTTCAAATCGAGTTTCAGACACTTACTAGTCATATGACCCAGGGCAACAACAACAATAATAATAGCTAACGTTTATATATTATATATCATGCACCTACCTCTCAGGGTTGTGAGCATCTAACAGATAATAATTGGAAGGTTTAGCCCTTTACAGGGGAGGAGGAGGAAGAAGATGAGAATGAGGAGGAGGAGGGGAACAAGTGATTAGCACTTTACAATTATTATCTATTAGATCTTTACAACCCTGAGAGTTAAGTGCTATTATCATCTCCATTTTACAGATGAGGAAACTGAGGCAAACAGAGGTTTGGGGTTTTTTTAAATGACTTGCCCAGGGTCATACAACTAGTAAATGTCTGAGGCTGAATTTGAACTCAGGGATTCCTGACTTTAGGCCCAGCATTCTATCCACTGTGCCCCCTAAGGCACTTAACCTGTGTGCCTCAGTTTTGTCATCTGTAAAATAATTGTACCTGCCTCCCTGAGTTGTTGTGAGAATAAACTGAAATACTATTTCTAAAGCATTTTGCAAACTTTATATCACTATAAAAATGCTAGCAATTATCATCATTATTACTATGAAGAAGGAGGAGGAGGAGAAGAAGAAGATGGAAAAGGAGGAGGACAAAGATGATGGGGAGGAGGAGGAGGAGGAGGACGAGGAGGAGAAAAGGAGGAGGAGGAAAAGAAGAAGAAGGGAGGAGGAAAAGAAGAAAGAAGGAAAGAGGAGGAAGAAGAGAACAAGGATGAGAACAAAAGAAAGAGGAGGAAGGGAAGAAGAGTCTTTCATTTTCATTCAAAACTACAAGAACATAGAATCCCTGGCTGCAAGGGACTTCAGAGGCTGTCTATACCACTGTGAACTTGAACAAGAGTCCCCATCCAGGCTTTTGTTTTTTCTTATTTTGGGGGACTTCAATTCTCTATCTTGCCCAGGCTAGAAGCTCAGTAGCCACTCGTGGGCCTGTGCTATTGACAGGCACAGGAGCTTTGGTCTGGTCCATTTGACCTGAGCTGGTCTGCTACCTCTTAGGTAGCCTGTTGGCCCCCTGCTCTTTGGAGCTCACCCTACTGATGCTTGGTGAGGACTTGGTGAGGACACCCTATCAGCTTTAGCCCAGCTGCAGTTCAGAATACCTTAAGTTTAAGCAATCCACTGGCCTCAGTCTCTTCAGTAATAATAACTATGGGCATGAGCCATCACCCCCAGCCCAGGCTTTTCTGAAAGACCTTCAGTGAATAACTTACCCCCTCCTAAAACAGCCCTTTCTACTTTGAGATCACACTAACAGTTAGGATGTCTTTCCCAACACTGAGCTGTAATCTGTTTCCCATCATCCTCCTAGTTCTCCAGGGCCAAGCATAACAAGCTAATCCCTCTTCCATAAGACAGACTTCAAATCCTTGAAGATGACAATCAGATTCTCCCTAAGTTTTCTCCAGGTGAATTGTTGCCAGTTCCTTTAACTATTTCTCTATGACATAAGCTTCAGGCCTTTTACCATCCTGGTTGCCCTTCCTCTGGGAATTTTCTAGCTTCTCAAAGTATGTTCTAAAGTGTGACACCCAGAACTAGGTGTGGCCTAATGAGGGCAAATTACAGTGGGACTATCACCTCCCTAGTCCTAGAATCCACGTCTTGTCTTAATGACCCCAGAGATTGCATGAGCTTTTTTTTTTTGATGCCTTATCCCATGTTGACAAATATTGGGTTCAAAGTCCACTGGACTCACCAGATCTTTTTCAACTAAAGTGTGACCTAGTCATACTTCCTTTGTGAGAACTTGTCCTTCTTTCAGTAACTGGCCTTTAATGAAGCTATTCTTGGATCTTCCATCTCCCTGCCTTTCCATGTGCTATCCCCCAAGCCTGGAATGCTCTTCCTCCTCCCCTCTCCCTCTTGGAGCCCCTAGTTCCACTCAAGAAACAGCTCAAGTGATACCTCCATTACAAGGTCTTTGCTGATTAGCTTAGTTGCTGGAGCTTTCCTCTAATTCTTAAAATTACTTTATATTTATTTTCCGTATCATTTGCATTTACTTAACTCTGAATATGTTGTTTTTCTCAATAATAATAATAACAATATTTGTATAGAAATTTAAGGTTTTCTAAGTGATATATATATATATATACACATATATATATTATCTCATTTGATCCTCACCACCCTGCAGAGTAGTTGCTATTATCTCCACTTATTTTTTTCAGATGGAGGTTCAGGGTCACACAACAAATCAATGTCTGAAATAGGATTTGAACTCCAGTCTTGTGACTTCAACGGAGGAGGAGGAAGGTAATAAGCGTTTATGAAACATCTACCGGATGGGGGCAATTTGAGTGTTTCTATTGACTACAAATACAAGTGCTGCTGGCACCCTCTAAATTTCAGCACCTTGGGACAAAGTCCAGTTGACAAGCTCTAGTTAAGCCTTTCAGCAGCTAGGTGGTACAGTGGATAGTGTTGGGCCTCAGACACTTACTAGCTGTGTGACCCTGGGAAAGTCACTTAACCTTGTTGACCTTAGTTTTATCATCTGTAAAATGAGCTAGAGAAGGAATGGTATACCACTTCAATATCTCTGCCAAGGAAATCCCAAATGGGATCACGATGAATGGGACACAATAGAAAAACAACAAACACTTACTAAATCCCAGGCAATGTTATAGGTACTGTTTTACAAATATTATCTCATTTGAGCCTCACAACAATCCTGCAAAGTATTATACCCATTTTACAGTTAGGAAACTGAGGCGATAAGAAACTAAGTAACTTACCCAAAGTCACACAGCTAGTGTCTGAGGTCACTGTTGAATACAAGACTTCCTGACCTCAATTCAAAATTTCTATCCACTGCACCACCGAGCTGCCTAGTAGACTATAAGTTCCTTGAGGACAGGGACTGTTTTACTTTTCTCTTTGCATCTTCAGCACCTAGAACAGGGCCTGGCATGTAATAGGCATTTAATAAGTGCTTACTGAATCAAATTCTATACCCAGGTGCCTATTTTCTCAGCTGATTGTGCTCCCAATGCAACTGTAAGTTGACCCTGGAAGATACTATCGAGACCATTCCTTCCTCTCAGAATACAATAATAATTATTATTATTATTATAGCTAACACTTATGTGGCATTTACTATGTACCAGGCACTAGGCTAAGTGCTTTACACTTCTTATCTTATTTGATATTACATCTTTCCAATTACCAGACTGAGAAGCAGATCTTCAGTGAAGATGGAGAAGAAACCAACATCTGCCATTAGATTCATCAGTTTCCATTAGAATGTAAGCTCCTTGAAGGCAAAGACCGTTTTTGCCTTTCTTTGTCTCCCCAGTGCTGGCATGTAGTAGGTACTTTATGCATTCTAGTTGACTTGATTGATTTTAGAAATGAATAAACTGAACCTCAGAAAAGGTATGAGTGGCCTATTGTCATGTAACTAGTAAGTACCAACTAGTAAGGATTTAAACCCAAATCTCTCCTGCCTCCCAAGTCCAAGCTCATTCCATAAGGCCACTGAAACCTTGGGAAACTGGCGGGGGTTAAGACTAGAGACTCATCTTCATTCCATTAAGCAACATCCCCAACGACCACACCCTGCAGCTGTTGCCACCACCATCTCTAGCTAGCACTTTGTTCACATGAAGAACTCTTCCAAAGCTCAAGGTGTTAGGCTGATCTTCCCTCTCCCCAAATGCATCATCAGTCTGATTAACTGGTACTTACTGGGATCTAGTCTCATTGACTGTCTTGCTGGATACCATTGAGGATCTGGAAGAGAACCAATAACAAAAAAATATCAATTTAGTACCTACTATGTGTCAGGCACTGGGGATATAAAGATTAAAACGAAATGGGTCCTGCCCTCAGAAAGGTTGCAGTCTACTGAGAGCAAATGACCTGTACATAAACAAATCTATGCAAATAAAGACAAAGTAATGGAAGCAGGGGTGAGAGGCATTAGCAGCCTGTGGGCTAGGAAAGGCTGTGGAAAGAAGCATTTGATTTGAGTTTTGAAGGACAGTAAGAATTCTAAGACGTGGAGGTGAGGGAAGACTATATTTCAGGCATGAGGGACAACCAGTGCAAGGGCAGGGAGGTCAGAGATGGAGTATTTTGTGCTAGGAGCAGTAAGAAGGCCAGTTTGGCTGGTCTAGAAAATGTGTAAAAGGAAATTCATAAGACCAAAAAGAAAACCGGGGCCAATGTATGCAGGAGCCATGCAGAGAGGTTTGTATTTGATCCTGGAGGTAATAGAGAGTCATGAGAATTTATTAAGGAAGGAATCAATGTGGTCAGACTGACTTTAGTGATTCTGTGGATGATCAACTGGAGCAGGGAGAGGCAAGGAACCCAATTAGGAGGCTATTGCAAAAGGTGTAAAAGGTTAGGCAGAAGGTGTTGAAAGTCTGTGAGTGGAGAGAAGTGGGCGAATGAGAGAGATGCTATGGAGGAAGAATTGGCAAGACTTTAGCAACTGATTGGCTACGTGGGCTGAAGGACAATGAGGAATTGAAGATGGCATCAAGGCTGCAGTCCTGGGTAACCAAACGGACAATGGCACTCTCTACAGAAATAGTGAGGTTCAGAAGACGTACATTGGGAGGCAAATCAATGAGTTCTGTTCTGGACATCTTAAAGATGCCTATGTGAGTTCCAATTCAAAATGTTCAATAGAAACCCCAGAAATAATGGGCTTGAAAAGATACCCAAATTTGGTCAGTTACAGGAGAACCAGACAAAGACATTGCGAGGACAAGCTGACTTGTTGTTCTATTAAGAGTATACTCAATATGAGAATTAGACCAGTAGTGCTTGAAACTCACATTGGACTCAAGTGAAACCAAGGTGCCATCATAGGTGACTTAAAATAATTGCCTTTAGATGTATAAAGAAAAAAGGAAATCATTTTGAGACACATTATCATTTAGAATTTTCTATTCACAAAGTTCATTTCTAAGTTAGGTAGGTCTTTCTCTAAACAAATCAATACAATTAGCATTAATTTTCATCAGTATATATGACAGTTGCAATGAATGGGGTGTCTGTGTTTGGCATACATTAGAAAACATACACACTACTTACAAAATTTATGGAACATCAATCTGATGTCATTAATTGAGGCGTGTGGTTCAACCTAGATATCAGAAGTATTTGCAATTAGCAAATGAACGAGGAGATGCATTTTAATTAGAACATACATAGACAGAAGATTAGTCAGTTTCCTGTAACATGACTCAAATCTGTAGAAGTGAATATTTCCCAAGATTGGTAATGGACAAGGATGGTTTTCCTCTCTGGGCATTCAAATTAATCAAATTATTCAAATTCACTAGGGTATGAAGTTGGCCCAAGTGAGGAATACCCAGGATTTAATCTAGAGGCAAAGATGTGGCTGGACCAGGAAGGCTGAAAGACTTTTTGCATCTATTGCAATTGACTCATCCATAACAGGAGTGGAGTTCTTGACTGGAATTAGGTGGATAAATTGGTGCTATGCCACCCATTCTGAACCTTAGAAAGGTAAGATTTACAGGAAACAAGGTTTTTTTTAAAAGAATTATAAAATACAGAGCCATAACCAGAGTGGGATGAGTGGGGCTTTGTCCCTAAACACCAACAATCTGGAGAAATGTTCTCCTCCCTTCAGGGGTTCTTCTAGAGCCATGGAAATCCAGCCCCCCTCCTGCTGGTCCACCAGCCTTTCCGTTACTACCCCGCCTTTTCCCCAGTCTGTCCTAGGGGACTGACCTCTATGCATGCCCACCCTCCACCTGAATTTTCCTCAGGACCCAGAATTCTTAATCACAGTTTTGATGAAGTAACATTTTAGCGACATTTTTCATAGATTCACTGGATTTACCTTATCCAGAAAGCATAGTTGCTTCTTTGTCTTGTAGTCAAGGATTTCTACCTGTGGGGGAGGGAGAAAACAGAAAGAACTCCACTTATTATCATTACCTTGCTGATTATCTCACCCTCTCAACCTGTCAAATATATGAAAACTTGTCTTAGGGACTCTCTGTATACGCTTTCAGGTGGAGTAGTCATAAATAAAAAGCCACGTAAGGTGATTATGGAGTGCCACCTGGCAGGACAAAAGTCCTCATATGGTTCTACAAAACCTCTGTGTGAATGTATGTGTGTGTGTGTGTGTGTGTGTGTATGCGCGTGCATACAAGATACTCAAAAGAACTACAACAAAAATTTTTCTGCTGCTTCCTTTTTAGTCTTCCATATTGTCTATGTACTTCAATCTGGTTTTTTAGCAGTATCTAATAAGTCCTTAGAAAGTCATTCAAACATCATGCATGTCAATCCACTCCCTACCCACAGACTACCAATGTGGGGTTTACATGTCATATTTAGAATTCCCTTTAGTTCAAAGCTCTTGGAACATCTTCTCTCTTCCACTTACCCACATCTTACTCCTTTTTCAAGTTCTACTTTCTCTAGAAAATGAAGGATCTTGCAAAGGTGAATTACTCTTCTGTTGGGCACTGAAAGTCCTTCACAATTCAAAAAGCATGCATTAAGTGCCTGGTTTGTTCCAGGCACTGTCCTAGGTGCTGAAGGTTATGTGGAAACAAAAGTAAAACAGGTTTTGCCCCATCTCCTTGTACATGACTTCCCTTCCTGCACTCAATTTAGTCAAACTGGCCTTCTTCCTATTCCTCACATAAGACATATGGTGATCTGTTCCCCATCTCCTATATCTTTGCATTGGCTGTCCCCCATGGCTGGAATGCATTCCGTCCTCCACTTCTACTTCTTAGAATCCCAAGTCTCCTTCAAGGCCCAGCGCAAGCGTTGCTTCTACATGAGAACTTTTCTGATTCTTCCAGCCACAAGTGCTTTCCCTAATGCCCTGCTATGATCTTTTGTCCCTTTTGTCTTTCCTCAGTGCCTGGAACAGAGTAAGCTCTTAATAAATGCTTGCGAATCGACTGGATGTATTTCTACAGTCATTAAGGTTTATAAAGCACTTTCCCCTCAACACAAATCCTAGAAGGTAGGTAGAGCAAATATCATCCTCATTTTTGTAAATGAGGAAAATGAGGTTTAGAGAAGTTTAATGACATGTAGGACCACACAACTCCCAGATGTCAGGACTGGAATTGGACCCCAGATCTCCTGATTCTGAGATCAGGACTCCTTCCTCCTGCATTACCCTTCCTTGAGGATGGAGACTACGTTATTTTATAATCTCATAGATTTAGAAATTTAAAAAAAACCCTCAGAGGCCATCAAATCTAACCCTCTCATTTTTCAGATGAGGAAACTGAGTCCATGAGATGTTAAATGTCTTGCCCATATCATACAGTCAAGGAAGGATAAGAGCCTGGATTTGAATAGAGGTCCCATGACTCCAAGTTCATCATTCTTTTCTCTGCGTCATGCTGCCTCTCTTGACTTTATATAGCAGGGTCTCCAGTCCCTGCTCTCTCTTGCATTCTTAATCCCTTCACAGTGCCTTATTCAGAAGATCCTGTTTAATAGACATTCAATGGATTGAAATTCATTGAATTGGGTTGAATTGAACTGAATTCGATTGTATGTTCTGAGGCAACACGAATCCTGCTAAGAACAAATAGTCCCGAACCACCCTCTCGACATGCCTCCTGATTCTGGGATTCTGTCCAGCGACATAAGGCACGTTCTCTGGCACCCTGGCAAAGCCAAACTGCTAGAGATCTGTTTACAGCCAGCAGCTGAAGCTGTTCACCTATGCACTCACCTGAAGAGCAATGCAAAGAGCGTCCTGTGCCCCCAGTTAGCTTCTCACCACTGAAAAACTTCAGGCTTGTCTCACAGCTGCTGCCTCTGCCTCTTCTGTCCTTGCTAGGTTCTCAGACAAGTGTACTGGTTCATTAACTCCAGCCCTGCCAGTAAAATGGCCTAGTCTTGCTGGGGGCCACAAAACTGGGCTTCCTGTTTTCAGGGGACCTGACAAAGCATCCTGATCACTATGACTTTTAATTGGTGGCCTGAAGGAAAACCCAAGAATGAGGGCAACCAACATGCCAGGTTCTGGGGCTGATGTTACAAGTTGTGGGAGAAGGGTAGCTGTCTGTATCAGAGGTGTCAAACTCAGGCCACAAAACTCCCAGGGTGCAGAAACCTAATTAAAATGTAATTGGGAAATGTTCAACAAAATAAATAGAGAAACAAAATAACATCTTGTATAGCATGTTAATTTGTAGTTTTATTTATGCCAATATGTGATCCACAGGGATCTGTTTCTGTTTGTGTGTGATGGTACTGGCCTTCCTGATATGATTTCTGAGGGGTGATTTATGCCTGAAATTCCACAATTAAAATTTCATTCCTTTTGCTTGAGCCAAAGAGAGGTTAGTTATTCATATTCCACTGTGATGTTATAGAAACAAGAACAATGGAATGAGGTTCAGGAAGCCCAGGTTCTATTCTCCACCCTGCCATTCCTTCCCTATATGACCTCAGGCAGGTTGTTCAACCTCTCTGCACCTCAATTTCCTCATCTGTAAAATGAGTGGATAGTGCTAATGACCTTTAATAATAATAGTAGCGAGCATCTATAAAGCACTTCAAGGTTTCAAAGCACTTTGCTTACATCATTTGATCCTCATAACAACCTGTGAGGTAGATGCTATTACTATCCTCATTTTACAGATAAGGAAACTGAGGCTGAGAGAGTTTAAGTCACTTGCCCAGGGTCACAAAGCTAATAAGGGTGTGAGGCAGGATTTCACTTGGGTTGTCCAGCCCTCTCTACACCATGCCATCTAGCTGTCTAGATCTCAGTATTTAAAATGGCCCCAAAGATGGTCTAAGCCATCACATACCTGAAAAGGAATACCTTCTATATGGATAGATGTGAGTACCCAGCTTCTTCCTAATGACCCCTAATATGAGAGGACCCAGAGCAGTATAGTGGAAAGAGCAATGTCTCTGGAGTCATAGAACCTGTGTTCAAATCCTCCCATTAATGCTTACATCTGTTGTTAAACATTCACCAGCAACCTCATGTGCCTCTCAAGTCAATACTGTTAGACCTGGCCGTAGATCCAGCTCATCAAGGTCTTTGTGAATTATGACTCTTGTTGTTGTTGTTTTCCTTTGTTCTCAAAGAGCACCAATGACATCACAGGCATGATGTCTTGACTTGCTCATCAATTGCATTTGAATGAGGCAGAGCAGTGCAAAGTAGATGACCTTGCTCTCCTCCACTCGTGTGATAGTTTAGCAATCCCTCTCAGCTGTGTGTCACCTAAAAATGTGGTCAACTTAGCCTTCATGGAACGAATTTATAAAAATGTTAAGCAGATCCCTGGGATACTATACCTAGAGGCTTTCCTCCAGTTTGACGCTGATTGCATAATTCATTATTTTTTGAGGTCCAGTATTTTAATCATTTCTGAATCCAACTAACTCTGCTACAGTCTAGCCCTTATCTCTTCAGCTAGTCCATGAGGCCATCATAAAAGACTAGAACAAATGCCCATCTAAAATACACATCTACTGTCTGCAGCAACGCCCTGTTCTATCCACCTAATGACAGCCCAAAAATGAAATGGGGTTAGTCTGGCATGACCATGACCTGTTCGTGAAGAAGCCATGCTTGTCCTTAACAATCACTGTTTCCTTTCTAATTGTTCATAATACGATCCCTTTAACTTTTAGATTTTTGCAGGAAACCTAAGTCAAGCTCATTGGTCTACAAGGTGAAGACCCCAACCCTGTTCCACATTTTAAAAGTCAGGACAGGGGCAGCTAGGTGGCACAGTGGGGGGGGGGGCAGCGAGGTGGCACAGTGGATAGAGCACTGGTCCTGCAGTCAGGAGGACCTGAGTTCAAATCTGGCCTCATACACATAACACTCACAAGTGGTGTGACCCTGGGCAAGTCACTTAACTCCGATTGTCTCACCAAAAAAAAAAGTCAGAACAGTATTTCTCTGGCTCTAGTTCTGCAGCACTTCCTTCATTCTCCAGGATTTTTTAAAGGTCACTGACAATCACTTAGCAGTCACATTTACTAGGTTTCTCAGACTTTTGGAATGTGGTTTATCTGGGCCTAGTGACTTGAATTCATTGTTGAAATAATAATAATAATAATGATAATGATAACTATTATTGGTATCAACATTATTATTATCTGGGCCTAGCAACTTGAATTCTTTGGTGAAATAATAACTACTATTATATTAACATTATTATTATTATCTTGGCCTAGTAACTTCAATTCATTGTTGAAATAATAATAATTACTATTAATATTATTATTACTTACTGGGCCTAGTGACTTAAAACCATTGTTGAAATGCACACTCACTACCTACTCATTCATCTTGGGTTCTAATTTACTGTTAGCCGTTTTTGTTCTGTCCTTCCCAGCCTCAAGATCATTCTTCACAGATGAAAAACAAAACCACGTGAGTTCAATATTTTCACATTCTCTCCATTAACTCATCCACTACAAGAAGTGGTCCTATCTTGTTCACTTCTCTCTTGTTTTCAATATAGCTTTAAAGGGTCTTTTGTTGTGACTATTAGCCTGAGTTGTTTCAATATAATTTTTCTAAAGACTGTGCTATCCTTTTGTTTTTGTCTACCATTATCTGCCCCCCTTTTGTCTCTTCTATGTGCTTTCTAAAAATCTAAGTTTGTCAACGAGTTCCCTGTGTAGTCACATTGGGCTCTTTGGACACGTTCCCCTTTCTTCCTCCTTAGGATAGTTGCTGTCTCCAATCCTTTGGGGCCAATTTCCCTTTTATAATTTTAAGCCATAGGATTCTAACCCTAGAGTTTCTCTGAATTTTTGAAATCTGCTCTTCCCAAAGCTAGCATGCATTTTAGAGTATGTCTTGCTTTCCTCTTCTCATCTGTTCTGGGCTCTAAGATGGAATGGTCACTTCCTTTCTGGGCTCCAATTGTTTCTATTTCGGCAATCATTGCCTCCCTGTTGGTCATAATCAGGTCCAGAACCCTAACCTTTTGAAGAATGAAGAAGTGCCTTGTAGCTCTAACTCTCTATGGCGTTATCAGACCCTTTCCTGAGAGCCTCTGAAAGGCATTGTGGTGGGGGATCAAAAGCCAGCCTCAGAACCAGGAAAACCTGGGTTCAAGGCCTGCCTCTGATACATATTAGCTATACCCTCTCACTAATATAAGAAACTCTGTAAGTTATGGATGAAAGAGCTGACTTCCCTCTAGTAGCAGACATTTCCTCACCAGAGAGGTCCCTATCCTAGAGAAATCAGAGGGCCAGTTGCTAACCCTTTCTTGAAAATAATTTTAATTGCAGGAAATTAGAAGACATTTCCTGAGATCCTTACAGTTAAATAGGATCTATGATCCTATAAACACTGGATGAAGGGAATAAACATGTAGCTAATAGCTAACATTTCTATAGCAATCGAAGGCCTGCAAAGTGTTTTACATATGTTATCTCATTTGTGTTATCTCTAGGGAAAACTATCCCCAAGGTCATAGACAGAAAAGCTTTGGGGGACACCAAAGGGTCTTCCTTTTTACAACTTTGCTCAGGCCTAGCAACATCATCTATCAGTTGCCATCATATTTCCAGAAGACCCATTGAGTATCAGTACTCAACCCATGCAGCCTAATTGCTAATGTCACCCCAAAGTGAGCTGGACTGAGGCTGCAGTGGAAAGGGGGCTAGGGGCTACTCACTACCTGTGTGACCTTGGGCAAATCATTAAACCTCTTTGGCCTCATCATTAAAATGATGGAGTTGGAATAGATGCCCTCTAAGGCACTCTCCAGCTCTCAATTTATGATCCCAAGATCCACCCTGGAATAAGATCCTTGTAATAAGAAAGTGAAGTACATTATGGGATGGGGATTTAGTATTTAATTTGTAAAACAGTTTCTCTTGAGAAACAGGAAGAACTATTTATTAGTTTCAAGGGGCAGACAGCAACACAGCTCCCATAGGTGGGAGGAAAAGAATGAGATCATCCCTAGTCTTCCTCATTTGTCCTCATTGTCCTGCTGTCACATAGAGCGCCCCTCTAGCATCACTAATAGGATGTTTGTCCTCGATTTGTCTGTTAGGTTACATGACAGTAACTGCATCATTACCCCAGATTGTTTTCATCTGTCATATTAATTGTGGTTCATACAATCTGACTCTGAGTTAATGTTGGTTTTATCCTTCATAACATGGTGTCAACTAGCTAAAGATAGCAGACAACACATTGTGAGAGGAGTAGACTTGGAGAATGAGGCGGTTTATTTACAGTGTGGTGCTTCCTTCCCTCCTGTGTCCTAAATGTCCCTTTTTTCAGTTATTCTATTTTGCATTAACCTGGGCCCTTGAATTCAAGCCAGAATAAGATAACGTGGTTCTCTTCCCATCTGATACCACTCAAGTGGCATAGTCTCCTCTTGTCAGGTGGTCATTAAAACTTTCCTAATGTTTCCCTCCCTCTAGACCTCTAATCATCCTTTAAGAAACAAGCTGTGGCGGGGCAGGCAGCTAGGTGGCACAGTGGATAGAGCTCTGGCCTTGGAGTCAGGAGGATCTGAGTTCAAATCTGGTCTCAGACACTTGACACTTACTAGCTGTGTTACCTGGGCAAGTAAGTGCCCATAACCCCATTGCCTAGCCAAAAACCAAAGAAATAGAAAAAAAATGAGTAAGGGGTAGGGCAGCTAGTGGTACAGTGGCTAAAACACTGGCCCTATAGTCAGGCGGACCTGAGTTCAAAGTCTGAGTCTGGCCTCAGACACTTAATAGTTGTGTGATTCTGGGCAAAGTCACTTAACCCTGATTACTTCCACACACAAAAAGAACCTAATAAGGGGGTAAGGAAAACTCCTGTAGTAGCAAAAAACTGGAAACAGAGTCAATGCCCATGGATTGTGAGAATGGTTGCACTGGCACATAAATGTAATGGAATATTATTGTGTTGTAAGAATGGTGAATATGAAGAATTCGGAGAATAGTGGAAAAGACTTATAAGAACTGATGCACAGTGAAGTAAGCAGAGCCAGGAAAAACATATACAATGACTACAACAATGTAAATGAAAAGAACAACACAAATAACAAAAAAAAAAAAGCTGGGATGCCCGTGCTTGACCCTGAAGAACACATAGGAGAATGCACCTCCCCCACATCTTTATTGAAGTAGGAGGCTATGGGGAGGGAGAAGGGATGAGGACTGCATAAGTGACAGGCCCACACAACCATCATACAAGTCAGAAGAGGGATATGAACGGAGATTTTTCTCAGTCAATGTATTACTTAGTTTTCTCGCCTCTTTCTTTTTTTGGTCTTTGTTGTAAGCAAAGGCTTATAACAAACAAGGGGAGGGGAAGGATATATTGGGAAATGAAGGAAGGCAAAAACAAAGGATATCGACTAAAACTTTTTAAAGAGAAGATAACCTGCTTGGTCTTGCTACTGACTCTTCCAATGTGTAACTAGGCCTTAACCTCCTTGAAATTCAGTCTTGGCCTCGCCCCTCACAAAAGGCCAAGGGCGCCAACACAGTTAGGACATCAGCTGAGAAACCCAGTTTTCAGAATTCTCCTCTCCCATTGCTCTTAAAAACCTCTGTCCCTGTATGGTAAATTAAAATACAAAGTCATTCCCTCTAGGCCCACAGAACCTAGACTTCCTCTGACAGGAACAGGATGCTCTCCGAGCATGCACGAGGTTTAGGAGCCACACACTCATCCAAGAACACCATGATCTGTATTTTCAGCAAAGATTCCTGATAGCAAATTATCTTCCCTGAGCAGGAGTGTCAAAGAACCAACTGATTTGCCTGTTTTCTACCGTTCCTTTTTTTTGGCACTGAGTTTGTAAGGACTCCAGGTTCTCACTGTCTTAGCCATATCTGAAATTATAAGGGATGCTCTTCCTCCAGTCTTTTGCTGGTGAACAAAATGGGAAGAGGGGTTGCACAGTGGAAAGAACACTGGCTGTGGAGTCAGAGGTCCTGGGTTCAAATCCCCCCTCTCATGCTTACTGCCCGTATGATCTTGAGTAAGTCACTTAACTCCTTCAGAGTCTCGGTTTGCTCACCTGTAAAATGAAGTGCAGACAATTAAGTCTCACTCTACAAGCCTATGAAACCATGATTGTGCACAAATCAGCTAGGGAAGGGGGAAACTTACCCTACAAGCTGAGTTCCTCTCAACTGATCCTTCTTTGGCTTCAGCCTTGGCTGGAATCAAACAAGTGTTTATTGAGGGCCTGTAATGTGCCAAGCACTGAGCTAAGCACTGGAGAAACAAAGATGAAGCTAAAACGAGCCCTGCCCTCAAGTAGCATATGTTTTTATGGAGGGAGATATCATGTAAATTAGTACCTGAAAAATAATACAAAGCAGGTGGAAAGCAGCCTTAAAGGGGAAGGCGTTTGGCTGGTTGCTGTCCTTTGTTCTCAAAGAGAAGCAAAATGACATCACTATGTTGGCACCAATTTATATATAGTGTGTCTGACAGTGGCTGATCAGGACAATATGAGCTGGGAAGGTTCTACCACAGGTCAGGCACAAATGTGAACATTTGGAGTGGGGATGTCTCTAACTTTGCACATCTCGTGGTTCTCGCAAGCTACTGTGATTCTTTGCTCATAGAGCACAGCATCTTCTTTGGTGAGGGTATGCCATGCTGAGCTGTCCTGTGCCAAAACCTCTTTTTTCTTGGTGTTAATTGATAGGCCAAAATTAGCACAAGTGGCAGAGAATCGATCTATACTCTATTGCATCTCAGTCTCAGAGACTGCGTTGAGTGCACAATCATCTGCGAACAAAAAGTCACACACCAACTCTCCATCCACTTTAGTCTTGGCTTATAGCCTTTTCAAGTTAAATAATTTACCATCGGTGCAGTAGCCGAACTTGATGCTATTTTCATCTTCATTGAAAGTATCCAACAACATTGCTGAAAACATCATGCTAAAAAGCATGGGAGCAAGCACACAGCCCTACTTCATTCCATTTTAGTAACTGGGAAAGTATGAGAGCATTGTCCATTATCCATAACCCATGTAAGCATGCTGTCATGAAACTGAAGTATAATACTGATGAACTTCTCCAGGCAAGCACATTGGGGTTAAGTGAGTTGTCCAGGGTCACACAGCTAGTAAGTATCAAGTGTTTGGTCTGAGGCCAGATTTGAACTCAGGTCCTCCTGACTTCAGGGCTGGTGCTCTATCCACTGTGCCACCTAGCTGACCCTGCAACAGGGGTTCTTAACCTTTTTTCTGTGTCATGGACCCCTATGGCAGTCTGGTGAAGCCTATGGACTCCTTCTCAGAAAGATGTTTTTAAATGCATGTAAGAGATATGTATGTGTGTGTATGTCTATGTCTGTGTGTCTCTTTGTGTTTATTTGGGAGTGCTCTTGTATTTATGTGTCTGTCTACATGAGTCTGTCTAAATGTGGCTCAAAGACATTGATCCTGTTGGGAAGAGGCTAATATAAGGTTGGTTTTGTAAACATATGGACATATATTTATGAGTTTATATAAATATATATATATGTATATATATGTATATATGTATGTGTGTAACATACACATATGTAAACATACATTTCCAAAACCAATGCCATATATTTTTCAAAACCAATATCATATATATTATGGGTATATACACATATACATGTGTATCTATGTATGTGTGTGTATACAGCCACCTAAAAGAAAAAAAGTGCTCATCCTTCAGCCTAGGAATGTTTAGCTCAGGGAAATAGTCATTGTTCCCTCCTGTTTTGTGGAAACCTCAGGCAGCTGCATCAGGTTGAGCTATTGTCAAGGTAAGGGAGGGAGTCAAGGTAGCCAAACTGCATCCTGACCCTACACCCAGCCCAGAGCTCCCCACTCAAGGATGTTGACTTGAGCTATGAAGGGCATCCAGGACACGCTCACTCACAGCTACTCATAGCTTTTAGAAGCTCTCCAGGTTGCCCTGCCCTCCTTGTCATTCAACAACAATGCTTGGCCAAGTGCACCTATCTGGTAAAAGTAGGACCAGGGCACCAATCCCGAGTTCACCGGATGATCAGAGACAGGGTTAAGAAGGATGTCAGAAGCCATCTAGCCTCACTCTCTCATTTTATAGATAAGGAATCTTAGGCCCAGTGACTTGTCCAGGGTCTCATAGCTAAGAAGTATCAGAGGTAGGATTTGAGCCAAGGATCTTTGACTCTAAGGTCAGTGCTCTTTTCATTCTGTCATGTGGTCCTCCTGTCAGAACTCAGAGATTGTCTCCCCAAATCCCCAAACCTGGCCAAAAAAAGAAAAATAGAAAGGAAAGGAAGAGAAGGAAAGGGGAAAGTAGGGAAAAGGAGAGAAAAGAGAAGAGAAGAGAAGAGAAGAGAAGAGAGAAGAGAAGAGAAGAGGGGAGGGGAGGAGGGAGAGGAGGGGAGAAGGGGGGGAGGGGAGAGGGGAAGAAAGGGGAGGGGAGAAGGGAGGGGAGGGGAGAAATTAAGGCAGCTGCTCTTGCATCTGCTATGCTTGTATCTGGCGCCTTTTTGCCTAATCATGAGGAAAATCGTCATCAAGTGAATTTTTAATCTCACAGAAGTCTGCTTTTGTTTGCTTCTTTGGCAGTGATCAGAACCTGGGCTGCTCTTGTCATCCCCAGCAGGGGTTACACGCAAAGAGAACTGAGTGATTTTCCAGCTGGCTCCTAGCTCTTTCCCAGTCACCTTTTCATGTTTTCACTGACTGCTGTCCCCCATACTGACATAAAACCAAGGGGAACAAAAAGAAGCGACGAGAATGTCACCAGACAGAACTTTTCAATGCAATTAGCAATACCAGATGGAACTTTGCTGCCCCGACTGCCAAGTCATCATGGACTCGATAAATCAATAAGTTCTTAATTAACGAACTTAAGCAGTTCTCTAATTCTTGGGAGCTTAACCATTACCAAGCCAAAATAAGTCAGTTAAATCCCCTTCTGACTCTTGTTTGTCTTTTCCTTTTGTATCAGGGCATGTGATGGGTCATCAAGCCACCTTCAGCCTCAGATTGCTGTCACTACTAATACTAAAAATCATATAAATATTCATAGGAGGAGAGGCGTGGCTTAGTAGCTGGCCTCTGAGCCAGGAAGACTGAGGTTCAAGCATTGCCTCTCATGCAAGCTGACTGTGAGACTCAGGCAAGTCACTAGATCTGTCAGTGTTCTAGGAAACTTTCTAAAGAGCAATGAAGCGAAGGTGGCCATCTACATCGGTGGAAGGTATTTCCTTATCTGGGAGTTCCATACACCAATGAAATTACAAGCTTTATCCCTATACCAATAATAATAGCTAGCATTTATGTAATGTTTTAACATTGATGATGGCTTTTCAAGCACCATCCCATCTGCTAATTGCCACAACCCTGTCTGCTAGGTGCAACTGTCATTGCCAGTTTACATATGAGGAAAATGAACATCATCAAAGTTATGTCACTGGCCCATGATTGCATAGCTAGCATGTCAGACAACAGAGTTTTTTGAGGGTGGGAATGAGGACTTTAAGTATGTTTGTAGGAATCAGAGGAGCCAGTAGGTGGGGGCTGAGGTGGATATTGAAGATTAGACAATGGGCAGGAGAATAGGGACAATTTTCTGAAGAAATGAGGAGCAGATCGGAACAGGGTTGCACATAGAGGAGTTAGTCTTAGCAAGGAGAAGGCCCAATTCTTTACAACAGACAGAGGTGGAGGAGATAGTAGGAGAAGGTTTCTGAATGAGGTGAGATGGCAAGGAAAGGAGGAGCAGGAGGGAAGAATACCCTTGATTTCTTTCAGTGAGGTGAAATTATACTTCTACTTCACTGTATGAGAATTTTCACATATCCCTTTCCACCTTTGCCTTGAGGGAGTAAATAAAGGAGCTATGATAATAATAATAATAATAATAATAATAATAATAATAATAATAATAATAATAACTAGCATTTTTATAGTGCTTTAAAGTTTGTAAAGTGCTTTACAAATCTTAACTTTTTAGCCTCACTATAGCCCTGAGAGATAGGTGATATCATTATCCCCATCTTGCAGATGAGAAAACTGAGGCAGAAGCTAAGTGACTTGCCCTTGATCCTAAGCTGGATTTGAACTCAGATCTCCTTAACCCAAGATCCAGCATTCTAGCAGCTACACCAATTTGCCTGTCTTAGGCCCTGCTTTTACTGGAGACCGTTCAGGAATCCAGACACTGACAATTCAGTCAAATAGTTTCTACCAGGAGGTCTTCAAGGTCAAATCCAGGTATATGAAATGGGGGAAAGAGGAGAGGGTGGAAAATATTAGAAAGGTTACTTCTATTAGTAAACTAGTTTTTCAGCAATTTTCAAGTGAAATTATTAGCACGAGAGGTTGTCGTTTCTTTTTTGTTTGTTTGTAGGTAATTGGGGTTAAGTGACTTGCCCAGGGTCACACAGCTAGTAAGTGTCAAGCATTTGGTCTGAGGCTGGATTTGAACTCTGGTCCTCCTGACTTCAGAGCCAGTGCTCTATCCACTGTACCACCTAGCTGCCCTGAGGTTGTCATTTCTTGCTTTTTCTCCCTAACCAGACTTTAGAGATAATCAAGATTTCCTATAAGTTTATATTAGAGATGAGGGAGTAACATTTATTCTTTTTTGGGGGGTAACACTTAAAAAAAAAGCTCCAACACTAATGGCCTTCATTGAGTTCAAGGCAACAGGGCCAGATGACCTTCAGTCATTGTTAGCTCTGAAAAATTATGGAGAATGAGAAAGGTGTGACAAAACCAGAGACAAAGAAATATCCCAGTTTTCAAAAATGGGGACAAAGGGGAATTCTATCAGCACTGCTGGATCAGGGAGCTTGTCAGTAATTCCTGGGAAAATTCTTGAAGATATTATTAAATGGGTCATTTGTAAGCCCTTGGAGAAGGAAATAGTCATCATTGTGAGACAGAATGAATTTGTTAAAAGAGTCAGAATGGTGGAGTAGACAGAGCTAGCCTTGCTGTTAGGAAGACCTGGGTTCAAGTCTATCTCTGATATATATTGGCTGTGACGCCCTGGACAAGGAATTTAACATCTTAGTAGCCCTGGACAGCTCTCTACAGCTGAAATCCTAGAGCTGGACCCAATCTGCAATGGGGGAGAGAATTTCCCTACTGGAAGTCCTAGTGACTTGCCCAAGGTCTAACAGGTAGTAAGTGGCAGAGCTGGGATTTGAACCCACATCCTTTGACTCTAAATAAAACATTCTTTCCACTACAATATGATTGACTAGTCCTGTGTATCTGCATTCAGTGAGGAAGGAAAGGGGAAGGCACTCCTAGGATTAGGAACCTGCTCTGTTTTATTTGTCCATTGGTTGTAGAATTAAACCAAGGTGTGAAAATAGTCTTCTAGGATCAAAGAAGGAGCCACATTGTCTTATGAAATGGACCCATGTTCTGCTAACTAGCACACGATTGGCTAGGGCCTAACCTGATTTAACCCCTCAAAATTCTGTTTTGAACTGGGAAGCTTGTTTATAACATAAAGAAAGGGAAGATAAGCAAAGTTTGGATGAAGTAAGGAATGTTCAAAAAGAGCCGGGCTTCAAGAATAACTAAAACATTACCCATACTCTGACCCAAATGTACGTTGAAGGAGGCCATTGACAAAAAGAAAGGCCTCATATGCACCAAAATATAATAGCAGCACTTTTTGTGGTAGCAAAGACCTCGAAACAAAGTAATAACCCATTTATTAGGGAATGGCTAACCAAACCGTGGTACATGAATGCAATGAAATATTATTATTTTGTAAGAAATTGTGAATACAGTAAACACCAAGAAGTGTGGGAAGTTCTGCACGAATTGATACAAAGTGGTCTAAGCAGAAGCAGGGAGACTGTATATACAATAATGTAAATTTAAAGGACAACAATAAAATAATGGAAACACCGTTGCAAAATTATAATGTGCAAGCTTAGCCCCAAATAAGAGACCTGAGAAGACACTTCCCGCAGCTTCTCTGTAGAGGTTGGGGAATGGGTGTGGAACATTGTATATAGAATCAGCCTTTTTTCAAAAAGTTGTTTAGGTTTGCTGAACTTTCTCTTCCTCTTTCTACTCTTTATTATAAGGGCTGGCTATCAGGGAGGTATGAGGGCAGATCTACAATGGCTAATGTAGGTAATATTTAAAACAAAAAAATCAATAAAAATTTATTTAAAAAAACATGAGCCAAGCTTCAGCTGATCCTGACAAAGAGTCAAGCATTGGATGAGAAGGTATTCTGGATAAGGAAAGCAGGAGCAGAACTACAGAGGCAATAATGAGGACAGCATGTTCAGAGCTATAACTAGCAATTTTCACTCCAGGGCCAGCAACAGAAATGTATCCACAGTAAATGAGATGAAGCTCACCTTCAAATCGTATTGTGAAGATAAATTCAGATATGACAAGGGAAACCTCAGCATGCCCCATAGACAGAAATTCCAGGACACTATGAGGGTTACTGCAGGGAAACCCCAACAAGGGCCAGGACTCTGCAGGTGAGGTGTGGGTCAAATGGGTACAAGGAATATTGAGACAGATAATGTGTGTGGCTGAAATGCTGCTCCCCCCCATATAGACTCTAATTAGGTAATTCTATATTTCGTCTCTCCCCTTGAGCTGCCTAATGCCCCCAAATCTGTCCTCTATTTATCTTTGTTTTAAATTTATTTTGTATTTATAAAAAATATATATAACTATAAGGATTTGTTATTCTGGATGTAGTTAATGGGTTTACAATTGGGAAGAAGGGATTGAGGGGGAAATGCTGAACAATGAGGAGAGAGAGATTTGAAAACTGAAGTATTTGCCAGAGTGCTATCTCTGGCTAAGGGGTTGGTGCTAGAATTAAAGATTATTTTTGTTACAATTTTGCAGAGCAGAAACACAACGTGCATACCAGAAAAGCCATCTAAGCAATGATTCAGTAGTAAGGTAGGGGGGAAAGAGTGAATAAGAGTAACTGAACAAGCCTCCTCACCCTGCTCTCATCACTGCTACATTTATATGTGAATAGTTGCTCCAAAGAAAGTTAGTTTTGAATACAAGAACTGTTTCATTTTTGTGTTTGTATTCTCAGCCCTTAACATAATGCCTGGCACATAGTTTGGCGATTAAAAAATGCTAATTGATAGATTGACTAACATATTTCTATGTTACTCACTTTACTCACAATAATCCTTTGAGATACACTGGGGAGTGGGGATAAGGAGTGGTTTAATCAATGAGCCCTATCCTATGATCTCATTAGTGCAGGTAACTTCTGGTATAGAAATTCCAAAAACCAATTCAGCCCTGCAATTCCTCTGTGGCCTACAGCCCTTAGAGAGTTTTCTGGGGGCACTAAGAGGTTAAATAATTTACCTGTGGTCACATATCTAGCTGTTTGGGAGAAAAGACTTGAACCAAGTCTTTCTGACCCACTATGCTACCCTGCCTAGTGAGGGATAGATAGCACAAGTATTATTATCCCTGTTTTGCAAATTTTCTAGGTGGTACAGCATAGTGAACAAAGGAATGGCCTAGGAACCAAAGTGAATGCTTCCCTTAAACCTGGGTTCAAGGTTATTCCACCAGCATCCTTCTGGCATTGGTAGGTACCAGAGGAAGTATGATTATTCTCATTTTTCAGAGTAGGCAAATGAGATCCAGAGACAATTAGTAGCTTTCATTGGATCAAAGAAGAGGAACAAACCCTTTTGTTTTTTAGCAATCTCTTGAATGGACCTCACTGCTTTAATGTGATGAAATATTAAATAGTCCAGTCTCCTTCTGTACCGCAAAGAGAGTAGCAACTTTATTCTGTCCATTTACATTAAACATTACATTGTCCGTGCTTTATCTGAATCAGTTGTCCTTCTCTCTTTTCTTATTCTGGGCTTTTATAGGTCACAGTCACTGCTTCTTCAAATGTGGGCTTAAGAAAAGCCCTCTGATTCTGGTCCCTCCAGTTCCCCTTGCCCTGCTTGACCTCCAAAACTGTTTGGAATTTCCTCCCAGGGAACTAGGAAATTAACACTCAAACAATCAGATCAAGGTTTGGGGCACCTTGTCCTTAAGATAAAGGAGGCTACAATCTTATAATGAGTCATTGGGAAAGGAAAGAGAAAAAAAGGAGATGGGGGAAAAGATCAGCCAATTAAATAACTATTTTCTTCATCTACTGTTGGGGGATTTTTAGGAGAAAAAAAACAATCCCTTAGTAAATTAGTATTAGATAATTAGTAAATTTGTAACTCACTCTCTATCTCTTGAATATGTACAAACAGCATGGAATTTGAATTCTATGAGGTCATAGGGAGGGGTTTTTAAATAAATATTCTTCTGCAATTATATCAATGGCATTAATACAGTGTGCCCTTAGTCTCTTCTTTGTAGATGTGTGTAACTATGGATATGGATCATTATGTATACTGTAGGATTTAGTCAGTGAGTTACTTAGTTTTGCTTAATTGCCATTTCTCTCTTTTTAAAAATTCTCTATTACAAGGGATGGCTATATGTGTAAGGGAGGGGTGGCTATAGCAAAAAATGAAGGGGATGTAAAAACCAAAAGATGTCAATGAAAATTTTTAATGGTATACTCGTGCTGTTTTGTAGGAACAATAACCAGAAGAAGCTCAAAAATCAAGGTTAGAGAAAATACTCCCTGAGAGAGTCCTAGTCTTGTGAGCAGCAATTTGTCATTTTCATCATTTTATTATTTATCAAAATCTCCTAGTGTTCAGCTCCTTTCTACCAAAGCCAACCCACACACAGGGTAAGTTTCTGGGGTCACATTTCTTGCTCCAGTGTATCCTTGTGCTTCTTGGTTGTTATTAAGAGGACTTACAATGACTAAAACTATTGGGTGAGGAGGAAAAGGAGGAGGAAGAGGAGGAGGAGGAGAAGAAAGAGAAGGAGGAGAAGGAGGAGGAGGAGGAGGAGGAGGAGAGGAGAAGGAGGAGAAGAAGAAGAAGAAGAAGAAGAAGAAGAAGAAGAAGAAGAAGAAGAAGAAGAAGAAGAAGAAGAAGAAGAAGAAGAAGAAGAAGAAGAAGAAGAAGAAGAAGATTTTGAGCTTGAAGAGATTGTAAAGGCCATCAAGGTCAACCTCCTCATTTTACAGATGAAAAACTTAAGGCCTGCAGAAATTAAGTAACTATAAGAGAAGCAGTGTGGATGAAAAGCTAACTTCCGAGTGAGGAAGCCGCACAGAGTTCCTCAGATACATACTGTGTGACCCTCAACACGTCATTTAAACTTCCAGTGTCCTCAAACATCTTTCTCACTTGAAGTTGAAAAGAAAATGTTAATCTGCTCTGATAATGGGAGTTTCCTTATGTGGGAATTGTGTATTCCAAAGAAATCATAGGTCCAGGCCCTGTCCTTATCCTAATAATCATAACAGCAGTAACAACAACATTGATAAATATTAAATAATAATAATCTGGAAAATATAGGAGAATAAATGTCTGGAAGAGTACATGGAAACAAATAAAACATTTTTGTTACTATCTTGTGAAAACCAATCTAAACTTTTATGACATTGTAAATAGCATAAGATTATGGTTTCAGGACAATCTTATTTTTATTCTTACTTGCATATGCAAATATTTATTTGGGTTGATAGAAGAGATGTCCTGTAACCAGTGCTAATCAGCTCTAAATTTTTAATGTGAGGGAAATGGAGCCAAAAGGGTGGAGAGGGTAGGAACCAGTATGGAGGAGCTCCTCCCCATAAACTCCTCCATGTAGATCTAGAAAATGCTCCAAAGCAAATCCTGATGGGGAATTTGAGAAAAAGTCCCAAGTCATTTAACTAGCCCATTTCTGTATAAGGAGAGAATAGGTAGGTCTGAGGACGCTGGAGGCAGAGTCAAAAGGGTAGAGCACTACTGGGTGAAGAACTGGGAGAGGCAGTACACTACGGCAAGTGAAGGTCCTGGTCCTATAGGGCCATTGCAAGGGGGAGAGGTACAAACTATCTCCAATACCTTGGTCACAGGGCCCAGGGAAGTCTGAGAAGGGGTGGCATTGCCATAGGAAGGGTATGGAGGAGAAGGAAATGCAAAAGCCAGCAGCAGCATTGTCACTCAAACCTCACGTGCAGAGCACAGTCTCATTTCTAGCATCTAATGCAGCCTATAAAGGAATAACCAGGGCAGAAATCTTAGAAGAAAGAGAAATGTACAATTCTGCCACTCTGAACCAACAGAGCTTTCTAGCCGGCAGATAAGGGCACAGCCCAGCAGCAGCATCTATTCTTGCTCAGACCCAAACCCAGGTCAGGGACTTTCAGAGCTCAGACCAGAGGAGCAGCAAAAAAAAAAAAAATTGTTGCTTTGGATCAGACGTGGGAACACTGAAAGCAGGTTCTGAAAATGAGACATCCCTGAGATCCTGGAGTTATGTGACATCAAAAATACCCCAAGAAAGCAGCAACAGGATCAACCTACACCTTCCCTCCAGGAGTGCTGCAAAGCCCAGACTTAACATCAAGTCTGACATCAGGAAGCAGGCTGGAAAAATGAGTAAACAAAAAAAGAAGCCCATTATAAAGAGCTATTTTGGTGTCAGGGAAGCTCAAGACACAAACCCAGAAGAAGAGAACAACTCCAAAATATCTACAACAAACACAGCCTGGGAACAAACACAACTACAATGCCTGGAAGAGATGAAACAAGAGTTGTGTTGTTTGTTTGGTTTTTTTAAGAGTTTAACATGTTTTCAGAAATGAAATGAGAGCACTTGAAGGAAAAATTGGAAAAGAACTGAGAGTAGTAAAAGAAAGGGAATTCATAGCTCAGTAAAAGTGGTACAAAAGTTTACTCAAGCCACAAACTCCCTAAAAATGAGAATGGCCCAAACAGAAGTCAATGAGTCTATAAGACAACAAGAAACATCAAATTCAAAATTCAAAAGACTGAAAACATTAAAAAAAAAAAGGTATGACATCTTATAGTAAATACAACTGACATAAAAAAGCAGACTGAGGAGAAAAAACATTAAAAATCATTGGACTACCTGAATGTTAAGACCAAAAAAAGAGTTTATACATCCTATTTCAAGAAAACTGAAAATAAAACTGCCCAGATCTCTTAGAATCAGAGGGCAAAGTAGAAATAGAAAGAATACCCTCCTGAAAAAGAAAAAAAAACTTCAAAATGAAAACTCCCAGGAACATCATAACCAAAATTCAGTTTCCAGGTCAAAAAAAAAATACTGCAAACAGCAAGAAAGAAAGAATTCAAGTATTGAAGAACCACAATCAGGATCATGCATGATTTAGAAGCCACCACTATAAAGGAACAGAGAACTTGGAATACAATATCACAGAAGCCAGAGGGTATGGGCTTACAGTCAAGAATAACTTACCCAACAAAAATGAATATAATACTACAGAGGAAAAAATAGACCTTTGATGAAATAAAGATCTTTCAAACATTCCTGATAAAAAGATCAGAGCTGTGTAGAAACTTTTAAGTTCAAGCACAGAAGTGTAGACAAACATAAAAAGATAAACATGAATGAACAATGATAAAGAACTAAAAAACAATAAATGATTTGTATTTGAATAGGGAGAGATAATAAATGTGTATCCTCTGAACCCTGTCATCATCAGGAGTCATAGAGGGAGTTTAGTTAGACAAGGCCTGGGAGTGGTTCTGTCATGTCCTGGTGACCTTAAGAAAGTAATGGAAAGAGGAGAAGAGGAATACACTGGGGAGAGGGAAGGGAAAGGAGAATTAGGGGAAATTATCTTATATAATCAAAATGTGCAAGTAGATAACTAGACAAACAAGAAAGAGGGGTAGGGGGAGTAGCTAACACTTGAACCTGACTCTCATCTGAACCAGTCAAAAGAAAGAATATACTCACAGACACACACAAAGTTGGGTACATTTCACTAAATAGGAAAATAAGAGGGAAAGGGGAGAAAGGGGAAGGGGGAATTTAGAGGGTAGAGTAAGGGAGGGATTGGTCCCGAGCAATATAAATTCTAAAGCTGGACAAAAATTCATAACTCTTTGAGGTGACAAAGAATAGGAATCTGAGGGGATGTCCATAAATTGGGCAACAGATGAACAAGTTATGGTATATAAATATGATGGAATATTATTGTGCTGATCTTTAGCATAATCACAAACCACGATTCCAGAGGATTAATGATGAAACATGCTACCCATTTCATGTTAGAAAGGTAAAGGAATCAGAACACAGAATGAAACAAAATTCTTTTGAACACAACCAACATGGAAATTTGTTTTGATTAACTATATATGTTGGTAATGACTTGCTTTTATTGTATTCTACATGGGGAGGGAAGAGTAGGAGGGAGAGTGCTTTAAAAAATATATTTTTTAAAAATTTCCATGTGAATAATTTACATCTTAGAAATCAGCCTTTGGAAAAGGCCCCCATGTGAATTCATTCTGAGATCCAACTCAGCACATGAGTAAGTATAAATTTACTTTCTCAAAATCATCAAAAATGGACAGTTGGAAAGTCTCTTCTGAGCAGCCCGAGGGAATGTAAGCTCTTGGTTCACATTAATTAACTGCCAGGAAACTCCTGTCCCCTAGTCTTTACTGTTCTTTTCAATCATGAAGATTATGAAGAATAAAATATTATACATGAAAGTCACAACTGCCTTAATTATACATGATACATGATCGGGGCTATATGTGAGAATTTTGCATCAATGGAATACCAAAAATAGTTTGTAGGCTTTTGAGACAGTGAGGTGACACAATGGATACAGCATGGGATGCAGAGTCAGGGGCAACTTGAATTCCAGTCTTGCCTCAGACGCTCATTAGCTCTGTGACTGTGCAACTTGCATAAGCTACCTCAGCCTCTGTTTCCTCATCTGTAAAATGGAGATAATTCTACCTTACAGAATTATGGTGACAATCAAATTAATTAATATGTATAAGGTGATTTGCAAACCTTAAAGCCCTATGTAAATGTGAAAATGTTTTTTTAATAATTTTTCGATGGAAGGATATAGATATCAGGGTTCAACTCCCTCATTTTGTGAATGAGGAAACTAAAGCCTGGACATTTTAAGCAACTCACCTAAGGTCTCATAGGTGGCAGAGTTAGTGGCAGAGCTGGGATTCAAACCCAGGGCCTCTGATTTCAAAGTGATGCATTTACCATGTACAATGTACCCTTTTCTACATCGTCAGTAAATCTTATGATATCGACCTTGCTATTAAAAGGGCTTAATTTTGAAAAATAGTTAACCCTCAAAGAGAAGATTTGGGGCAAGAGGTAGGACACGATTTCCATCTCCAGTTATTTAAAGGATTGTCAGGTGGAATGGTAATCTTGTACTGCTTGACTTCAGGAACAATGGAAAATTGTAGAGAGGCCAGTTTAGGTTGGAAGAAAAAACTCCATACAATTAGAGTTGTCTAAACTTGGGGTTTTTAAGTGGAATGCATGAAATCACCATTGGAAACATTGTTTTTATTGTTGTTCAGTTGTTTCAGTCCTCTCTGAGTCTTCGCAACCTCTATTTGGGGTTTTCTTGGCAAAGATAGTAGAGTGGTTTGCCATTTCCTTCTCCAACTCATTTAAACTGAGGCAAACAGGATGAAGTGACTTGCCTAGGGTCACACAGCTAGTGAGTGTCTGAGGCCAGATTAGAACTCAGGTCTTCTTGACTTCAGGTCCAGTGTTCTATCCACTGCACCACCCAGCTGCCCTATTGAAGATACTATAGAAGGGTATTTGATCAGGTCCAGGTCGCACCAGTTAGTCTCTGAAGTCCCTTCCAGCTCCGAGATTTTTTAATTCTATGTGAGGGAAATAAAGAGGAAATCAGATGTGGAGGTCTCACTCCATTCTCTTTCCACCAAACAGCCCTATGTCTAACATCAGCTATTAACAAATCAGACCGGGGCAGCAAGATGGTGCAGTAGATAGAGCACCTGCCCTGAAGTCAGGAGGATCTGAGTTCAAATCCGAGCTCAGACCAAACATTCGACACTTACTAGCTGTGTGACCCTGGGCAAGTCACTTAACCCTGTTTGCCTCACTTTCCTCATCTGTAAAATGAGCTAGAGAAGAAAATAATAAACCACTCCAGTATGTCTGCCAAGAAAACCCCCAAAAAAAGAGGTCATGAAGAGTCAGACATGATTGAAATGCTAAACAACGCTATGGAGGACACTGTGCTAGGGACTAGAGATTCAAAGACAATCCCTGCCCTAATGGAGTTGGCATTCTACTAGGCCTTTAATGAGGATAAGAGCAGAGGGAATGGAGAGCAGGGCAATAGATGAGGGTCTTTGTGGAGAGTCATCATGGGCATTTGACATAATTTACATCTTCATTAGCCTTTTCCCTAAACCATATTGAAGCCCAGGTTGGGTCACATGGCTGACTTTCCAAATTAATCCAAATTAATCATTTCTCTTTGTCTTTCAAACTATGTTGTGTTTGCAGAAGCATGGTCTTTTTTTTTTAAGAATATCATAATTACATGCTGTTGCTTTAAAAAAAAGCAGTCTTGATCTCTATTGAAAGATATAATTTGTTTTCAAAGCAATATAAAACATCATGGCTCAGCAGCACTGTCACTTGTAAAATTATCATTTCTCTGCCAAGTTTAATAACCCACTAATCACTATGTAAAAGGGGGAGGCAGAATTCAGTTAAATATACACACTGACATTCCACATGTTAGAAAAAATATGTAAGATCAGCGTCTGCCTTGTTTACATAAGGAAAAGGAAAGGATATTCTTTTCCTTTGCAAATACCTTTCTTTAAGACATGTCACTGAATGATCTCCCAGAATTGTTCTCCGCTTTACTATGCTGGACCATAGACCCAGAAAGAAGTCTGTCATATCCACTTCACTTGGTGTTTTCGCATTTCTTCATATAACCTCATAAAAAAGATTTTGCAGTTGCTTATTTGGCATTATCCATTTGTATCTGTGTTATTAGTACAAATCTTCTGGGGGAAATACTCAATAGGATGGTTTTGCTCCTTTAACATTTATTTTGGGAAAATAACTATAGGCTAATGGAACCTGAGAAGTCCTCCAATGTTCTGAAAGATTTATTTGTGCTTCACAAAAACATCACCACCTCCTTACAGGTGCCCCATTTAAATCACGCTTTATTTAAAGCCGTAGACCTATTTTGCCCTGGATAAACCATAAGTAGTCATAGCTTATATATCATAAGATTGAGAACAGGAAAGGACTTTAAGGTCATCTAATCTAATCCTCTCATTTACAGGTGAGAAATTGAGGCCTAAGACCTTCCCAAGGTTACAAGTGTGATAAAGTAGAAGTCAAGATTTGAGCCTAGATCCTTTGATTCTACATCTAGCCCTTTTTTCACCACTACAAAGCAATCATTGGCTCATCAAATCATAGAGCTATCCTTTTATTCATCTCTGATTAACTCACTCAGGATACTTTACCAAACCTCCTCTCTTCTCAAAGGCCTAACTTTTATCATCACCTTCTTTCCCAGCAAACGACCTTGTCTCCTTACTGTACCAAAAGACTGAAGTGATCCATCATGAGCTTGCTCATCTCCCACCTTGCACATCTCTCTCTGTCTTCACCTAGCCTCTCCTCCTTTGAACTCTCTCAGAGAATGAGATGGCTTTCCTTCATGCCAAGGATAACTCCTCCTTGATCCCATCTCCTCTGGGAGCTCATTCCATCAATCATGCCCCCAATCTCTCATCTTCAATTTCTCCATGCCCTGATTATGGTTACCTTCTCTTTCAGCTCTGGAACATGTGCCCCGAAACCCCTCTGTCCTGAGTGTTGAGTGTCTCACATGGTCCACTATATTTAGACCATGGTTCACCTTACACCCTGGCCTACTTCTTTTGTGCTCACTCCCACCCCTTTCTTTCTCTGGAACTATAATCAAATCAATACTGCTTTTGCTACTATAAAAAAGTATGTGAATCTACTGACTCCACTCACCAACTCCGCGATTTTCTAAACTGAAATACCCCTCCCTAGTCATCTCTCTCATATGCATGGAATGTCCCCCACTATTAGATTGTAATCCTTGATTACATTGAATGTCTCACTTTTGTATTTGTATCCACAGTGGCTATCATACATAGGGCTTGGCACTTAATAAATATTCTTTCATTCATTCATTCTCCATTTCTTTTTATTTTCTTTTTTTTTTTAAGGCAGTTGGGGTTACGTCAATTGCCCAGGGTCGCACAGCTAGTAAGTGTCAAGTGTTTGGTCTGAGACCAGATTTGAACTCAGGTACTCCTGACTTCAGGGCTGGTGCTGTACCCACTGTGCCACCTAGCTGCCCCTTCATTCTCCATTTCTACCAGTTTCTTTCCCATTACCTACAAACAAGCTCCTCTATTCTAAAACAGTCATCCCTTTCAATTTAGAGGAAATAACCTTAATCAGTTATGGGACACACTATATTAATAGTTTCCTTTATCAGTAATTTTCCCCCTAGTGGGTATGATGAAGGGAAGAAGTGTTCCCAGTGCTTCCTGCATAGATGCTATAGCTGGGATTCAGTTGTAACTGCTTTGAGTCATTAATACCCAGCTTAGAAGAGTATGGTTTTGAACTTGTAATAGAATGGAGAAGCAATTGACTATAACGGGTAGGGTAGGTGTTATGTTGGAGACAAGCCCAATGATTTAGCAAGCAAAGAGATCATTGGTGACCTTGGAGAAGACAGTTTCAATGGAGTGGTGGGGAAGGAAACAAGATTGTGAGGAGCTGAGGAATACATGGTTATCAAGGAAGTAGAAGGATGGAGGCATTCAACTCATTCTTCCACCATCTGACTGGTTGGTCACACACCATAGCAGTCAAACGACATGTCCCCAGACTCCCCAAATATAAACTTTTCCTAAAGTAGAAGTCACAGTAATAAGTTATCTCATGAAGAAAGTTCATCTAGAACTGCTTTCCCCCCCCTCTCTTCTAGAGGAAGAAAAAGAGATCAGACAGAGAAATAATGTCACCTTAGGATCATGGAATCATTCAAGTCTCTGAGACTAGTTCAAAGGAGGAGAGGCTAGGTGAAGACAGAGAGAGACGGGCAAGATGGTAGATGAGTAAGCTCATGATGGATCATTTCAGTTTTTTGGTACAGTAAGGAGGCAAGGTCATCTGCTGGGAAAGAAGGTGATGACTGAGGCTGGGTACTTGAAGAGAGGGAAGGTTTCATAAAGTACCCTGAGGGAGTTAATCTAAGATGAATTAAAGGAGAGCTGTACGATCTGATGAGCCTATGATTGCTTTGCAACAGTGGAACTGGAAGAAAACTTTGACATTAACTTCAAATCCATCATTTTACAAATGAGGAAACTGAAGCCCAGAGAGGTTAAGTAGTTTGTCCAAGGCCACACAGGTAGTGTGTGACATAGGCAGAATTTGAACCCTGGTCCACTAGCTCTGTAGACTCTACCCACTGTATCTCAAAAGGTTAGTTTCTAAGGGAGCAACAAGGAGTCCAGTCATCTGTGACCCTTTGGCCAGAGATCACTGAAGCCTGGCCAGGAAGGGAATGGGAATGCTAAGGACATGTAGATGATGACCTAAAAGCCCAGTACAGCTTAGAGCCTAAAAAAAACCACAGCCCTCTATTTGGAGAGGAGCCCAAGGTCCCATGCAGCTGTCCAGTAACAGATAGGAATGCCAGCCTTCTCTCCTCTCTCAAACTGTAAGTGTTGTTGTTGACAACTTAGCCCACACTAACCCTTTGTAGTCCTGAAAGTAGAAACCACCAGCAAAACTTTGGGAAATGGTGTCCATCCAAAATCTAGTCTCAGCATCCCGTCATAGGATATCAATAGCTGACAGCTGCTAGACAGGGTGGAGTCAACACTACAGCCTTTCAAAAACTTCAGTTCTAATTCAATTCACATAAGCTTAGAGGGCAAATTGGAGCAAACTTCTCTGGACATTTGCCCCAAGGAAGGGCTCATTGGCAGTGAACTTGATCTACCCTAGAGTAACCTTCTTTGAAGAAATAGAAGGGAAGTCATCTGATCCTTTTCTGGTTTGGGTGTTCTATTCCCCCCTCCCCGCCCCGAATTAACCCCATTGTTGTTGTTCAGTTGTTTTTCAGTCATTTCTGACTCTTCCTGACCCCATTTGGGGTTTTCTTGGCAAAGACACTGGAGTGGTTTGCCATTTCCTTCTTCAGCTCATTTTACAGATGAGGAAACTGAGGCAAACAGGGTTAAGTGACTTGACCAGGTTCACATAGCTAGGAAGTGTCTGAAGCCAGATTTGAACCCAAGAAGATGAGTCTTCCTGATTCCAGGCCCAGAGCTCTATCCACTGTGCCACTGACTTCCCTTAACCCCTTCAGTAAGTCATTTTTAGGTCTCACATTTCATAAAACCAGTAACATTCGTTGCAAAAAGCTTCCCACATTAGCAATTAGTTGGCATTTTATCACAGAAGCTGGGATGAAAGTCTGGTTTTGGCCATTGGGGTTTTGTTTTTTGAGTTTAATAACACCATTCTCATACTATCCCTTTCCCCAGAGATCTAAAAACAAGTGAGAATTTCCATTTTGTTTTTCCCTCTCCAGCTCTGACACCACTGGGGATTAATAACAGATACCATTCACTTAGCTCTTCAGGTGTGCAAAGTGCTTATGTACCTCTTCCCATTTCATCCTTACAATATCATAAAATATCTGCTTTTGTTATCCCCATTTTCAAAAGATGAAACAGGCTCAAAGAAGCTTTACCCAGGGTCACACAGATAATACATATTGAAGGTAAGATCTGAACCCAAGTAATAATCATAAAAGTTAGCTTTTATACCATGCTTTAAAGTGTACAATACAATATAATACATGCACACATATATACATGCATAGGCATACATGTGTGCACAATATACATATACATGCACTGTGCGCAGTGTGCATGCCATGCATATATATGTGCATATACATGCATATGTATATGTGCATTACCTATAGCACACATATACATATACACTGTGCACAATACACATACATATGCACATGCACACACATATACATGTGCGTGTACATATATATGTGCACAGTGCATTCACAATGTACTGTGCATGATATACCCATATACATGCACATACATGCATGAGCACGTGTGCATATACCTATAACATACATACATACATGTGCATGTATACACATTCACACAGGTACATACACATACACACATATGCAATCAGTCCCAAAGACCTGTTGGTTTTACCTCTATAGCATCTTTTGTATCCATCTTCTTTCCACTCCCATGACCAGACCACCCCCTTGGTTCACTAATCTCTCACCTAGGCCATTATCATAACCTCCTAATTGGTCTCCTTGCTTAGGGTTGCTTCCATTTGTTAATCCACATCTCATTTAGCTACCAAAGTAATCTTCCCAAAGCACAAGTCAGGCCCTTTCACTCTCTAGCTCAAAAACCTTCAAAGGCTCCCTATTGCCTCTAGGATAAAATAAAAACGCCTTGACCTAGAACTGTTTTTTGTTTTGTTTTGTTTTGTTTGTTTTGTTTTATTTTGGTGAGGCAATGGGGTTAAGTGACTTGCCCAGGGTCACACAGCTAGCGTCAAGTGTCTGAGGCTAGATTTGAACTCCCGGGCTAGTGTAGCACCACCCAGCTGTCCCCTTGACCTAGAATTGTTGAAGTAAAGAGGGGACTTTATATCTTCCTTCTCCTGGCGTGAGTGAGTCCATCTTCAGATCAGCCTTCATTTCAGTGCAGAACAAGCAGTCACATCCACCCTACACTAGGTCTCTACTTGTCGTCCTTAGGCTGTTCCCTTGATACACTAGCCACAGAGGAAAACAAAATTGCCTTGCTTTGCACTCTTCCAAAGCCAACCACAGATAAGCAAGCCTCTGCCTTGTTTTCAAAGTCAGCTGCAGATCCACACTGACTGCCCTCTATTTTTTTTTCTGCTTCCTACACTCATGATATTGGTAGGAAATTATTTGCATTCTAAATTCACTTGGCTCAAAGCGAGATGCTATCAATCAACTGCCTTGACTTTTAATAATATTAGTAAAACTTTTCCATGTGATCTGTACCCCAAATTATGAGCTGAGGTCCCTCTTATTGTTATTATTTAGTCATTCCAATCAGTTTTCAGTCATGGCCGACTCTTCATGACCCCATTTGGGGTTTTCTTGGCAAAAATACTGCCATGGTTTGCCATTTCCTTCTCCAGTTCATTTTATACATGAGGCAAAGTTAAATAACTTGTCCAGGGTCACACAGCTAGTAAGTGTTTGAGGCCATATTTGAACTTGGAAAGAGGAGTCTTCCTGATTCTAAGCCCAGTTCTCCATCTCAGCTGCCCTTTGGTCCTTCTATCATGACAGCTTTTAAGGCTCCCTGCAATCTGGCTCCAACCTAAGGGGAAAGAATGTTCATTTAGAGAGAGCCCTGGATTTGGAGTCCACACACCTTGGGAAGGATGGCAAAACATTTCCAATCCAGCCCATCTCTGAACATGAATTAACTCTACAGTATCATCCATCCATCCATCCTCCATCCTCCTTTTGAAGTGTCCCAGTGAAGGGTTGTGGCTCCCAGTGTGTTGTAGTAAGGAACAGCAGTGAACCTAGAGTCAGAAACTTGGGTTGGCATCCTGGTTCTGCCAACTACTGCCCACATGAATTTGGGGAAGTGCCAACCTCTTTGGGGCTGCAGTTTCCTCATCTATAAAGTGATGGGGTTCAATTAGATGATCTCTATAGGTCCTTCCAACTCTACATCCTATTAACTTCTAATCTCCCAAGGTAGACCACCCCCACCTCCACCCCTCACCCTAGACAGCTCCAATTATTAGGAAATCACTATTTACACTGAGATGAAATTTGTTTTCCTGAAACGTCTGCCCAATGATAACCAAAGACCCTGCAGTTAGAGAAAAGGATGTGTGAGGGGGGCTGCCCAGAACGAGCCCTCCTTGCCTGCCTCCAGTTGACCACATGGGGATATCAGTTCTTTGGGGACTTGGCACTCTGGGCATGATCTGCCTCTCCTACCACAACACATGGGCATGGCATCAAGTCCCAGCTTTCCCCACCAACCCACCAGTACAGCTTCAAGTCCAGCCCTCATGGCCACCATCCAGGGAAATGACTCCTGTGAAGAGAAGGACAGCCACCCTCACCAAACAGCACCAAGCAGCTGTCGCATAGAGGGCAGGCCCAAAATTCAGAGGGCCTAGCTTTAAATCTTTGCTCCACTACATACCACTTGGGTGACTTTGTAACCTCTCAAGTTCCTCATATGAAAATTAAGAGTTCAAACTAGAAGTTCTCCAGGGATCCTTCTAGTTCTATGATCGTATGATTTTCATGGCCACCAGCAGAAGGATATAGAGGTTGTTTGGACAAAGCAGAAGTGTGTGTGTGTGTGTGTGTGTGTGTAGGGGGGGGCCAAGGGACGTGATCCATTTAGCAGTCCTGAAAATTGCTTCATGTCCTGATATTTGTGACTCAACCTCCCAACCCTAGTTATAAGTTACTGATTACTTAAGTCTTATCAGTGCGCGCTGGGAGTCTTATATACAAAAATACTTATAACAGCTCTTTTTGTTGAAGCAAAGAACTGGAAACAAAGGAGATGCCCATCAAATGGAGAATGGGTATACAAATTATGGTATTATGAATGTAATGGAATATTTATGTGCCATAAGAAACGAAAGGGGCTGATTTCTGAAGGACCCGGGGAGATTTATATGAACTGATGGAGAGTAAAGTGAGCAGATCCAGGCCACAATTTATACAATAACTACACTGTAGAGAAAAATGACTTTAAAAAAGAACACAACTTCAGAGAACCAGCAATAAAGGCTGCAACCCGCTTCCTAACAGAGAGGTAGTAGATTCAAGGTGCAGAAAGGCCAGGCATTTCTGGACATGGACAATATGTAGGTTATCTTTGTTTCTTACAAGGATTAAAACCCTCCCCTCGATGGAAGCAAAAGGAGAGGCAGAAAGGAGCTAGCGACAGTATTTCAAGAAAGGAAGAAAAGAGAGTCAAGGAAGTACTTTCTGATATACACGGAAGAGAACACAAAGACCTTCAGAAGGAACCATAGATGAGCAGAACACTTTTGAAGATAGCATTTTGAATTTATGATATACTTTTAAAAAAGCAAGCTGCATATTACAGAGATTCACAGTTTCACATATTATTCTTTTTTCATTTTACTTTGTACATGGAAATCTTCTTTGTTAAATTCAGAATTTAAAAACAATTAAATATTTTTAAAAGAAAGGGAAGCTTAGTCCTTCTCTCATTAGAGGTCAAATTCCCCAGGATCAAACCCAGCCTAGATTATGTCCATGGGTCCAAGACACTGGTGCCACAGCCCCTTGGATGTAGAAGTGGTTATTGTTGTTAGAGATGCTTTTGAAAAGGCTATTACATTATTCTTATCTACCTCAGCAGTGACACTTTATTCAACACCAGTGGGAAGAACTCCACTAAACTTGGTGTTTGGCTGAATGTTAGAGCATTTGACATGTGTTTTAGAGCGTGTTTATCTAAAAAGAGAAAAAGAAACTAAATCCTAACTTTTACGAATACAAATAGATTTGGAATTTAAAAAAACACATTATTACAGAAAAGCTTTTTGGGGCACCAGATTTCTAGAACCAATCTATAAATCTAGAAGCATGTATTAAATGTGTACCATGTGTCAGGCACTGTGCTAGGTGCTAGGGATACAAACGCCAACAAGGAAACGATCTTTTCTTTTCAGGAGATGACAAACAATAAAGCTTGAGGCAGTGGAAAGAGCAGTGTACGTGGGTCAGAGGATTTGAGTTTGAATCCTGGCTGTGACTGTGACCTTGGACAAATTACATCACTTCTCTGGACCTGTTTCTTCATCCATAAAATGAAGAGGTTGGACTAGACTTCCAAGATCTCTGGTTCTATAGAAGACCTGAGTTTGCAACTTGATTCTGTTTCTGGGTGAAGTTGGCCATGAGTATCATGACACAATTTTAGGTTTAATCCTGCATTATTCATATTTTCTCCATCACTTTCTTTAACTCTAGACTATAAACAAAACGATAAATCAAGCCCTGATTTATAGCACTTGCTGATTTCTAAAGTGTAAATGTTCAACACTGAAAATTTAACAATGAGCTCTCTGGAGCCAGCAAGAGTTAATGCTAGCACACCCCTGCTTTCAGCAAGTTATTTAACCACTCTAGACTTCAGTTTCTCATCTGTAAAATGGAGTCAAACTAGATGGCCTTTCAGGTGTCTTCTAGATCTAAATCCTGAGATTCTAGCTATCCTTCCTCATTTACACTACTCCCTTTCTCCAGCTGCTGGACCATCAACTCAACAGGAGTCTTGAATTATATCTTGCCACTAGACTCCAATGACTGTGGAGGAGAGAATGAGGCTTATGACTTTGCACAGCCCCACCTCACTTAAATTCAGTTCACTTGCAAGTCAAGACACCACCCTCCTGATGTCATTGGTCCTCTTCAAGAAGGAAGGATGAACAACAAAACCTTCTTTCATTCCACCCAGTTTGCAAAGCTCACTCTCTACTAAGATTTCTGGATCTCTGCTTTGTGCATATCACATCCTACCTTATATTTATTTGTGCAGATGTCATATTCCACCCCCTCCAGCAGATATTAAGCTCCTTAAGAACAGACTGTCTTTTGTCATCTTTGTTATCACCAGCACCTAGCCTAGCACATAGTAGGTGCTTAATAAATGCTTGTTGATTGATTTTTCGGTTCCTTGAGGGATGTCATTGTATGCTTTGATCCGCTGACACTTGCCTCCTGACTGTTCCATGAACAAGATTCTCCATCTCTTGGCCCCAGCCATTCGCTCTGGCTGTCCTCCTTATCTGGAATGTTCTCATTCCTCCATTCTGACTACTAACTTCTTTGACTTCTTTTAAGTCCCAACAAAAATCCCACCTTTTACTAGAAACCTTCCCCCTTAATTCTAGTGCCTTCCTCCTGATAATTAGTTCCTCTTGATCCTATATAGTGCTTGCTTTGTATATATTTGTTTGCATATTGTCTCCTCCATTAGATTGTGAGCTCCTTGAGGTTAGGCGCTGTCTTTTGTCTCTTCCTGTATTCCCAGCTTTTAGCCCAGTGCCTGGCACACAGTAGTTGCTTAATAAATGTTTATTGATTGATTGAATGAATGAATGAACTTTTAGGTAGCAGATAGACATGCGTGTAGCAGAAAAAGTCACACAGAGAGAGCTCATTTCCCTTTTCTGGGCCTCAGATTCCTCAACTGTAAAGTGATGAGTTGTTTTCAGTCATGTCCGACTCTTTGTGACCCCAGTTGGGGTTTCTTGGCAGAGATACTGGAGTGGTTTGCCATTTCTTTCTCAAACTCATTTTACAGATGAGGAACTGAGGCAAACAGGGTTAATGACTTGCCTAGAGTCACAGCTAGTAAGCGTGTGAGGCCAGATTTGAACTCACAAAGAGGAATCTTCCTGACTCTAAGACCAACACTCTATCTACTTTACCACCTAGCTGCCCTCTATAAAATGAGGGATTTGGAATAGATGGCCTCTGAGGTCCCTTCGAATTCAAGATCTACCAAACATTAGCCATCAGGGGAGTGAGGCTCCAAAAGCAAATTAGCACAGTGTCAGCATACTTCCCACTCTTAGGTAGGAACCCATGCCCAGTTGTATTTCCACCAAGTAGAAAACCCTGTATCACTATAGTGTTCCATGGTTCACAAACTTCAAAAGTTAAATTTTGTCTCCTCCAATCCTGCTGCACCAGTTTGGGCCCTTACTTAGGCTGGTAGCATTTCCAAAGTAACTTCTATTCAGTGTCAAAGGGTTCTCTCTGAAGGAATCGGGCTTCACAGTAGTCTCCCCCCCATTCTTTCTCCTCTCCCCACAAGGGCTCTACTGAAGATCTGGAGAGAAGCCTATCACAGAGCAATTACAACCAATGAGGGCCACACATTCCTGTGGAAGATGGCACTATCAGGATCATAAACCAATATTTGATAATCCTATTTCATTTCCTTTTTTTTTTTGGTCAAATCTTTATTGGGTAAGTGAGGAAGGTGGGCACGGTCCAGCTTAGTCCTTCTTGTCAGCAGCCTTCCTCATTGCAGCTCGGACGTTGCTGAGCTCCTTTCTCTGCCTCTTGGCCTGGTGTGAGTTCCCACCCTTTTTTTGATGAACTTAAGGGCTCACTTATCCTTGGAGACCTTTAACAGTTCCACAGCCCATGTCTCATAAGGAGTACATCCACACACCTCCCGGATCATGTCTCTCACAAACTTGGTGTGTTTGGTCAAGTGCCTACGGTGGCAGCAGTGTCCCGGCTTCAAAACATTTTTGGTAACTTTGTGGCCCTTGTTGAGGTCTAAGGCCGTGGGGTATCAGATGGCCATGGTTGCTGTGAGTGGCCCCAATGGCAGCCACAGCAGAAGCCCTACTTCATTTCTAAAGTAATAAAGACAAGATACTATAATGATGTAAAAGAAGGTGTCCTACATTTTTCAACCACTATTAATGCAATTGACAAGACACTCTATGGCCTATTACTTTTACCAAGTGAAAAAGTCACTTTGAGTTATGAAATTAATCAAAGACATGAACTAAGTATGAGCAATTCCTAGATACCGCTATCGAACAAATCAGTCAATCAAAGGTATGAACTAAATTAAATGAAGGTAAATGGTCACATGGTAGTAGATAGAGTGATGGGCCTGGAGTCAGGAAGACTCATCTTCCTGAGTTCAAATCTGGCCTCAGACACTTACTAGCTATGTCACCTTGGGCAAGTCACTTTACCCTGTTTGCCTCAGTTTCTTTATCTGTAAAATGAGCTAGAGAAGGAAATGGCAAACCACTCCAGTATCTTTGCCAAGAAAACCCCAAATGGGGTCATGGAGAGTCAGACACGACTGAAAATGACTGAACAACAACAAATGGTCACTTAGGAAATGCCTTGTGGCTGGTTGAAGAGGAGAAGTCATGCCTTGTGGGGCTTAGATAAATTGGTAAGCCAGTTCTGAATCTAGCATTCCAATAACAAGCCAGTCTAGTGTTAGAACAGCTTTAGTCAAGACCCTGAGAGGGGGCCTCTTGGGAGGATAGGGCAGTAATCTCTGTCTCCTTCCTGCCCCCCTTGACCAGAGGATGACTTGATGAATTTCAAAATGTCAGAAGATTTTAATTTCTTCCTGACTTCAGTGCCTTTTCCCCAGAACAGCAGTTGCTGATGGCATCTGTAGCAGGAGCCGAGGACAAACAATAACCCAATGAGGAAAAGCAGCTTCAGGATTCTATAAGTGCATGGATCCCTTGAGCGTAGCTGAGAACTTAGACACACTAAAGGAGAACTTTATGGAGACTTCACAAAGGAGACTTCCAGACAGCAAGAGCTGTGAGTTACCCCTTTAATTACATTGGGCTAAGATTGAGCCCACTCTTCCCAGGGACCTTGCATGTGCAAAGAGAGGTTGTCCCAGATTTTGCGGGGAATTGTTTCTGTAACAAATGTTCCTGCTTATAGCTGCTTAGTAAATACTCCTTTTTAAAACTTAACTTTGGGAGGCTGATTGATAATCATTAGGAAGCACACAGGAGCAAAACGATAACTCCTAGATGAACAGCATGGATCCCAAAATTTCTTGGAGCTACCCTGAGGGGAGGAGTGATTAATCACCTTTTATATACTCAGCCTCCCTGTTATAGTGGGAGTTGAGACAGTGAAGGGGGGATGGGGAAGAGGTGGGGTGCTCCATTGGAATGAGTAACTATTATAAATGCCTTTACTTATTTACAAGAGGTATTTAGAGGTAGGCATCAGTGGAGAAAGGGAGGCAGGAGGATACCAAATTAATCAACCAATCAATGAGCATTTTTAAAGAGTCTATACTAGGCATTGGGTTGGACATCAGGAATACGAAGACAAAAATTAATCAGCCAGGCTTTTGTGGTTACAAAGCCTGCTAGACCACGGAAATCTATCCTGGTACAACTTTCAATATGTAGGTTAGAGGAACCTGGTGTACTATACAAATATTAAGGAGAGTATAATACAAACTCCTACAGTATAAAACTAAGGAAATTTAGAGATAGAAGGAATCTTAGAAATAAATCATCTAGTCTAGCACTTCTTAAACTGTGGGTCACAACCCCATATGGGGTCATGAAAAATTTGGCAATAGTAAAAGGTTTCTGAATGTTCAATGACCAAAAATTAATTTTAAAAAATCAAATGTGTAGTAAATATGAGGTGTTTCTGGCAACACTTGCTTGTGTCGCACCATGCAACTTCACTGCAGCCTTGGTTCTAAACACAAAGCATGCGCACTTTGCTCTGCACATGCTCTTAGGGCACACAATGCCAAGCATGGCTGAAGTGGGAGTGGAAAAAGTTTAAGAAGCCCTGATCTAGTCCATTTAGTGTCAGATTTTACAAGCAAGAAAACTTGGGTCTGGAAATGTGAGGAAGTTTATCCAAGGCTGAGCTGTTATTGGAATCCAGGTCTCCATATCATTTCAATGCATGGCATGAGTCGATGTCATTCAAGCACAGTGACTGACACACAGTTGGTACTTAATAAATATTTATTGACTATTTACTCAATGTAATTGAGACTCCAACTATAGTCCCTGGACACTTTTTATTAGTTCACAAAGGGTAATGGTCTTTAGAAACAAACAACAATTAAAAGGTAGGCAGATGTGAGGCAGTCTGGTGCAATGGAAAGAGATCAGGAGAAACCTGAGTCAAATTCTACTTCCTACATTACTATCAGAAGAACTATAATGAGCAGAAGGTGGTCAGGGCTTTGTCTTAGAGTGCTGACGTGGTGGATTGAGGAGGGAGCACGCATGTACTTCCTCATTGTGATAACTTTCCCTTCATTTCTTTTCAAAAGATGTGTCTTCCAAAAATGTGTCCCCTGATCCCCACTTGCAGGGTGTCTTGATACCCCTTGACCAGGATGTGCCTTTTCCCGTAGCCACTGCAGCAGCAAAGCCCTGAGCTCTTTGAAGGACAAACCGCCCCCTCCTAGTGTGGCTGTACCCCTCAAAGGACTGTACTCTTAAACTGCCATGCTCTGTCCCATCCTAAATTTACCCTAGGCAACAATTTTAGCTAGTTACAGTTCTGCTAGCTGTGAGACTATGGACAAGTCACATCCCATCCTGAAGTCTCAGTTTCCTCCTTTATAAAATATGAATAATGATAACCTACAGTGCCTACCTTATGGGATTATTGTGGAGCTCAAATTTGTGAACCTTGGAGGGTTACATAAAGGTCAATTGATAAGACTAGTACTTTGTGTCACAAACACACAAAAAAAACAGTCCCGGGAAAATGTGAAAAATCAACATTATGATTAATTGGCTCTCCTCTCTGAGCCTCAGTTTGACCATCTGTAAAATGAAGGAGTTAGACTATCAGGGGTAGGGAACCTGCCTAAACTAGATGATCTCTAAGGTCTATAGGTTAGCATTCTGCTTTGTTCTGATGGGGTTCTTGTTCTGTCTAAAACAGTGTTTTCACGGAACCTGTTAATATAAATCAGCAAAGGTGTACATGTGCCCATGCGTGTGTACATACTTAAAGTCCAGATGTTCTTCCTTCACTCTGAGATGAATATTCATGGTAAGTAGGAACACTATGTGAGCCATGTAGCTACAGTGATTAAAATAAATGTGTGTTGCCAGTGCTGAGAGCTTATTCCTGAGGCTAGAACAGACACTTCTAGTCAGTTTGAATTCTCTGTAGCGTTTCCCATCTCACCCTATTTCTGATACACTGCAATTAGGAGTAAATAATGAGTGGTCCATAACCATCCCCAGACCCCACGCTGTTGCCCTGTTCTAACAACCCACTTTAGCTTCTACCCATCCCCTTGAGGAAAAAGACTTTGGGACATCTTAGGCAATGCCATCTATGCAGTAGGCATCTGGACAAACACTTTGGCAGCCGCTGCTGTGAGATCAATGCTATTTATAATACAAAGAAGCTCCCTTTAACAGCATTTTCAGGAGAAAAGATGAGACCAGCTTTCAGATGACGATCCTCCTGGGGCTAATACTACAAGCACTTTATAGCAAGTTGGTAATAGAGAACAGCGATCTCATTTTGTGACTACTCAAATTCTTCATTCCTGCCAAACTGGTCTACCAGCTAGCTATGCCTCAAACCTAGCGTGCCATATCCCACCCCATACTTCACCCAGGTCTAGCATATACTCCTTTAGAACTTCACCTGGGTGCCTCTTTCTGCATGAGATCTTTCCTGATTTACCTTAGCTGCTAATGCTTCCTCCCACCAAAAAACAACCCAGCATTTATTTGTTGGTATATACATTTATGTTGTTTCCCTTTATATTATGTCAACTCCCTGAGGGTAAAGATTATTTTGGTTTTTGTTTGTTGTACCTCAAAGTTACTATAATGCCTGGCACATAGTAGTTGGTTAATATGCTGATGGATTGACTAGAGACATATAACAGAACAAAAAACAGCTCACAAGAAGTAGATGCCTGAGATAAGTAAAGAGATTCTAATAGGGACCTTTAGCTGCCCTTGATGAATTTAAATCACTGGTCTAGGTTAACTACAGCCTTGGATATCGAAAGAAGTGGAAAATGTGATTGCTGAGTGGTTAGTGATATTTGAAAGACCATGGAGAATGGGAGAAGTATTAAAAGACTAGAAAAGATCAAATGTTACAACTTTTGAAGGATACAATAGAATCGAATCAAATAGGATAAAATAGAATAGAAGACAGTACCAATTCTAGGTCAGTGAGCTTGACTTTAAATGCTAGGAGAACTCTATAGCAGATGATTACAAAGATGCATAGTGAATATTTAGAAAGGGAAGCAAGGATCCCAAAGAGCCAACATGGCTTCAAGAACCAATCACACCAAACTAAGTTTAATTCCTTTATTGACAAGATTACTAAACTGATAGATCAAGGAATAGTACTGATCAATGATGTCAAACTCAAATAGAAACAGGGACCACTAAAACATACGTAAGGAGCTCTCTGGGTACATATTGACTTAGAAAACCATATATCAACATTGTGTACATTTTATTATATTTTTATTTATTGTATTAAATATTGCCCAATTACATTTTAATCTAGATCAGGTTATACTTGGGAGTGTTGCAGGCCATGTTTAATACCTCTGGCATAGCTAGTTGACCTAGAGTTTAGCAAAGCGCTTGATAAAATATCTCATATTATTCTTGTGGAAAATATGGAGAGATATGGACTCAATAATAACATAATTAGATGGATCCAGGAAAGGTTGAATGGCCAGACTCAAAGAGTTGTCATTAATGGTTCAGTGTCTATTTGGCAGGAAATCTCCAGTAGAATGTCCTAAGGATCTGTGCTTGGCCATGTGCTACTTAATAATTTTATCAATGACTTGGATAGCTGTTATGTTCATCAAATTGGCAGATGACGCAATGTTAGGAAGGATGGCTAATGTACTGGATGACAAAGTCAAGATCTAAAAGGATTTTGACAGGCTATAACACTGGGCTGAATCTAATAAGATAAAAATCATCAGGGATAAATGTAAAGTCTTGCACAGGTTCATAAGGTCAATTTCACAAGTACAAGAAGAAGAAGGCATGGTTAGACTACAGTTTGTCTGGAAAAAAATCTGGATGTTTTAATAGACTGCAAGCTCAATACGAGCCAGCATTATGACATGGCAGCCAAAAAAGCTCATCTTGGGCTGCATGAATAGAGGCATGGCTTCCAAGAATACTCTGCCCTGGTCAGACCAAAGGTGGAGTCACCTCAACGAGCATTTGTTAAGCCCTTACTATATGCTGGGAATACAAAGGCTTGCAGAAAGAAAGTTAGTCCTTGCCCTTAAGAAGCTTACACTCTAATTGGGAAAGACAACACATAAAAGGAAGCTAGAAAAGGGTTGGGGAAAAGAGATGAAGGTATTCGGGGACATCGTAGAGAATGTCTGGGAGTATTATGCCTAGTCCTGGATACCACAGTGCAGAAATGAAATTGAGGGCAGCCAAGAAGGGTGAAGGACCCTGTCATATGAAGACTAGATGAAGGAATTGGGGATGTTTAGACTAGAGGAAATTCAGCAGATATGGCAACAGTGTTTAAATATTTGGAGGGCTACCAAGAGGAAGAGGAATTAGCCTTTTAATGTTTGGTCCCATGGGGTGGAAGCAGGGGCAATAAGTAGAAGCAATAAAGAAGCAAATTGAAATTTGATGTCAGGAATTAGCTACTAAATCTGTGGGAATGTAAAAATGGGCTTCCTCTGGATAGGTAATAGGTTGCCCCTCACTAGAGATGTTCCAGCACAGGCTAGGTGACCACTTGTCAAGTCTGTTGTAGTGGGGATTTTCACTTGAGGAGTACAGGTTGAACCAGATGGCCCCTACGTTCTCTTCTGTGATTCCTGTAACTCATATTGATTTCTATGTAATAAGTAAAGCTCCTTAGAATGTACGCCCCAAAGTTTAAATTATGATTCTTCCTTCTTACATCTCCTTTTTGCTCCCAAACCCAAAGCAACCTAAACTGATTTTAAAAAGTAACTGGATATTATTTGAGGCCAACAAACCTAACCACTATTTAGACTGCTGGATCTGGCCACTAGTGACTGCTAGTTTTAGCAATAGCAGCTGCTCTAATGTCACATCCCCTGAATTGGTTGTGATGACTAGAGAGTGAATGCTTGCTTTTGTCTCCTGAATTATTGACTTAAAATATGCCTTTAATGACATAAAATTGCAGTTCAGCCCCCAGAATAAGCACATGTACAATTCAAGTACAAACAGCCCATAAGAAACACACAGTCTCTGGTAATTAGTACATTCGCCAAGACAAACTACATTATGAGTTGTCCACAAAATGTAACAGTCTGAGATGATTGTCCTTTAAAATAAAGTGCTAAGTGCCCAATTCTTTGGCTTTGAGGTGTAATGTTCATCTGGGCTATGGAGAGAGAGTTCCAGTTAGCACAGGGATGCCATTATCCACCATGCTGTCCCTCCTACTTCATCCTGAGTCTATAAAGATAGAGAGAGGTAACTAAAGGTTTTGGCAGGTGTATAAAAGGGTTACTTCCTTAAATGACTATCCATGCCCCATTTAATCTCCCCTCTTTTATTTTCTCAGCTATTATGCAGGTTTTCCCTTCTTTCCATCTTTATTCTTTTTTGTTCACATATGAGAAAATCTGGCAATGACTGAAATTAAAATTATTCTAAAGCAGTTAGAAAGGAACCTGGCCCTATTCTCCACTGTTATTCAGAAACACTACCCCCCTCTTTCCCCCATGAGCCCACCAAATGAAATCACAGCTAAACTGAGCCTTAAGAGAAATTAATGCAAATGGAAATGAACTTAGTAAAAATTAAGTAACCTCACTGTAATAAGATTAGCTGACATTTGCAAAGCAGAATAAGTTTACTTATATCCATTATCATGTTTGAACCTCATAATAACAACTTTGAGGTATTATCACGCCTTTATAAATGGGGAAACTGAGTCTCAGAGAGATTAAGTGACTTGCACAATTTTCAGTGGAATTTGAATTACAGAGCCAAGGATGGAACTGAAGTCTTTAAGCCCACTGCACTATCCTGCCTCCCTAGAAGGAGTGAATTGCTCTTGCTTCCTGTAACTAGTCAAGATTAACACAAAGACCTATTTCATCATAAGAAAATCATAATAAAATTTGTGGGCAAGGATCACTTCTTGTCTCCTGTATCATGTAGCACTCAGTGTTGTGCTAGACTCAGAGGAACCAAGCTATGATTTCATCAGTGTAGGGAATTCCCGTTATGGAAAGTCTCTTCATTGACACAGATTAGTATGTTCTCTGTATTTTACAGTCTTAAAGAATTGCCTGAGGGCACTGAGAGGTTTAATGACCTCACTGCTGGTCACATAGCTAGTATGTGTCAGAAGAAACACTGGAACCCAAGTCTTCCGTAATTCAAGCCCTGCCTTCAATCCAGGACCCTATACTGAATTTCAGGCACTCAGCATACACTTAGTCAAAACTTACTGAGAATGGAGAAATTCTCATGATTTTATGTAGAAAGAAAGAGTTTTCCTTCCATAATATGAAACTGGTATCTTTCCAAATTCTTTGCAGGATCTCATGAGTTTGAAAAACTAGGCTATATCAGAAAAACTAACTCACAGTTTTCTTCTGGATTCCTCCAGAAGTGTGCCCCTGTTAAAAACTCCAGATGGCTTCCATCCCAAAATGTTTGGATACTTCCTCCTATGTTACTCCCCACATACACACACACACACACACACACACACACACACACACACAATTTGGAAGGGTTCTCAGTCTTTGATGTTTGTAAAGAACTGTGTTTTTCGGGATGATACATGACAATTTATATATAAACAATTCTGTCGCTAGATGAAAGAAATCTTTGGCAGCTGGTAAAGTGAGGAGGGGAGATGTCATCACCGTGAAGAAATAGCTCTGGAGTTGAACACTATCTAAGCTTTGAAGGGGGTTGTAAACCCTTTAGGGGTTCAGTATGTGCCTGGCGACGACATTTTAAAATCCCCGTTTGTGTATAAGGCAGGGCATGCTACAGTTAGCGAACCTTATTCCATGCTCTTTCGAGAATTCTGAGATGGTTTGATGATACACTCGATTGCGGATGACATCCATGTCTCCCCTCCTTTCCCTATGTCTGATCTCTGACAGTCAGGTAAAGGGTACGAAGGGAGTTAAGAGCTCAGAATACCACGAATGCCCGGTGTGCATTTGGAGTGCTGGAGGAGATGGACACTAATTCTCCTCTCAGTGCTATCTGGCTCCCCCAAACTTGACCCCAAGAAAAATCCACCACATCAGAACGCAGGCACACTTCAGACACTTCAAAGAGTTCCATTAGTTAACAGCCAGCCTTGAAGGGGTGCAGCGGTGGGCAACACCGCTGAGTTCAACTTCACCCTTCCCTTCGGGGCCACTATAAGCCCAACATGAGCGTCCCTCAAGGAGAGGGCGTTTGCTGCTGTTGGGTTTCCCTACATCTCCGCCATCCTCTTTGGGGCTTTTCCCATATGGGACCACAAGAATAACTGCAAGTGTACTGCTCCTTGGGAGAAATGGTGGTTAAGTTGAGAAGTCGCCAGTCTCTCTCCGGCCCCGGCTCCAATGCAGAGGAGCTGAGGAGGGCTGCCGTCACCTCCGCTGATGCTCTCAGCCGGAACCTCGGCGTGGAGAGGGCATCTGAGACCCTAGGACAGCGAGCGATGGGTTGGCGTAAACCCCAGGTCTCAGTGGCACGGTCTCAGGCTGTGCTCCAGCCGAATCCCCCTCCCCGATGACGTCCACGTACACCGTCCCCCAGACAGTTCTCAACTTTGCTGCCCTGTCCCCCAGGGAGACTCTCCCCGTGCTTCCCTCGGGATCTGACGCCTCTGGCTAGTGGATGTCCCGGGGTGGGAGGGATGGGGATTCACTGCCCGCCGGAGAGTCAAGACGAGAGCACTGTCAGAACCCCCCGGATGCCCTGCTCAAAACTTGAAAAAAAGAAGTGTCATGCATTCACCCACCTCGAAGAAAGTCACTCGGCTGCTCATCTTGGCTGCCTGCGGCCGCTCCGCTCACTAGCTGGGACTGTGCCCTGCTCAGGCTACCCAGGCAAGAGCCTAGACGCCACGGCTTCCTTTCTCTCCCTCCTCCCTCCCCCTCCTCCGCCCCCTCCCCCCAGCAGAGAGGCGCCGCACTTAGTTTGGAGCCCCTTACCCCCCCCTCTAATGTCACCTCTCCAGCCTGTGCTCTGGGACGCTCTGCAACCAATCAGGAGACAAACCCCTTCCCCTTTCTCCCTCCCTCCTCCTTCCCCCGCCCCCCACCTCCTCCATCCCCAGCAGCAAAGCTAAGCCGGGGGTGGATAGCGGCGCCTGCATCTCTGCTCCCAGCCCGGGCCAGCAGGCGGGGAGAACTGCCCAGCCCCTATCCATCACCAGCACGCCCGCCGGGGCTGCAGCTCCAAGCTAGATCAAGATGCGCTGGGGGAGGGAGGCAGAGAGGCGGGGGAGTGGAGATCCAGCCCCAGACTGGGGGCAGGGGGTGGAGGGTTCCCTTACGTTGATGTAGGGATTGCTGCTCCCTCCTCGCAGTCCTGGAAAGCAGTTGGTGAGACTTTGGTACCAGCGATGAAGCGCTGGGAAAGGACAGTCACGGAGCAGCGCCGCCCCCTCCCCCTTTCCTTTCTCCTTCCTTCCCTCCCTCCCTCCTTCTCCCAGGCGAACCTCAGTAACGTCAGTGAGGAGCCAAGAGCTGACTGCGCTCCTGCTCCAGCTGGCTGCTGACGACACAGAGGTCTATCAGTGGCAACCAGGGCCCTGTCCTCGGATGCTTCTCGCATCTCTTCAAAGCGTTCCTTGGATTGCTCTTATTGCCCCGTGGTGGAAATACTGGATCCTTTTCTCTGCCCCGATTAGGACACAACTCATAGCCCTTGGGTAGAAGAATGTGCCAGCCAGAAGGCTGTCTCCCACTTAAGGCACAGAGTGATGAAGGAAGGGTGAGGGAGGAAGAGGAGGAACTTTATTTCTCCTTCCCAACTTGGAAATCCTAAAGGTGAAGAAGCCAGAATACAGACTCTGTGACATCTCCCAAGGAGAGGCACTGTTGTGCCTGGGCCTCACTGTGGCTTCTGCCCAGACCAGAGGACATGGCCCAGAGAAACCCCAGCCAAATGAACGTAGCAAGAAAAGTCTAAGGCTAAGGGGGGAAACGAGAAAAGTAAAGATGCCTCCATCTCCAAGGCCCGTAGTTATCACATGGTTCTATTTGCCACCTCTGAAGGTCCTTGTGGTACAGTTGGTTTGAACTTTGCATAACCCCACAGAAGGGGACCACCCACAACCCTGCTCGTTATTGCTTGTCTTCCAAATGTGAAGAAATGAACATGAAAACAGCTTTCACAATCTGCAGGTACTACTTGGGTGTAATGGCTTTAAGACAATCTACTGCAAAAAGGAGGGGGTAGGCTTCTTGGGAGTTTCATGTATGAGGCTGGGGTCTAGTGAAGCCTATGATCAGTTTGAAATAACGTGGTTTTTTTTCAAAATCATAATGGAATAAAATGGCAAATTTCAGTTTAGAGATGAGTGAAAAAAGAAAGCTGTATTTTCCCCCCCTCACAGACCCTCTGAAATCTGAAGACCTTCATGGTAAGAACTCCTGGTGTAGGATAATATTTATATCGTCAGCTGCTGTTACTACTGATGCTGGTCACATGTACACCTGTAATTTAGAAGGACAGATGAGGACGGCAGGCCCTTCCACACTGCATACCTATGAAAAACATCTTTTGGTTTGTAGCCACATCCCATTGTTTAATGAGGCCGTGGCTATAGGACATTGGTCACCTGAAAGTCCAGGATGTCCCTGGACTGGAGCAAAAAAGTAGAACCTCATGAGATGTAGCAGGTGTAGAAGCACAGACAATGCTGAGACAAATGAGAAAACAAAGAGATAGATAGATAGATAGATAGATAGATAGATAGGTAGGTAGATAGATAGATAGATAGATATGGCATATTACAAAGAGGGAATTATGTTGTAATGATTACCACCGTTATAACTGTTATCTAGTTATATAATTTGGATAAAAGGGGGCATTAGAATAAGATGCAAATCTCTGGAGAATGTATTATGTTGAGTACTTATGTGAGTACTTATATATGTCTCCTCCTATAGATATAAACTCCTTGAAGGCAGGGATTCTTTCATTTTTGTCTTTGTATCTCCAATACCTAGTACAGTACCTAGCACACAGCGGTCAGTTAATAAATGCTTGTTGATTGAATGTGGTGGTGTAATATGGTGTTAGATAATGCCACACGGCAGCGATAGCAATTGGCCACAAAAGGAATATTCTAGAACACTCAAGGATGAAGGTGATGGTGAGAGAAAGTGTAGAAAGGAATATGATAGCAGGGATCACTCCCTAAAATGAGGCCGTGAGAGCTCTTGGATACACCAGAACAGTTTCCCTCCTCTCTTCCAAAGGCAGTAGAAGAATGCTTTTTGTTGGTGTTCAGTCATTTTCAGTCATGTCCAACTCTTTGTGACCCCATTTGGGTTTTCTTGGCAAAGATACTGGAGTGGTTTGCCATTTCCTTCTCCAGCTCATTTTGCAAATGAGGAAACTGAGGCAAATAAGATTGTGTCTTGCTCAGGGTCACACAGCTAGTAAGTTTCTGAGGCCAGATTTGAACTCAGGAAGATGAGTTTCCCTAACTCTACATCCAGCAATCTATCCACCGAGCCACCTAGTACCCAACACGTCATTTTCTTTTTTTAAAAAAAGTTTAATTGTTTTTGCTGTTACATTACATTTATTTTCAAATGTGCTCCCTCTCCCTTACCTATCCATTGAATCTCCCCTTGTTAAAAAAAGTTTTGGGGTCATTTTGAAAGCAGTTCAGCTGGACAGCTATGCCACATGGTCAACATTCTACACTCAGTTACTCACTTCTCCAATGAAAGAAAGAAGGTACATTTTCTTGTCTTTTCTCTGGGGATGAGCTTGATCAGTATAATTACACAGAATTCAATTTCATTTTATTCTTTCCATTTGCCCCAACGTGTCATTTTTGGAGCGTCTGAGTCATTCCCCATCCTTTAGAGACTCCATTAGGGAAGGGAGTAGTGATTAAAGGAAGTTGGTTCTACATATTTGCCTTGTGGGATTGCAGATTGTCTTTGTTCAAAGGCCTCCTCATCACAGATGGCTACAATCCAGGCTGACCTAGTGACTATTGCTGTTGATTTAAGATTACATAGTTATGCCAGTCTTGAACTTGAATCTCACTATGACTCTGCAGAATGTCTCCTCCTTCTCTAGAAGCTTACTATTGAGTAATCAGAAGATGGTGTGAATGTCACTTTGTGAAGCGCTGGTTACATGCCGAGGAGGAGGTCGGTGTGTTCAACCTTCAGGGTCACATATATAAAGTTATTCTTTAGGTCCAACCTTAACTAGTGGTAGAATCAAAATAAAGTTTCCAGTTTAGGGCTTGAGTATATCCACTGTCTCTTTATTTTGTTGAGTAGGTACAAGCTGTTGATAATTATGAATTGGTCCTTGGCATACTCACTAAACAAGAATCCAGCACTGTGATTGGGTAGTAGCCCATGGCTCATGGATAGTGTGCTAGGTCTGGGGTCAAGGAGATCGAAGTTCAAACCTGGCCCCAGACAATTGCTAGCTACAAACCTCTGTCTGCCTCAGTTTTCTTGACTGGAAAATAGTAACACCTATTTTTCCTTCCTTCCTTCTTTCTTCCATGGCCTAAAATTCTACAAGGGAAGTTGACCCAAGAAGGATGAGAATGCAATTGTGATGACACAGAGATAAGTAATTCATATGAGAAAGAAAAAATGGAGGCTATCTAAAAGCTGATGGGGCTGCGTGGAGAACTAACTCAATGACAAATTCAAACTTTAAAAAGGCATTTGTAGAAAATAGAAGCAAGGACGGATAAGAGGATGAACATCAAAGAGTAGTGTAGTTCTGTAAGAACAGTGTCCGGTACACCAAAGGTCAGAATGAGTTGAGCCTGCTACTGTAGACCAAGTACAATAAAAGAATCCTTTTAACCTAGGGTTCTTAAGCTTTTTTGTGGACCCATTTGGCAGAATGGTGAAGTCTATGGACTCCTTGAAATATTTTTTAAAACTTAGAATTGAAGGAAAATACTAAATTTCAGTTAGAGGTTAGTGAAAATAAAAATGTAATTTTTTTTCCCATTCAGGTAAACAGTTCTTCTGAAATCTATCCATGAACCCACTGGGGGCTCTGTGAACCATAGGTAAAGAGCTCTTGCTTTTAACCTATGTTGGGAGGTAAGAGGCTAATCATAGAAAGGATAAGATCGGTACTCAGGGTGAATGGGATGAGATGACAGACAACACAGGGAAAGCCAAAATGCTTGGTTCTTGTGCATTTGTTTTCTCTGCAAAGAATGATCTTCAGGCTCAGCAGGATAGAATTTTCTTTAAATGGTTACCAAGAGATTGAATATAAGTAAGAATATGGGAGACATGCACCTAGCAGCACTTCTGGAATTTGTCAACCCCCCAACATGTTAGCATATTGAAAAAAAACCTGATTGTTCAGTGGCTGAAAGTTCTTTTGGGTTTTTTTTAAAGTATTTTTTAATTGATCTGTGCCTCCCATGACTCCTTCCTTGAGCTGGGTAAATTGAAAAAACAAACTAAAAAGCAAGCCCAGAAAGTAAATCCCTCAATATATTTCTATAGTCTGACAAAACAAACTCCCAGGGGCAGCTAGATGGCGCAGTGGATAGAGCACCGGCCCTGGAGTCAGGAGGACCTGAGTTCAAATGTGACCTCAGATACTTAGTAGCTGTTCCACCCTGGGCAAGTCACTTAACCCCAATTGCAAGAAAGAAAGAAAGAAAGAAAGAACGAAAGAACGAAAGAACGAAAGAACGAAAGAACGAAAGAACGAAAGAACGAAAGAAAGAAAGAAAGAATAAATTCCCACATTAGCCATGCTAAAAGTTACATGTCTCTTTTTGTATTTTAAGTTCATTGCCTTGGGGCAGCTAGATGGTACAATGGATAGAGCACCGGCCCTGAAGTCAGGAGGACCTGAGTTCAAATCTAGCCTCAGACCAAACACTTGACACTGACTAGCTGTGTGACCCTGGGCAAGTCACTTAACCCCAATTACCTAAAAAAAATGCTCATTGCCTCTCTGTCAGGAGAAAACTGGCATGTTTCATCTTCGTTCTTTTTGACTTGTGGCTTATTATTGTGCTGGTCAGCATTCTAAAGTCTTTCAAAGTTGTTGAAAATTATCTTTGGAAAACTGCAGAAAATAGGAAAGGTGACACAGGTCTGGAGATTGGCAAACAATAGAACTGGGCAGAGCTGGCATTCTACACACTAGTGGCTTTGATTTAGGTTCCTTGCAAACTTCTAGAACGTATCCAGCTTGGTTTGGACTTCAGATTCCAGCTTTGCCATTTACTTCCTGTGTGAACTTGGACAGTCACCTCTGTCATCTCTCTCTGAGTTCCCACATCCATGAAGTAAGGAGGTTGGACTTCACAACCTCCAAGGTCCCTCCTAGCTCTAGCTCTGGGGCTAGAGTAGGATAATGTTGTGCATAGAGAGGTGTCCTTGGAACTAGGAAGACCAGGATTGAAGTCCCTCATCTGACACATACTGGCTATATGGCCTTGAGCAAGTGACTTAACATCTTAATGTTTGAAACAATTCTCTAAACCTATAGATTGTAGAGAAGTTGCTGACCTGCCCTGGTTGAGGGAATTTCTTCATCCAAGTAGTTCCCTAAGCCAACAAAATCACAAATCCATTCTCTCTCCCCTTTTATTAAAGAAATAGTAACTATCTATAAAATTCAGTAGCAATCACTAAGAGTTAGCATGGCTTAGTCAAGCCAGACTAACCTTATTCTCTCTCTTTTTTAAACAAGTTATGAGATCAGAAATATTCTATAGACAAAGCTTATTCATATTTTAACAAAGCATTTGATAAAGTTTCTCAGGTTATCTTTGTAAACAAAATGACCAGATGCAGATTCCACCAGAGGTACAGCCATTCCTCAGCTCACTCCTGAATGATACTTGAATCCGATTAAAATGTAAATGGGAAATATTTAACAAATTAAATAAAAATATAATGAACAGGTAATATTACATTTTAAAACTAAATCAATATATGGTCCAGAGGGATCCTTGTATATGAATGAGGCCCCCTCCCTTTCTATTTGAGTTTGATACCACTGATATAGCTCATCCATATTTTAACAAAGCTTTTGACAAAGTCTCTCTCTCTACCTTTGTGAACAAAATGGCCAAATATAGATTAAACAATAATACATTTAGGCAGATCCAGGTCTAGTTGAATGACAGGATCCAAAGAGTAGTCAGTCATTAAAGAATCAATGCTAATCAAGGGGGAGGCTCCTACTCTAAGAGTCCAGGGATCAGTCCTTGCCTTTCTGCTGTTCAACATTTTTTATCAATGATGTGAATGAAGGCACAAATGATGTGACTCTCAGACTTGCAGATAACACAAAATTGGGAGCTGCCAGCCAACAGGTCAGCTGCCTTCAACTGTCTGAAGGGGTACCATGAGAAGAGAGATTAACCTTGCTCTACCTGTGCCTAGGGGGCAGAGCAATGGATAAAAGTAGCAGAGAGGTAGATATTGGTGCAGTGGCTAACATGCCGGTCTGGAGTCAAGAAGACATCAGTTCAAATTTTACCTCACATGTTACTAACTGTGTGACCCTGGACAGGTCACTTAACCTTTGCCTCAGTGGTAAAATGAGAATAACATTAGCACCTAAATCCCAGAGTCGTCGTGAGAATCTGGTGAGATGATATTGTAAAGTACCTAGCACAATGTCTAGCACGTAGTAGGAGCTTAATAAATGCTCTAATAACTAGAGCTGCCTTGAAGTGAGATGTTAAGTTGTATGGTAGATTAAGTACTAGACTGGTTATTAGGAAAACTTGAGCTTGAATCCTGCCCCAGACACTTAGCTATGTGTAACCTTGGGCAAGTCACTTAAACTGTGCCTGCCTCAGTTTCCTTATCTGTAAAATTTGGATAATAATAGCACCTATTTAATAGGTTTATTAGGAAGATCAAATGAAATATTTGTAAAGCATATGTGAATGTTAGCTCTTACTGTTAACAGACTCTCCACTGCTCGAAAGAAGTATTCAAGCAGGCATTGGGTGGCCACTTGCTGTGTTATGACCACTTTTTCCTTTGCTCACAGAGAGAGATCTATTTCATGTTCAGTAGGGAGTCTTAAGTTATCTATTAGTCAGGTTAGATGGCAGTTTTCCCTTAATAATAAGAGGATTATATGAAAGCCCACTTTGTAGAATGGATCCCTGTTCACTAAAGGGATTAGGTGAACTTTGTGGTCTTTTCCAACCCTGTGATTAAATGATCCCCAACAAATCCCTGGTACAATACCTACCTAGCAAGTCTTCCTGTCTCCATTCTTTCTGATCCACATATCATACTACTTCTAGAATAACCTGTCTTACAGATATGTTAGCAGGGTAGAGACTTTATAACTGGGAGGGAAACAGAACAAAGATGGTCAATTCTACTCCATTACAGTCTTGCTGGAGGAAAGGGTAGGGGTGGGAGGCAGGGTGGAGGGATGATTTTCTTGGACCACTAGTGACATGATGGGAGTGGAAAAGCATTGAAATGAATTAGTAGCTTAGACAGAAATAAAGTTATTCAAAAGATAGGCTTGCCTAAAGTCATAAAGGGAGAGTTACAGTTAGGATTGACAGGATCATGGAATCATAGGATCATAGGTTTAGAGTTGAAAGAGACCTTAGAGGTCATCTAATCCATGTTCTAGAGAGATGTTTTTGTAGACTCACTTTACAAATTCAAATTCAAATTCTCTAATGGTCAGTCTGGTTCTTTTCCCACTACACCACACTTGTCTGATATTAGTTAAGACACTATGCTCTCATAAGGATCATAACAGACTCATTCCAGTACTACTAGTATAGACCTTAGTCAACTTACTTAATTTCTCTAGGACCAAGATAGCAAACAGAAATTTATGACCAAAAGCTATTCTCTGATATGTAAATGGTCAAAGCATATAAACAATTAGTTCTCAAAAGAATTGTAAATCATTCTCAACCGTATAATGTTCTAAATCAATAATAAAAAAAAATGCAAATCAAAACAATCCTGAGATTCCACTTCATACCTAGCAAATTAACAAAGAGGACAAAAGACGGACATAGTCAAGTAGGAGGAGTTGTGGATTATTGGTGGAGCCACAAACTGGTCCAACCATTTTGGAAAGCAATTTGAAATTCTATAAACAAAATGACTAAAATGTCCATACCCTTTGACCCAGAGGTTTCATTCCTAGATATATACCTAAATGAGGTCAATGACAAAAAAAACCCAAATATATACATAGTAGCACTTTTTGTGGTATCAAAGAACTGAAAGCAAAGTAGACATCTATCAATTAGAGAATGGCTAAGTAAGTTGTGTTTTATGAATGTAATGGGATAGCACTCTATGAGAAGCAATAAATATGGTGAACATAGAAAAGCATTGGAAGACATATGTATTAATAAAAAGTGGAATAAGCAAAACCAAGAAAATAATATACACTATGACTATAACAATGTAAAATGAACAAAACAACAGTAACAACAAATCACAACTGAAGGCTACAAAATTATAGCAGTCAGATGGGTCAGTAGAGTGCCAGGAGCCAGGAAGACCTGAGTTCAAATCTGACCTCAGACACATATCTATGTGATCCTGGGCAAGTCACTTAATCTGGTTTGCCTCAGTTTACTCATCTGTAAAAATGAGCTGGAGAAAGAAATGGCAAATCACTTTAGTATCTCTGCCAAGAAAACTCCAAATGGGGTCACAAGGAATGAAACATGACTGAAACAACTGAACAACAATGACAAGTGCAGGCTCTATGGGAAGGATTAGGGGGAAGTATACAGTGGAATATATAACTGATGTAAAAACAAAATACCTCAATACAAATTTGTCTATAAAAAAATTTCTCTGGGACTCAATTTACTCAGCTGAAAAATCAGGATTGTATTAAGTGGTCTTTTGTGGCTTTTAATTGTATCTGAAAAATTGAAAAAGTGGAGGTTGGTCAAGCCTCAGGTGATTTATCCATCAAACAAACATTTACTAAAAGCCTATCACATCCAGAGCACTTTGTTAGATACCAAGAGAAACAGGAGTTAAGACATGGCCCCTGCCCACACAGAACAGTTTGGCAGCACATATGACACAGATGACTATAATCACTGATTCAGAACACTATTCCTTATGATAGAGGCACTGTTGAAAAAGGCATAAAATCACCACCACAGCTTTTAGACTTGACAGGAGTTTTTAGGCAGTCTCTAAGATATGAGTTAAAGAGATACCAAGTTGCTGATATGAATGAGTGAAAGGGTCCCCATACTAATGAAGTCATGGAACCACACCCAAAGGTTCTTAACACTTGATTGTTATAGTTAGCATTTATAGATCACTTTATAGCATTTATAAAGCATTTTAAGTTTGGCAAGGTGCTTTACAAATATTATCTTATTTTATCCTCATAACAGCCCTATCAAGTAGGTGCTATTATTGTTCCCATTTTTATAGATGAGGAAACTGAGGCAAACGGATTAAGTGAGTTGCCCACGGTCACATAGTGAATGTTTGAGGCAACATCAGAGCTCAGGTTTTCCTGACTCCAAGTCCAATGCTCTATTAGCTATACTACCTAGTCATATCATTCTCTCATTCAATAATCTCAGGTCTTCTCAGCTTTGAGGACAGCTTTATAATCAATGTGACATGCTGCCCCCTCACATCTTTAAAAAGACATTTTTTTCCTTAAATTTATTAAATATTTGTCCTTGTGTTGAAAATAATTTTGAAGTTATATAAACTGTGCAAAATTAGGGAAAATATCACTCATTATCCAGGCACCTGTATATTCAGTGATGATTATAATAACAGATGGCAACATCAAAACCTTATACCATGGTCATTTAGTGCCAACACAATTTTTTTCTGTTTACTGTGGGATAATGCAGTCTTAATTAAAAAAAAAAAAAGCTATGTCTTTTGTTTTAACATCATACTCATTTCCAAATGTCTCTTCTCTCTCCTACCCAGGGAGTCTTCCCTTGGGACAAAGATTAAAAAAGAAAAAAGAATTCAGCAAAACCAACCAGTACTCAATTGGGTATGATAGCATATGTAACTTCCCACAACGCTATTCCTCCACCTCTCCAATGAAGAGAGGGAGATACATTTTCTCATCTTTTTACCAGATTCAGTGTTGGTCATCAGTGGCAACATTTAATTTGGCTTCCTTGATCTTTCCCTTTACGTTATTGCAATCCTTGGGTATATGGTTTTCCTGGTTCTGCTTACTTCACCCTGCAACAATTCACATAACTTCTCATGCTTCCCTGCATGCTTCATACTCATCATTTCTTATGATGCAGTACATGCTTGGACCCCAATTCATTTAGCCATTTCCCAATCAACAGGCAACTCCTTTGATTCCATTTTTTCTGCTACCAAAGTGTCACTGTGAATATTTTTATGTATGTGGTAACTTTCTTTTTGTCTTTGACCCTCCCCTCTCTTCCCTCCCCCTTGAGATATAAACCTAACAGTGAAATATCTGGGTCAAATGGTGTGGACGTTTTAGTCACTTTACTAGCATATTTGCAGATTGCTTTCCAGGGTGGATGGACTAATTCACAGGTGTACGAGCATTGTAATAATATGTTTGTCTTCCTGTAGTCCCTCCATCATTGACTATTTCTGCAATGTCGTCTTATACTCTGTCCCATTGCTTTTCAGCCAACTTAGCAATTGGATAGATAGCCTTCCAGTTCTGCCAAGTATGGCTTGTGTCTTTAATAATCTCCATTTGGAATTTGAGGGGGAACAGGACTACAAGGGAGGTAAAGCCTGGCTTTGAGTAATAAATACTTTTATCTGTGCTTAAGCCAACCCCTTTGAAGGACAGTTTGCCTAGTCATTGCCTCCAGATGTTGTACTGCCAACAAGACATGTGACAGTTACCTAGTACTTGTAAGATATCTCAAGTTAAAACCAAAAAGTACAATGAAAGATGATTAGGCGTGCATATGTGGAAAGAGAAATTGAAAACAGCATTCATTTTACAGATCAGGTGGAGGTGAGCTGACTTGTCCAAGGACACACAGGTAGTAGTAAGCATCAGAGGTTGGATTTGAACTCAGGTCCACTAACTCCACAGTTAATTCTCTCTCCACTATGCCTATTTGTGTGTGTCACTTACAAATCAACAGGTACTCAGCAACTACTTCCTGCTTCGCTGGTTACTGTGCTAAACAAACATGGACTAGGCAAAGGAAGTTTAAAACGGATCCTTTGCTTTCAAGATGCATATAATTTCACTGAAACAAGACTGATGTACCTTAAGCAACTTTAAAGAATCAACTATTACAGAATGCAAGACATAAACTATTAGGTGCTAAACTGTGGATAGGTACAAGTGGCAAGCTTTGTACTACCATGTGACCTCTGAAATGGCAAACACACAAATATCTTTGCCAAGAAAATCTCAAAGGGTCATGAAGAGTTGAACATGAACAGAAAATGACTGAAAAACAAAAAGGAAGCATGCATCCATCCTTTCTTTTAATAAATGGAAAACGACTAAAGTGTAAAATTTTGTATATGCATGTGTAATATTTGTAACATATCAGTCACAATAACTCTTTTATGTTGTTCATTTAGCTTTGTCCAGGGATTGTATAGGGGATAAGTTCCACTGGAAATACACTGGGAGCAAAATTTATTAATAACAGTTTTAAAAAATTAAAAAATACATCTAACCACTATAATATTTGAAAAATGTAAAAGTTAGAGTTAGAAAAATAAACTTGTAGTAACACAAAGTATTCCCTACGCTTTTTTTGTTTTAAAACATAACCATATTTGACAAAAGGAATATTTTAATATGTGTGCAATAAATTATATCATAATCATAAAAAAACATATCTTTCCTAGGTACCACATTAGTTATAAATTTTAAGAAAAACTGTCGTTTCATATTAGAATCCTAAGCAGCTCCTCATAAAACCATTTTTTAAAAAAATTTACAGGAAAGAGATGTGCTTATGCAGATTCATAGAGAATAGAAGACAAATAGGAGTTGTACACATACACAAGTACCTATATGAATTGGGTGTTGGTGTCTGTTTTATTACACACAATTGTTACAAAAAAGTATACGGTGAAATGTTTTATCACGGATTTCAGTGGTTCCATTTAGTGATTCTCAAACTACATAGAGGTTTGTGATGGTCATCCAACAGATTTGCTCTAAAGTCTTTACTGGCACATGAAGTAGTAAATAATTGCAGAATATTATGAGCATTATATTGTAAGAGTGGGGGTTTGAGGGAAAAAAATGTTGAGAAACACTGGTGTACACAAAGGCACTAAGAAATATCATTTTGTGAGTCATTTTGTGAGCTATTTGGACATTTCATATTGCATGTACCCCTGATAAGTATAATATATAATATGTTCCCAAGAACATAATATATTCCTAAAAATAATCATGAAAATCACCATGGCCTATGTACAATATCTGTTACGAAAGGAAATTCTTCAAGAAACACCAAAAGGCCTTCCACATTAAATTAACATATATTTTAACATTTAGTAACATCATCCCAAATGTAGACATTGGGAAGATGGTAGAAACTCTTATCAGGAATAAAGATTGAATGTAAAAAGTGGAAAAGGACCCACATGTACAAAACTATTTATAGCAGCTTTTTTTTATGGTGGCAAAGAATTGAAAATCAAGGGATGCCCATCAATTGGGGAATGGCTAAGCAAGTTGTGGCATATGAATGTAATGGAATACTATTGTGCTATAAGAAATGATGAGCAGGCAGATTTCAGAAAAACCTAGAAAGACTTATATGAACTGAGGCTGAGTGAAATGAGCAGAACCAGGAGAACATTGTACACAGTAACAGCAACATTGTACAATGATCAACTTTAATAGACTTAGCTCTTCTGAGCAATGCAATGATCTAAGACAATTCCAAAAGACTCACAATGGAAAATGTTATCCACATCCAGAGAAAGAATTATGGAGTCTGAATGCAGATTGAAGCATACTTTTTTCTCTCTTTTTTTTGTTCTGTTTTTTCTTTCTTGTGGTTTTCCCACTTTGTTCTGGTTCTTCTTTTACAACATGACTAATGTGGAAATATGTTTAATATGATCGTACATGTAAAGCCTGTATCAGACTACGCATCATCTTGGGGAAGAGGAAGGGGAAGGAGGGGAGAAAAGAATTTGGAACTCAAAATCCTGTAAAAGTGAATGTTGAAAACTATCTTTGAATGTAATTGGAAAAAATACAATACTATTAAATGGGGGGGGGGTGGAGAATAGCCATGGAAGATAATCAATAGCATTACTTTATAGAACTAAGAAACAGTGAAGGGTCAAATCAGTTTAAAGAAAGTTTGGCAAGAGCCCCAGCTAGCAAAAATATTCTGAAAGCATTTATGGATGAAACTGAAAAGGCAACAAAGAGATGAAAAAAGAAAATGATTTACGAAGATTTTTGTTACAAATTATTTTCACCGTCAAGGTAAGTGGAACCACTCTGAACATCATGGTCCCAGATGAGCTATTAGAGGTTGAAATAGCACTAAAGAATTCTAGGGAGGAACTGGGTAAGAATGATGAGGATTTTATTATTTCTCATGAAAGGGGTACATAAGAAAAAGAATATACAGGGGCAGCTAGGTGGCGCAGCGAATAGCGCACTGGCCCTGAAGTCAGCAGGACATGAGTTCAAATCCTGCCTCAGACCAAACACTTGACCCTCACTAGCTGTGTGACCCTGGGCAAGTCACTTAACCCCAATTGCCTAAAAAACAAAAAGGAATATACAAACACAGAAGGGGTGGGGAGAATTTACCATCCTATGAAGTTCAATATTATTTGAACCAGTCAAAGGAGGATTGAGCACAAGCACATAAAGAAAATCTCACAGGGAACTAGAGAGGGATAGTAAAAGGGTAGAGGGCTATATAAAGAGAGAGAATCGTCATGGAAAGAATAGTAATAAGTAAAACAAACTTTGACTTTGGAGGATTGCACATAAATTGTATGAGAATACTTTAAGGAAGTGGTGAAAGAAGGGTGGAATGATTTTATGAAAATGGTTCTCCAAGGGTGAGCTGAAAGTTAAGTGATTAATGTTCTGTTTTATGAAGCAAAACGTTAACCAAATTTTCACTTGAGTTCTGTAATTATGTTTTATCTCACTGTGGAATTTTATCCATTTGAGAATACTATGAATAACTTGAAAATGGCCTGTACAAGAGGGTTTTCAGAGGCATGGGCTTGCTCTGCTAGTGTTTAGCAAGTGCTCTGCTCTTGCTAGGCAGAAATATTTAGGATTTGTTAAATCTAAAAGGATAAAAATTGTTTCTGATATGCTTGTGCCTAAAATGTAGAATTTTCTTCCAGTCTCAGGATTGCTGTTCAGTCACCTGTGATCAAGGAAAGAAACACAAAGCAGAAGAGGCACCTGGTGACTTGAGATTTGAGAATTAAGTCATAAAATCGCATGGGCAACTGTCTTCTCACTGCTATGTGCACGTAACCACCAATGCTACCACTAGGGAGGGAAAAGAGTTGGAAGTCTAAGGGAGGTTCAGCAGAATCTCAAATGACATTCTAGAAAGAAGGAAAGAGAGAAGTGGTTTCTCCTTTTAAAGCCTACTGGGTGAATGGCTACTTCCTACCTTTCCAGTCTTCTTACCCTTACTCCTCTCCATAGACTCTATAATGCAGTGACACTGGCCTCCCTTCTCACACAAAATGCTCCACTTCTGCAACTCCTGTGCATTTTTCACTGGCTGGCCCCCATGCCTGAATACTTTCCTTCCTCACCCCTGTATTCCTGGCTTCCTTCAAGTCTCAGAAAAATCTCAACTTTTGCAAGAAGTTTTTCCTGATCCTCAGTAATCTTAATTATCTCTGAGATTATCTGTATATATTTTGTTTGTATATAGTTTTTTGCCATGTTGTTTCCCCCATTAGAAAATGAGCTCATAGAGGACAGAGACTGTTCTGCCTGTCTTTGTATCCCCAGTGCTTAGCACAGTGCATGGCACATAGGGGTTTAATACATACTTGTTGACGTGGCTATTTCTGGTTCAGTCAACAAACATCTTTGACTCCCCTTCCCTGCCTTTCACGGGGACAAGAAACTAATTAAGAGTCTCTGGTTACACTTTAGCCCCTTTAATAAAGGGCCTAGTTCCATTGGAAATGCTCCAATCCTCTACCAATGTCCTCTTCTTCCCCCAATATATCTGCTTTTCTAATGCTCCTCCATGGGGCATGCCTTCTCTAGACCTGCACAATCCTATACCAACACAAAGCATCAGGTGTTTGTAGAGAAAGATAACACATATAACGTCTTCACCTTTATACTTTTATTCCTTAGGAGACTGCTTCAGTGGTGCTATCCTTTATCCCTCACATCTCACTCTCTGCTTTGGACTCTCCAATATTTTAATTGGTGATGAGAAAAGGTGCTATTTTAAGAGTACCCCTACTTCTAAATCTGTGCTGAGAATTTTAGATATTTTTATTGGTTGAGGAGGCAAAAGGCCTGGCCTGGCTTGTCATTAGCCTTGCAAGTTTATCATCCACGGCATATATGGAAGTGATGGCGTAGGGTGAATGGTGGGGAAGGGCAGGGGGGACACCTACATGGCTTTATCTTGTAGGTGCACGTAATTTTATCAAATATGAGCAGGAGTTGAAGGAGGCTCACACAGTGAATCTTCTTCAGGAAAAAAAACAAGTAAAAATATTACTGTGTGTTAAGTGTTCACATGTGCTATGAAATACAAGCATCTCTTTTTACTTGATATCTTCCTATCTAGGGGAACTAGTTTGCAGATACCATCACACATACACGATAAACACTCAAAAATGACTAAACAGTCACTCATTGGAACTCACTGGAACTGTAGTTCCCCATATAACCCTCCACCCCATACAACCCAGCATTCAAAATGTTCCCAACCAGCTAAGTAACTAGAAGCAATCTAATTCAAGTTTCTCCCTTCTTACTAAAGGAAAAAAAAATATGTAGGTAATAGCTGAGGCCACTGGTTTCTGTGCCCATATCAATCCATCAACAAATATTTGTTAAGTGCTTAGGATGTGGCAGGTATTGTCCTAACACTGGGGAATCCAAAGACAAAAGTGAAACCATCCCTCAAGGGGCTTACATTCTAAGATGGCAGTTCTATATTTTCTTTCTCATTTTTATGCCTATGACTAGAAAGCTGTTACCACAAAGGAGCAGTCCCATTCAGCCCCTCCCCCCCACCACCATCACCTTTCTCTTTCATAGAGCATCTTTTCTGTCTTCTCTTGGGCTAGTAGGGCTTGGTGAGCACTGAGAAGTCAAAGGAAGAGGAGAATGATTTCAAGTCACTTTCCTTCCCTACCTCAAGCTCTGTTGGAACCATCTGTTCTGGAATACTATCAGTAACAGTAGGGTAGGCCGTGAGTACCTTGCTACCCACAGAGGCAGCCTCACTAACCGGCTGTACCCTCTCATTCCAGCTCATTATCAACTGTGATCAAACAGTAGCATCCTGTTTATCCTGACAAGCAACCGCAAGAATCAGATGTGCAAACAAATGACATCCCTTTGTGCTCATTTCCTATGGTCCTCACCCCCAGTAAGTGAGTGAAGATGGGGCTTAGCAGATGAGCAAGATCGAATGTTAAGAAATAACATCGTAAGAAATGATAAATGTGAAAAATTCAGGGGAACTTGGAAAGGCCTGTATGAAATGATACAGAGTGAAGTGAGTAAAGCCAGGAGAAGAATTTATACCAGGAAGGGGAAGGGAATGAGTATTTATTAAGCACCTACTGTGTGCTAGCCACTGTGCCAGGGACTTTACAAATGCTATCTCATTTGATCCTCACAATAGTTCTGGGAGGTAGGTGCTGTTATTAATCTGATTTTACAGTTTAGGAAATTGAAGCCAATAGAGGTTAAGTGACTGTCTGAGACTAGATAGGAACTCACGTCTTTCTGACTCTAGGTCCAGCACTCTATCCACTCTGTCACTTATCTATCATAACTACAAAAAGGTAATGTGAGGAACCCAAGAAAACCACTAGAACTTGGATCAATGCAATGACTACTTGGGACTCCAGTGAAACATCATTCTTCTCTCAGCAAAGTAGCAGACTACAGGCGTGCCTTGGGGCATGCGTTGTCAGACGCGGTTTGTCAAGTTGTTTCGTTTAGGTGAAGATTGTTTCAAGGGAGGTGAGGGTGGGGGTGAGGCAGTGAGGATGGAGTCATTGCAAAGTGACTCCTTGTTGAAAATTGTGCATTTTAGTATTTCTATCGATGAATTTGCGATATTATTCATTTTGATACTCCTTTCAGAACTGCAGATTATAAAATATCTAACTGTCTGTTCTTCCCTGTTTGATTCTTGCCCATGTCCTGTACATCTAAAGAAAGAGGTATAAAATTAAAATGTAATTTGTGTTACACTTTTCCTCATAAAAAAAAAAATTGGCAATGGAAATGGAAATGTGGATTAATTTATTAGTTTTTCATTATTCTTTCCTGTTGGCGATAATAGTATTCATCATTTAGGCATTAAATAATTTATAGCATATATATGGGTGTGTATATATGTGTATATATACATGTATTATACATACATACATACATACATACATACATACATACATATATATATGTATACACTCAGAAAGGGATATTCAAAAGCAACAAGTGCCTAGTTTAGTGTCTTTTTTAACAATATATAGAGTCTGAAAATTGAGTTTTGGGTTTGTTTATTGTCTAATGTTCATTGTCTGATAAGTAATTTATTTTTTAAAAAAAGAGGAAAATGACTGATTTTTTTTAAAAAAAGCTGATCAATAAAATGGTGATTTAAAAAGACCAAATGTTTGGATCTGTTTTAAATCAAGTACATATAACTAAAACCTGGCTGGATAAATGAGGAGCAGAGCTCTGGTAAGATTTCATAGTACTGTTTGGTTGTGTTTTTTTTTCCCCTTCTTCAGGCCTTATCACCATGGAAACAGAACAGGAGAACAAAAATACTGAGAAGTAATTATCCTGTTAGTCTCTCCTTGACTTCTTGCTCTGCCCTATTTTCTCTTTTGTCTGGAGCTAAGAGAATCTTATGGGGAAGGGTAGCCTGATTTCTCGTCCTTCTGTCTTTTGTGTAAATGCTATGTAACTATGTCACCAGCTTCTATGCCTAAACTAGAACACAATGAATGAAGCTGTGTTTTGGCTTCTTATCTCTTTTCCATTTCCAGAGCCATAACATGGAAGTGGGAGGTAGCAGGACATGATGGAAAACATTACTGTTTGCTAATCGGGAATGTTAGGGTTGGAATAAGGGTATACCAGGACCTGGAGTAGAAAAACTCTTGGATTCTAATACTGCCTTTGACATTATGTGTCTTATACCCGCTTTGTGCCTTAATTTCTGTCGATGTTAAGGCAGGCACAATAACATCTATAGTATCTGCCTCACAAGATTGTAGTAAGGATCAAAAGAGATAATGGATTTAAAACACTTTCCAAAAGACTAATCAGAATTCCAGAGGCTACATGTTGAAGCCCATGGTGTGCCTCCTGACAGAGAAGTGATAGATTCGAGGCGAAGAATGAGAAGCAAATTTTTTTGAAATGGCCAATAAAAGCACTTGTTTGCTTGATTATGGATGGTTTGGGTTTTTTTGCAAAGATTTTATTATTTTTCAACTGGAGGGAAGGGAGGTGGGAAAGGAGAAGAAAACAATCATTTATTAAGCACCTACTATGAGCCAGGCATTGTGCTAAGTGATTTACAATTATTATTTCATTTAATCCTCACTATAATACTGGGAGGGAGGTGCCATTATTATCCCCATTCCACAATTGAGGGGGGAAAAAAGGTTAAATGACTTGTCCAGGGTCACACAACTAGTAAGTATCTGAGGCTGGATTTGAACTCAGGTCCTCCTGATACCACAACCAGTGCTTTCTCCATGACCTAGCTACCAGGCTAGGAGGAGGAGAAAATGGATTTTGTTGTTCATTGAAAAAAATTAAATTTAAATTTAAAATTCAAAAATAAATAAAGCATTTTGCAAACCTTAAAGTGACATAAAAATGCCAATTATTAACTCTGATGTGGGCACTAATTAATTTGTGCTTGAATTATTGCCATAGATATAGGAGTGGATAGAAGGCTGGACCCAGAGTCAGGAAGACCTGAGTTCAAATGCAGCTCAGACTATTACTAGCTGTGTGATCCTGGGCAAGTTACTGAAGCTTTGTCTGCCTCAGTTTCTTCAATTATAAGAGGGGGATAATAATAGTACTTTATCTCTCAGGTCAAAACCTGTTTTTTTTTCTACTGTAACTTGTTTCATGAATTCATTCATGATCTTAATGCCTTATCCTTGGCATCCTTACAGATGTCCTGGGGAATTAGGCAAAATGGTACAGGCTAGAGTTGGACTTCTTGAATAGATTTCAGGGGATCAATGAAGATGGAAAGAAAAAAGTTACATATTTGTTTTCACTAACTTTTAACTGAAATTTAGCTTTTCCTTCAACTATTCAGAAGCATCATTCAGAGAAAGGCTCCCTAGACCCTGCCAGACTGCCCAAGGGGCCCATGATGCACAAAAAGATTAAGAACCCTTGAGCTAGAGAGAGTTGGTGTGATAGAATGAGAAGAACCTCGGACCAGGTGTCAGAAGACTCAAGTTCTAGTTATGACTGTCACTTTCTATTTATTTGACCTTGGACAAGGCATTTTTCTATGGCCCCCATTTGCTCAATTATCATACTAATGTAACAGTTATGAGGTGGGGTGGTGAGCAAGACCTAAACTGAAAGCTGAGTAATTATGATAATAAAGTGGCTCCCCTCCAACAAGGAGAAAATACATTTCCTCCCTCCCTTGAACAACAGGACTGTTCATCCACTCCTATTTGCCCCCTCATCTTGCTACCTATTGACTCCTTGCAAGATGTTCCTAATATAAACATCCCTTCTCTACTCTGGGAAGTTGTATGAAAGGATATGTAATTTTTTTCTATTTCCGAGTCCCTAGACAGCAGAGGTGAGCTGGCAAAACATCTCAGCGTTATGTCTTTCTCTTCTATGAGCATGCCTCCTCCCCTCAGCTGCCTCCTCCCAACTACATTTCCAATAAGGGCAATGCTTTTTATCAAGACAAAGTCAACTTCCAAAACAATGAAAAATAAACCTACTTTCCCTAAGCCCAGAGGAAAAGGTTTTAGGCTTACATGAGAGTGTTCCTTCCAGGAAAGGAGATACAGAATTACTTCCTAGGGGTCTGTAGTCAGGGCAGGGTGTGGTTCCAGCAATATAGCATCTTTTCCAATTGGGGGCCATCTTGTCATCCTGATCTACACCTTGCCACCAGACCCAGATGGCTCTGGAGGAAAGAGTGAGGCTAGCGACTTTACACAGCCTTCCCTCACTTAAATCCAATTCACTTCCAAGCCCTGGCATCACCTTCCTGATGTCATGATCCCCTTAGAGAATGAAGGACAAACAACATTGTTTCCAATTGGCCCAAATAGCTTTCATATGAGAGCCTCAGCCCCTTTCTTTGTAGCATTTGTTGCCTCAAGCTCCATTCAGTTTCCTACTTGTTCCTTTCTTGTTTCCAGCTCCAGGAATCTACCAGAATCTCTAGTCAAGAGAGTTGCTTTTCACGTATAATGTCTGCCAAAATAACTCTTTAAATGTCACCTGGAGGGATATGGCCTAACATTGTTCGACCAATCATTGCTCCCCTTCCTAATTCACCCAAAAGAGACTTGTTTTCACACCCCATAAATAAATGATAAAGCATTCATTAAGCATGTAAGTGCCAGGCATGGTGCTGGAGATACAAAAATAAGAAAGCTAGAAAGTCCCTGCCCTCCCAGAGCTGACTTTTGATGGGGGAAGACTACAAACAATGAGAATGGGCTAAGGGGACAAAGTAGCATTACTTGAAAATGATTGCTGGGAAATGGAAGGTAAAATAGAGGTCAAAATAGAAACTGAAAGAATTTACTGATCACCTCCTGAAAGAGATCCAAAAATGAAAAACCCCAAGAATATTATAGCCAAATTCCAGAGTTCCCAGGTAAAGGAGAAAATATTGCAAGCAGCCAGAAAGAAACAATTCAAGTATTGTGGAAAAACGATCAGGATAACAAAAGATTTAGCAGCTTCTATATTAAAGGATTGGAGAGCTTGGAATATTCTGGAGGTCAAAGGAGCTAGAACTGAAATCAAGAATTACCTACCCAACAAAACTGAGTATAATCCTTCAGGGAGAAAAAATGGACATACAGTGAAATAGAGGACTTTTAAGCATTCTTGATGAAAAGAACAAAGCTGAATAGAAAATATGACTTTCAAATACAGGACTCAAGAGAAGCACAAAAAGGCGAACAGGAAAGAGAAATCATAAGGGACTTAATAAGGTTAAACTGTTTATAGTCCTACTTGGGAAGATGATACTTGTAACTCATAAGAAGTTTCTCATTATTATGGCAATTAGACAGAGTATATATATATATGTGTGTGTGTGTGTGTGTGTGTGTGTGTGTGTGTGTGTGTATATATATATATATATATACAGAGGACACAGGTGTGAGCTGAATATGAAGGAATGATATCCAAAAAAATAAAATTAAGGAGTGATAGAGGAATGCAGTGGAAGAAAAGGAAAGGGAAAAGTAGAGTGGGGCAACTTATCTCACATAAAAGAGTCAAGAAAAAGCTTTTACAGTGTAGGGGAAGATTAGGGAGGTGACAGGGAGTGAATGAACCTTACTCTCATCAGAATTGGCTCAAAGAGGGAATAACATACACACTCAATTGGGTATAGAAATCTATCTTATCCTACAGGAAAGTAAAAAGGGAAGGGGATAAATGATCAAGAGATATGAACAGTTTTCAGATGAAGTTATCAAAGCTATCTATAGCTGGGTTAGCTAGGTGGTGCAGTGGATAGAACATGGGCCCTGGAGTCAGGAGGACCTGAGTTCAAATCCAGCCTCAGACACATAACACTTACTAGCTGTGTGACTCTGGGTAAGTCACTTAACTCCAACCGCCTCACCAAAAAACAAAACAAAGCAAAGCAAAAAATAACAACCACAACAACAACAAAGCTATCTATAGCCATATGGAAAAAAAATGTTCTAAATCACTATTGGTTGAAGAAATGCAAGTTAAAACAAATCTGAGGTACTACTTCATATCTATTAGATTGGCTAATAGAATAGAAAAGGAAAAGGACAAATGTTGGTGGAAATGTGGGGGAAAATGAGACATTAATGCATGTGGTGGAGTTGTGACCTGATTCAACCATTCTGTAGAGCAATTTGGAACTATGCGCAAAGGGCTATAAAACCATACATAGCCTTTGACCTAGCAATACCACTACTGAATCTGTATCCCAAAAGAGATAAAAACAAAAAACAAAAAGGAAAAGGACCTTTATGTACAAAAATATTTATAATAGCTCTTTTCTAGTAGCAAGAATTAGCAGTTGAGGGGATGTCCATCAATTGGGGAATGGCTGAACAAATTGTGGTATGTGAGTGTGATGGAATAATATTGTGCTATAAGAAATTAAGAAAGACCAGGAAAGACTTACAGAAGCTGATGCAAAATGACATGCACTATGTACAAAGTAACAGCGATATTCTAAGATGATCAGCTGTGAATGACTTAGCTATTCTCAACAGTACAATGACCCAAGACAACTCTGAAGGACATATAATGAAAAATGCTTTCCATTCCCAGAGAAAGAACTGATGATGTATCTGAATACAGACTGAAGTATACTTTTTTTAATTTTATTTTTCTTGAGGGTTTTTTTTGGTCTGTGTTTTCTTTCATAACATGACTAATACGGAAATGTGTTTTGCATGACTACATATGTATAACCTATAACAAATTGCTTGTCTTCTCAATGTGGGGTGGGGATGGGAAAGGAGGAAGGGAGAAAATTTGGAACAAAGTTTTAAAAACAAATGTTAAAATTATTTTTACATGTAATTGGGGAAAAATAAAATACTAAACAGAATTAAAAAAAGAACATCACATGTTTAATAAGCTAATAATAAAACTGAAAGACTATATGGAAGTAACAGTGAGCTGGCCTCAGTATGGAAAACCTGGATGCAAGTCCTCTAACAACAGTGGCTATGCAACCTTGGGCAAAGCTCTTAACTAGTACCCCAGGCAACTCTCTAAGCCTGTAAACTGAAGAGAAAGTGTAGATCTGCAATAGGAGAAATTTCTTACCAAAAACACCCATGAAATCATAGGTACAGTCCAGAAAAAGGTAACAAAATTGCCCATTTTATTTGTGTCCTCATCTGGATTTTTTTGTTTTAAACGCATTTTTGATGTTCTGTCAACCCTCCTTTCTTTTTTAAGTATTTTTGCACCTCTATCACTACCCATTAATGCACACCCCCTTACCCACAGCTAGGTAGAAGCCCTCCCTGTCCTTTGTAACAAAGCATAATTGGCAAGTTAGTCAATAAGCATTTGTAAGGTACCTGCTATGTGCCAGGCACTGTACTAAAAGCTAGGGATACAAAGAAAAGCAAAAGACAGTCTCTGCTCTCAAGGAGCTCACAGTCTAATGGGGGAGACAACATGAAAACGACTATGTACAAACAAGATATAGACAGATGAAACTGGAGACGATTGACAGAGGGAAGGTGCTAGCATTCAGGTGAAGCAGGTAAGCTTCTTGCAGAAGGTGGGGTTTAGGACTTGAAGGAAATCAGAGAAGCCAAGAGGCAGAGATGAGGAGAGACACTGTTCCAGACAGGAAGTGAAGCTAATGAAAATGCCAGGAAATAGGGAGATAGTGTCTTGTGTAAGGAAAAGCAAGGTGGAAGATGAGACTGGAAAGAAGAGAGCATGTGGGAGGGTATAAGAAGACTAGAAAGGTGGGAGGGGACCCAGATGATGAAGGGCTTTGAATGTCAAAACAAATGATTTTATTTTTGATCCTGGAAGTGACAGGCAGTCACTGGAGTTTATTGAGTTGTGGTGACATGGTTAGATCTGTGTTCTAGAAAGATTAATTTGACAACTGATAGAGGATGCACTGGAGTGGGGAGAGACTTGAGGCAGGCAGACCCACCAGCAGGTTACTGCAATAGCCCAGGTGTGAGGGGATAAGGGCTTACACCGAGGTGGCGGCAGCATTGGAGGAGTATACAAAAGATATTACAAAGATAAAAACTGACAGGATTTGGCAACAGTATGGGAAGTGAATGTGGGAATATAAGAATACGGGAGATGAGAGAGACTGAGGAGTTGCAAATCTGGGTGACTAAGAAGATGTGGTGCCCTTGACACTAAAAGAGATGATTAAGAAGAGGAAGGGTTTGGGGAAAAAGATGATGAAATAAGCAAAAGAAATCAACACACTGACCATGTCTAAAAATGTTATGTCTCATTCTGTGCCTCTGGTCCATCCACTATCTCTCTTCCAACAGACACAGCAAATTTGATAAGGGTGCTGTATCTATGCCTTCATCCATGTTATTGATAAAAGCTAGAACAGCGCAAGAGCAAGCACAGATGCTTCCCACTTACATGACAGCACAATTATGATTGCTACTCTTCCCCATGTTTTTTTCTAATTCACTCTGTGCTCCTAACTCTAAGGGAATAAAACCCTTCATTTTTAATACTTTGTTCCTCAGAGAAATTAGCCTCTTTGAGACATTTTAAACATAAGATCATAAAATGTAGAGCTGGAAGGGCTCTCAAAGATCATTAAGTCCAATTTCCTTATTTAAAGAGAAGGAAACTAGGATCCAGAAAAGTTAAACAATTTGCTCATGGTCACATAGGTAATAAATGTCAAAGGCAGGATATGAACCCACCTTCTATGATAACAGTCTATTCTTTCCACTATGTCACCTTACTTCCCAAATGTCAAACAAAAAAAAAATCATGGTTTAGAGAGGAACACAATGGGAAAAAAACCCATAGGACTAGACCAGAAAACCTGGGTTAAAGGTGTAGAGGGTGGTTTGTGGGTGCTATTGTTCTTTGCCCATGCCCATATTACCTATGTTCACATGGATTTGTGTAGATGTGGCTCACAGGGAGGTAAGAAGAGACAGTTCTAGCATCTCTTCCTCCTACTCTTCTCTAAGGAAGACTTTGATTCCCACCAAGAAGGAAAGCAGGAGGTTGGGGCCAGAGATTGGCCATTCTGCTTTCCTCGGAGAGGAGGGCTGCCAGGCTAGAATTATATCTATTATTATTATTATCAGTCCAGGGGAAGTAAATTTTAGGTTCTAGCTACATTCCTGATCCCTAGGCTTGACTCCCTTCCCAGCAGTTGCCAATTCCAAAACAAACACAAATAACAAACAAACCCATTTATCCAAACATGTAACAAACAGAAATCAGAGAAAGTATTTATATGAGGTAAGATCTATGAACCAAGGTAAGCTGGATGTGGTCAAACAGGAGATGGGAAGTTAAACATCAACATCTTGGATGTGAGTGAACTTAAATGGATAAGAATGAGTGAATTTAATTCAGGTGATCACTACACATACTATTGTCGGCAAGAATCCCTTAGAAGAAATGGAGTAGCCTTCATAGTCAATAAAAGGGTGAGAAAAGCAGTACAAGGATATAATCTCAAAAATTACAGAATAATATCTATCTGAATCCAAGGCAAACCATTCAACACCATAGTAATATAAGTCTATAGTCTAGTCACTGAAGCCAAAGAGGCCAAAGTTGATCAGTTCTATGAAGACCTACGACATCTTCTAGAAACAGCATTAAAAAAAAAAAAGATGTCACAATCACTATAGGGGATTGGTATGCTAAATTAAAAGATAATGGGAATAACAGGCAAATTTGGACTTGAAGTACTAAATGAAGCAAAGCAGGGAGTAATAGAGTTTTGTCAACTCCCTGGACATAGCAAACACTCTTTTTCAGCAATCCAAAAGGCCACTCTATACATGGATGTCACCAGATGCTCAATACAGAAGTCAGATTGATTACATACCATGCAGCCAAAGATAGAGAAGCCTTATACAGTCAGTTAAAACAAGACGTGGAGCTGACTGCAGTTCAGATCATGTTCTTCTTATTGCAAATTCAGACTTAACTTGAAGAAAGTAGGGAAAGCCATCAGACCACATATGTATGAACTAAATAACATTCCTTATGAATATGAAGTGGAAGTGATGATTTAAAGGATTAGATCTGGTAGATAGAGTTCCCAAAGAACTATGGACACAGCATTGTACAGGAGGCAGCAACAAAAAACATTCCAAAGAAAAAGAAGAGCAAGAAAGCAAAATGGCTGTGATGAGCCTTTACAAATAGCTGAGGAAAAAAAAGAAAGCAAAAAGGAAAGGAAGAAGAGAAATATATACCCAACTGAATGCAGAATTTCAGAGAATAGCAAGGACAGATAAGGTTTTCTTAAGTGAGGAATGCAAAGAAATAGAAGAAAATAGGAAAGACAAGAGATCTCAAGAAAATTAGAGATGTCAAGGGAAGGTTTCATGCAAAAATGGGGTATAATAAAAGATGTAACAGAGTAGAAGAGATTAAGAAGAGGTGATAAGAAATATCAAAAAACTATACAGAAAAAGATCTCAACATCAACATCGCACTAATGGTGTGGTAACTGATCTGGAGCCAGATATCCTGGAGCATGAAGTCATGAAGTCTTAGGAAGCATTGCTAACAATAAGGCTAGTGATGGAATTTCAGCTGAGTTATTTAGAATCCTAAAACATGATGCTATTAAAGCACTACACTCAGTATGTCAGGAAATTTGGAAAACTCAATAGTTGTCACTGGATTGGAAAAAATCAGTTTATATCCCAATCTTAAAGAAGGGCAATGCCAAGGAATGTTCAAATTACTGGACAACTGTGCTTATTTCACATGCCAGCAAGGTTATGCTTAAGATTCTGCAGGCTAGACTTCAGCAACATGTGAACTGAGAAATACCAGAAGAGCAGGCTGGTTTTCAAAGAGGCAGAGGAACCAGGGACCAAATTGCCAACTGTAAGGGAAACTGAGGAGGATAGATCCTCCCCAGTCCCCTGTGTAACCATCTTATGACCTAATGGTGTAACTGCCTCATGACCTGACATAAAGATAAAATGAAGTCATCAAAGCGTGGCCAGGATCAAGGAGACTGGAACATTAAGTAACAACTAAACAATGTTACCTGGGAAAACAATCTATCTCAAGGAACATTTTTTCTTGAGAAAAGCTGTAATTGTCTAAGGAATTGATCACCCCTTGGACAATTACACAACAAACAGGTAGTTGGAGCTCTGATCAAGCTCCAACCATTGTTACAATGTGTACATACCCTGGATCTGAGTACTCACCAAGGAGACATACACAAAACAAAATATCAAGATTGTTTTTCCCTGGTTTACATAGATATAAAAAGGGTCATTGGAAAGGGAGATTTTGGAGACTTTGACCCTAACCCTAATTGCGTGCACGGCCTTTGTTGTGTCCCAGGGAAGGACACTCCCCGTTGGCCTCCCTGACCAGACCTCTTGACTGTTCTCCAGTTTCCCTGGTCTATTAGGTATCTGAGCTCACCTGGTCAGTGAGTGTGTAACCTTTCTTTTCTTATTCCTACTTTCCTTTATGTTGATTATTACTAATTGCATTGAATGTTATTCTTACCTTTATTGCTTGTGTGGTTTTTAATCATTATTAATCATTGTAAAATAAATGCGATTATTTGTTAAGTTTATCCTGAGTATGTGTCATTATATCTTGAGATCCAAACCTAAATTGAATCTGCGCAGTAAGTAATCCTTTCGATTACACCAACATTCACTAGATTGTAGAGAAAGCAAGGGAGTTCCAGAAAAAACATCTACTTCTGTTGAGGTTTAGATGCTAGTGGTACTGGGACCCCAAAATCACAACGTGTGGGTCTTGCCCCAAAAGAATTTGACCCAAGACTTCTTTCAGCCAAAGACAAGGTTTATTGAAGATAAGACATATAGGCCAGACTCTTAAGGAATCTGAACATTTATGGTACTCCTAAGGATGAGCAGGCATGAGGAAGCCTCAGTCCCTAAATGGTATCCAGGATGGCCAGAAAGACTATGGGAGGTATCTAGGACTGGCCAAGTAGTTTGGGGTAGGGGGGTGGGGGGGGGTTGGGAGAAGGGATATCTTGATGGGAGTGGACTGTAAGCTGGGGTGACTGGAGGAGGAGTTTAGGGAGGATCTTGAAGCTGGGGTGACTGAAGGAGAGTCCTGGGAGAATCCTGATTGGAGTGTCTGGGAGGCTGAATGGCATCTGGATAAAACCAAGGATGGGAAGCATAAGGGGGGGGGTGACTATCAGGCCAGTAATAGACAATGGAGGGCTAGACTTTAATTAGGTTAACAAAGAATTGTGAGATTGGGTATAGGAGATAAGGAAGAGCCAGTTGATAGGAATAAGAATAACCTCTGGAGACTGCTAGGCTTCCTTGAAGTAACGTTCAAGGAAGGGTTTGGGTTTTTTTTTTGGGGGGGTTGTCTTGGGCCCATACCCCATCACTTCTACCATTACACCAAAGCCTTTGACTGTGTGGATCACAACAAAATGTGGCAAGTTCTCAAAGAGACGGAAGTACCAGATCATCCTATTCGTCTCCTGAGGAGCCTGTATGCAGGCAAAAAGGTCCCCGAGACCAGGACACTCAGGTCCTGATCGAAAGAATTCGACACAAGCCTTCTTTCAGCCAAGACAAAGTTTATTAAAGATCCAGCATATTGGCCAGACTATTAAGGAATCGGAGCACCTGTGAGCCATTGGCTAGATGGTAAAAATCTGAGCAGTGGCTAAATTATAAGAATCTCAACACCTTAATGGAAACAAGGTGGACCTTATGTACAGAAAGACCATGGGAGGGATCTAGAAGTGGCCAAATAGTCTGCAGGGACTGTGAGGTAATAGAACACCAGGGACCCAGACCACTGTGGCCAAGGGAAAATGGAGCCTAGCTAGATTAAGGGTGGGAAGTGGCTGGGGCCATATAGAGGTAAAACAATGGAGGGCTAGTTTAGGTTAAGGTTAACAGAGAATTAGGAGATTGGGCATGGCCATAATGAAAGGCCAGTTGATGGATTTATAGCATCAGGCAAAGGCCAGAGATTTGGCCATGTGGGAAAGTCCAGGGTTTTTCCTTTCTGGGGTCTAGATCCCAACCTCATCAAATAGAGTATGGGCCCCAGTATCAGGAGGACCCGAGTTCAATTGTGGCTTTAGACACTTGACACTTACTAGCTGTGTGACCCTGGGCAAGTGATTTAATCTTGATTGCCTCACCAAAAAAACAAACAAACCCAACTATCAGGAATGCTGATTTGGCACACAAAAATCAAAATGAATATGCTTAGTGTATATAAGGATTCCTAGACCCTTTGCAATAACTCTAGGTCTTACCAGTGAAGCATTGGGCAACGCTGGTGTGGCCTGTGGAGAAAGTCCTTACATTCCTGAGTTAATGCTTGGGAAGACAATTGTGATGGGATGTTTTCATTAAGTTTTTGATTGTTTGATTGATTCTGATAAGCCAGACTCATAAAATTTAGCATTTTAAAAATGTGGACAAATGCTTATATTTTCTTCCTGTTAATTGCCTCTTTATAACTTCTACACAGAGCTGTAACTAGATAATGGTGGCACAGTGGATATGATGCAGTTTAGGGGTTCAGGGATGCTGGAACCCCAAAATCACAACATGCGGGTCCTGTCCAAAAGAATTCGACCCAAGCCTTCTTTCAGCCAAAGACAAGGTTTGTTAGAGCATCCATCATATTAGGCAGACTCTTAAGGAGTCTGAACATTAGCAAACTATTGGTTTATTGGCTAGATTATAAGAATCTAAACAGTGGCTAGATTTTAAGAATCCCAGCATCTTAATGGAGACAAGATGGACCTTATATACTGAAAGCCTGTGGGAGGAATCTAGGAGTGGCCAAGTAGTCCATGAGGTAATAGAATTACCCAGGGTGGGAAGTGGCCTGGGGCCATAGGGAGGCAAGACAGTGGAGGGGAGATTGGTTGTAGCCACAATGAAAGGTCAGTTGATGGGATTATAGCCTAAAGATAATGCCAGAGATTTGGCCCAGTGGGAAAATCCAGGGTTTTTCCTTTCTGGGGTCTAGATCCCAACCCCATTAGATAGAGCACAGGGCCTGAAGTCAGGAAGACCTGGGTTCAGATCTGGTCTCACACACTTACTAGCTACGTGACCCTAAGCAAGTCACTAACTATGTTTGCCTCAGTTTCCTATCTGTAAAATGAGCTAGAGAAGGAAATGGCAAACCACTCCGGTGTCTTTGACAAGAAAACCCCAAATGGGGTCACAAAGAGTGCCTAAACAATAACAACAATTAGACTGAGACTGTCTCTGGGGCAAATGTAGTTGGAAGGGGAGAGGGGGAAATAGGGAAGAATGACAGTATAGAGGACAGTTCCACCATGGGTGAAGGTGTACTGGAAGGAAGGGTAGGTTGGTCTCCCAGAATAGCCCTCCAGGGGCAGAGGACAGCAAGGTGAGGTGCGAGGACAAGAGCTGCTACATGTTTTCCCAAGGAGAAAGTGCATTCCTGCTCAGCCCTTAGAATGCTGGTGTCCTAAACACCAAGTATCCATCCCTCATCAGTTACTGCTCTGCCTGTGAATTTTAAAACAGTAAGCAAGAAATCTCTTTGCATCATTTTCTGGTCACCTTCTCCCTTTTTTCCCAAGCTTCAGGAAAAGATCTTAATGCTACATTACTGTTTTTTTTAACCTTCTGGACTTTGCTCGACTTTCCTCAGAGTTCCTTCGTTTATTTTCTTTTTTTGATGTTTGTGCTTTGTGCTTGTAACTGATGCCAATATCTTAGTCATTCAAGTCTTATGGTTTTTCTATGATCTGATGTAAGAATCTTTATCGAAAATTGTTTCTTTTTGCCTAAGGCTGCTTCTGCCTAAGGAAAGTTTGCTTCAAAATCACTAAAGTGTGGCTAGTGGGGGATTCTCTAATATATATTCGAGTCAATTCTTTTGCCTCAAATACTCAAGTGGATTTATGATGACATTGAGATGCTCACCCCAATGATGCCGATCATATAGCCTAGCCATGTCTGTTTATGCCATGCGAATCTTACCCATGTCCTTTTTAAAATTTCAATTTTATTTTCAGCTCTGAATTTTTCCCTCCTATCTCTCCCTCCCACATGCACTGGAAAAGCAAGAAAAACAAAACCTGTTACAAATATGTATCAAGCAAAACAAATTCCCACATGCCATGTCTGTCATGTGTTGTGTCTGCACTCTGAGTCCATTGCCTCTCACTCTGGAGATGGGCAACATGTTTCATCATGAGTCTTCTGCAACTGCAGCTGGTAACTGTGTTGATAAGAGTTCCCTAATGGAATACTATTGTGCTATGAGAAACGGTGAGCAGGTGGACTTCAGGAAAACCTGTGAAAATAGGTTTAACATGAAAATATATGTTGAGCCTTTATCAATTTGCATGCCATCTTGGTTGGGGGGAGGGGAGAGACGGGGAGAAAATCTGGAACTCAAAATCTTATGGAGGGCAGCTAGGTGGCGAAGTAGATAGAGCATGGACCCTGGAGTCAGGAGTGCGTGGGATGCCACTCAAATTAAAAAATAAAACAAAACACAAAGGTGTACAAGGAGAAACAGAAAGTTAATTTATTATAGCTATAATTATTATTATTTCAAATCTCGAGATTTGGGTGTCCCTCCATCAGTCCTTCAGTAAGGAGATGGCCTGCGGAGGTAGAAATCAGCTTATATAACCCTGAAGACTCAGTTCCCCCTCCCTCACAGCTGTCCATTAACTCGGCTCACAATCTCACAAGCCAGACTCTAACACAGGACAAAGGACACAGTATACACCTCTATATTTCTTAGTTTGTTGAGATAATGTCAAAGAAGCAATTAAAAAAAATGTGCAGTTAGGAAGATAATTTACAATTGTTTTGGAAGGTCTTAGGGATTGAACAGACAAGGATGGGAACTGGAAGACATCTGAATAAGATCCTTTCAAAGGGAGATAAGGGGAGTAGATAAGGAACCTTTTAAGGGTTTTCTGGAGCCAGATTCCTTTAGGGACAAAGATGCATTTGAATAAGATGAAAAAGTAAGTTAAGACTTAACCACTAGACAAATTTTAACTACTGATATATGTCACTAAAAAAAATAACTCACAGAAACCTATTCTTAACTCTATCCTACCTTCTGAACTCATTACCTTAATTACACTGAGAAGTCTTCACTGGGACATCCCATTCAGGAGGACCTGAGTTCAAATTTGAACTCAGACACTTGACACTTACTAGCTGTGTGACCTTGGGCAAGTCACTTATCCCCACTGCTTACCAAAAAAAAATCTTACAAAATGAATGTTGGAAACTAAAAATAAATAAGTTTATTTTTAAAAAGTTCCTAAATATTTCAAGGTTGATCATCTTTATAATATTGCTGTTAATGTATAAATTGCTGTCCTGGTTCTGCTCACTTCACTTTGATTCTGTTCATATAATTCTTTCCAAGTTTCTCTGAAACCATCCCCTTCATCATTTCTTACAGAACAATAGTATTCCATCATATTCACATTCCATCTGAGCATCCCTTCAGTTTCCTATTCTTTGCCACCACAAAAAGAGGTCCTATAAATATTTTTGTAAATAAGGGCCCTTTTCTTCTTTCTTTGATCTCTTTGGGATATAGACATAGTAGCAGTATCTCCCAGCTAAAAAGTATGCATAGTTTAATAGCTATTAGGACCTGGTTCCAACAACATTGCATTAATGTATCTGTTTTTCCATAGCCTAGCCAACATTTGTCACATTCCTTTTTTGCCAACTTTACCAATCTGATGGGTGTGAAGTAGTACCTCAGAGTTGTTTTGATTTCCATTTTGTTAATAATGATTTAGAGTATTTTTTTTCATACTGTCCATTTTCTTTTTAAGTTTGTCACAGAGAATTCACTCAATGTGCTGGAGGTCTTCCTCACTCTCTCTTGACATCAGTCAGTCAATAAACATTTATTAGGCATCCACTTTGTACCAGCCACTGTGCTAACCACTGGGCATACAAATATGAAAAATAAAGACAGTCCCTGCCCTCGAGGAGCTTACCATCTAATGGGGGAAGACAACATACAAAAGAAAGCTGAAGACCGGAGGTACTTGACATGGGATTATGATGGAGATGTCAAAGTACAAAACCAGTGCTGCTGGAGGAGTCAAAGAAGTCCAAAATGAGTGCAGCCAGGTGGAAAAGGAAGAGGGAGATGTTTGAGATCTCTGCCCTATCCTCTCTCCTTAAGTGGAGTTTATGACTCAACCCTCCAAATCAGAGGGGCAGAGAGTACTGATGAAGTATGAGTAACAAGGTTGATGGAATCTTGCAAGAAGATATTTCCTAATGATGAATGGATGTGGTACAAAGGTCAAAAAAATCCAAAATGACATCATGAGAATATCAGTGAAGGCCTTAGGTTGTCCATCTATCATTCTTCATCATTTCCATGAGACCAGCCCTTTTTTTCTTCTTATTGTATATTTCCTTGCCTCCATCCTTCATTGCAGCATGTTCATACCCACCATGCACTTCTTCCTTGTCTTCTGGATTATATTCATTTTCAGTTTTTTAAAGACTGTTATCATCCAAGTCTTGCAGTCATAATTACCACACAAGGGGCTCAATTGCCCTAACTGGTAAGTGAAAATTCATAAAACCCACTGTATTTAGCTGACCCCAGAGCACCAGACCATGCTTCCAACCATGGCACCAGCCATCTAATTGCCAATTTCCCTGCAGCTTTACAGACACTTCCCTCTCCCCGTGAGTTTCCCTCTTGCTCTGAGAACTGTTACCAAATCGATATCACTATTGCTTCTAAAAAGGGGGTACAATCAACTCCCCTATGGCTCCACCATCCATTCCTGTGACTTCCCAGACCAAAGTACCTTTCTCTAGCCATCTCTACCTGGTTTGTTTACCCCTTATAAATTCCTTGAAAGCAGGAATTAGCTCTCTTTTGTACCTGTATCTCTAGGCTTAACACTGTGCCTAGCACATAGTAGGTACTTAATAAATGTTGATTGAATGACTAGATATTCACCACCCTCCTTTTCCACAATCGTCCTAGAATTTTCCCAGAAACCAAAGTCAAGCTCACTAGCTTATTCACAGATTGTATTCTCTCCTCTCTTTTGAAAATCTGGACCTTTGCCCCTCTCCAGCGTGGTGGTACTCTCCTCCTTTTCCAGATCTTTCAAGTATCACTGACAGTGGTTCAACAATCCCATCAATCAATCAATCGGTCAATCAATAAACATTTGTTAAGCACCTACTGTGCTAAGCTCGGGGGATACAAAGTTCTTTCAGGACGTAAAGAGGTAGTTTATCTGGGCCTCCATCAAAGACAACTAGGTGTTCCTTTACCATCTCCTCACTTAATCTTGGCCATAACTTTCCCATTTGCCGATTACTAAGTGCAGAGCACCCTAAGAGGATGTAAATACGAAAGTGAGTGAACCAATCCCTGCCCTTAAGAAGTTTACTTTCTATTGCTGAGATTCAACACGGGGATAGTTTAGGACAGTATAGGATATACTACGAAGCCTCAGAGATTGGGGAGGGGAGTAGGAGGGCCCAGAGGCAGGTGGAGGTGGTGTCAGAGGCGGGGCAGGACGACATTCCAGGCTTGAGCTGCAGGCTGCAGGTACAAAGGCTGGGAGGCGGGAAGAAGCTGGAACACTCCGCGTGCTCACACTCTTCGGCTAGGTTGTGGTTCTTCGTCTCTTTTTTTCCTCCCTCCCAGAGTCCTAAGCTGAGAATAGGCCTAGACGGGATGGCTGAGGCTGGGTTTTTCAGGAGAAAGGGCCTCTGTCCATCTGTCCCTCCATCTGACCTCCCCCGGGTGCAAGCCCGAGGTCGTCCTGGGAACAGTGGGGGGCGCCATCGGCTCCCAGAGCCCAAGGTCAGGACTGGATCGTCTCCCAGCCTCCGCAGCCTAGCGTTCGGCGGTCGTCGCCCATCTGATCCCGGACAGTAGGCGACCTTCCCCATCCTCTCCCGCTCCGGCTCCGCCCCCGTCCAGACCCCGCCCCAAGCCCGGCCGGGCTCCGCCCCCGGTCCAGCTCCGCCCCCTCCCAGCCCGGCCTCCCTCCCGCGGGTGATGGGTAACGGTTACAAAGCATTTTCTCCCGCCGCAGTTTTTGCTTAGTCATTGCCTTCCAGGAAACAGCAGCTCCCGCGGTTCAGGCCCAGACCCCCGCGGCGGCGGCTCCGACGACGGTCAGAGCTCCCGCCTCCCGGCCGGGCCTCCCTGCGGACCCTCCCCTCGCTCCCGTCTCCTCCCGTGGCTCCTCTCGGTCGCCCTCGCGGACCCTCCCTCCTCCGGGTGGCCCAGGGCTCCGCCCGCCTGGCGGGCCCCGAAGCCGCCGCCATGGGCACGGACGGCCACGCCGCCGGGCTCCTGCTGCGCCGGGCCAGCACCCTGCACCTGCAGACCGGCAACCTGCTCAGCTGGGGCCGCCTGCGGAAGAAGTGCCCGTCCAGCCACGGCGAGGAGGTAAGCGCCGTGCCGCCGCCGGGCCCTGCGCGGGGGGAGGGGGCAGGAGGGCGCTGGAGGGTGCCGTGGCCTCCCGCCGCCTCTGCCCCTCGCCCCCGTCCCCTTCCTCCGGCCCCGGGGGGGTGGGGCGAATGTGAGCAGCCCGAAGGGCTGGTCCGGGGCGAGTGCGGCCGCTGCCGCAGGCCGGGGCAGCCCTTCTGCCCTTCTTCAGCAGGGTGCAGAGTCCCCGAGGTGCGCCTGGACTCGACCGCGCGCGCGTGCGTGTGTGTGTACCTATGTATAAGTGTGTCTGTGTGTGCATATGTGCAAACGCGCGTGTGTATGCGTGGGGGGGAAGGCGCAGGAAATCAGAAAAAATGCACAATTTTTAAAGATGACAATGCCCCCCAACTACCCCGTGTGTCAGGGAATTCAGGTATTAAGCGCCTGCTGTGTGCCCTGGACTGTGCTATTTATCGGTCTTAAGGTTGGCGAGGGGAAGTCCAGTCTTCTAAGACCTTTGCCACTGCCCTCTCCGCTTAGCCTCCCAAATAGACAATAACTGCTCCAGTTTCCGTAGGGCTTGTGTAAGAGTCCTCACTACAACCCCGGGAGTTGGGATGAAAAGAACTAACGTATGGAAACCCTAAAGGCACAGGGACTGGACCTGTTATGTCTTTGTCGTAGGGAATTCCCACATGCAACATGTATCTGATAGGCTTGAAGTCTTGCCTAGGTCACCTAGCGGTTAAGTGACTTCCCCAGGTCAGGCAGGACCAGGTTCCAAGGCCAGCTCTCCGAGCTACTGGCAACCATTGCTATTACTTGGTACTACAAGTAGTGTTATCAGCATTTTGCGGATGAGGAAACTGAAGCTCAGAGTATGTGACTCGCCTGGAGGCATCACAGAGCTGGTGTCAGAGGTAGAATTCACACCCAGGTCCTCCCAGCTCCCAAGTCCCTTTAGGAGAGCTAGACACACAAAGGTGATGTTTTTTGCCTAGGCCCCAGAAAATTGAGCTCCAAAAATGGGAGCACCATTCAATCCCCACAGCCAGAGAGAGACCTGCAGGAGAATGGAAGTGCTACAAGTACATCGTGATGGGCACCTTCTTTGACAACAGAGTTTAATATTTTGGGGAATAAGACACTTCCCAGTAGCCTAATTTTAATGCAGTGCAAAAGAGTTGTATGCTGTTGTCTTTAGAGGTTTGAAGTGAGCTTCTCTAAAAACTGTCAGTCCAAGTTTAGAATAAATAATAATAAAAAGACTATCCCAGCCTTGCTGGCATTAAAACATGCAGATGTGTTAGCACTAATCTCTGGTGCTGCTGGCCTTGGAAGCAGGTCCCTTTCCCCTTGTAGTCTTCCTGTTCAGTAAATGAACGGGGGGGGGGGGGGGGGAAGCCTTCAACACTGTAAGAAATACTTCAGATGTCAGTTTTCAGCATATTGGTTAATTAATTTTGATTAACTTTGTCCATGATATAGCTTCTGTGTGTATTCCTTCCACCTAGTAAGATTGACTACTCTGTTAGAGAGAGAGAGATAATGAATTGTCTCTTGGAGACATGTTGGTGATGAGCATCTCTGAACTTGGAGCTGAGCAGGACCCACCAAAGCTTGTCATCTGTTGGTGTGGCTATCCAGAACTCAGGGTCACTATTTTTCTTTGACAAGACATCAGTAGAGTAGAATTTTTAGAACAGGTGCCTGGTGGCTATACAGGGTTCTGGTTCACATTTAGCAGTATGATTGTCAAATTAATATCTTTTTCTGTTACACAGTTGATACTTTAAAAAGTTATTGTGTGCCATGCCAGTGGAGGGGAGCTGTGATGGAAATAATTTTAAGGGTTTTAAAATATATATTTTGTTTTAGAATCAATCAATCAATAAACATATTAAGCACCTACTGTGTGTCAAGTACTGTACTAAGTGCAGGAGATATAAAAAGGGGCCAGAGACAGGTCCCTGTCCTCAAGAAGCTCACAGTCCCATGGGGAAGACAATAAATAAATATATATAAACAAGCCCATATACAAAATAAATGGGAAATAATTAACAAAGAGAAGGCATTAGAATTAGGAGGGGTCAGGAAAGGCTTCCTGGAGAAGGACTGTTAACTGGGACTCAGAGGAATCCAGGGAAGTCAGCAGTGGAGTTGAGGAGAGAGAGCATTCCAGACCTGAGGGGCAGCCAGAGAAAATGCCCAGAGCTGAGAGATGGATTGCCTGCAAGTTGGGGGGTAAGATGTAAAAAGACTGGAAAGGTTGGAGGAGGCAGGTTTAGGCTTTGAATGCCAAAGAGTATTTTGTATTTAATCCTGAAGGCAGTAGGGGCACTGGAGTTTATTAAGTAGAGTAACATGATCAGACCTTCAGTTTAGGGGCATTAGTGTCTAAATGAAAGATTGGAGTGAGGAGAGACTGGAGGCAAGCAGAGCCACCATCAGGCTTTTGCAGTATTCCAGTTGTGAGGTGATGAGGGCTTTTGCTGGAGGAGTGGCAGGGTCGGAGCAGAAGGTGAAATTGATGGCGTTGGCTACAGATTGGATGTGGGTGGGGTGGGATGAAAGAGAGTGAGGAATCCAGGACCACTCCCATGGGAGAATGGTGTTGCTGTCTACAGTGATCAGAGGGTAGAAGGTGGGCAGGGGTTAGGGGAAAAGATAATGAGCTCCCTTTGGACTTGTGAAGTTTAAGGTGTCTACTGATATCCAGTTCCAGATGTCTGAAGGACAATTGGAGATATGAGATTGGAAGTCAGCAGAGAGATTAAGGAGGTGAGAAAAATTGTGAGGCAAGTTGTGGTGGTTGTTGTTGTTGTTGTTGTTGTTGTTGTTTGTCCTTCATTTCCAAAGAGGACCATGACGGCAGGAAGGTAATGTCTTGACTTGCAAGTGAATTGGATTTAAGTGAGGCAGGGCTGTGCAAAGTCATCAGCCCCACTATCTCCTCAACATCAGAGTCCAGTGATAAGATATAGATCAGTACAACTGGAATTGGCCTTTTGAAGCTAAGGTCTTTCCCAGGTCTCAGTTCATATAAGGCAACACTCAATTCAGTGATTAAGGCTGGGTAAGAAATGAGGCAAAAAATGCTCTGTTTCACCTAGTCAAAAAAAAAAATCAATCTGGTAGGGGAAGATTCTCAGGGTTTCTTGACCAAAAAGAAACAATTGCTGTTTATATTCACTTTGAGCCATCAGAACCCCAAACAATGACCAAGATAGAATTGGGCTGGTACCTATTTTTGGCCAGTCAGTGAGATTCACTGTGAGTTAGGTTTAAGGCATAGCCCTTAAAAAAAAAAAATCTAGCTCATAAACTGCAAGCTACATTACCCAATTGGTCCAAAGGAATATAAATTTTGATCGCTGAAGCCTTTGAGCCAAGTATCAAATTCGTTGAGGAAGGAAGGGAAGTGACCTGAAAGTCTGTAGAAAACATCTACCAGTGGTAAATATGAATAGTGGAAAACTCGAAGGAGGAGAAGTTACTGAGTGGTGAGGCAGGAGGAAGAAACTGGAAATGGCAATGAGGAGGAAGGAGTATTCCAACTCCATCCTGATCAGTGAGCTGAGGAGAATGAGTGAAGGTGCAATCAGGACTAGAAAGGGTGACCAAGAAGGCTGTCTTCAAGGAGAAGCCAGATTTCAGTAATAAGATTTAGGATAAAAGGAAATTTGTTGCCTATGGAATGGGCATTCCAGAGGGAGTAGTGGAGGGGCTGGGAGGTTTTTGGTTGAAACTGTGAGGTGAGTTTGAGTGGATAGGAATGAGGAATTGGGTGATGGGGTTAGAGAATGAGGTTTGGATGACGACCTGCAGGGTTCAGAATCACCGGGATATGAAGGGTATGACCAGATGTGAGAACATTCATCATCAAGGGGAGGGCATCACCCCTCTTCCCAAAGAGGGTTGGAAATCCAACTGGAGGCCATTGCCATATGAGATGGGAGGCTTCACCCCTTTTCTTCCCTCCAAAGGGTGGAGATAAACAGGAAAGGGTTTAGCAGGAGATGAGAGTCGAACCTATAAAACCTATAAAATTAACTTGTATTCCCTGGAGGGAGGAGTTTAGGTACATTGTCAAGTCATTTCAGTTGTGTATGACTCTTCATTATCCCATTTGGGGTTTCTTGGCAAAGATACTGGAGTAGTTTGCCATTTCCTTCTCCAGCTCATTTTACAGATGGGAACTAAGGCAAACAGGGTTAAATGACTTGCCCAAGGTTACACAGCTAGGAAGTATCTGAGGTCACATTTGAACTGAAAAAGATGAGCCCTCCTGACTTCTGGCCAGTACTCTATCCACTATGCCACCTAACTGCTAGCTTAGGTACATACTAAGAAGTTTAGTCCACAATTAAAAATTTGCTATGAATATGTTGAAGACTCTGGAAGGTATAAAATTTCTATATAAGCCCTTATTGCCTTGTTAAAAAGAAAGAAAATAAATTTTGTAATGTACTATTTCTTCATATGATCCTGTGAAGGATATAGTCCTGGGCATTGCTAAGAGACACCTGCCAAAAATGATTGATTCTGAAACTGCTGTATTTCCCGTTTGTGCTGGGCCTCAGCCCAGCTAAGCTTAGTGTTAGTAACCAGTGCACTTTTACAGAAAAGATCTCTGGGATGTAGCTTTAATAGTCATAAGTGATCAGAATCTGTACCTTCTTTTGTGTCCAAGTTCTATCTTAGCCAGTATACATTTATCTCAGTAGTTGCTTTTTTTTTCTTAAATGAATATACTCCTCTAGATTCAGTAAATATATTCATGATTTCCATATTGTCCTGCATTTGAAAAATGTTATAGGATCTTTGGATGAAAAAAGTTACTCTGTGAGTCCCATTGCCTTTAACTCCAGGGGACTCGTTTTCTTTTGCTTTACTAGAGTTAAATTTTATCAAATATTGTATGTGGACCATGATGTGTGGGACTTTGAAATCCTTTGTTGAAATGGATTTGGCCAGTTTGAAGCATGTCATTAGTAATACTTCAAAAACATCCCTGATTCACTTCCCACACTTTACAGACATGGTTTGTATGTTTATGTGTTGTTTTGACCAAAAAAAAAAAACCTTTACCTGGTTGCCTGCTTTCTCCATGCTGAGCCTCCCTGAATTTAGTCAGGCAGGTCCTTAGATAACCTGAAAAAACCTGGCAGGAAAGTCTTTTGTACACAAAGGATGGTACCTGTGGGCAATGCAGGCCCCTTCCTGGGATGGTTGGAGACTTTGAGCCCTGCAGTCTTATCTGTCATTAGTCTGGGAGCTCCGTGAGGGCAAGGGCTGTTTTTTGCCTCTCTTTGTAGCCCCATGTCTTCACATAGTTCTTGGCATATCAGTGCCCTCCAGAAAGTCATATGTGTGTGTTGTGAATTTTTAATATGATTATGGATTTAGAATCGGAAGAGGGACCTTAGACATCCTTTAGTTCAATCAGATGAGAAAATAGAGGTACAAGGCCACAAAAAGAGCGCCAGAAGAAGGACTTGTGTACGCGTGTGTACACACACACACTTTTTACTGCATCATAGTCCCTGAAATGTCCACAAATGAGCATGTATACTTCTTCAAAAAAGTCTAGTGGTTGACAAACCATTAAATTATACTCACTTAAAAGATGGTTAATGATCATCTTTTTGTAAAACATTAGGGAGTGGTGTAGTATTAACCAAGATTTTGGTTAATCTCAGTCCGGGTAATGAGAGAGGAAGCCCTTGGTCCGAGCTGTCCTATTGCTAGCAGAAAGGATGTTTTGTAATTCAGGAACTTGAGTCGAGTTCCTCAGAACAGTGGTAGAGAGCCTTCTGTACTCTGGTGACCATGCTAGCAGATTGCAAACACGAATAGGACACAGTCTCTGCCCTTGGAGAGTTTGTAATCCATTATTTTTTAATGCTTGCTCTATCTGTTTTTAGGCATCGTTGCACAGGAGTTTGTGGTTTCATTGTGGTTGTTCAGTAATTGTTTGAGATGCTTTCTCAACACTCAGTGAACAACTCATACCTGTTACCATGTATTATTCAAGTTGATTCCTGCATTTTAGATATTTCAGTAATCTGCCAAATCAGAAAGGTATAATTTAACTAAGCTCCCTCCCCATTCTGTTTCTAAAATTATATGACTTCAAGGTGTTTAAAATGCTGCCCTTTAAAATATGATTCTACTTGAATGCTTTTATGTATTAATAAACTTTTACAAATGTAGACATTTTAATTAGCATTGTTTAGTTTTTAAAAAAAAAAGGACCACAGCTTTGGCTTTAGGATGAAATGTACAATAGGTACAGATTTGACCCTACTGAAGAGAGAGTATCTTTGGATAACATAAAGTCCGAGTTTGTGATTGCTTTTTATTAATCCTTTTTATTATTAAGCTTATTCTTTTTCTGTCCAGACCAGTGACTCCCTCTACCAGTATGGGAAAAGAAACTGGTGTGCAGCTGAGGGTCTTCAGTATTTGTCTGGGGCACTGAGCTCACACAGCCAGGATGCAGCAATCAGGTCTCAGAGCCAGTACTTCTGAGGCCTGTTCTCTGCACAAAATGAGACTGTCTAATAGGTGATTTTTTTCCTACATTTAAATATGGAATAATAATTTTAATGGCCAATGTATTATTTTACAGCTGCGAGATTGTATTCAAAAAACGCTGAATGAATGGAGCTCCCAAATCAGCCCTGATCTGGTTCGTGTAAGTGAAATAATGATTTTCTTTGAAGTTTAAATATATATAAATAATTAAATATTAATGCTGAGTAGTTCATATCAATAGTGAAATAAGCATAAAGTTCATTATGTCTTTTGCTACAAGAACTTTTCATTTTTTATAAGGAAGTCACAGTGAATTAACATAAAAATTCCAATTCATAATTTGTAATGGCAGTTTGTTTTACTGGACTACCAGGGGGCAAAAGATCAAGTGATCCAGAAGCATTTCACTAGAACTTGTGGCAAAATAGAACTGTTCTAATAAAACTCTAAAGATATGATGGGAGTTTTATTTAATGTAAAAGGTATGTATGTGTGTATATGTATTTGTATATGCATATATACATACATATATATGTGTGGGAGGGAGGGAGAATGCAGCTCTGTGATTTAATTGGCATAGAAAATTATTAAGGGAGGAAATTGTCCTTATCAATGCAGTCTTCTCTGCAGCTGATAGGGGGGTCTCAGGCACACAAGGAGGATGGGTCAAAGGCAGTTCTCGAATCTAGGTGTTCTTAGCCCTGAGGCTGCCTCTCTGTCTACCATAACATGTTGCTTGAGGTCTCTGAACAATTAGTGGTCCATAAGCTGGCTTCTGGTGGTAGTATTTAAAATGACAAGAGAGAGCCACAGAGTCAGAGAGAGGAGAGATGTAGTCAATTTTTAATGCTTATATATAATATAAAAATGTTTACATAGATAGAGGTATAGATGGTATTCCAATTTTAAGCTATTTGAGTACAAAACTGCAGTAAGACTTTTGGAATACCCTGTATGTGACCATTTTAAATATTTTACTAGTTTACTAACCACCACCAAAAGTCCTTAGAATGTAAATTATAGTAGGTATATGAATGGGCCATAAGCCAGAATGATTCATCAGTAACTGCATATATTTTTAACTGATTATCCCTAGTTGTGGCATTAATTAAACACTATTAATCATTTAAACTTTTTTTTAACCTCCAATTCTGAGACCACATGCAGTTTTCTGTTCGATCTGTAAGGTGGATCTAAATCTTAGGCCACACCAAGAGAGGCAGGGCCTTGGATGGGCCTGTAAGGTCAGGTTCAGTTCTGGGTGCCTCATTTTGGGAGGAGCACTGATGAGCGGGAGTGCGTCTGGGGAGAACAAGCAGGTTGGTGAAGAGCCTCAAGATCGTGTAATTTGTAGGGATCAGTTGAAGGAACTGGGGATACTTGGCCTGGAAGGGAAAAGACTTGGTGCCTACAAAGAAGACTTGGTGGCTGTCTTCGGGTGTTTGGAAGACTGTTACTGGGGTAAGAGAGGAATTAGACTTGGTTTTCTTGGTTTCAGAGAGCAGAGGTAATAGGGAAGGTTAGAAATCACAGAGGTTAATTTAGATTTGATGGAAAGAAAAACTTCTTATCTAAAAGGGAAGTAGGGGGTCCTACAAAGTGGTGGGCTCCGTTTTCCTTCCAGCTCTGCCTTAGTATTTTGTGCAGTGCTAAGGGGTGGGGCACTTTCTGTTTTACTAGTTAATATGCTGAACTAAATGACCTTAGGGATACTTTCCAACTTTGAAATCTTGTGATTCTGTGATCATTTGCAAAGAATCTCCATCCATGCAAGGAACCTTTGAAGAAGAAATATTACAAGTGTAAATTGAGTATGTTAAATCATGTTTACCAACAATTTATTACTTAGTTACAATGGGATTACTTCTTATGACTAAGATTTAACATGAAATTTTGTCCAAGAATATTAGAGGCACAATAGAACTTAAGAGTGCAACTCTTTTATTTTATGGATTATACTATGTAAATGGTAATAACAATAATAATGATAATGATAATTGTTTAAAAGTTTCTCTGTTTTATAGAGAATGCATATTTCCATCCAAATAGTTTTAACTTAAAATACATATTTTAAAGAATATAAAATTTTTGAAATGCTATTGCTTTGTATATGGATTTTTTTTTAGGTAAGTATGATACTTTAGTCAAAATTTTCAATTTGTTTTCATTTTGTACTGGTATAATGTTTGCTTAAGGTTCCCTTGATTCTAAAGCAATTGGCTTTAAGGAAGAAAGGGCAGCTAGATAGAGGGCTAGGCTTGGAATCAGGAAGACCTGAGTTCAAATCCAGCCTCAGACACTTACTAGCTATGTGACCCTGGGCAAGTCACTTCACCCTGTTTGCCTCAGTTTCCTCATCTGTAAAATGAGCTGGAGAAGGAAATGGCAAACCACTCTGGTATCTTTGCCAAGAAAACCCCCAAAGGGGTCACAAAGAGTTGGATACAACTGAACAACATCAAAATTAAGGAGGAAAAGCATAGTTAGTCATTAGTAATTATCTTATGGACTCTACTCTTAAACCTTATCTCTTTATTATAGGAGTTGCCAGATGTCTTGGAATGTACTGTAGCTCATGCAGTAGAAAAGATAAATCCTGATGAAAGAGAAGAAATGAAAGTTTCTGGTAAAGTCCAGTCTTTAAAGCCCATCCTATTGTTACCTATACAATGAATGTAGTATTCAAATATTTGTCAGGAACAAAATGAGCCCATGTTGCTTCCTTAGTAGAATGTGACTCAGTCCATACATGTGGGTAATTCAAATGAATGGGGAAGTGGTGCAACGCCAGGTAGAAATGGAAGAATGAAATTCGTTTAAGACTTGGATTTAATCAAAGCTCAAAAAAATCAGTTGTACATCAGTCAAGTATTATGTAAAACTGGAGCATGGAGTGCTCTGTGAAGTCATGGGGTGAATCTCAGTTCTGTATTTTTTATGGTGCTGATTAACCTTCTCCACATGCTTGGCTTTGGATAATTAGGTAAGAGGGAGTTGGAGAAGAAGAAATGGAAGAGTAAAATAGAAACTTCATTGTTCCTTTTTTAGAGGAGATGTGTCTACCCTTCCTGTCCTTGTTGGAAGACTACCTGGAAATAAGGATCTCAGTCCATTTAGGATTTGGGGATGGGGTTTTATTCACTGGCAGAAGCATCTAACCCAGATTTAGAGCTGGAAGATACCTTGGAGGCTATTAAGTACAACCTCCTCATTTGAGGAAACTGAGGCACAGAGAGGTTAAGTGACTTGCCTAGGGTCAGACTTAAATGCAACTAGTAATAAGTGCTTCATGAATGCTTTTTGATTGATTTGGTAGGAAGCTACTTTATCTTTTACCCATCCATTTAAAATTCAAATAAGTTAACTATCCTTTAATTCATGAATTAAAATCAATCAACAACCATTATTGAATGCTGACTATGTGCCAGGCACAGGGGCTCAGAATACAAAGCCAAAAAATGAAACAGTCCCTGGTGTCAAGGAACTTATGTTGTATTGGAGGAGACTTGTAGCTATGTACAGAATACAAAATCAGTGACCTTTACAGAATAAATTGTAGGGTCGATCTGGGTGCCAGAGGAGGGTGCTGAGTGCTTGAAGTTTGTCTTGGAGGATTCTCTCAGGAGCTGGTGAAAGAGTACATCCTGAGCATGAAAGATGATCCGGACAAAGGCACAGACATAGGAGACGGAGCATGGTATATGAGAAACAGGGAGCAGGCCCATTTGGATGGACCGCAGAGGATGAGCAAGAGTGTAATACCTGAAGCTGCAAAGATGGGTTTGAGCTATGCTGTAAAGGAGGATAGGTGGGAGTGGGGAGGGACCAGTTAGAAGCCCTGACTTTTAGGGCAATGTTTCTTCTCCCCTCAGTACCCACTGATGAAGTGAACACCTAGATAAAGCTTCTCTGGATTGCAGCTACTGCATATACATTTTTTTACAAACAGAACTTTTGTTACTCTCCCCTGAGAGGGACAGAATGGCATAGTGAAGAGAGTATTCTCAAAGCCAAGAAAACCTAGGTTCAAATCCACCCCTGACTCCTCCTAGCTCTGGGACCCTGGGCCAAGTGTCTTAACTTCTCAGTTGTCAAAGACTTGAAAGAAGGTGTAACCTGCACTAGTAGAGGGAGTTTCCTCCCGTGAAGAGTCCTGCATATCACTGAAATCCCCATATCAGGCTTAAAGGAAAGGCTCGTGCCAGGTTGTGAAGGGCTTTCAAACGCAAGCAGAGGTCTTTGGATTTTAATCTCCAGGCAGTAGGAAGCTTATTGAGCTGTGGAGTGTGAAAGGAGATCTGTATGTTAGGAGTCTTTTCTGGTAGCTATGTGGAGGGTGGAGAGAAGAGGCTTCCTCTTAACAGGGGCCTTCTCTTTTCTTTTTTCTGCTTGTCACTGTCAGAATGGAAGCATCTGCTGCAAAAGTCCCTTCTTGCTTCCAGGAAGCCACCGCAACAGTGGCAGGGCAAGAGAAGCATCAGGACTGCTGCTGCTCCTGCTTGCTGCTGTGGAAACAAGAGCTGTGGTGAAAAAGTATTCTCCCCTTAGAGACAGCCTCATTACACATCGTTTTAGTTGTAGTATAAAGGACTGTATTATAGCGAGCATTCTTTTTCCACTTCACTTCAACAAACACTTATTGAGTACCTACTGCAGGCAGCATGCTAGACCCTAAGGATGCAAGATGGAAAGTGACCACTCCTTCCCCTCAAGGAGCTTACAATCTAGCCAGGTGGCTGAGTCAGCAACATAACCCAGCGTGATAGAAATGAGCATGTGAGCGTAGGAGAGAGGTCAGACCCAGCATTGTAGGAGATGTGAGGCAGGGACTCAAGAACTTCATAGCCTCTGAGCTGGGCCTCGGAGGAAGGACTTTGCCAGGTGGAAAGCTTGGGGGTCAGTGAAGGACAGCATACGCAGAAGCCCAGATGTCAGAGAGAACAAGATGAAATTAAACATTTAGTTTCACTGGAACATGTCTAGTGTTTACAGGGAGGTCAGGTGACCGGGCTGGACAGGTAGGTTGGAGCCAGCTTTGGTTGTCGGTGTGAATGCTCAGCCAAGGAGTTAAGCTTCCAGTTTAATAAAAGGTGAAAATTCTAGGGATCCAGTCTCTGAGGGGGCCTGGCTTAGTGGATTCCCTCTAGTCATCTGCCCTGGAGCTTGACCCTGGGATGCTATTCATATACATTTCCTCTTAACTCTTCCAGGTGGCATCCAGAAAAGGGAGAATGTTCTGGTGCCCCATGGAAGGGCCTTCATGGCCCAAGAAGAGGGCTGTGTATATAGTAATGTATTCTTGGAAAGTTGCATGAATTGAATTATGATAAAATGAATACTTCAAATATGGAAGGTTAGTCATTTAAAGTAACCTTGTAATTTCTAAATCAAATGTTGAATATCTAATTTGTACATAGTGCTGTTAGGCACTTTGAGAGTACATATAATCCCTGCCTACAAGGAGCTTACAGTCTAGTTAGGGAAAATGAAATAAATACATGAAAAAAAAACCAGTATGAGAATATTGTATGAACTGTTTTTGAAAGTATTGGTGCCGGTAGTTATAGCCCCCTTTTAGGATGGTAACTTGAAGGGGCACTTGGCTTAAGTGAATGCTTTTTCAGATTTAGAAAGGCTATACCTGGTTAAAGGTAAATAGGAAGGAACTAGTAGAGAGAAAGAAATTTGAGAATGCTAGCAGAACAGAGACCCTTGATGTAACGTAAAAATCTCATAATAATGTGAATAGCCCTTGCCTTTCTTCCCTTCTCACTTTTTTTCTTCTTAACGGATCCCTTGAATAAATTTAGATTTTTGCATATCAGATTTACTTGATGTGGAGCATACTCTGATGTTTTTATTGAGTTATTGGAAGAAATGGGTCTTGTAGGTTGAAAACAGTGGTCACTTTACATAAAAGAAAAACCATTGCTACCAAAGGGTTTCTTATTTTTCTCTCTATTACTACTAACTTAATCTTACATCCTGAGTAAATCTGACCAGGCTTCCACCCTGGCTAAGCAGACTTTCCTGTTTTTAACTAAACTGAAATAGTTAATGTCAAATAGCTTTACTAAATAATAGAAATATAAAATAAAATACCAAGTGCAACATGTTCAAGTTTACACAGGCATGAGGATGTTCTTTGTCTTTATTTGAGATGTGCCAGTCAAGCATCAGTACCGCACACCCCCTCCCTGTTTTCTTCCCCAGAGGGGTTGTGGGTATGCACTCCTGAGAATGGGTCATTAAACGTCAGAGCTGGAATCAGGATAGGCAAGATAGGCAACCACTCTAGCTGTATACAAAAAGATGCAACAAGGGACACTTTATTTTAAAAAAAAAATTAATGCATCTATTTTTGATGCCAGAAAGTATTTCTCTCCAAGGCCCATCGGTATTTTGTGGTCAGTAAAGTTGCATATATTTCAGTAAATAAAGCCTTTATTGGACAGTACAAAAGAAAGCCCAGTTGTCTGACCTTCCCAAAGGGTGAACAAGTTCCTTGCCCTGACTTGGCATAAGGTGCTGATAGGTGCCTCTAGGTCAGGAAGGGTTCATATTTTTACCTAAGGGTACATTAACAGTTTGGCAGACAGCCAGGTGCTCCTTCTTCTGTCCTTCCCTTAGAAGGAGGGGAGAGATTTTTCATGGGATTTCACTTGATGAGAAGGATTCATACTGATAGAAACTTGATCTCTTACTCTTGTCAAATAAACTCTAACATTCATGATCTGAATTATTTGCTTAATCTGCCTTGTTCCAATTAATGTAAATGTGATATAAACTTTTTTTAATGAGTAGATTTCTGCTAATATGGCATATCATTAAGGAATCATTATAGACATAAACTTTATAATTAGAAAACTAAACTTAGTGGATTAAAGTGAGAACAGAAGAAATTTTCTTCTGTATTATTTAAATTAGTTCTTATACTTCAGAGCATATTAATTTTTAAATATGTATTCTTTTTTGTATTTAGCATTGAAAAGTGAATACTTAACCAACCTGTTTTGTTTTTATTTGGTGCCCAGCAAAACTGTTTATTGTAGGATCAAACTCTTCATCAATGAGAAGTGCGGTTGAAATGGGTAAGCAAGAACTGCACTGTTTTTTCCTTAATATTGGACATTATGTTAATACAATCTTATAAACTACCACTAGTTGACATCAAAGAAAGTGAATGGATCTTAAGAGAAATCATTTCCTTTTTTAAAGACTCAGATAAATTTCAGACACAGGAAGCACAATTCATTTAATATGTAAGGTTAATAATAGAGTATTTTTTGGTATATTAAAAATGTGGGAGAAATAGCACAAAATATATAGTTTACCTTGTCTCATATTTTCTGCAATCTGTCCTTACAGCTCTGTGGTCACTTTGGTATTAGGTGTATAATATATTATGTATTTTTTTTCCTGTAACTAATGGAACAGTATTGATATTGACAACTGAAATAAACAGTTTATAGATTTCCATTTTTAGAATGAACAGTCATGTTTAAAAACATGCTGAAGCTGATAAATTCTTATGCCTTATGGAACAGTTGATTACTTATTTCTATAAATGTAGATCAAGAATGCAAATTCATTTACCAGAATCTCAACTTTAAATATGGAAGACTCTCAAAATACTAGCCAGGAAACTTTAGTGGCATACACTTAAGGTAGCATTGGGTGGGTAGAAGTTTTTTCTTTTTACCTTTACCTTTACAGTGAAGAAATGGAGGCTTCCTAGCAGGAGCCTAGGGGTCTCAGACACAGAAGAAAGGGGCTTTCTGTGCACAGTTAGTTGCCTCATGTAAGAGTGTGTGCTCTGGAAGTACAGGGAGGAAGGAATAGCCACCTACTAGACAAAACAAGATGAGAGATGAATTATGAGAGGGGAACTGAGGAGAGATAGCTAATCGGATCAAAAGCTGGACTGGAGTGTGGACTGGATCCTGGGAGCTGCCTTGAGGGTGTTGGAAATGCATCTTTCAAATGTGTGATCCAGAACTGTCTGAATGTTCTGCTCTCTCTGCTGTCCTGTCAGCCTGCTCTGCTCTGGGGATTGCTCAGCTGGATTCTGTGATCATCGCTTCACCCCCTGTTGAAGATGGAGTTAACCTTGCCTTGGAGCATCTACAGCCTTACTGGGAAGAACTAGAGAACTTGGTTCAGAACAAAAAGGTCGTGGCCATAGGGACCTCTGATCTGGACAAAGCCCAGTTGGAGCAGCTGTACCAATGGGCACAGGTAAGGAAAGAGACTGTTAGGAAGATTGCAAGTGCCTCAAAGAAGGGAACTGGGATTTTTTAAGTTCTTTGCCTTTATCCACAGCACAGAACTCAGTCTCCGTAGGTTTTTCTCAGTGCAAGAATTTTAAGGCATAAAAGGGAGACTTAATAAAGTGACTTCATGTTCCTGATTAATATTTTTATTACTGACCTCAGTTGAATAAGTTAAAATATTTTTAAAATGTACATTGAAATAATTCATAGATGAGAAAATACTGGTTCTTTGCTACTTATATGATCAAAATATTGTATCCCTTATGTATAGGTTACATTAGAGTAACCTGCCAGAATGGGAGAAGAATATCTCTAATAATACATTTTAATAGAATTGCCTGTGGGAGGGCTCCTTATGCTACAAACGTAGGTAGGAGGGAGAAGTTCGGAGGTTTTGTTTCATTTCCTTACTCACCTCCATTCTTCCCCCCCTTTCAAGCATTTTAATCTTATTGTGGCTCAGAGACCCCTAGGTACAGGAAGTGCCCTCTACCAAAAGAGTGAAGGTAGTGAAATGGAAAGCATGTTGGATTTAGAGTCTGAGGGCCTGGGTGCGAATATTGGCTTGGTTGCTTAACTGCCTGTATGACTTTGGGAAAACCACTTCTTTCTTGGGTCTCAGTTTCCCCGGTGTAAAAGAAAGAGGCTGGACTGGATGATCTTTCAGGTTCCTTCCAGCTCTGACCTTCCATGGATTCTGTGGATTTGATCCTTCCTTAAATGTTACCCTTTGCTTTTCTGTTAGTCTTTAAGACCAGAACGTAGTTTATTTTAAAGCACATGTGGCATTCTGCTAAATGGTTCTTACAGCAGGCATTTTAAGCAGTGGATAATGAGCATGTGTTCCTATCCTAGCCATTTACCCTAAGTCTGTTATCATGGCATAGGCTAACAACATTTGAAAACTTAGTGATGAAATAATTCCTTTTGTAACTCCCAATGTGGTAGAAATAGCTCCTTGTCACTCCAGCGACTAGAGAAGTCCATTAGTGTCATTCCTTTTATTTTTCTGCAGCATCACTTGTAAACTTTTGTGAGACTTTAAGTAACTTTTTAAAAACCTACCATTGTTCCCCCTCCCTTTTTTTTGCCACTGAATGTTTCTGTCAATTGAGTTTTGATTTCTTTGTAATGTGTACTTTTCTTATGTGTACCAGTGACCCACACATGTATCCTTGAACTAGGAACTGAATAAAGGTGGTTGGGACTATGCTAGGGAAGTATTTTATTTAAAGGGGGGGACTTGTATATTCCCAAGAATTTAAGATTGATTTAGAAAAATCTTAGTCAAATGAAAATTCTTTTCACTTGTAGGTGAAACCAAATAGTAACCAAGTTAACCTTGCCTCCTGCTGTGTGATGCCACCTGATTTAACAGCATTTGCTAAGGAGTTTGACATCCAGCTGTTAACACACAATGATCCCAAAGGTGAGGCTGATATTTCCATTTATAAAGATAGACAAAAATATCTCTTACCCACAAAAAAAAAAAGCCTGTTAACTTTTAGCCATGTGACATGATAGATTTGCAACTCTGGGGTCTGAAATGATTCATCTGAGTGAATTCAAAATATGAGTACCTTGTTCTCAGAAAGTCTTGCATTTCTTTTTGGATAAGTAGAAGGAAGTAAAGCAGAGTATATTCTGAAAGTGGGGCCTGCTGACATAAGCAAACCCTAAGTCATAATTGGAAGGGTTGAATTTTTCCCTCCTAAGAATATCCCAGATAACACTATGCTTGTCTAACTTAGTGCAACATTATTTTCAGAGAACCAAAGTGCCATTTAATTAAAGAAGATGAGTATCTGGGAAAAGTACTTGCAACTTAATCATAACTTTAGTAATTGAAAACTTAATACTTATGACCTACTATTTTGAGTAATGTGTAACTGCACATTCTGTCAACTCATAGTTATCAGACTCTTGTAATTATTGATCTGAAAATATCATTTGAATCAGGGCATTCTGAGTATGAGGGGAAATAATCCACCTTTTATAAAATCTTAGCAACATAATCCAAATTTGCTTGGTTGGCAGTTAGAGTGAGAGAGTACAGCATAGCTTTCAAATATATGTTGCATCAAGCTGAAGCTTAGAATATTCTCATGGTTGTATATCAAGTGTTTCTTCCATGTGTAGGGCATGTATGTATATGTGAGGGCAGGGACAATGTTTGTATCACCAAGTGCAGAGCACCCTTAGATGGGACATGCTATGCCATGAATGAATGGTTTTTTTCCATTTCATTCATTTATCAGGAAAAACCTTGTAGAAATGTTTAAAACTCTAACGATGTAAGATCTTCAAGACAATTATAAGTACTAAAAGGGCATAGTGGAGACATAAGTAGTCTGTATGGCATGTTATCATAGAGGAATTATAATTGAAAAGTGGTATAAAAGGACATGATTTCCTTTTATACAAGAAAAGAGAAGGTAGGTCTGTCATGTTAGAGAAATGAAGATTTCTGGAGCAATAAGGGCAAAAATGATAGAGAAGAAGAAGGGATGCCATCTGTACTTATGGAACATATGCCCACACTGATGAAATCATGTTAATCAAATTAACCAAGTTAATCAAATTAAGAAAAATCTGCTTTGCACTCACACAGACTGTTCTGAGGAGGTGGGGGAAAGGAATAAATCCTCTATTAGTGTTTAAAAGTTAACCCAAGCTTCCCATATGAGAGAGTGAGGATTGATTTAGTTTCATCACTTTTAAGTATGCTTACGGATAATATTTTGAGATTAAATCATATTTATTCCTATCACTCAGTAAGCATTTATTAAGCACCTGTTATGTACCAGACATTGCTAAGAATGGGAAGGATACAAACATCAAAGCCTCTACTCTCAAGAAGAGCAGGGGATACATAGACATATAAAAGTAGATTCAGTATAAATAAATATAAAACAAGTATAGGCAGATTTACTTACATTGAATCTTTTTTATACAAAATATGGATAGACAAATTGGGCAGCTAGGTGGTGCTGTAGATAGAGTGCCAGGCATGGAGTCAGAAAGATCTAAGTTCAAGTCCAGCCTCAGACACTAGCTGAGTGACCCTGGGTGTGTCACTTAACCCTATTTGTCTCAGTTTCTTCATCTGTAAAATGAGTTGGAGAAGGAAATGGAAATCACTGTAGTATCTTTACCAAGCAGATGCCAGCAGAGCCCAAGCTCCCGGAGATGCTCCCAAGAGCCTTTAGTTCTGGCCTGGTAATGGGTGTGTGGCCCAAGAAGCAGCCTAGGTCCCCAGCAGGTTAGTTATGGAGAGAAGAATTTTTTCAACCATTGAAACTCACAGACTGCAACCTCATTAGATGGTTATCAGTGTAAAGAGTAATCTCTATTAACAACATCAGAAATCTTCGAGGTATCCAATAAATCCACCCATTTTTTAGGCTGCTCCATCTCTATTTTTTTTCACCACTTCTTTTATCTTCCTTTGAAAATATGTCAGTCTGAAAAACACTTTCATAAAACATATCCATATGATAGAATCATAGCATTGTGTGCTAGAAGAGAATAGCTAGTGTGGAAATATTAATACTTCTCTAAATTGGAAACTTGATTGTAGAGGAAGCAAAGGGAGTTTATCAGAGAGTTATTTTTATAGAGGTTTTAACAGACTTAATAAGTTGACCTTTAAATAGAATACAAATAAGAACAAACACTGATTTTGCTGGTATGTTTCTTCCATATGACATTTTTCTATGTGACATTTAGATTAAATTGCCACTCCATTATTATGGCAAGATAAATACCTGCAAGAATCTTGGCTACTCTTTTGAGTAGATATGTATGTGTGTATGTGAGTAGAGGTATTTTAGATGTACGTGGGTATGGAAACAAAAATATGAAGAGATTATTGATTGCTTTATGTGGTGCCTTATTTATCTTTGTGTCTTCCTTAGTATGCTAGCATAATAATGCCTTGCACATAAATGTTTAATACGTGTCTGAATGAATAAATGCGTGGTCTGTTATTGACATTCAGGCACTGTGTTGTCTTCATAGCTTTGATTCTGAACCTTTAGGCTAGAGAACTTTGTCTACATCAGTTCTGAACGCACTGCTAAAAAATCCACAATACATTTTGACCCATAGTGGAGAGATTTTCCTTTAAAAGGAATGTCAAAGGTAGTTATTTTAGTCATTCCTGAGGAAGTAATGAAGTAGTTAGGTTAATGAACAGTATAGTTCTTTGATTGAGAAAATGTTAATTTTATTTAGTTCCCACACTGATGACATTGTGGCTTGAAACAATGAAGTATGCTTTCTTGAGAGAAACCCTGGAAAGTTAGTTTATAAACTTCCTAAACAAAATGGTTTTCCTGAACTAGATGTCTAAGATCACTTCCAGAGCCAAATCTGTGAGATGATCCTCACAATATCCCTGGAGATGGGTGGAATTATCCCCATTTCTTAGATGGGAAAACAAGAGCCAGAGTAAGTAAACTTACCAGAGGTCCCTTGGGCCAGAGAGGACATTTTCATCCAGCCTCCTGATGCCCAGTCTCAGGCGTGTCTATCTCGCCATATCCCCTGCCACATTCATTTAGAAAATCCAGGGAGATGGTATAGGAATTCCTAATGTACACCTGAGAGTCCATTGCAAATGCAGACAGTCTCTATTTTCATTTCACATCCTATTGGCAATGATCAATTTCTCAAAGATTATAGCAGTATCTGAGGGGGCGGGGCACGCAGTGTTTCACCATAGTTCTCTGCTGTATTTCAGAATGATCCAAATTTAATTTTGGTCCCTCTCAGAATTAATGATTTTGTTCTATGGATAGTTTGCTACAATATTTTTTAATTTCTCTGGCAGGTAGGATCTTTTCCCTGCTAGCTTTGATTATATCAGTTTCCATTCTCTTTTGGATAACTCTTTTTTACAAAGATTTGTCACTGAGTAGAAAGGCAGAGGAATCACTGTTATGATGTAGTAGCATTAGCGCTGCACTAAGAAGAAGAAGCTGGGTTTGCATCTTGGCTCCTCCACTCTGGTGGCATGAGCTTTAAAGGGCAAGACATTCTACTTCCCTTAGCTTCTTTATCTGTAAATGATGGCCAACCTCAGGGGTATCATAAGGATTAAATGTAATGATGAGTGTGAAAATGAAGAAAGCCCATATAAATGTAACGTGCCTGGACCTTTCACATTCTTAATATAGCTAAGAGTTAATGGCTTTTAGCCCAGATTAGAGGCTTACCAATACAATTAATTGGTTAATATCATGTTCCTCTCTGAACTAGGTGCTTCAGATTTAAATTGGTATCTCTGATAGTCACTTGGGTCTTGACCTTTCAAGCCCAGAGTAAGAAGTATTTCATAAGAATTTCTATATGAGTTTTTGATAAATATCATAGACATTAAATTCTACCCACTTTTATTTTAGATTTTAAATTTTTGCTGCTTATGTATGTATGTGGTGGAAGGGCTTATGTATCACTATTGGTCACATGTGATGATTTCTCTCCCTAGAACTGCTTTCTGAAGCAAGTTTCCAAGAAGCTCTTCAGGAGAGCCTCCCTGACATCCGAGCGAATGAATGGGTGCCCCTGTGGGTACTTCGGTATTCGGTCATTGTTAAAAGCAGAGGAATTATCAAATCCAAAGGCTACATCATACAGGCCAAGAGAAGGGATTCTTAATTTTTCATAGGAGGGTGGCCTACTGACTGTACACTGCAGAGAAGTAATTTTTTCCAAATCAAAAATCCCTAAGACATAAAAACCAAAAGTTATAAACTTTAAATTGTGTCAGTGAGACAAAGAGTCTAGTCATATTTTGACACAGTATGTTTTCAAATACTGTATGCATCCTTCCTTGTCTCCAGACCAGTTCAATCATATATGAAACACTGTATTGTTTTCATTAAACTATTGTTTTCTAACAGAAATTGTCTATAAAGAAAATACTTACAATATAGTCTTTATTTTTATGACTAATATAAATCAAGAAAATTGTTGCTAGATATATTTTGGCCATAGGCATCAGGGTAAGATATATAGATATAGATATAGATATAGATATAGATATAGATATAGATATAGATATAGATATAGATATAGATAGACAGACATACATATCTGTCTGTATTTTTTATTTACCAATAAAAATTCTTTAATTACTTCTTAATTCTTAAGGCCACAAGGATGTTTAAGTACAGTTGTTAAAACTAAAACACTGGAGAATATTCTTCCTATCATTGATTGAAATTACATCTCAAAGTAAATAGAGTAGCTGGATTCTGCTATACTATAGATTTCTTTTTTTTCTTTTCAATACATGGATAAAAATTTAACTTTTTCCCTGGCACTGTGACCTTATAGTTAAGCTATAGTGATTTAGCCTTGTTCTTGTGCCATATTTCGTCTCACTTGTGTTTCCTACAAGAACAAATCAATGTAACTGAAAAGAAACTGGTAGCATTTTTAATCACAAATAACTGAGCTTTTTTGGAAAACAACAGTCAGCTCCTGATAATCTTTATACCTCTTGAATTATCCTGAATGGTGTTCTGATTAGCTGAGTACATTATGTGCCAATGATCACCACCATTATTGTAAATGACTACCTAGAAGAGGTGACTAAAAGCCGCAAATGGGATTTTTAAAAGGCCCTCAATTCAGAGCCAAAGTTGTGTGTAGTAATTCTTCAAGGTATAGTTCAACTGTTCAAAAACAAGGAATGAAATAATACTATTTTAGTAGTGGAAGGGACCCTAAAAAACATCTAATTACATTTTATTCATTTGCCATTCATTGGTTCTTAAGCTAAAATTTTTTTCATAGGCAGTAGGCCATAGCAGTTGAATTTAAATATGACCTAAAAATTTGTATTAACCAAATATGCTTTGGATTGCATTCAGTATATTTGACTCATGAAGCCAGAGGAAACTGCAGAACTCATTTTGCTTTAGCTTCCTCAGCTTAGCTAAAAAAGACCTAAATATAAATATGCCAACATTTAAAATACCATATATATTCTTTCCATCCCAAGATTTTTTTATGCCAGTAGATAACTTATTTAATAATAGGAATTGCCCTGTTGAAATCAGCCACCTAATTTTCTTCCTCAAGTTGTAATTATATCTAGACTTTGAGCCTGTTTAAAGCCTTATCGCATTTTTATATTAACTTTTAATATTGTGTGTTCTCAAAAGCTAAGCAGTAGTTTTAGAAATGTGAAACATTTTTCCCATTTAACATGTCTGATAAACAAAAAGTTTACAATAATTGTTTAATCCTGTAAAATGAATTATCCTCAAAATATACAGAGTTTAAATGTTACATTAAATTTTTTTAACCTTGAGTGTGTAAAAATGGAAATTGTTGGGTTTGGGGTTTGGGGGTTTTTGTTCTTAGTTATTACATTAGTGATGCTTCTGCTGAACTCTAGGCACATCCTGCCTTCTTTTGCTTTGAGCTTTCCAAAAATTATAGATTCTGTCAGTGAAGGGGGAGGATCATGTGTGTCCTTTTTCAAATGAGCTTTTGTTCCTTTTGTTGCTGAATAACAAATCCAGTGTAGCTTATTGAATTTTTTAAGCCTTTCTGGTTGTCTATGCTTTGTTCCTTAATCCTGTTTTCTAAAAATATTAGAACATGGTGATTACCTTTCACCTTTTTTTCTGCCTTTTTTTATATTTATGACTTGTTAGAGTGACAGAGCTCCACCACTAAGAATCATAACACTATTAAAAAAATTGGGTTTTTTTAAAAATAGCTATCAATGTCATACCTGAAGGATTTGTTTCTATGGGAGATATGTTCAGTGACAGAGAGTATAAATAATTTACATTACTACCTCTTTCTAATAAACTATAAAAGAGGCTGTCAAGGTAGAAATTGGATGTTTCAAAATACGTCAAAGCCGTATTATAACATGACTAGTAGTGTTGTGGTATCATGTGTAAAATGGGTCTGTCTTCAACCTCATCTGAGAATTTTTAGTCCCCAGAAAGACCAAAGTCTCATCACATGGATTCTGAAAACTACCCTATAGTAAGACTCCCGAGTAACGTCTATTTAGAGGCACCTGCTCAAAAGAAATTAAGTTAGAATGTAGCTGGAAGTTCCCGTCTCAAACCATGGTCTTCAAAAGTCAGTCACTTGGATGGCTAAGCATAAAACATAACAATACAGCATTTTTCTCTGTTTGCATGAATGTCTATTTTTCCCATTTCCTAGTAATGACTGACATAAAAAGGACTTTGTTTTCCTAGAAGTCTAATCATACAAAGGCCATTCAATTATGTATATTGATAGCAGATTTTCATTTTGACATTCCCACCTACTCAGTGTATTCATATTTGGGGGACATACTAATGACATGTCATCAGGTAACAAGATGTACGTTTAGAGGTCATTTTAAACTGTTTAATTGTGAATTTAAACTCGTTTTAATAAATTGATGTGTGCTCTTGCTGTTATCTAGATATCCATTTTTGACCAAATTTTTTCCAAAGTTAACTGTATAATGTATCAGAGCTTTCTTTTTCCATTGGCAGATTTGTTAAGTTGGTAAAGGGTAGCTTGCTAGTGGTATTTTTTTTTTAAATACATGTAACATGGCTTTCATGATATTTTTATAGTTTTTCAGAATTACAAATCTATTTAAGAGGGGTAAATACTTTAATTTAGATAGTCCTGCATTTTCTTGTTATATATCTCTTTAGAGGTGTGCTATACAATTAAGGTAAAATAAAACACATTACAATATTTATAGTAGTTTTAAATTTTGCCTCATGAATTTAATTGAAATAAAAGTGTGAATTGAATGTGTTTGAATTGTCTTGCATTTCACTTGGGGTAATTAGACAGGCCCTAGAGCATAACGTTAATGTTCTTTCAAATGCCAGCTAGAATTAGATTGTCTAGAATTGGATTGTCAGTGCATGAAACTCAACATACCCAAAACAGATCTCATCTTCTTTTCCCCAAACCCACCTCTCCACCAAATTTCTTGGTTTCAATTGAGGACACCACTATCCTTCCAGTCACTTAGGTTCTGAACATCAATCATGCTCCGCTCCCCACTCCTTTGAGCCCCACAGAGCCAACTGGCTGTCAAGTTTTGTCAATGCTATCTCTTCTCTGTCTCTGTCTCACTCTGTCTCTCTTTCACCCTCACCCTCAACCGTTCCCTCCTCTCCACTCTCTCAGCCACCACCCTAGTCCAGGCTCCTATTACTGGACTATTTCAGTAGCTGCCGAATTGGTCTCCCTCCTCCCTCAATTCTCTCCTTCACTCTAGTCCATCTCTGTAAATCTGTCAAAATGACGTCCCTAAAGCTCACATCTGACCGTGTCATCCCTGTTCAGGCTTCAGAAACAAGTACAAACTCCCCTGTTTGATATTCACAGCCCTTCTCAATCTGCTTCAACTATTTTTCTAGACTTATTCCTCTCCTTCACAACTCTGTTGGCTGGCCAAATTTTGGCTTCTTGCCATTACTTGAAGTCTGTGCGCCTTTGTCCTGGCTGTCCCGGGCCTTAAATGGACTCTTCCATCCCCACCTCCATCTCTTCAGGCTCTGCTTTCCTTCAAAGTTAAACTCCAGAAGTCTTTCTCAATTGCTACTGTAGTCTCCCCTCAAATTTCCTTTTATTTTGTATCTACTTATGTATCTTACTTATCTTGTCCCTCCCAAAGAAAGGTAAGCCTTTTAAGAACAGGAACTGTTGTATTTTCATCTTTGTATATCCAAGTCCTAGCACTGTATTTAGCACATAGTGACTGCTTAATAAATGCTTGTCAATTGACCAATTAGTTCAATTCATTTATTAAGTTTACCTACTAGGGAAGAGAGAACCAGCTTCAGAGTCAGGAAGGCATGAATTCAAGTGTTGTTTCTAACATACTGGCTGACTCTAGGCAAGTCATTTAATGCTCAGCTTTCCAGGCAGTTCTCTGAATTGTAGAATTCAGATGACAGTATGCATTTTTTTGATGGGGGGGAGTATGCCCTTCAACAGTAAAATCACAGATAATGGACCAAAACATAAGTATATGAAATTACAACAATCATTTGGCTTATTGTGCTATTGAAAGTTAAATGGAGGGGCAGCTAGGTGGCACAGTGGATAGAGCTCCGGCCCTGAAGTCAGGAGCACCTGAGTTCAAATCCAGCCCCAGACCAAACACTTGACACTTACTAGCTGTGTGACCCTAGGCAAGTCACTTAACCCCAATTGCCTAAAAACAAAGAAAAAAGTTAAATGGAAAAACATTCTCAGAATTTCTTAAAATAATCTTAAATGTGTTAGTCCTAAAAACTTTTAAGTCCATACTTACTACCTACAGTAGCAATGACATGCTTAAATTAAACAGATGATAAGAAGTATGTCAAAGTGAAACAAAAGCTAAACAGAGTCAGGAGAGCTGGGTTTGAATGCCACTCCTCATTAGCTGTGTGGCCACAAGCAAGTTTCTCCGTTCTCTCCTTTGCAAAATGAAGATGACAAGTGCTTGAAGTAACTACCTCAGCATGCTTGTGAGAAGCGCTTTGCCAACCTTAAAGCCACATGCCGTTGTCGGTTATGAAAGGGCTAGATTATGTGTAGAGGTATTAGAAGACACTGCTTTCACTCGGCCAAACTGCAACGATTAAAATAGTGACTGCTGTGTGCCAGGCTGTGACAAGGTGCCACAGATACAAATAATAAAGTAAAACTTCAGTCTCGCACATTCTGTTGCGGGTCAGGATCATCACAAAATACACACACAGGGATGGTGGGAGACAGCAGCCACACACTGGCCCATTTGGCTGAACTGACGAGTGTAGGAGGTGTGATCATTTTGTAACCAGCTGGATGCCAGACTGGGAAGTATATGCCATGAGTTTGTATTTTATCCAAGAGACAATGGAGAACCATTGAAGCTTCCTGAGAGGGGAAAGGCCGAATGCAACAAGAACAGTCTGGGCTATTGATGTAGAATTCATGTACTATGACAGGGACCATGTGAGTGGAGAGAAGCATATGGATCCAGGAATGTCACAGAGATAAAATCAATGCTTGGAGATTGATTGGATATAGTAGAAGGGGGAGTGAACGTGAATTACTGAGGAAAACTCCTAGGTTGTGAACATAGGGGTGACCAGAAGGACTGCAGTATCTTTGGCTGAAGTAGGACAAGGTATATGAGAGGGAGGGGAAGATGAGTCCTCTTTTATACATGAATATAAAATGCCTGTGGGATCCAGGTGAAAATGTCCAACAGCCAGTTGGTGGTGTCAGACTAGAGCTCTGCAGAGAAGGTAGGGCTAAATGTGTAGATTTGGGAGTTCTCTTCATAGAGATGATAGTTGAATCTATAGGCCAGTAAGATCACCAAGACAATAAAGAAGGGGGTGAGGGGCTAGGACACAGCCCTAGCATATATTCATCCAAGGAAGATGGGGATGGAGAAGGAAAAATGATCACCCTGTAAAGAAGATTAGGGAGATTCTTCTAAAGGCAAAGAAAAAAAAAAAACAAGTAGATAGAGCACCAGCCCTGGACTCAGGAGGATCTGAGTTCAGCTCTGGCCTCAGACACATGATACTCACTAGCTGTGTGACCCTGGGCAAGTCACTTTAACCCTGTTTGTGTCACCAAAAAAAAGATACACACACACACACACATATATATATATATGGCTTTAAAAAAAAACCTAAGACAGGAATATAGAAACTCAAGATAAAAAAAGTCCCATTATTCAAGAGAGTATCTGGTCCCAACATCCTGGGCTTAGTTGATCAGTTCTGTCTGTTCCTGGAATTTGCTGACACAGGAAGGGGTGTTTTTAGTTCACTCAGAGAGAAAAAGATTAATTCAGGTTTTTTGGCCCTTATTGGGGCTCAATTGATCTCAAATGATTATCATTTCCTCCTTTTGGTCAAAGGTAAGCCAAAGGCTTCACCTGTAGACCAAGAAAGGTGTGGGAAAAACCTTCCTCTTCCTCAGGAAATGGAAAGAGATGTCCACTTGGAGCAGGCATCTTCAGATGATCCCAGAGTCCATATCCAGAAGTTGGCAGCTATGGAGTAGTCACACAGACCTGATAGAGGCTCATAAAAGATGTATGAGTTGATGACTGAGAGAAAATAACATAAGTCTTTAGTTAAGGGCACACAGAGATGGTTCAGTTTCCCAGCCACACAGGACTAGGTTCAAACAATACAGCAAAGTTTTCTCATAATTCACAAAATCACATAATTACATTAAGTCAGGCACAGATTAAATTACTTACAGGGTTCACAACAGACTAGTTTTGAGAAGAGAGATTTACATGTAACCAAGATAACCAAGAAAACTTAAACATGAATCATACAAAGCAATACAATCATTATTTTCGATGTTAATTAACATTAAATTCCTTGCTCATGTACAATAGGTTTAATTCATATGCAGTTCAGAAAGGGAGTTCTGTTTCTCTGGTTTAGATTTAGAAGTTCCCAGATAATTTTGACTTAGTATGAATTAGTACAGTCACTTAAATTTGGTTCTTCATTTTTGATATCATCTGCTGCTTCTGTTCTTAACTACATCCTGTACCTGGTATAAGAATTGTTTAAAACGTGAAGATCCAACCATAAAATGAGCTCTCCTGCCTTTTAAAATTACCAGATACTTTAATAAAGGAGAAATAATTTCACTTACTTTTACCACTATCCTATACAATTTTTTTTGGTGAAAAATCTAAATTAGAGATCTTATTACCCAAACATGTTTAAAGCTTGGATTTCCATGATAGATACATTTTGGAAGCCAATCATATACATCTGTATATAATTCTTAGAGGAATCAGCCTAATCCTGTTGTTTTTCTCAAAATTTGTGATCCTATTTAATTAGACATCTATGACATTACATCTTTGTCTTATTATTTTGTCTAAACATTTCCTCCTTAGGAGGATGATATTCCTATATTATTATTACTTGGCCATGAATGTAAGTTAAAATTGTAAGCTATTCATACTTGCATCATATTATGATAACTCAGAGATGTTCCAGAGGGAGAAGGTCATATATCATATCAGAAGGAAAGAGCTTCCTTAGCTCTATTTGATTCCAGGCATGAGTCATATCTGATAGCCAGTCATGTAGTCACTGGATGTTAAAAGCAGGGCTTAGGATTAATTAGGTGGGGAATTTTCCTTTTCAGAAAGGAAATAGCACAATTGGGAAGTAGAGTCAGGAAGATCCTACCTAGGCTGTGTCCAAGGTCGTCCTCAAAACGCTTTCCAGGCACAGACATCCACCTTTATCAGTTCTCAGCCTGAAGCACATGCCATCCTACTATTAGCTTCATGACAACTCAGACAATTATCCTGGTAATCAAAGCTCAAAACAATAGTAAAGTTCTGTCCCATAAAGTCACATATCCTAGATAATAAGAATTTAATCTCACATTTGTAACAGTAAGAGACTGATCACAGAAAAATACTACTGCTCTCATAATTCCTTTAAACAATGGGAACATCTTTAGGTGAGTCTTCAGAAGTTTGTATAAATTTCTGCACATGTTCGAATTCCAGATTGATAATAATATTAGATTTCCGATTAACACAAAAGAGCTCATAAATTACTACTCTTCACTAACATAACTGCACTGGAATCCTAATCCTTAAACAAAATAAAGAGGTTACTAACTTCAACCTCAGAAGTTGATGGATTTATGTCCTTGTTCACAGGCTTGTTTATTCTTCTCTAATTATACTCACTCTGAAAGAATGAGATACTTCAAGATTTGAATCTTACACATATAAGTTCAAACACTTGCTTAGGCCATGAAGTGACTACAGATTTGGATCAAAACAGCAAGATCTCTTCTGCTTTACAGCTCATTACAATAATTTAGCAGTAAGTTATCTTGCAAATGAAAATTTTGTAGGCCTCAAAAAAAAAAAAAGACATATCTTCTGAAAAGTATTTCCCTTCTTTAAAAACAATTTAAAATTTGTCCTGATGTTAAGAATAATCACTAAACTTTTATGAAGAACATTTGTTAGAAATTTTTAAAGTGATAAATATCTTTCCTTTCCACCTCAAAGTAAAAATAAACATTTAACATTGGAATTTATTAAAACTAAGTTGGTGTAAAATGTCCTTAAGTAACATAAATAACTTCCCAAAGTACTATAACAAACTAAATTCCTAGTTGTTACAGAATTCCTAGATATCACAAAGTTTCTTAGTCAAAAAGATATTTGTAATGGAGAAAAAAATTCAGTTTTTATAATGCATAAAGAACATGCCCATTTAAATTAGACTTATCACAATTAAAATATTATCAAGCCTTTAAAAATTTACTCAGTATTTTTTTTTCTTTCCTTTGTCTTTAAATATATCACTGGAAGTTAGGAAAAACTATTACATTCTGGAATCTCACAAAGATAGTGAATGTGGTAATCCATAAATCTCCAAATTAACATATCTCAAGGATTCTCATTTACTCAGGAATTTCACAACACAGGAAACTTTTACACAGATTTGATAAGAATTTTAGGTGAAACTTCCTCTTAAAAGCAATAAAACTTGAAAGTTTATTCTAACCCATTCATTCCCCCCTATTATTATTATTTTGGGAGGGGTGACAATTCTTGATCTAACATCTCTGGATTATAAGAGAAATTGCTTTTTTTTCCAACAGTATAGCTGATACAATTTGTTTACCAGATTATACCATATAAAAAAATCTCAGAAATATAACTATACCATAAACAATTATCAGGTATTTAAAACCTGAAATGGAACCAATTAATTACCTGCTTACAACCAAATGTATCTCATTAAATGTTAACAGTTTTCAAATTATCCAATTTTATCACATCCTTTTAAAAGACTAAACCATATGTACCATTTCTACCTCACGACGATCTCTCAAATTTTACAATCTAAGAAAGTTTTAGAAATACAATACAATTTAGAAACATACTAACAACACAAACAATAAACTTCAGATGACATCAGTTGCATTTCCAGATTATCACATATAGAAATTATTGATCTTATTACTCATGGTATTTAAAAACCACTTTAAAGTTATCAGGTATGGAACAATTACATTAAGTTAGAGAGATAATAATAATGTTGTCTAACATATGTTATTGTGTTAAGCACTTTGCAATCATTATATCATTTTGATCCCATAACAACAACCATTATTATTTTTCCTTTTACAAATCAGGAATCAGGGCAAACAGAGATAAAATAACTTGCCATAAATTCTGAAACTGGAACAGAGAAGTATGGGGCTTACGAAGAGTAGAAGTTGGCTTCTCACCTCATAATGCTATTGAGGCCTTCCACGGGTTTAGGTGGCTGATGCCAGGGTTTTGCCAGTGGTGATAATTCTTGGTGGCAGGGCATATGGAATCTTATCATAGTTCTGACCTGTCCACTTCTCTCCTCCCCACAGCTGCATAATTTACTGAGTCTGGTGCCATTTGCAGCTGCTGGGGCAGGCTGGGTAGAATGTACTGAACCTGGACATCAGTCCCAGGTCTTGCCTAGAAAAGTGGGCTGCAAGTTGCCCAGGGGCATAGGGCTGATAGCAGACCATCACTGCTAGTCTGTGTTAGCTGCCCCTCTCCTCCTTTTGCCAGACAGGGAAGGCTGATTTAATTTCCCTACAATTCTCCAGCATTCTCTTCTCTTTTTCAGTCCCCTTATTGAGATGCTTATCGCTGAGGGGGGGGAATGGGGAATGCTGAGGAATCAGGATTGGAAGGAGGTGTTTTAGCGGAGGGTGAGCTCCTGGAATCACCCCCAGTCTCAGAAGTTTTCTACAACAGTTCCAAAATGAACAACTTCCCAATTTCTTAATGATTAATCTCAAAACCTTTAGAATCTGCTAAGAAGTCTTTAGCTGGACCCACAAGAAAGGAGTTTTACAATTTGTTGTTTCCCTAGCTGCAGCCATTAGAAGTCTTTGGCTGCATTTAAAATCTCATAAGGTACAGATACAGAGACACAAACCGACAGACAAATTCAATACAAACATAATGACATAGTGCGCACTTAATGACAGAGACAGAGGGAATTAGAGGCTTGTTAGAAAGCCCCCCCCCCAATTGGCTATTATTATTATTAATATTCTGAGGAAAAGGGGTTGGAGAATTTGCGAGGATCCAAGACTTGATAGTGTAACTGGATCCTGTGAGCCTTCCTCAGAGTGCCCCTGAGATTGCAGATTTAAAGGGGCAAGTCCCAATAAAGTTAAGTTTGGGGATCTGAGTCCCTGTCAGGACCATAGCCTTTAAGGGAAAGGAGAGGGGGAGGAGGATTGTTTGGAGCCTGGGAAAGAGTGCTGAAGCCGCCTTGCCAGCCTTAAGGGAAGAGGCTTCTGCCTTTCCTTCTCTCCCGGCCACCTCAGCAACCCAATGATGAAAACATTCCCACTCCTGGCTAGATATTTTGTTGGCCTTTAAACTTGATTTGGTTTTAAGATAAAGTAACTTTGGTCAAAAGAACCCCATATTGTGGCCAACATGATTTTGGGTTATTTTTAGTTAATTGATATCAGTGCTAGCAGTACTTGTGATCACCAGATTGGCAATGGCTTGACATATAAGAGGCGGCGGTCTTGTTAGCCGGATTTCTAGTTTTAGTTTCTGACTGACCCATAGCCAGTTTGCCTAGATTGAGCCTTACCTGAGGGGACCTGATACAGTAGCCAGAGTTTGACTGGATCCCCGACCCCAGAGCTAACTTAAAGGGAATTTTCTTTCGGACTTCAACCAAACTAGTGGGAGGTCCATGGAAGCTGGGAATAGGAGAAACTTACCCGACCCCGTCAAGGTTAGGACTCCAGGAAAAAACGGATCCTGAGGCACCTGAGCCACTAAGGCATTGCCGGGGTGGGCTGGAGTTTCTCCCATTCCTTCAGTTCCAATCCAAAGTCACGGCACCATTACTGTTAACCTGAAAGTTTGGTTAAAAAGGGAAACAAGTTAGGTGATACATGATTATATAGTTTATTCCCTTTTAGCTAGTGAATCATGTCAACATGGAAGCCAGAATGTGATTCTGACTCAGAGATTAAGCAAAATGAGAGAGGTTTTATACAGTTTAGAGTGATCAGACTCAGGATGCCTGTGTTACAAAAAATACAGCCTCCATATGTTTGTTTAACATATAGCATGGGAAAGGAATTTTCTTAATTGAATAAGGTTGTAAATGCAATAAAACAGAAGAATGTCAAAGTGTCAACAGAAACGCAAGATAAGAAAAGTCCCGTTATTCAAGAGAGAATCTGGTCCCAGACATCCTGGGCTTAGTTGATCAGTTCTATCTGTTCCTGGAATTTGCTGACACAGGAAGGGGTGTTTTTAGTTCACTCAGAGAGAAAAAGATTAATTCAGGTTTTTTGGCCCTTATTGGGGCTCAATTGATCTTAAATGATTATCAACTTATATACACATATTTTGCTATGTTCTTGTTATCTCATTAAAATGTACGGTAATTTCAAGTACTGCATTTCATCCTTTTTACTTGCAACTCCAGAGCCTGATTCATAGAAGGCCCTTAATACTTTGTTGGTTGATAGAAATACAAAATATGGAGGGGAGAGGAGGCGTCAGTTGCCCAAGGTCGCAAAGCTAAAAGTGGTCGAGTTAGTATTTGAACCCGGGGTTTGCAGATTCAAGCCGCCTCAATTAGCCAGGGTTATCTAGTCACCACTGGAAAACAGGGACAGTTGGAGCTTTGGGGCTGGGCTTGGGGTGACCCTAGGATGGGGTGAACCGTACTCGTTTCTTTCCCAAACTCTGACGCAGGACGCACAGAGTTGCCAATTTGTCGATCCTGAGTCTCAGCTTCCGTCCCTCGTATCTCCATCCGGAAGTATTCGAGGAGGCGGGGCCGCTAGCTGCCCGAAGGGGCGTGCCTTCGCGCCAGCTTCTTCGTTTTTCCTGGCTTGCCCGGCTCAGTGACCTCCAGCTACGGAAGTAGAACCGAACAAGGAACCGGAAACGCCTGCGCGAGGAGGGACTTCGGCGCTCTCCTCCCCGGAGTGACGTCATCTAGGGAGGGAAGCGCCGAGGCTAGGAAAAAATGGCCAAGACCGGATTAGAAAACGTATTTCCGGGGCGTCCTAAAACAAGGAAGTGTCAGAACGTGAAGGCTGCAACAGTTGGCGGATGAGGGACCCAGCAGGATGGTGGCCACCAGATCGATGCGGCCGGACCGGGCGGAGCGGCCGGAGCTACCGGAGAGGCCTTTCTCGAGACGAATTAAGATGAATGAATCCCCGGGGCGCAGGGTAGGAGACGGGAATTCGCTATTACTCCTCTTCCCCATTCCCCGCCCCCGCTTTGCAAACTGTCAGCCCGGCCCGAGGAAGCGAATCTCGGTTTTGGGGAAGAGGAACCGGTACGAAGTGCGGAGGGGGTCCTTTGAGTGACGCAGCGCGAGCTCTTGGACCCGGGCCTGGTTGGCGCGGGGAAGAGCGCAGTGGCGTCAGGGCGCATGCGCGCGGGGCGGCACTTGCGTGGCCCCGCCCTACCGTTAGCTCCGCCCCATCCTGCAGCGTGGCTGGCAGCCAGAGTTGAGAATCTTCGCTCGGCACCAGTACTTTAGGCAGCCGCGAGTCCCAAAGCCCATCGGACCTGAGGTCAGGTCTGTGTTCGGGGATCCGGTCCGGCCAGGCAGAGCGAACAGCCTTCCCAGGTGGGGCTTGGTGCCGAACCTTTGCCATAGAGTGGAGGAGTAGAGCCTGGAAAGGAGCCCAGAGGTCATCTCCCCCAACGTCCCTCCCTTTGGCACATAAGTAAACTGAGGCCTAGAGAGGTCCGGTAAGTTGTCGGGGGTCACACAGGGAGGTCTAGTGCAAAGCTGGGACGAGAATCCGACTCTGACCCCCGTGCTTGAATTCCTTATGCGTTATTCCACATCAGTTCCTCTCTGTCATTGTAATAGGAATTTTATTTCTGCCTGTTTTTCAGGGTTTACCTTCCCCCAGAGCAAGGAGGAGTAACAACAGACAGCCAGAAGACATGAAGGACCTGAAGACTGATAACTTAAACGATGCTGACACCAAACCCCTCCCGCAGGATCCTCCCACAGTCAAAGCAGTGAGGAGTAGAAGTAGGATTTCATTAGCACAGACCCTTGAGCCAGCAACAGATGGAGAGGTCTCCGAAGCAGAGTCAACTTGTTCTTATGCCTCCGGACTACAGGAGCCAACAGTGAGGGTCACTAGGAGAAGGCGCATCATAATTCCCTGCCAGCCAGAGTCCAAAGCCAGGGGTAGACACAAGACCACTCGAAGTGAATCCATCAAATCTGGTGATGAAGGTGAAGTTTCTGAAACTGAGTCCTGCTCCTCAGTTCTTTCTGCCCTTTTGGCATCACCTGTTAGAACCAGAAGGGCCAGACAGAGAGAGTTGAAATTCCATTTGGATCCAAATTCTGCTTTACTGGCTGAAGAAACTTCTGATGCTGAGTCATGGTGCTCAGGTGTTTCATCCATCGGAAGCCGAAGAACCACAAGAAACAAACAGAGGAAATTAAAGAAAGAAGATGATGCTCAAGCTGAAGTGGAAGATAATGTGGATAGGCCAGAAAATGTAAACCAGAATGAACATGTAGTTCCTTCTCAACTAGAGAGCATCTCTGAATCCACATGTGTGGGTACTCAGAGTTCAGATACTGAACAGACTGCTCCTTCTCCAGAAAATAGGCCCAGTCAATGTAAAGATGAAATTCAGGTCTCTGATGGTAAATCCTTAGTGAAAAGTTCAGAAGAAAAACCAGAAGTACAGACAAGAAGGAAGAAAGGTGTCATTGCCAAAGAGTCTTTGGAAGAAAAGAATTTAAATGAACAGCCCTGTATCTTGGAGGAGGAAAAAGAAACAAGTTGTACAGAACTTCTGCAAAGTAATTTTGAAAAACAATTTACTTCTCAAAGCCAGTCAACACCAGATAATACCAAACCAGAGCACCAAAACACAGGTACTGATGGGGTAAGAAAAGCTTTTGTTCTTTCAGTTGAATGTAAGGAGGGGAGCAAGGAGAATGAAAAGGCAGGGGAAATCAGTGATGTTACAGAAATCAGAGAGAGTAGTGACCACAAAATCAGCGTCATTGAAGATACTAATGACAAAGAAGAACATTTAAAAGGTAATACCATGGTAAGCCCCCCCTCGGTTTCCAACAGTTCCCATAACAGTGATTATATCCTGTTAGCTCTCAGCAGTGATGAGGAGGACCAGGTATCTGAAGATAATGAGAGTGAAGAAGATATATTGTGTTTTATTGAGAATAGTGAGCAAAAGCTGTCATCGGAAAAAGACTCAGAAGATAACCCATCAAATGATATATTCTTTGTCATTGATAAAACCCCTGGATTGAGTTCTGATAAGAATTATTATATAGAGGAAGAAAAAACAAGTGAAGTAGCCAGTGAGCAGGAAAGTGATGAAGAAGAAAGTGAAGAGGAGGAACCTGTAGACCAGGAAGAAAATGAAGATGAGTTCATAGATGAGGATGACGTATTGAGTAACACCAAGTCTAAACTGTAAGTTTGCTTATTTATTTGAAGAATGTGGGTTTGCATGTGTTGAATTAACAACATGTATTAACAACATGTGTTGTATTACATCCCTTTAACTTTCTCTGCCAATGATAGGAGACTAGTAAGCTGGGCAGTGGGTCTCTACAGATGAATATTTTCTGGCTCAGAGGTGCTCAGTCTGCCTTGTTTCTATGCTTCTTGGGCGTATAGTTTGTAGATGGAGAGATCTCTGAAGCGTACCCACAGTGACACTTAGGTATTTTGAGTATTATTGGAGAGGAGCTCTCAGTTGCTTTTAACAGTGGTTTTTTGGGCATCGGGGTTGGGACCAATTTAAAGGGGAAGGCAAGCTGTCTTTTTAGCTACTTTGTTGGGCTTGGGTTCTTTTATTGCAGAGTAAGTACCTGGAAATGTAGGCGATTAAGTAGGAAATCATCTGCAGCCAAGACTGGTGAATTGAAGTAGAGAGTAAATAGTTCTTAGAAAGTTTTCCCCTTGATTCCTGTTTCCTTCCCTGGTGTCTTAATACACTCAGGCATACCCTAAGGTGTTTGCAATAGGTAAATATTTAGTAACAAGAATAGTTTGGTCTCAAAGCAAAGTAGTTAATTCCTGATGATTTGTAATAAGTTATCTGTTTGAAATTACCTCGGGCCCTGCTACCTCCTAGATAAGTTAGATTCCCAACACTACGGCTTAATGTGGAGGGGACCAGGGACTAAAGTAAAGAGGGTGGGTCAGTGTGTCATTGCATTTCAGAGTCAGCACAGTAAAATGAAGTGGATTATTTAGAAGTTTTCTCTTATGTGATCAGAAAGAAATGGGCTATTTGAAGCTTCTTGATAAGGTCAGGTATAATCTTCTTAATGTGAAGAATTATAATAAAGAAGAAGGTACCTACAGGATATTCCCAAAGTGGTCATTTTCCCCACAACATTTAGAAGAAGAACTAAATGTCTTTGAATACAGGTGAATTGGAAGTTAAAAAATTACTTAAGATCTTTAAGTCATTTGAATTCACTTTATCAGTAGGATGCCTTTAAGGATAAAGCTTAACCTTGTTAATTTCTAGCATATTCCCTTATGTATTTCTTTTACTTCAGAAATTCCATTCATGAACTGAAATTTTAAGACAAACTAAGGTACAAAAATGTAATTTGTGTGTAATTTGGGAAGAATTTATCTTTTGTGGAATGTGAGGTATTGAAAGTAAAATAGGTCAGAGGAGGAAAAGAAAACTATTTTCAGGTCTGTGCACACTGCTCTGCTGCTTTGTTTCCATCTTTATTTAATGATTTAACTTTTTAATGAAGTTATTATTTCTCTTTCAGCTTGAAGTTGTCAAGTAGCAGCATAGACCCTGGTCTGAGTATTAAGCAACTTGGAGGCTTGTATATTAACTTTAATGCAGAAAAAATGGACTTTAACAAAAATGCCCTTGCGCAAATAAAGGAGAAAAACAAAAAGGAGGTAAGTTTAAGTTCCATCTAGAGAACCTTACTGCTTGCTTCAAGGTTCTTGAAACTCTGTGTTCCTGGGAAATGTTATTCCTTCCCTCTTCTATTTGGGGCCTGGTTTCAATACCATTTCAGTGCAGAAAACTCCCAAATTTATATCTTTAGCCTCCAAGTTCCAGGCCTATATTTCCCACTGTATGCTAAATATATGTACCTAGGTGTTTCAGATGAAAGGTAATCTTACTCTCACCTTAAGCTTGTTCCTCCTCATTTTCTCTGGTTTTGTTAGTCTTCTGTCGTAGATGCACAGTTTGATGTTTTATCTTCAGCTTGTCCTCTGCCTCCCTGTATTCATTATGCTGCAGACCACTCTGTCCCTTATTATTTCTTCCATCCTTCCCAAGGCCCTCCAAGCATCCATCTGGCTGGATTATTTTAACATGTTCCTAATTGGTCCCTACATTCTCTAGTCTCTTTTCTCTGCAGTTCACACACTGCTGCCAGAGTAACTTTTATAAAACGTAAATGACTGTATCATTCCCTTTGCTCAGAAACCTTCAATTAGGTTTTTGCCGTCTATCGAATAATGTCCAAATCCCACGTTCTTTCCACTGTGCTATTAGGTATTCGCAGGATGTGGCCTCAGTGTGATATAGGAAACCCAGGGAAACAATCTCCCCAATTCTGTAAACTTGTAACCTTTACCGTGTAGCTAACTGGATGTCGCTATCTGGGATTACAACCTCAAACAGCCAATGGAGCAAGATTTTTATCTGTACTTAGGGAAAATAAGCTCACATTGAGAAAAATGATCATTTAATTTTTTTTGCGGCTTCTTTTCAGAGCCATGAGCAAGCACCTATGGTGGAAATCTAGGATGTTGCCAAAAGATAGTCATTTGCTGTCCCAGACCAGCAGCCTGCTAAAACCATCAAAATGAGTATCTCTAGGGCTATCTCTTTAATATATCATACTTTTTTTTCTCTAGCCACAGAAAGTTAAGATGAGTTATAGCTGGGTTAAACTAACAGGAAAAAGAGCTTTTATGGTATGTTGTTTATGATTCAGTCAGATTCTGTAAGAGACCTTTTTTTACCCACCCCATTTCCTTACATATTTCAGATATTCCCATTGTTTTATGTGGGTAGTTGGTTTTATGGTGATATAGTTGAGCACTGTGTTAATAAGTAAGTCTGTTACATAAAAGTTTAGATTTTTAACAGTAATAATCATAATAGCTAGCATTGATGTCACATTTAACTGACTATGTACCAGGCAGTATGTTAAAAGCACAAAGAATACAGAATCCAAAAACAGTCTCTGCCATGATGGAGCTTATGGTCAGCGACAGCATGCCAACAAATAGGTATAGAATGAGCAATGTATAGTGTAAGTGCTTTACAAATATCGTCTTATTTGATTCTCACAGCAACCCAGTGAATGTAGGTATTGTTATTATCCCCATTTTACAATTGAGGAAACTGAGGCAAACAGATTAAGTGATTTACCCACGATTACACAGGTAGAAAAGGTCTGAAGCTGGATTTGAATTCAGGTCTTCATGACTGTAGGCCTGCTATTTTGTCTACTGCACGACCTAGCTCCCTTTATAAAATGTATACATTCATAAACATTAAAGGAATATTTCTTTGTTTTATTAAAGAAATCAAGATTGTTCTTTGTAGCACCACTAGTGCATGATCTGATTTACACAAAGGTTTTTAGGGACATTGCTTAAAACAAGGTATGAGACATAGACTGCATTTTTTGGAGGATGTTAAGTGTAGTCAATTTAAAACACAAACTGTGACTTGGTTGTTTAGCTTATTTTGACAGCATTCAGGGGCTCATTCATTTTCTTTTATCAGCTCTTGCAGAAAACCATAATTACTCCTGATTTTGAAAAGAAGGATTGCATCCCACCATACAAGGAATCACAATTTCAACTTAAGAAAAAACGCAGAGTAAGTACAGAGATCTTGGCTTAAGACTCATCGTCTGTAGAATACCAAGTAAATTATGTTTTACGAAACTGAGGTGGCATCAAGAATGGTAAATGATAGTGTGTTGAGGATAAGGAGAGAGCTTAGAGTAGTGCTTATGGCTGTGAATAACTGAGACTTGGCCAAACAGCATAGCATGTGAGAAACACAGAATTTGCAGGTAGCCATTTCAACAAAGTGAAGTTCAGTCAGTGAATCTGATTCTGTTTTTAATGAACATTGGGGGGAAATATGCCATTTTCAACTTTTTCCTACATTTGAACACATGCTGAGTGTCTGTTATATTGAATCCAGGGGCCCTATCTTCTCAGAGTACTATTATGAGTAAATCATAGAGCTGTTAAAAATCATAGATGAAGGTTCCTATCACTAATGTGAAACAAAGTAGGGGCATACAAACTCAGTGTCTTAACCCCTGGGTAGTTTTAGAAGAATGGTGATTTATTTATTTTTTTTTTTGCACTGTTAAAAATAATAGGAATAAGTGGCTTTCTAAAATACAGGAGATGGAATGAAAAGATTGTTTGTATTTGTTTTTCTTAGACTCCTGAGTGGAAGTATTTTATGAGTCATTTGTTACATGAACAATCATAATGGTAGTATGTATTTTTAATGGAAAAACTGCTATAGAAATAATAATTCTCTCCCATTCTTCTCCCATCTCTTCTCCTTTATCAGATAGTCAGTCTACTTATAGTTGTCTGAAAAATCTCTTTCCTATTCACCTACTCATTCTCTTTTTATATATAATGAAAAACCAGGAGACAATTTTTTTTCCAAATTTAAATATTATTAATTGATACCAATTCACAAAATAGTCTTTAGTATGTAATTTGAGGGAAAATGGTGTTTTGTGCTGACACATAAAAGATAATGATGTTTATTCTGCAACCTAAATTTCAGGAGGAACGGAACAAAACAGCAGGAGATGGCTGGTTTGGTATGAAAGCCCCAGAATTGACAACTGAACTGAAAAACGATCTCAGAGCACTGCAGATGAGGGCCAGTATGGACCCTAAAAGGTTTTATAAGAAAAATGATAGAGATGGTTTCCCTAAATATTTCCAGGTAAGAAATACTATTCATTTATTTAATTTGGATTAACGGCTGTAATTTGTTTTCTTTTTATGGCCTTCAGAAGTTTTATTTGTTTTGTCTTGTATTTGTTTATTTTGTCTTGTGTTGTCTGCCCCCAGAATAGTGGTCAGAATCAGGGAGTTTTAGATCAGAAAGACCTCAGAACAGATCTGGTCAGTCTTTGAAATCATTCCCTACAGGTAGTTAATCGCTTACAAAGGAATTGTGTTCCAGAGCTTTTTAATTAGGTTGTTTGGAACTTCAAGGACACCCCTGTAAAAATGAGATAGGTTACTAACTATAGGTGCAAGGCCTATTTTGACTAAAATACAGCTGAACAATAACAATAGTACTAGTCAGAGACGGGGTCATCAGGAGCAACGAAGAGGAGGGAAAAGAGTTTCTTCTTTCATCTTCCTTACGTGGTCAGTGGGTAAAATCTTTGTTCAGTCATTTTCAGTCATGTGTGACCCTGTGATCCATTTGGGAATTTCCTGGCAGAGATACCGGAGTATTTTGCCATTTCCTTCTCCAACTCATTTTGCAGATGAGGAAACTGGGGCAAACAGATGCCTCCAGGGTCACACAGGTCGAAAATGTCTTGAGGTCGGATTTGAACTTAGGTCTTTCAGACTGCGGCCTGGCATTCTAGTAAACGTTCTACCTAAGTGTCCTAAGTGGAGAGGGAGGGAGGGAGGGAAGGAAGGAGACAGAGATAAGAGATTCAGTCCGACCTTAGAATTTTAGGCCAAAAAGCAACAGCTGCCTTGGCACTGGTCTTCTGCTAAATAAGCAGTTACTGCTTTTCACGGTGTCTGCCTTTTTGTATGTGACCCTATCCCCCTTCTCCCCCCACACCCCCCCACAAAAAATGTAAGGTTTCTTGATCTTTTTAAAATAGACACTGTGTTGCAGGGGCTCCAGGAAAAAGGAAGTCTGGTTGGTAGTGTAGAGTGTTTTTTTCAAGAACTGCCGGCTTCTAAATAAAAAATTTGGGGATCCTCATTCACTTAGACTTGCTGTGTCCTTTCTGGTATATCGCCTTATTGAAAATAACTAGTATTCTAAAATTTCCATTCAGATTTGTTTATTCAGTTTATTTTTGGATAGGTAAAATATTTATTGACTTTCTTCAGGTGCTTTTTCTAAAATGAAATTATTTTTCATGAAAAGACATCAGAAAGTATAAGCTTCATTCAAAGTTGATGAAATGAGGTCAACAAGATTCTATGCTACACATTGTGGGACACGATGTCACGATGACTCGTTAGTAAAACTTAATGTGCATTAACCTTTTTGGTTGTGCGACAGACTTCTGTCCATGTAGGTATTTCCCTGCACTTCTCAGCCCCTCTGACTTAGGTAGTTTTTGAAAGTAGTTATGGCTTAAAAAAATCAGTCTGTAGCCAGCCTCCTAATGAATTAACTTTTCCAAATTAGTCCAATTCTCAGACAGTGTACATACACAAACATGTTAATGGCCCACTGCCATGCAGTGGTGGAGAAGTAGTTTAGTGGAGGATTTATCATTCTACCCTTTGGAAATAGGAGACTCTTCGGTTCTCAGTCCTGAGGATTATCCACCCCCTCACAGCTCCGTTAAAATCCACCTTCTTTCCTGGTTCCCCTGTTCATACGTAGTGTCCTCATTAGGTGGTGACTTCCCTGTGTCCAGGGGCTGGTTTTGCCTTTCTTCCTCTCCCCAGTGCTTATCCCAGTGCCTAATAAATGCTTGCTGACTTGACACCCCAAGGCTTTTTCTCCACTGTGTTTCTGAAGTGACCCAGGAGGAGGTAACAAACAGCTGGGAGGCCAGCTGCCCTTGAAAGGAGGTGATCGTGCACATCTCTCTTCATTGTTTTTAGTAACAGCAACCAAAAGTCAACTGGATGCAGTCGTCTCTCTTTCCCTGACCCTGCTCTGTCCTAATCCTCTCCCCTCACTCAGTCTTCTCTGCTCATTCCCTTTCCTCCTTACCTAACTTGGACCCCTTAGTTTGCCCCTTTCATATCTGACTGACTCCTATCCAAGAAGCCCTTTTGGCCCATTCTCAGCCTCTGAATCTCTGGATAAATCTTTACCATCTGTTTTTTGGCTGCTGCTCTTCACCTCTGCTGGACAATGCTGTGCTGTGGGGCCGATTTCAGTCCCTAGCCTTGGCTGGTCCCTCCTCATCTGCCCTCATCAGCTTCTTCTCTCACACATCATACGCCATTTCTTGACTTCACCAGGCCAAGAGTGCTCCTCTTGCTCCTACTGTCCATGTCCTTTTCCAGTTCTTTCCATGACCCCCAGCCTTCCCTCTGAGGCCCTTCCATTTGTCCTGGTTATGTCTTGCATATACAGTTACTTGCCTGTTGTTTCCCCTGTTAGAAAGCGAGCCCCTTGAGGATGAAAACTCTGTTTTTGCCTTTGTTTTCATCCCCAGCCCTTGGCACCCAGTTCCTGGCACGGAGTAAACACTTAAATCCGTGCTTCTTGACTTGGGGACTCCCATTTCAATCCATCTTTTCCAGGTTGGAACAATTGCCGATAATCCCGCTGACTTCTATCATTCTCGGATTCCTAAGAAGCAAAGGAAAAGAACAATTGTGGAAGAATTGCTGGCTGATTCTGAATTCAGAAGGTAGAATCATTTGTTTGGGTTTTAATACAGAAATTTCAGAAAGGCAGCATGTGGTAGTGGAAAGAGGGCCCTGGTTTGAATGCCTGTTCTACTACTTAATAATAACTGGCTTCCCTTGAGCCCCTTTAGAATCAGCTGTTTGAATTTTATGATATCCATTTGATCTTCACAGTAAGGTAAGTTCTACAGGCAATGTCCCCATTTTATAGATGAGAAAATAGGCTCGGTAAGGTGAGAATTATTCATGTGTACAGCATTTACAAGTTCTCCTGCTAAGTCACTTAACTTCTCTATTTCAGTTTTTCATCTGTAAAATGAGAGGATTGGATTAGGTGATCTCTTGGTCCCTTTTACATCTAAATCTTATCCTGTCAATGGATTCCTATTTTTAAAATTTTTGAAATGAATTTTTGCAATTCAGATCATTTAAAATATATCAGAGGAGCTTGAGAGTCAAAAGACTTACAAATAGTTTGTAAAGCAAGTGGTTATTCAACAATGTTTCTTTAGTGAAAAGCATATTTTTATAATATGTTTTCTTACAGCAAACTGTGCCTGTGGTGTTGGTGAATAGTCACTTAATTTACTAACTACCACCTGCACAGCTTCATGGCAGGAGCCAGGAGAGCTGCATGTGAGTCACGGGAAGACTCGTTTAAATAATAAATTGAAGTGGGGGTGAGCAGATGTCAAAAGAGGCTAGAGCTGATTTGATAAAAGCCTACTGTTATGAGGAATTACCAGTAAATTAAGTCAGTGCTCCTGCTCTTGGCTTAAATCCTGCTGGGGCATACAGCATATGCACAGATGAGTAAATACAAAATAATGAGCTATCTAGAGAGGTTATGGGATTCACCTCGTTGGAGGTATTGGCCTTACTGCATTTGTTGTCCAGGGGATTCCTTCAGCTCTGGGTTGGACAAAGTGGGTGCCGAGGTCCCTTCTAGCAGTGACCCTGTGAGGATGGAAAGACAGACAACTGAAAAGATCAGGAAAGATTTCATAGAGGAGGGAGAGAGTCCCAGGAGGGTAAGGATGAGAAGGCGGAGCCCTTCAGACATGTAGAGCATCATCTGGGATGTCACAGAGATGGGGGGACATGGAAGGTAGAGGCTAGGAAGTATCAAAGAGCCTAGCCGGGATGGCTTCAACATGCACTCCACAAGAACACTGTGGAGTCAACACTGCATGGATCAGGACTCACAGAAGTTAGCAAGAGAGAAAATTTACTGTCTTTAAATATGGCCTATATAGCCAAAAATATTTAAAGTTACTGCTTTTAATTTCTACCAAAATATGTCACTTGTCCCTCTACTTTATATTTGGTTGAAATTATCCTTTGCACATATATAAGATGGAGAGCCATGATGCCTTTGTAGTGTTGGGGGTTACAAGCTTATTCAACTAATGTTCACTTTAGTAGATGTTAGTTATGTATTGCTTTTGAGCTTTAATTAACCTAATTTTATTGGAAATCTTAAGCAGATTGTCACTTCTGAAAATGACAGTGCTATTAGAGTGTGTTCTGCACCTTAAAATGAGACAAATAGTGAAATGTCATTAGTATTTCTATTATAGGTCAGAATTGGAGAGTGGGGTTATGCACACAAGTATCTGAGGAGAGTCTGAGACAAATGAAACCAGTGTAAATTAGGGAAATATGGCACTCTTTTAAATGCCTGGCTTTTTTTCTTAAGAACTTTAATATTAATCCTGTTAAAAGGGATCCTTCGGTAGAGGAAAGGAGTTAGAACCAGATTTTGCTCCTCCTCTCTGCCCCCTAATTTAATGCCTATTAAATGTCCGCTGTGTGCACAACTCCGTGCTTGTGGCTAGGAAGGAGTGTACAAAACGAATGGGGCGTGTAAGGTCTAGTAGAGGATCCACGACATGTACACAAGTAACAGATCACAAGCGTGGCCCAAACCATGTGCAGAGGAGGGTGTGGACACGCCAGCCAGGTGGGAGGTGGGGGAGGGGCGCCAAGCTTCAGGCTCTGCTGCTCGCTTCCTGCCATGCCCTGGGGCCACTTCATCTTTGTTGGTTTGATTTGGCATGTTTGCCGTTTAAATCACTGGAAGGTTGTGAGCCAAAGGTTGTTGTGACAGCGTGAGTACATCACTGAAAACAAAAGCACTCCCCAGCAACTCCTCCAGATGTGTTGGGGATGCAGTTTTTAATGAGAATGTTGAATAACCTCTTGAGTTCCTGACTATGAACAATGGCTATTTTTTAGACTAAAATATGGCATTTGTAAACATCAGCAAGGCTTTGCTTGGGTGAAAGCTCTGGGTTACGATTCTTCAAAAAATCATTTGTTTCCTCAAATGAAAGTAAATTTTTTTTCTTTTTGCTTCTTACTTCTCCACATGCTTTGTTGCATTTAAAATGCTTTGCTGCATCTGAAAGTAGTATTTGCTGAGAAATAGAAGACATTTCATAGATTTAGAAAAGTCAAGATTTTTTCTATTTTGTTTTAGTTTTATCTTACTATGTAATACCTAGTTGACATTTCAGTGTCTGTCTTTTCAGGTACAATAAAAGGAAATATAAGGAGATCATGATGGAAAAAGCCACTAATGCAGCTGGAAAGAAGTTTCGGAAAAAGAAGAAATTTCGAAACTAAGATGTAGTTACCTAAACATACCCTCAAGAGTTTTATTTTCGTCTTCATTTTTCCTTCATTCGCTAAAGATGTGTTGAAGGCTGCTGGTGTCATACTAATAATGTACTATAGGACTGGCCCCACTTATATAGCTTGTTCCTGGAGAAAGTTATTTAGGAAACAAAGAGGGGTTTGTGTGGATTCTTTATATTTGTAACAGAAATTGGTATGTTTGTTTTTTGGAGGAAAGAGAAAAGAAACCATGTAATTTGAGGATAAAAATGTGCAGGTCTTTAAGAGACCCAGAAAGACTTAGAATGTTTAAAAATATGTTTTTATATCATTGAAATTTTTGTAAAGTTTGTAACATCTTTTGTTTATTTAAGCAGTGTAGGGAGTGCCAACATTTTCTAAGGACTCCTTATCTCTTCTGCTCTAAAAGAGCTTTATAAAGATGAATGTACTTACTGTGCAGTAAATTTTAGATTTGGGATAGTCATGATAATAGAATATCAAAGTGATAGTATGCCCTGTTTCATTTTACATTTTAGTATAGAATTTTACAGATGCCTACACTTGCTGTATAAGAAAAATTAAAACTCACTTTAAACTCCATTGAAAGCTTAAAAGTTAAGAATTATGTTCACTGCTTGAAATTGCTGTCATCTTCATATTGCGCATTCCTCCCTCTTTAGATGACATTTTAGGCAGGCTTTGAAGCCTGAAGCTAGTCATAGGCACACAATTTATGGCTAGAAGGTACCTTGAAGGCCATGTGCCTCAGTCCAGCCCTTCATTTTACAGGTGAACGCATTTGAAGCTCAGAGTGGTTAACCATAAAGCCCCATAGAAATGGGAATTGTTGGTATTGTTGTTGACCCTGGTACACAAGAAGTGATAGCTGTGATTCAATCCCTGGTCTTCTTGACTTCAAATCCAGTCTTTGTTATACTGTGTTGTCCTCCCCTCTACGGCAAAGGGAGTGGAAACCAAGCCAGCTAAGGATTGTTTGAACGTACTGGGAATGATTAGCTTAATAAAAGAAGGGGAAAGGAAGAAGCCATCATCTTTGTTGGGTGGGGGGGCCTGAAATGAAAGGTTAAAAGGTGAAAACACGCTTCTTGCCTGGAAGTCACGTAAGGGGAGAGATAAGATGTAAACAACACAGCAGTAGATGGTCATTTCAGAGACAAGGGGGGAGAAGGAGGAAGAAAATCTGCAGAAGGTGGGATCTGAGTTCAGTTTTGAGAGTAGCCAGGAGGTGGAGGTGAAGAGAGAGAGTATGTCAGGCATGGGTCATAGCTAGTGCCCCTGAATTCCAGAGTATGTAAAAAGTAAGAATACTGGAAAGGCTTTAAATGCCAATTGAGATTTTATATTTGGTCCTGGAGATAATAGGGAGTCAGTGGAGATTATTGAGCAGGGGAGTGACAGCTGTCTCCCTTCAGGTTGCAGCTAAAATCTCACCTACAAAAAGGCTTCCTGTGCCCTGTCTTCCCCATGTTAGTGCCTTCCCTGCTTTATCTCCAATTTATCCTGCGCATGTATGTACACACATGCATTTGTCTGCTGTTCATGTGTTAACACGTGTTGCTGTTCCCAGTTAGACCATGAGCTCCTTAAGGGCAGGGGCTAGTTTTTGCCTTTCTTTGAATCCCCAGTATTAACGCCATTCCTAGCCCATAGTAGGTATTTAATAAATAGTTGTTGACTCAGTATGGTTATCTCTTCACTTTGACAGCGAGTGGAGAACAGGCTGGAGTGGGGGGGAAATGAGGGAGGAGGCTGACCAGAAGGCAACGGCGACAATCCAGGCCAGAGGTGATGAAGGCCAATAGTAGACTTGTAAAAGTGGAAAGGCAACACTCTCAATAGATTGGCTAGGGAGAGTGAGCTCGAGAAGAAGGAAGAGGGGACTCTGGTGAAATGACCTTTTTTTTTCAGTGAAGTATGAGTTGGGGTCTTCAGTTCTGGGGACAGGCAGAGAGGGAGCCTGGTCCTAGAAGAGCCAGTTAAAGGTTTGGAAAAACTGCTGAGGTTACCTTGCTTCAGTGAGGGCCTAGATGAGATTATGTATAACATATATTTGTAGCAGCCCCAGTCAACATGATTTTGTGATTTTTCTCGAACACCCTAAAGTAGTCTGTGAGTAAGAAAAGGGGAAGGTTGAAGTAATCCACAGTTGGGGGGTTGGCAAGACAAGATCATCGATTATTCTTGTAAAGGAGACTATAGAGTTGTTTCCCCAAGAGGTCACAGTAGGATAGGGGAGAGTCCAGCCAGTGCAGGCATGTTGGAGGCTGTCAAAGAAAGTATTAATACCATACTTTGTTTCAGGCACAAAATATTTAACATTACTCCCATTTTTCTTGAGAGAGAAATGTCTAAGCTGGCATCATTCTCAGGCATGTCTCTAACCCAAAATAATTTGAGTGAGCACCTAGAGGAGTTGTGAACAAGGAAAACAACTGGTTAAATACAGTTTTGTGTTAACATTCCAGAACTATAGTGATTACTTCATTCCTTGGCCACTCCCTTTAAGGACTGAAAAATAAGGCTGCTCCCAGCCATTGCAGTGCTTTATAAATAACAGAAGAAGGCATTTTCCTCTTTGGCTGGTTGTTGCAGAGGAAGAAGAAAGCAAGGATCTACGCAAGACTAATCATCTGTAAGCCATTTAAATAAGAGGGAGGCCTTACCTTTTGATCCTCCTCACTTTCCTAAACAGAAATGTCTGCAAATGGTTTTAGGCTGGAGAAAATGCTATTTCTTAGTATTTTCAGTTGAACTCAAAAGGTTTTTGAGGTGCTTCCACATGGTTCAGGAAGGAACTGAGGGGTGGGAAGATCAGGCTTATTTAAACTTTTGTTTCCTAACTGCAGCCCCTCTTACTTCCCACATAGCTTCTGCCAGCTGCTTGAAAGCAAGAAACATTTTTGACACCCCCACAGTGTGCATGTTCCCGGGCTAGCCATTGTAGGACAGAAAAGAATTTTCTGATGGTTGTTGCCCCTTAGCTTTTTTTAAATCAAGAATTTAATGAAACGCAATTTGTGTTTTAGTATAAAAGTGAAGATTGGTTTGTAGTTATGTAGAACTACACCTAGGACAGGGCAGCTGGTGCTTTTCCCCAGGGTGCTGGTTTAGCGGGCACTGACAGCCCTTAAATTTCTTAAACATACTACAAATAACTGAGCTTAGCATCTAATTAGCAGGAATAATTAGGTAAAATAGAGCACTATCCCATCAAGCCAGGCTGCAGTCTCCCTTTGACTCTAATATATACCCCAAGAAGCTTTATCCTATAACACAGCAGCCTCTCTTTGCCCACGTGTTGCCCCACAACCTCAGAAGTTAAAGAGCTCATCTCTCTTGGGCTTAGAATTTAGAGCCCATTGGATCCTACCCATATTGTCTCTGACCCTTTGAAATCTGCATTCCAGTTATCTGGAATGTGTGTTAAGACTATGCCTGGATTTCCTCTCATCACATATTCTGCAAGGGGGTGTGTGGTTGTTTTCTTTGAAGGCTTTTAAAATTTCACACTCCCACCCCCGAACACAACTGGTTCCTATTTTCTGGTGACAGATCCAGAATAGAAGTTCCTTTTTTGTTTGTTTGTTTGTTTGTCCACCTTTTGAAAGCTGGAATTGTCATTAAGGTAAGTCAAGAAATTATTCGTTACTTTGTGTGGGGGCAGAATGAGCTTCAGAAGATATCCCCATCACAGTGAATCATGCTTTTGTGCCAGGCTTATGCTTATTCTTCAGTCACTACATCTATTTCCTCTTTCTGTCCAAATGGTTTGTAATATACACCAATGACATCCCTTCTATTTCTTCCTCCATTGATCTTTCAAATACTCTACCACATCTGGTTCTTGGATTTCCTCACATTCCTATATCTTCTTAATGTGTAATGCTAACCTCTCTCATCATTGATATACTTAAATTTTACCAAAGTATTCGAGAAATTCCCTCATGCTTTGTTTATGTACTAGATGGACAGGTTCAAAGTATAATTAGTGTATTTCAATTTAGAGGGAGATGTCTAATGGAGTGCCCCCAAAGACTTGCCCTTGGTTTTGTGCCATTAATGGTGGTTTAGGTGAAAATGGGTCTTCAGTCAACCAGCTTTTATTAAGCATTATTTTAGGTATTGCCTAAACAATGGGGATGCAAGTATAATACATACTTAAGCTCCTACCCCAACCCTCAACCCTCACTTGAATTGACACATCAGGACCTCAAATGGAAGCTGCTACATCTCTCAGGTTGGAGGGGTGGGCCTGTCGAATGAATGAATGAAGAATTTATTAAATGTTTGTGTCCAAAGCACTGTACTATGCATACAAGTAGAAAAATGAGACAGTCCTGATCTCAAGGAGCTCACATTCCAATATGGGAGTCAACACATGAAAGGTTTCATGGTCTTAGAGTGCAGTGGCAAAGCAGATGGTAATACCTCTTCATTATCATTTCTGCTGATAAGAATCATGCCAAGTTCTGATGTTGGACCATTTGATAGTGCCAAAGTCTTTGGTGGCAAGAACTTTCCTTTCTGGGGCTTCAGTAGATGTGGCTGTAGCACCTGCAGGAGCAGTTACCAGGCTACGTCTCCAAAAGGGGCGCTTGCCAGAATGACGAATTCTAGCGTGGACTGGAAATCAACAGTCAACAAAACCCAGGATTCATTAAGTGTTTACTATGTGCTGGGTGCTGTGAATACAAATAAGAATTGATTTATGAATTGAGGGCATGCATGCCCAGTTCTTTGGGTACTCATGAAAGAAAAGCTATGATAGGCAGTGGGGAAACAGGGTGGCAATCATACTTAAATAACCACAGAGGGTACAGAGACAAGCAGCGATTGAGATACAAAAGGAGACAGCATGGGAATGGAACGGGACGGGATGGTGAAAGGAGACACTGTGAAGAAGAGGATGGGGAGGGGCAAAGGGAGAGGCAGAGAAGATCACTTAGATAGCCATAGATTAGAGTTGGGAGTACTAGGTAGCATGGACCCAATGGAGGTGGAAGAATGTTTTGGGGGAGGGGCAGGAACCTGAGGTCTCATTTTTATAGTTTTTTCTTTGAGAGTGCGGGGAATGGACTCTTATCTGTGCCACCTTGGGGGCTCACTGATGTATCCAAATCATCTCAGTTATCAGTAAAAATTTAAAGTTAACATGTCATCCCACCTTTTGATGTTTTGCTGGTCTGGAACTGCAGAGGTCTGGAATTTGTCTGGGATTGGCATAACAGGACCAGAAAGTCATGACAGCAGCACCTACGTGGTGGCTTTGCTAATTCGGCACACATTACCAAGATGTGAAGTTTGGTTAATATATAATACTATTTATAAATTATGCTTCTTTGAGCTTTGTATAGGACTTAACAGGTTCCCTTTTCAATTTTATTTTTTGCTGTTGCCCCTTAATACTGGCTACTTAATATTAATGACTAGAAGGAGTGGCTGGTCGGGGACCAGAACAAGATGTAATTTTAACACAAAATACAAGCAGACAGTACCTGCCTTCAAGAAGTTTAATATTCTAATAGGCTCAGTCGACACACAAAAGGAAGGTGAAGGGGGAGGGTGATGTGTGCTATGGAGGATGGTAGCCGGCACTGGAGCATGAGAAAGTCTGGGAGTTCAGCCTTTAAGGAATCAAGGCATGATTGGCCTGGGTGCCTTCCTTAAATGGAGGTTCTGGTAAGAGCCATCCAATCACCGGGAGAAGCCTCAGGTGTGGAGGATACTTCCAATGACTGAATTCTAAGACTGGAAGGAACTTCCATGATGAAAAGGTTTCTGGAGTTCGATCCAGGGGTGCAGCCTGGAGGGGAATGAAACTATGGCTATTCCCAAGGTTCCTAGTTTCAGGGTGCTAGGCTGTCTCCATCAGAGTCTGAAAGGACATCATGATAAAGGTGATGGAGTTGGCTTGACTTATCCTATACATATTGCCTCCTGTCTCTCCCTGAGGGTGCCTTCGTGTTTCAATGGAACTGGCTTACCTGCCTTGAGAGTACCAGTTAGTTTGCAATTAGTTGGGGATGGTTGGCCCTTTCTTCACAGAAGTTTGTTCCTTAGGTAGTAGCTACAAGGGTAAGGCTGGAAGCAGGAGCTCTGGTCTGGGGTGGGGGTGGGGTATACTGCCACTCCCAAAGTCCTTGCACTTATCCACTTGTCCGTGGCAACTGGTCAACAGTTGTTGGCTGGTGGTGATGAGGAAATGAAGCTTGAAGCTGAAATAGAGATTTGGAATTGAGGGAGATTTTGAGAGTCTGACAGTGGAGAGGAAGGCACAGGGATATCTTGATCTGGACCAGAAAGAGCTGTCAGCCCAGGGGTCCAGGAGGCAACCAGAGAAAAGAAAGAGAAAGCAATACTGAGCTGTGGCAGATAAAGGGATCTTGGAGCAGAAGATATGGTCTTATATCACCAATTGTACCCACCTCCTTAAGGATTAAGGGAAGTTTCAAGAAAAGGTCTGCTCTTTCCCTAGCTTCTTTTCCTAGTGTCTATCAATAGAACATATTAATATACTATACTGCTTCTTAACTCAAATGTCTCTTCAACCATCGAGAGGCCAGGGGTTAACTAGAGATACATATAAATGTAAATTGAATCAGAGAGCCAAGTTTTGCCTAAATGTTAAGAATTTTCCCAACTGGGGGCTCAGAGCAATTATGAATGTACTCCTAACTTTCCATCTAATCTAAGCTCCATAAAACAGTAGAGGAGAGAATCTCACTGACCTTATGTGGCTCCTCAGGCATAAAATGAGTTAATTATTATAAGAGGGTGTTACACCAATGGTCCAATTAACACATTATATACAAGTATGCCTAAGAGGGAGTTTTAACAGAAATGCATTGGAGACTAGGTGAGACTGGGCCTGGATAATTCACACAGTTGAAATAGTGAGATTCAGAGAACCTAAGAGCTCTTCTTGCTCCACATATGACCTTGAATAAGTCATTTAACTTGTCTAGGCATCAGTTTTTTCAACTGTCAAATGAGGAGGTTGGACATCTTAGCATCTGTGGCCCCTTTCAGCTCTAGAGCTATGAACTATGAATGATGAGCTAATTAATGCACTGGAGTAAAAGGAGAAAAGTGATACCCACAAAGCCAAAGTTGAGTGGTGGATAGCTCTCAGCCAGAGAGAATAACCCAGCCACTAAATAGGTCATAATTATATCAATAACAAACATATATATGTATGTATGTATGTATGTATGTATATATATATACATATATATATAAAATCATTTTTAAATATTATAGTAGCTACAGTGTAAAGTGCTGGGAATACAATAAATAACTCTGTTCTCTCAGGTGCAGAAGGAGGCATGCATTGTTAAGCCTACCTGTTAGTTTGTTTTGTGGAATATACTTCTTATGTATACGGCAGGGTTCTGTGAAGACAGGACACTAGAAAGTGACAGCAATGTTAAAAATGTTTCATTAACATTTTAAAAAAAAGATTATCATAAATATTCCTTAGAAGATACACTGGATCCATTGTGCAGTAGGGAATGAAAGTAATTTGGAAAGAAATTTATACCTGTGCAGCTTTCATTCAGTCTTTCCTTCTCCCTCACTCTCACTCCCAATAAATAGGTCAAAAACAAACATTTAAGAGATATAATTTATCATTTTTACATATTTATTATATATTATAGTGACTACAGTGCAAAGTACTGGGAATATAAAAAAGTATCCCTCAGTCTATAAAAGGGCTAAGGTAGGAGCACAAATAATTATTGACCTGGTTCAATTGAGGAATAAAGGAAAAGAGAATGCTCATACTCCATTAATATGAATGCAAACTATTGATGAAAGGACCTAACAAGGATATGTATAGAAGGTCTCTAGTAATATGCCCCATGTCTTTGGTCATGTACTGTTTATCACTTGCATCAGTGACTTGGATGAGGGTAAATATAGCATATTCATGAAATTTTTCAGATGACAAAAAGCTGTTAGGACTATTGCCCTGAATGATAAAGTTGAGACCTCCAAAAGATTTAGAGGAGTAAGACAAAACTAATACAATAAAATTTAATGGGGTCTTTAATACTTTAATAAAGTCTTCACTTCAGGGGAAAAAAAACCACAATGGAGCAAGAATTTATTAAACACATAATATAATTCCAGACACTGTGCTAAACACTTTGCAAATATTATCTTGTTTGATTCTCCCAACAATCCTGGAAGATAGGTGCTATTATTATTATTACCATTTTACAGACTGAGGAAAGTGAGGCAAAGAGAGGTTAAATGACTTGCTCAGCTAGTCAGTGTCTGAAGATAAAATTGAACACGGACCTTCCTGACTTCAAGTCCAGCAGTCTATCTACTATGCCACCTAGCTAATGGGAGAGGCATGGCTCGATAACGTTCTCTCTGAATAAGATCTAGTTATTTTAGTGAATTGCATACAATGTAAGTCAATGGTGTAATATGGCAGCCTCAAATGCTAATGTGATTTTAGGTTTCATTAAGAGAAGCAAAATGCCAAGAATAACGAGATGATAATGCCATTGTACTTTGTCCTGGTGAGATCCCATGTGAAGGACTGAGGTCAGTTCTGGAAACCACCTGTTAGGAGGCACGTTGATAAACTGTAGAGTGTCAAGAATGGGAAATTATTCAGTGAAATGCTATATGGTATCAAACAAGCAAGTAATAAGTATTTATTGAGCTTCTACCAGTTTAATAACCCTAGTCTGATATGACCAGGTCTTTTTTTTTTTTTTTAAGCAATTGGGGTTTAAGTGACTTGCCCCGGGTCACACAGCTAGTAAGTGTCAAGTGTTTGGTCTGAGGGCAGATTTGAACTTGGGTCCTCCTGACTTCAGGGCCAGTGCTCTATCCACTGTGTCACCTAGCTGCCCCCGACCAATTCTTGATGAAATCTCACTGCCTTCTAAGTCCTTGGGTGTGGCCTTTTGACTGAGTCCACGTTTTACAGAACAAATCATTTTATTAAGGGGATTTGTTCTGTGAAGTTTGGATTCAGTCAAAGGGCTGCACTTGAGGACCTAGAGGGCCACATATGGCCTTGAGGCTGCAGGTTCCCCACCCCATCTAGATGTTTACCAGCTATCTTTTTAAATCATCTGTTCTAGAATTTCCCTAGGAGTAGAAATTAAACTCATTGGTCTACATAGTTTGCGGACTCTGTTCCATTCTCTTCTGGGAAAATCAGAACATTTGCCCTTTTTTCAATTGTATGATGCCTCTCATCTTCCACAACTTTCAAATATTACTGCTAATTGAAGACAGCCTCTGAGGTCTCATCCAGTTCAGAGATTATATGATCCTGTGAGTCCTGTGCAAATCCAAGCACTATATTAATTTCAGCCATACACTCAATGCAGAATACCATTAATAACTCCCTTCTTGGGTAGCTAGGTGGCATAGTAGATATAGCACCGGCCCTGAAGTCAGGAAGACCTGAGTTCAAATCCAGCCTCCAACCAAACACCTGACACTTACTAGCTGTGTGACCCTGGGCAAGGTCACTTAACCCCAATAAGCCTAAAAAAACCCCCAAAAAACCCAACTCCCTTCTCTCAGCCAAGAGGTCAAGAACGGCATTTATTTGGCTCAGGTGACTTGAAGACATCTTTTACTTCCTCCTTACTTCGCTTGAGAATCCATTCTCTGTTCTCCATTTTGTCATTTTTATTTCCAGGATGAAAGCCATTCATTCTTTTAGGCAGAGAAAACAGGAATTAATTCCACACTGTTTCTCTGTTGCTGGTTGTCACATCCACCCACTTCAAACTAAGTTCCTACCTCTTCTTTCTTCCTTCTTTTTCTTCCTAATTTAGCTTTTTAAAAAAAATTGTTGTTCTTAGCTTCCCTTAGCGACCTCAGCACATTCAGAGCTTCAGTTCTCCAGACACTATATTTACAGGACCATGGCATGTTGTTATATTCCTCTTCTACTACCTGTTCTTGCTTCCATCTTCTACATACTTCCTTGCTGGAGATGGCCCAGGAGGTCCTTTCAAGCTAAGGTATTTAACAGGTCTCAGTTTGACTGAGGTGGCACCCACTCAGTGATTTTTTTATTAAAAAAAAATGAGGCAAAGAATGGCCTCTTAAAAAAAATAGATCTGAAACGGGAAGACCCTCGGGGTTTCTGGCCCAAACTGAAACAACTGTTATTTATATTCATTCTCAGTCAATCCGGGCCCATACAGTAGCCAAGTAGGGCTTGGTCTGGACTAGAGTGATTTGGGATTAAGGTTGGTCTTTAAGAGAAAAAATCAAAAATCCCAGGTAGATGGTGGGTTGGAACTGCTTTCTACCAGCTTTCCCTTCTCCTCCTCCAACTTGGGTTAGGTTAGGCTTTTTTTTTTTTCTCTGAATGGTAGCTGTCCCCAAAATGAGATTGATCCAGAGGACCAAGGTTCAAGTTTCTTCCTACTTCATACAGCTTCTCTGGTAGCCTCTGGCTGTATTGATGTGGCTTCCTAGTCACCCTTAAGGGCTTAAAAAAAGCCCTTGGGACCCATGTCCCAAGACCAAGTATATTGCCACACCCTGCCCTATTGACCAGACTGGTTTCCCAATGGAGATGGGAGATGTATTTTACCCTAGTAAGTGCTGGAATACCCTTGTTGAACATTCTTTTGGGGTTGTGACTAAGCAAACCCCCTTTGTTAACTGCTGAATGATCTGAGTACCTCATTCCATCCATCCATCTGACCTAACCTGAGTCACACCCAGCCTGAAGAGTTAGTTGGTGAGGTCCCTACACCTTCACATAGGGCTTTTCCAACAGATCCCATCATTTCTCCTGATGTTCCTTTGTCTGGAGAATTTCTTTCTTGAGCATCTCTCAGCTTTCCTAGAATAACTTCTCCTGTGGAATTTTATTCCATCCCTATTTGCCTTTTCTCTGAACCCTCTGAAATTTGCATTCCCCACATGTATAGTATAGGTCAGACTGTGCCCAGATCTTTTTTCTCCTTGATCATAAACTCTAGGAGGGAGGGATCCCTTCTTTCTGGGGTTCCCATTTTATCTGCCTCAGCAACTAGTCTGTCCCTGTTAGTGAGCATCAGATCCAGAGCAAAATTTCCTCTTGTTGACTCCTCCAACTTTTGAAGGACAAGATTATAGTTCAGGCAAATCAAGAATTTACTAGCTTATATCAGGTATAGGGCGCTCCAAAATCTTAGTGCAGTTTTAGGCTGTTAATCAATCAAGCAATAAACATTCATTATGTGCCAGGCACTGTGCTAAGTGCTGAGGATAAAAATAAGAGGCAAAAGGCAGTCAAGGTAAACTATGAAAGCATAAAACTGCACTAAGACTTCTGGTGCACCTCGTATAACACAAAAGATAAGGACTGAAGGTGTGAGAGGGTGAAAACCAGATTAAGTCAAAGTGTTCTGAGAAAATCTGGGGAAAGAGAGAACATTTTTACTTGGTGGGGGAAGGGGAATGAAGAAAGGCTTCCTGAAGGAGGCGGCATCTAAGCTGAACTTTAAAGAAAGAAGAATATTCTGAAAAGCAGAAATGAGAAAAATGCATGGTTGCTATTTGGAGGAGGGGCAAGGGGTTGTGGGAATCCAGGGAGGCAGGGGGCAGGACAGAATAGCTAGCAATCCAGTTTGGCTGTAATGTCGAGTATAGGAAAGGAGAGTAATGTGGACCGGGGCTGGAAAGGGAGGTGGGTAGAAATTTTGGGGGTCTTCAAGGTCACCCAGAGGTGCTTGCATTTTATCCTTTGGGCAATAAGAAGTCATCAGACAGTTTTGGAGCAGGGGAGTGACATGGTTAAAAATGTGTATCTTGGGAGGATCCTTTTGGTAGCTGTGTGAAGAATAAGAGTAGCCTGCCGAAAACCGAATCCTGGAGGAGAAAACCAAATGCATCTTTACCGATTGATCGACTGATCAACAATTACTAAGTGCGTGCTATGTGCCAGGTGCTGTGTTAACCACTGGGGATAACAAGACAGGCAAAAAAGGTCTCTTCCCTCAAGAAGATAAAATTCCAATGGGGGAAACAAACTGTAAATATACATACACATACATATGTATGTAAATATACATATATACACACATACACACGCAGGTATGCACATATGTGCATATGTGTGTGTCTATGTACATGTTGGATTGAAAGACCAATTACCGAGGAGCAACTGGAGTATTTTCCATACGTTGGGTAAGTTGCCCATGTTGGGTAAACTGAGTAAGCTGTCTTCGTTCCTCTTCAGGATGCCCTCCTGACTCTGTGGACTTCCTCTACTGTACCCCTTGCTAGGTATCTTCCTCTTCCCCACCCTCACCCCTTTCAGCTTTCTTTTATGAGTTATCTTTCCCCACTAGAGTGTAAGCTCCTTGAGGGCAGAATCTATCTTTTTTTCTGCTTGCATTTGTATTCCCAAATCCCAGCACAGTGTCTGGCACAAAGTAAAAGTCTAATACTTGCTTACTTGATTTGAAGAAGCGAAGACAACAAACGTTCCTTCCCCTTAAAGAATTTACATACAGGTCAGGGAAATAATGGAGGTACTGATGGGTAAAATATAAGAAAATTTAAGGGAGAAGGGGAGATCTGAAATCTAGAAAGATCAAGAAAAGTTGAATAGAGGGGAAGCCTCATCAGAGGGTTTATATTCCAGGACAAGGGTCTGGAGGTGGGAGATGGGATAGTGAGTTCAGGTAATAACAAACAGGCTGGTTTGTCTGGAATGTAGAAAATGAGAAAGACAGTAACATGAAATAAGTCTGGAAAGGTCCTCTGAAGTCACACTGTCAGACAGTCCAATAATCAGATTCAGGCTGGGCATTCTGGTCAAGGTATGTAAGGTTTTGAAATTTAAAGCCTATTGATAAGCTTGGAATGCCTCTCTGGCTCCTCTTATCTTAAGAAAAGAGCACCTAATTTACTTCTTGGTCTTTTAGAATATGTGTCTCATGGTTTGGACACATTAAATTTCAACTCCTCTGTTCCTCAAACTTCAGGATATTCTCTCCTCCTTCCACTAGCTCACAGAGGGGCTATTCCTTCTTTCACTGAGGCTTAATCCCCCAACCTTCACTATTGATTCCATTCCATCCCGCCTCCTTCAAGGTCTTGAAGCCATCCCCCATCTCTCTTGGGCTGACTTTCTCCCTCATCCCCGGTCCCTTCCCACCTGCCCGTAGACACACTCAAATGTACCCAGTCTTAAAAAACCCCAAAAACTTCTTGCCCCTTTTAGCCCATGGAGCTATCATCTCATCTCTTTTCCCCTTTCTAGTACTGAACTTACTGAAAAAAGTTGTCTATACTCTTTTCTTACCCACCTACTTTTTTAACTCCTTAGATTGGATTGCCTTTAATGTTTGAGGGAAAGGTGACAGTTTAGCCATCCTGGTAACTTAGATCACCAGGATTCACAAGGACTGCTAAGAGCTCATTATTTGGAGTGGTCATTGTTCACAAGGTGGAATACACACTTTTCCGGTGTGAAAAGATGATTAGAGGGGCAGCTAGGTGGTGCAGTGGATAGAGCACTGGCCCGGGATTCAGGAGGACCTAAATTCAAATCCGGCCTCCGACACATAACACTTATTAGCTGTGTGACTCTGGGCAAGTCACTTAACCCCATTGCCTAGCCAAATATAAAAAAAAATGATTAGAAATCTCATTAGTAGAATTATCTGATGCTCTTTGCTTGAGTTGCCTAATTAGCCTTTCACTGCTGTTTTCTAAATGAGCTTGACATATATCAACAAACATGAGCTTATCCATATACAAGGAACTATACACAGTAGACCTTTTTTGAAGAGATGCTTTATATTTTCAAAAAAGGTAAAACTGTAGATGCTGTAATGACTTAATAGAGAGTATTGAAACAGTCTCAATTTTTGTTTAAATGTTTATTTGCTCATTCATTCACTCAGAAAGCCTCTATCAAACACATATATTACTTAGAAGTCCCTTTCGTCTCTAGATCTATGACTCTAGGATTGATCCTTGAGCATTATACCAAACACTAGAGATACAAGCACTTTCTCCATACTAGAGAAAGACAAAAGTGAAAGTCCCTGTTCTTGGAGGGCTTACATTCTACAGAGAGCATAAGGCACGTACACAGATGGGGAAATACAAGATGTTTCGACGAAGGGATAGATCACTAGACTCTGAGACTTCCCCTTGAAGAAAGAGCCTAAGCAGGATGCTAAGGTTCATGGGTGACAAAGGGAAGCCTCAGAGAGGGTACTCCAGGTATGGATGCAAAGGTCTGAAGAGGCTCTTCCAACAGAAAAGGCAATTCTGGCTGGACCAGAGGGTGCTTGAAGCAAACTAATATGAACCACCTGGCTAGGTAGGCTGCAGCTGGACCGCCATAATTTCTTAAGTACTTTCTGGTCACCTTGAGCTTTTGTTAGTGTTCTGACCATATGTAATAGGAAGTCTATACATACAACCTTGTGGTGTTCCAAAACTTCATTTGTCAGTCAATCACATTTGAAACTAAGAAGATATTTTCTCAAAGAAACAGTACGGTAAAGTTAGATTCCCAGCCATTCCCAAAGGTTTATACTCACCCAATGTAGCTGAAATTAACTTAATTCATACTTCCCCACCCAGTCGACCTTCTTACTGTCTTTATGTAGTATTTTCGTGTTCTTCCTTCCATAGTTCTGTCACATTATAGGTAAGTAAACTTGGGGTAGGGGTAGGCTTTGTTTGGGAACCTAAGCCCTCATTAAATAATTGTTCATTTAGGAAAAGGTGTCCTGCAGCTGCATGGGAATGGAGTCACTCTGAGAACACAGCTCTTCTCTCTTCCTCATCAGTGAAGGCAGCCACTACTGTGGGATAAGATGTATGACCTTGGGCAAGTTCTTTTGCAAGGGCCTCAGCTGAGTCCTCTGCAAAACAAAGAAGCTGCAAGACATCAGGGGTTCTTAACATGAGGTGCAGTAAGCTTGTTTGTAAAAAATGTATTTTGAACATTGTGTTTCAATACAACTGGTCTCCTTTGTCATCCCACGTACTTCATTTTACACGTTTAAAAACATGATTCTGAGAAGAGGTTCATAGGCGTCACCAGGTTGCCAAGGGGTCCAGGGCACCAACAGATGATAGTGTCAGCCATAGTCTGGTAAGTATGTTCCAGGTCTAACTCATAGGATCCTGGGAGTCTGACTCCCCAGCCTTTTTTGTTTTGTTTTTAAGGTTGGCTAGCACATAGCTGGGAGAGGGCGGTACCCTCTTCTCCCCATCCTTTTCTATGTCCCGATGAAGCTGGCTCCAGCCTGCCTACCCAGGCTTACTTCCCATCCCTCTCCTCCTGGCCTCTTTGCCATGGGCATTCTCCCTGTCCCCTCTACCGGCCCCGGATTTCTCTGCCTTCTTGGGGAAGCAATTCCCCAGGGCCCATGAAAAGGGGAAGCCAGAGGCGCCTGCTCATGTTTGGGTTTGTGCAAAGCCTGGCACACATTTTTACCTTTGGCAGCCTAGGCCAAGGGAGGTGGGGTCACAAGAACAGAATCTGAATCACGGCTGCCCCATTTGCTACCTGCATGACTGGGGGAGGGAGGGGTGTGTGTGTCACATAATCTCACTAGGACTCAGTGCGCTCATCTGTAAAATGGGGAGGTGGAGGGAGGGAAATGTAGATTGGTCCTGTGCATGTACTCTCTCTGGGCCTCAGTTTGCTCATCTGTAAAACGGGGCGGAGGGTAGACTGGCCTCATGATTGTACTCTCTAGGCCTCAGTTTGTAAAAGGGGGGGGAAGATGTAGATTGGAGGTGCGTGTAATCGCTCCAGGCCTTGGTTTGCTCATCTGTAAAGTGGGAAGCAGAGGGGCTGGTCCGCACTCGCGCTCGATCCAGGGCTAAGAAGCAGCCCCCACACTGAGCCCCCGGGCTCCTCCTTCCTTGCTCCGTCTCCAGTCCACGCTGGTTGCGCGCAGGCCGGAGGCGCCGGCCCGGGAGCCGTGAAGGCCGAGCGCGGCGTGGGCAGCGAGCGTGAGCCTCAGAGAGGGCTGCCACGCTGCGGGGGAAAAAAGAAGGGAGCTGGGGAGAAAATGAGCAAAAAGAAAAAATACTTGCGACTCCGCCGGGACTCGAACCCGGAACCTTTGAATGCCTTCGTCCTCTAGAAGTCCAATGCGCTATCCATTGCGCCACGGAGCCACCTGTTGGACTCGCCGCGCAGCTGCCACATAAAGCCAGAGGCGAGGGCCCCGCGCCCTCCTCCTGCTGCCTCCGCCTCCGCCGCCGCCCGGCGCCCCGGCCCGACGCTGGTGCCCGCTCACCCGGCGGACTCGGGAGCAGACAAACTCGGCCCGGCCGGCTCGGAGCCTCATGGTCCGGGGAGCCCCGCGAACCCCGAGCCCGCGGCGGCTCCCGCGCCACCCCCCCCCGCCTGGCCCCTCCCGGCTGCCGTCTATCGAAACCCACCCCTCCCCCGCTTTCTCTACCCCGATCCCTCCCCGTCAGTGTGGGGCGGGGGCGCGTTCGTGAGCCGACTGCGTGACGTTACCGCGGGCTCATGGCGCCCGCCCGAGCCACCGCCTCCCCCGGCCCCGCCGAACTGCTCTCCGCCGGCCTGGAACGAGAAGCAGAGGCGCCCGTGAGTGGCGGCGGGGCCGGGGAGCTGCGCGGCCCCCACCCCAGGAGCCCGAGGGCGTGGGCGTGTGCCGCCGATGAGTGTGCGACAGACGTGGGAGGGTAACGGAGTCGGCGGATGGGAGAGAAGATGGGGGAGGGGAGCTGCCGAGTGTGCAAGGGAGTGTGTGATGGGCAGCGGCGCGTGTGCGTGGGGTGTGGGGACGGGAGAGTGACGCGTGCACGTGGGAAGAGGCCCGGGCAGGCTGCGAACGTGACCGGAACCATGGACAGATGGGCACCGAGAGGGATTACAGGCGATGCGTGCGACTGGTGTGTACATAGCGGGGTGTGTGTGTGTGTGTGTGTGGTGTGATGTGTGACTGACGTACACAGGCGTGTGTCGTCATGGAATGCACGCGTGCACAGACGAATCTAACTGGACTGATGTTACATTAATATAGGTGCACATGTGTATGTGTGTATATCTAGCCGTAGAGCATGATGTGTGGACAGGGATGTATAGAGGTGTATGCACACACCTATATATGCATGCATAACGTATATGACTGGTGTTAACGGGTGAATTATAGATGGACATTAGTGTATGCGCATTCTAGGTAACCTGACGGGTGTGTACAGATGTGTGTACATGTGTATGTATCTTGGTAACAGTATGACTGTGAGTGGGTGGTCATATACACAGACGTCCACACAGGCACACGTCTTAATATGTGTGTGTGTGTGTGTAATACATATGACTGATGTATATGATGTGCATCTGTATGATTATACAGTTGTATGCATCATAGGTAACCCAATGACTGTATATGAGGTGTGTAGTTGTTCACATGTGTGTATATGTTATATAATATGACTGATGTATGCAGTTATATTTACACACAATATGACTTATGCATGTGGTGTTTAGGCATGCACGTGTGTATCATATAGCATGATTGGTGTGTTGTAGATGTACATATTACATAACAGAACTTCTGTTTGTAATGTAGGCTACACATGTATGTGTTTTATATGACACAACATGCACACATTGTATCATGGAGATGGACACATCTGCACAAGGCATGTCTTATATAACATGATTGATGACTACAGATTTGTCGAGAGATTTACCTATATGCACATATGTATATATGATATGACATGACTGATATATGCAATGCATGTAGAGGTACACATGTACACATATATAACATAACTGGTGTATGCAGATTGTGTATTTATGGAGATGTACTTATACACACATAGGTATATATTATATATGGCATGACTGATGACTACAGATGTGTATAGAGAAATGTACATATATGCACACGTGTATATATTGTCTGTAACACATAGCTGATATGTACAGATATATGTGTGAGAGACAGAATAAGCCTGTGAGAATGGTTTATGGCAAGGGGAATATTGTGTGTGTGTGTGTGTGTGTGAGAGAGAGAGAGAGAGAGAGAGAGAAAGAAAGAAGAATGATGTGTGATGTGCATGAGAATTCAGATTATGTATGACAAAATGAACAGGAGGGGGCAGCTAGGTGGTGCAGGGGATAGAGCACTGGCCCTGGAGTCAGGAGGACCTGAATTCAAATCCAGTCTCAGACACATACCACTTACCAGCTGTGTGACCCTGGGCAAGTCACTTAACCCCATTGCCTAGCCAAAAGCAAAACAAAATGAACGGGAGACAGTATGTGAGAGAAAAGCGTGTGTGTGCCATCCATCCATGGGAAGATATGGATTTGTGAGTGGAAGTAACAGAATGGTTCGTGTATGAGAAAAAGCTTCCATTCACATCTTTATATTTCCATAGACACACACAAACATGTGGAATGGTGAACTAGACTTCCAAATAAAAATTTCTCTATAGTTCATGATACTGGGACACAACCCACATTTAGTCCCCAACAATAAAACACTCCACACATCCTGTTGTTATTTGTTCCCACCACCCTCAGCATATCAGTTACAGAAATAAAATGGCCTTTGACAAATGTTCCTTAGAAACTTTAAATGTTCTTGACTATAATTGCCATAGCAAATTAAACCTTAACATCACATAAAGTTATTTAAGGTGAGTTTTTTTTTCTTGGTCAGGATTTGTGATTTTATCAGAATGGGGAGCTCCTAGTATTGAATTTCCCCCTAGATAACTGGCATTTTCTTTGTAATTTAATGGTCTTAGGGACAGTAGCTTAGTCCAATAGCTAGCATATGTTAGAGACAATACTTAAACTGTCTCTGAGGCTGCCCAATTATAGCTGTTATACTCCCTCTCAGGGATGAGAATGTTTTTATTGTTATAGACATAAATATGATTAATAATGCCACAACCTAAAAAACAACAACAGCCACCGTAGAAGTCACCTGTTATGGAAAGGTTATTTTTTTTGTGTGCCATATATTTCACTGAGCCCAAATTCAAGTCAACAGTGCTTGTATATGGATGGAAAACGTTACCAAGATGCTTAACAGTGTGTTGGAAAGTTTGCATGATGTTAATTACACGGCAGTTAAGTCAAGTCCACCTTGATAAAGTTATTGCAGGATAAAGTCATCATTGAGCATTCTGGAAATCGAGAAATGCCACAGCACTTCCTCACCCATCCCCCAACCAGTTTAAAAGGTGATTGGGAAATACTGAACAAAACTACAATAAAACATATTACATTTAAAAACTAGGTCAAAATGCAGGCTTCGGGGATCCTCATGAATGGATTGGTGCTCACCCCTACCTCCTGCCCCCCACTTGATTTCTATTTGAGTTTGCTGCCACTGCCGGAAATCCATCAGAACAGTTCTGTAGAATTTCATTGTTCTGCTCTGTTGTTCTACTCCACAGTTTTCACATTAAATTTGTTGTGGAACTGGTTTTGTTAGTGGTGCTGTTGGTTGTGGAATATGGAAATATTATTTGGCATTTGGGAGAGAGTGACCCATTGGAGGTAGTGCATTCTCCATCTTAATAGGATAACCCCAAATGACATTTTTACTTAAAACTGCCTGCATCAGTGTTTTCCTAATAGAATGGCATTTCTTTTACTGACCAGCAGATGGCGGCAACACATTGGATATTCATTTATTCTAAAGCGTCGTCTTTGGCTCTCTACAATATCAATTACTTAAGTAGCCAAACCCTAAGTTAAACATTGCTTCATTTTGCTATTTTTAGGTAAAAATACCTTTATTTTATATATATACACACACTCACACACACATATATATGTATGTATGTATGTATGTATATATATTTTATACCTTTGGAGAGCTCATCCTACGCTAGTAAGGTTTGTGCAGAGGGGACTTTTAAAAAACCATGGTTTCTCCACAAAATCCTATAGCTCATCATTAAATGGAGGTGACCTTGGTTTCTGAGGCTGGGGATAACTATATGAGAAAGCATAGCTCAGGAAGAAAGAATGAGATTTGTAAGTCAAAAATTTGTAGATTTCACAGAAGTCTCACATCTATATTTTTTTGAACAAAAAATTTGTAGGCCTAGTGAGCACCAAATAATAACATGAAGAGTGAAACGTTTTCATAGACAAGAAAAGACTTGTTAAGTGATGTGGGAGTCAACTTTGAGTCAGTTATCTGTACAGTCAAACCATTGACTCAGGGCAATAATCAGTTGCTTAAAAAAAGATTAATGATTAGTGAAGAAAAATAATGAGAAAAGGCTACGGCATACAATTTAAATGACTTAGCCTTTGGTTATATAGATAAATAATTGAACATAAAAAATGTTAAATGGATAAAAGAAATGACATTAACTATAAGCCATCCACAAATTTAACCAATGCATATTAATTGCCATAACAATACCAAAACAGTGTAGAAAGAGCCTTAGTCAGAAAACATCTGACTTACTAGCTAAACAGAAAGATGGTTGCCAAAGGCAACAATGGATTAGAAGAGAAAGTTAATTGTAAAATCTTATGAAAAAAGAAGATTTATAGTCATGAGCAGTATCTCCTAAAGTAGAGAGAAGCTGTGAAGGATGATGTCCGTTTAAGAAAGCTAGGTGACAGCTAACGAAGCCAAGTCATACTAAGGTCATTCAAGAATGAAAATAGAAGGATTACAAAAAGAAATGTAGCATGAGAGAACTAGCCTTGAAGTATATGCAGATATTCTCTGCCTGCTTCCAATCCAACCATGCAGAAATATTAGGGAGCAAGTTTCTGGCCATGAGTTGGTTTGGATCTTGATTCAGTTATCCAACACAGTGGTTTTCCCTTAAAAGATTTGTGTCAGCCACCAGTTTGGCAAACATGCCCTCCATGTCTCTATCCAAGTCATTAATAAAAATATTGAACAGAAATTGACTAAGAACAGAACCCTTCAACATTCCATTAAAGACCTCTCCAAGCTGACTCCAGTCATCACTGTTAAGTTCCAATGGTTCACTCCTTTCCAAATCCATTTAATTTTACCTTCATCCAACCCACATCTCTACATCTTGTCCATAGGGATATTATGAGACTTTGTCAGATGTTTTTGCTGTCTAGTAACCTGCATTTCCCTGATCTACCAGTCTAATATTCCTGTCAGAAAAATGAAATTAGGTTAGTTTGTCAAGGCTCATTCTTGATGAAACTGCACTGGTGCTAAGTGATTACCATTTCCCTTTCTAAATACTCATCAACTATCACTTTAATTATGCATTCTTGAAGACAGCGGAGATCCATTTAGGTTGTAGGCTTTTGTGAAAGACTTCACTCCTTAGACATTTCCTAACCTGCTATGCAGCCTGGGCTAGAAACCAAGCTCCCCCTGGAGGGCTCACCCTTCCTATAAGTTTCCAAATCAAAATATCTATTCTCCCATATCTATTATCTCCCCTTATTAGAATGTAAACTCCTGGAAGGCCAGGGGTGTCTTCATTTTTGTATTTGTATTCCTGAAATTTAGCACAGCGCTTGGCACAAAGCAAACCATTGACAAATGCTTTTTCATTCATTCAGGTCAGTGACATTATAAGTGTTTTAGGAATGTGAATCTGACAGATGTTCCGGCTGGACTGGATTGAGGATTGGCAGGTTACTAGAGGCAGGGAGAAAACTTTTGGATTTATCCTTATGTCTTTGTATATTTTCTTACTTTCTTTTTCATATGCATGGTTTATTTGCCCTATTAAGTTGTAAACCCATCTGGGACAAAAGACAGACATTTGTCTTCTCTTTCTTTTGTAATTTCTCATTATGTTCAGTTCACTGCACTTGGTGAATACTCAGTAAATGTTCGGCTGGTTGATTTAGGATACATGGGGGAAATGGTGATGTGGATATGGCTTATCTTAGAATAAACTCAGCCTGTTCTAACCTCTTAGAATCCCTAGTTTCCTTGAGACTCAGTCCAAGCAGCACTTTCTACATGCAGCCTTTCCTGATACCCATTATGGCTACTACCCTTCCTTCCCAAATCATCTTCACTCTGCTTCATGTGCCTATTTGTATACATGCTTTATCCTAAAAACACCACAGGCTTCTTGAGACTGGTAATGTTTGTGTCCCCACTGTCTAGCACCTTGTAGACAAGGAGTAAGTGCTCACAGAGTCATTGATTTATCCTCAGGGTTCAGTTCTCTTCAGTGTTTAGTTCAGGGAATAACTCAGTTAGAACCTCTTGCTCCCCATCAAACCTCCAGGACTGATCGACTAGGTCTTGTCACTAACATGTTCTCCCTCCTTCCCTTCCTTGAAACTTCCCTTTTTTGTAAGTCAGCATCCCCTTACCGCTGTAAGTTTCTCTTTGCCTGCCAGTGTGTCCACTAATATGATGAACTCATTCTGACTAATACGTCAGGGAGAGTGGACGATCTTTGATCCACTTTTGTGTCCACAGCAAGGACCGATCCAGAGAGTTTAAAGCAGCTAAATTCTCTGGGAATTAAGAAATAATTCAGGAGAGGATCAATGAACACTTAAGTACTTTTCCTTTCAGAAATAGGAGAGTCAAACTCCAGCATTCATTAGAGCTTTTAGGGCCTGAATTATTGACATTGAATAAGGTTCTTAACAAGCAGTTTAGACAACTGCTAAAAGGGCAGAACCAATCTGATTTATTTTTCAAGGAAAATACTCCAGGAATAACCCATATCCCTCTACTTTCCACTAGTAATAACGAGGAAGAAAGAATGTATCATGTTGAGGATGATCAGTAATAGATAAATTCAGTGATAATAATAATAATAATAATAAGAATAAGAAGAAGAAGAAGAAGAAGAAGAAGGGCATGTTAAACATAGTCATTTCTTTGGTCTGTCCTCTCTGTATAACCTGGATGCAAGTAGGCTAAAAAAAGGACACAATTGAAATTTGAAGATGATTAGAACCGTGCACTCATATCTGATTAAAGAGGTTTGCAAACATCTAGGGCTTCTGTAATTTTTTCTACAGTTTCTGTGGGTAGTACTTACCAATGGGCCTTTCATCTGAGACACTTCTCCAGGCTAACTCTACCCAACTCCTACTCTCACTGGCTGGGCAAGTCTCCAGAGAGTGACTGACTAATTCTCTTTTCTGGGTTCTAGGGGTAACCCTAAGGATCTGGGATTTCTAGTAGTGTTACTCTTGAGCCCCCATCAGTGTACTCCCCATTGCTCATCAGCTAAGTTAATTAGCTATTAGAAAAGGTATTTACTAAACAGGAACAGTAAGGGCAGTTGTTACAGTAACATTGCCCCCAAACCAGAGGCACACTCTTCCCAAGAATACAAAAGCTTCCTGGAGAGAGTGGGCCCAAATGTAAGATGATACGTATGGACAAAGGGTAAACTCACAGCTCTGGGCTACTGAAAGTCCTTTTCTCCTTTCATGAAGTTCTCATGGAGTTTACCTTAGTGTAGCTCTCTACTAGGCTTAGAGTCAGTCTCCCTTGTAGAGTCCTAAAGCTAACTGTATGTCTCCCTAGGCTCTGACCTCAGCCCTCTTTTTTACCTCTGTACAATACTGATGGGCGATCTATTCAGCTATCATCTTTAAGCAGATGATTCTGAAATATATGTATCCATTCCTAATTTTTTTCCCAAATTCCAGACCTGCATCACTAATTGCCTCTTAGATATCTCAAGTTGGATGTCCTGTAGGCATCTCAAACTCAGTATATCTAAAACAGAACTCATTAGCTTTCCTCCCTAAATTGTCCTCTTTCCCATTACTATTGAGAGGACCATTGTGTTCCCAATCCCAGGCTTGCAACCTAGGTGTTATCCTTTACTCCTCACTCATACTCATCCCAAATATCCTATCATGGCATTTTTCCTATACGTTTCCTCACATAGCTACCACCAAAGGTCAGGTCTTTGTCACTTCTTGCCTGGTCTGTTGCAATAGTCTTCTAATTGGTCTCCCCATTTCATCTCCCTCTACTTCAGTCCATCCTCTATTCAGCTGCCAAACTGATTTCCATAAAGCAGAGGTCTGAGATCATAAGAAGCAAGTGAGATAATACGTGTAAAATGCTTCATAAGCCTTAGTAAAATACACACAAAAGCTATTATAGTTTATAGAGTCAGTGTGACATGATGAAAAGTGTACTGGAACACCAATGCACTATTGGTGAAGTTGTATACTGATTCAACCATTCTGGAGAGCAATTTGGAACTATGCCCAAACAATACCACTACTAGGTTTGTATCCCAAAGAAATAAAAAACAAAAAGAAAAGGACCAATGTGTATAAAAGTATTTATAGCAGCTCTTCTAATGGTGACAAAGATTTGAAAATTGAGGGGATGGTTATCTATTGGGGAATGGCTAAACAAGTTGTTGTGTATGATTGTGATGGTATACTATGGTGTTTTAAAAAATGATGAGCAGAGGGGCAGCTAGGTGGCGCAGTGGATAGAGCACTGGCCCTGGATTCAGAAGGACCTGAGTTCAAATCCAGACTCAGACACATACCACTTACTAGCTGTGTGACCCTGGGCAAGTCACTTAACCCAATTGCCTAGCTAAAAAAAAAAATGAGCAGGATGCTCTCAGAAAAACATGGAAAGGCTTATGTGAACTGATACAAAATGAAATAAGCAGAACCAGGAGAACGTTGGTACACAGTAACAGCAATATTGTATGATCATCTACTTGAATAACTTAGCTATTCTCAGCAATACAACGATCCAAGACAATTCTGTAGGACTTACAATGAAAGGTGCTGTCCATCTCCAGGGAAAGAACTGGTAGAGTCTTAATGCAAAGATACTTTTTCTTTATTTTTTTCTTTTGTTTTTCTTTGTTTTTGTTTTTTTGTTTGTTTTGTCTTGGTTTTGGTCTTTTTTTTTCATCACAATGACTTACATGGAAATGTGTTTTGCATGACCACACATGTATAACCTATGTCAAATTGCTTGCCTTCTCAATAGGGGCAGAGGAGGGAGGGAAAGAATTTGGAACTCAAAATTTGAAAAAAAATGTTAAAATTGTTTTTGCATGTAATTGGGAAAAATAAAACATTAAATAAGATGAAAAAGAAAAGTGTACTAGAATTCTTGTCAAGAGGGATCTGAATTCAAATTCTGCCTCAAAGATTTGCTAGCTGTGTGGCTCTAAATAAGTCATTAAATCTCTCTGAACTTCCTTTTTCATCTATAAAGTAGGGATAAGAGGAAGTGTGGGATAGTGGATAGTGAGCTGACATCAGGGGCAAGAAGACAAGATCAAATCTGTCTAGGGATACATGCCGGCTGTGTGACTCTCAAAAAAAATCACTCAATCTCTCAGTGCACCAATCAACTCAATAGGTCTATAAACTGCAGAGCAGGCAACGGTTCACATTGATAGAGGGAGCTTCCTCATTGGCAGTTCCCTACACCAATTAAATCATAGTCTGGTTACCAAAAAGTAGAATAATAATACCTTGAAGTACTTACTTAATTGGATTGTTGTGAAAATCAAATAAGATGATATATGTAAAGTGCCTTGTAAACATTTTGGAAAGTGTCATATAAATGTCAGCCATTTTTATGATTATAAGGTGTATCCCTGGGTTTTTCTAAACGGGTTCTCCCACAGGCGTCATGCCCAAACCAAGCAGATATAGCTTAGGTTCACCCCAGTGCTTCTAGATAGATTTGTTTTGAATGAATTATGCACTTGTCTTGTTAAAACTGCCCAATCCTAATCAGACTACATGTGCCCTTTTTAGAAGTCTACCATCATGCCAACCCAACAAATATACAGTTCTGAAATTGACAACTTAGAAGATGAAGTTATTTTCATGTCACTCATAACAGAGTGGGCCCCTTGGAGATGCGGTGTCTCACCTGCATCTGAAAGAGATGGATTTTTCCAATTGTCAGGTCCAGGGAAGACTCTGGTACCTTGGTAGAAGGGCTTAAGGATTCCCAGCATTGGGGTGAAGCCTACCTGAAATCTATCATCTGTGAGGGAGATTCCTCCCCAGCTCAGGAGCTGTTTATTAGATGATCAACCCTCTGCCCGTAGTCTTTCTGGGAAGGGAGTGAGTCCTAGGCCAGGGGTCATCTCCTGCTCTGGCCCTTTCCTCCTGTTGTTAAGAATGATTCCTGGCAGCTCTCAGAATGACTGCAGTGATATCTTGTAGCAGCAAGCCATGCCAGAAGGGAGGAAGGAATACTGACAAGGAGGAGCCAGGGGAATTTCTCTGTAGCTGCTAGGTTTGAAAAAGCAAATCAGCATGAAATTGTCAGGATTCCTCAGTCTTAGTAGCTTTAGCGGGGGCATGGATGAGGCAGAGGATGCAGTAAGGAGGAGGCAACAACTTTGAATTTTGGTATTAACCCAATAAAATCATATTGACTGAATCAGAATCCTAGGGAGGAAAATGTGGATATGAAAAAGCAGAAAAGAGCTTACCTTGTGGGATGCATTCTCAAATGCAGGGCTTGCCTTCTCTCCTTGGTCTGGGGAAAATGGTTTGCTTCTCTCGCAGCCTATGTGATGCTGTCGTCAAAGGCTGGCTTGGCGCAGTGCAGAGAAGAGAGGGAAGGAAGGAGCGAGGGAGGGGGCGCTTGGGCACCGTGCTGGAAATCGGGGCATGTTTTTCACATGTCTTTTCTGCTGAGGGAAGGGGTTGGCAGAGGAAAGTGGAGGATGGGGAGGGTGGCAATGTTTGCTTTTGATAAAGGAGATGGTGTTGGGGTCAGCCTGCGGGGGGAAGCTTAGGAGCTCTCAGCAAAATGTATCCCAGTTTTAAATATGTTCATGGCTTTTCTTTCCTGAACAAAGTGTTTTCCCCTGCACAAAGTGTAACCTGCCTGCAGACAGCAGGGGAGGAGGAGGTGTGGCTACCTGCCTCTGGAACGGGAGCAGAGCGAGCCGGGGAGGGGGGATTGCCACTAGATTCCTGGGAGCTGGGGGCCCATACATAGCCTGGGCCAGTGTGCAGCGGTGCAGTGCGCCAGCTGCACCCGGAGCTGTGGGGGAAGCTTACCTTCCCAAGTGGAAGGCAGTTAGAGGTCTCTGAGTCCAGGAAATAAAGGAAGGAGAGTCGTGATGTAGGGAGAGAATCAGTGAACAAAGACTTGATAGGGAGCCTGGCTGAGGGACAAAGAAGAGGGGTTTCTTCTCAGCATGTTCGTGGACACTCCAAGTCCTCTACAGATGTCTTTGTAGTTGATGCGTCCCAGCAATATAGGCTACTGGGACAAGCCCGAAGGGCTTGGGGCTATCTGATGCTTCCTGGAAAGTAAGGGCCCTCACTTTTTATCTGGAGTCTGGCTGAGGCCCTCTAACGTGGCTTTGCCCTCTTTAAAGAAAAGGGAGAATTGTTAGGCAGGTAGCTTAAGGATGTTAAAGACAGTAACCTCCCATGGACACCAAAATACATATGACCATGTTTTTTCTAGTAGCAAAGAACTGGAAACAAAGTAAACGCTCATGAATTAGGGAATGGTTAAATAAATTATGGGATAGGAATATAACGTAAGAAAAAAACATGCATATAGAGCATGGGAAGGCTTATGTGGACTGATGCAGAAATAAGCGGAATGAGGACAGCACAGGCTGCAAGAATGTGAATGGAATGAATGACAGCAACACAAAGACGCTAAACGCTGTAATGATCAGGTGTGGCCCAGAAGGAGATGAGAGATGCACCTCCCCCACTTCATCAGAAAGGGGGGAGGTACTGGGGTGGCATACTGCATGCACTTGCAGGCTCAGTTGGTGTGTTGGTTAGTTTTCCAGAATTGCTGTTTCTAGTTTCCTCTTCTTTTTTATTGCAATGGATGGTTCTGTGAGTTGGGAAGGGAGGAGGGATGGATTTGGAAATGAAAATATGATAGGACAGCTATCTACCAGGGCTGCTCCCTGGCACCTCAAGGACGGTCTGTCTAATTGAATTTTTTTTCTATTTATATCCTCAGTGCCAGAGCCACAACTGAATCCTCTCTGGTCATTGTAGCAACAGCAGAAATAGTCAGTTGATAAGTATTTATTAAGAGCCTACTATATGCCTGTACTGTGCTAAGCACTGAAGATACAAAAAAATGCAAAAGACAGTCCCTGCCCTTAAGGAGTTCACAAAAAGGGAGAGGGAATGAAGGAATGAGAAAATGAGAGAGAGGGAGAGAGAGAAAAAGAGAGAGAAAGAGAGAGAGAGAGAGAGAGAGAGAGAGAGAGAGAGAGAGAGAGAGAGAGAGAGAGAGAGAGCGAATAATATAAGATGTGGAGCCCCTCACTTCCTCACTTGCATTAACAGGCTGGTTCCCTTTATGGTACTCATAAGACTTCTATAGGTAGCCCTGAGCAATTGAGGGGTATCTTTCTAGTGGTACAGTTTATGAGCCCTGATTGGTATACCCATGATTATCAGCAGATATCAATTAGTAAGCCAGGCATAACTGGCTTTTAGAAATAGGCATTTACTAAATTAATATAGTACAGTTGGTACAAAACATTCTCCCAAAAGTCTGTGATACACTTTTTCTCTAGGACACGGAGCCAAGGGGAAAGTGGACTCAAGCTTAGAGAGAAGATGTGGTGGAAGGATAACAGCTCCAGGTGGCTGGAAGTCTTTTTCTCCCTTTTTTGGGAGTACCCATGAAGTTCCTCTTGGGCATTCTGCAGGCTCTCTGCTGAGCTCCTTGTGAAGTTTACTCTGTGTCATTTCTTCTTGACTTCCTATGCAAACACTGCTTCAGCTATGCTCAGGACTCTACTAGGACTTGGATGAGAAGTCTCAAAGTTTATCTGGGCCTTCTCGGTCCAAGGGGGAGGGGCCTGGGGGAAAACTTGCTTGTCTCCGCCACTCTCTCAAACAATTCCATCTCAGGAGCTTAGTCCTTCTATGATGCCAGACATTTGAATCCCTGAGAGGGGAATGGAGGGGTGTCCAATTGGCTTGCTATTGTATTCAAAACATACAGAGTATGACCAAGTATCTCCACCAATCTGAACAGACTTCTTGTTACACCTAGTTGAAGTGCCTTTGGTTGATTGATTGATTCATTGATTGATTCAGTAGAGATGTTGTCACCAGATAAAAGCACCAGAGCTAATCCACCCTAATGAAGGAAGGAAAGAGAGTGGAAGGAAGGATGGGAGGGAAGAAGGAAGGAAGGAAGGAAGGAAGGAAGGAAGGAAGGAAGCAAGGAAGGAAGGAAGCAAGGGAAGAAGGGAGAGAGGGAAGGAAGAAGAAAAGGAAAGAAGAGAGGAAGAAAGGGAGAAAGGAAGGAAAGAAGGAAGGAAGGATGGAAAGGAAGGAGGGAAGGAAGAAGGAAGGAAGGAAGGAAGGAAAGGAGGGCGGGAGGGTAGAAGGAAGGAAGGGGTGGAAGGGAGGTAGGAAAAAAGGGAAGAAGAAAGGAAGGAAGGAAGGAAAGAAAGGAGGGCGGGAGGGTAGAAAGAAGGAAGGGGTGGAAGGGAGGTAGGAAAAAAGGGAAGAAGAAAGGAAGGAAGGAAGGAAAGAAAGGAGGGAGGGAAGAAGGAAGGAAGGAAAGAAGGAAGACAGGCATTAATTTCAGTCAGCTACAGGGCTACCAAAGAGCCAATAATGAAATTCTGCCTTCAGGCCACAGATCTGACTGGCATATAAAGCAGTAGAATAGTATTTCAAAGAAAGAATGTGAAAGTGTTTCAAGCTCCTCTAAAGAACTCACCAGGGGAGCATGCTCCATCCAAGTTTTTGCGTGTGTTTGCTTCTTTTTAAGCCCTGAACATGTTGCGCTGCATGTGTATGTGTTTTTCCTGACAGGCCTGCTAGGAATGAGTTGTGGAGATCTCGCTCCAGTGAGCAATTCAGGCCAGGGTACAGGACTGGGACATTGAAAACCAATATTTATTAGGAGCATTAATCTTTGTTCCTAGACTTTAGCTTTTAAAGCCAGAGACTAGTCCCTCTTGTCTCTTATGTACCTGGCACAGGGCTTGGCACATGGAAGGTGCTCAATAAACACTTATGAAATCACTTTGGCTTTGCCCAAGTTTCTCCCTTGCTTCTATATCCACAGTCTGTATACCCAATTCCAACATGGTGGGAAAACAGAAGACTACTTAGGGCAGTGCCCTCCATCCCCACTCTGAAGATCCTTAAGTTTTTCCCAGCACTGACTTTCTCTGCAGGCATTTTTAAAGGGGCAAGAAATTGTGGAGTCAATCAATCAATCAATCAGTCACAACAAGCATTGTAAAGTACTTATCACATATCAGACACAGCTTCTTTAATGATGGAGATGGAGTGTGCAGAGAAGTCTCTACCTTAGTATAGTTGAAGATAACATTTGGACTATGGAGCACAGATCATAGTGAGTCAGTTTTATGACTCTCTAGAAGGCTTGTCCACCTTAGAACGCTTGACATTGTATTGTTCTATTGGCTGGAAATCAGGGGGCACAACCAGATGCATGCTAGCCAGGTGAGAGGATAGAACTGACCAGTATAGCTGCCATGGCTTTGGGTGGCCTGCATTCACCTACAGATCACAGAACACAGGGATTCCACAAGGTTGCCTAGGCCTCACTTCTTACTTTCCCCCTAATTCCACCATCCTGCCTCACCTCCAAGACTGCTCAAAGTCCCAGTTCTGACTCTGTACCCTTTTTTGGTTCAAGAACACACAAATAGTACCTGGGTACCTTTGGGTAGGTCATATAAGTTCTCTATGCTTCAATTCCATTATCTGTAAGATGAGGGGGATTGGGCTAGATGGCCTCTGAGGACCCTTCTAACTCTAAATAGATGATTTTCTGGTCTGTTGCACCAGCCACGAACATATAGGATCTGCAAGCAATTAGTGTGACTGATTAAGAGTCAAAAGACAGAAAAAGGAGCATTCTAAGAAAAAAAAGGCTGATAAGGCCTTCTGGCCTGTAGCTGGGGACTGGAACTGTCTCTGGATGGTGTGACTTCATCTGACAGTGGGAAAAAGATGATGAATAAGTACAGGCAAGCCTGCAGAATTTATTTAAGGGCTAAGAAGTCACCTGAACTTGTGTCTGCACCACACTGCTCTCATCCCAGCCCAGCCCCCGTGGCCATCCTTCAGAGAAGCAATTCTCGTGGAGAAGGGGCCAGCCATCCCCACCAGCTACCAGCCAACTGCTACTTATGGAACAGATGAGCCAAATTAGCTGAAAAATCAAGGCACCCTGAAGAAATGACAGGTGATAGGATGGGCCAGGGAAGTCGAATTACCACCACCACCTCCTCCACTTACATCCCAATGGAAACAGCCCAGCATCCTGAGCCCAAGAGCCTTGGGATAACAGTGCCCCGAGTCTGGGAGGAATCACGATGGGAAAAGGGCCCACTTCCCTCATCACTGAGGTTTAGAGAGATCTAGACATTTATTCACAACTGAACAGCTCTTGCCAGTAAGGATTCAAACCTAGGTCTTTCCTGAAGCCATATCTGGCACTTATTCCACTAAATTAAGCTGTTTCTGTAATTCTCTGAGAAGGCAGGCAGATCTAGTATCTATTAAGCACCTACTATGTGCCAGGCACTGTGCTAAGGGCTTTACAAATATTATCTCATTTGAGCCACCCAACAATCCTGGGAGATAGGTGCTATTTATTATTCCCATTTTACAGCAGAGGAAAACTAGACAGACAAAAGTTAAGTGACTTGCCTAGGGTCACACAGCTAGCAAGCATCTGAAGCCAGATATGAACTGAGACCCTGGGCCCAGCACTCCATCCACTGCCCCATGTAGCCGTCTAAAGCCACACATCCCTACTTTTTTCAGCGATGGTTCTGTTGACATTAATATATCCTCATTTCACCTGTCACCATTTGAGAGGTGCTCTAGGACTCCTTTCTGCTTTTCACAAAACCCTAACATTTCACCATCAACTTTCCTCCTCTTGAAAGAAAAGACCCTGTATAATCACTCTGACCTGCAGCCCGGTAAGATGGCTGCCTTGGTGCGAGATGGCCCCTGTTTTTGAAGATTCTGCCTCATGCTATGTTCCTAGGTCTCTCTCATTAGGAGAGGACTCTGTACCGGGAAATTCAAAGTGTCCTCCAGTGGTTTCAAAGCATTCGAGGTGTCTACCAGCACTTAGCACAGTGCCCAGCACATAGTAGATGCTCAACAAATGTTGATTGATTTTCCACTTTCACTTTATCATCTGTTGGATAAAGGTATTAATAAGGGACCTGTCTTATAGAATAGCTTACTTTTCCCTTTACATCTTTCCTATCCTTCAAAACCGTGCTCTAGGAGCAAAGCAGAATTGCAGTAACCCAAAAGAAATGTGAAATGCGCAAATTTAGAGACATCTCCACTCCAAGTGTTCATATGGACTATTTGTACCCAACCTTCGGTACAGCCTTCTGAGCTTGTACTTGGTCTGATCAGCCACCATTGGACATATTGTACCTTGACCCCAGCACGATGATGTCATTTCGGTCCTCTTCAAGAATGAAAGGCAACAGCTATGACACCCTAGGTAAGCCACTTCACCTCAATTGCCTTGCAAAAAAAAAAAATGAAGGGTGACAACCAACCTACCATCCTTCAAAAGCAACTCTGGGATTGAAAGAAAACACATAGGAGTTAGAATGTTTGGCCTCCAAAATCTCATTATTGAGAGACTCAAGGGTCTCTGAGAGGCTCTGTGGATACAGTGGAAAGTTGGATCTGGAATCAAAAAACTAGGTTTCAAATCTGAGCTCTAGCCTTTACTCTCTCTGGGACTTTGGACAAGTTACTGCAAGTCCCTGGGCTTCCCTCTCCTCATCTGTAAAATGGAGGGGGGGGGGAAGGGCAGTTGTGCTAGGTGACCTCTCCAGGCCCCTTATGAGCTCTGAATCTATGAGCACATGATTGGCAAGGGCTGGGTGACCTCTCATCAGGTATGTTAGCCTAAGGGAATCTCGTTCAGTTACTGGCTGGACTAGATGCTCTCTGAGGCCCCTTCCAATTACGTAATTCCATGAGAATTCTCTTGCGAAAAGTGAATTTTGGATGGATTTTGGGTTATCACACACAATTTTCATTGTGTGTGTGTGTGTGTGCGCTTTATAATGTCTGTGAGACACCTTGGGGAAGGTATGTAATGGAAGAGGAGACACCAGAAACCATAGGAGCTAAAGAGTATCTTCCCAGCATTTATTTAGTCAAAAAGTATTAATCAAGTGTCTACCACAGGCAAACCACCATGCTGGGCCTAGGGGAAGCAAAGGCAAAATAAAAAACCTCAAGGATGTTACAAAATTCTCTTTACTGGTTGTAGAAGCCCTTCCAATATAAATGGTGTGCTTTTGAAACCCCCCGAAGAGTTGGTCATTTATCCCCCTTTCTGGTAATTGCTTTGTTCTAGCAAAATGATATGGAGGAAAGGAGAGGGGAGAAAGTAGCTTTTCTGCCTCTCTTTAGTCCAATCTAATTTGATGGTTAAAGGCAGGATTGTCTTTATCAGGAGTTGGTAAGTGATTTAATAAAGAACTTGGAGGGCCCCGCAGAGGAATCCTTGGCCAAGATAACTAAACCTAAAATTCCGTAGTGCCACTAGGTGGCGCCATAGCGCACAGAGTTCTGGGCCTGGTGGCAGGAAGACTCCTCTTAGTTCAAATCTAGTCTCAGAGGCTTACTAGCTGTGTGACCCTGGGCAAGTCACTTAACCCTCTTTGCCTCAGTTCCTCATCTGTAAAATGAGCTGGAGAAGGAAATCGCAAAGCACTCTAGTATCTTTGCCAAGAAAAACCCAAATGGGGTCATGAAGAATCAAACATGACTGAAATGACAAAACAAAAATTCTGTAATTAATGTCAGGCTGCTCCTCGCCCCCATACTGCAGATACCTTTAGGAATGTGATATATTAACATGAATATTGGAGATAAGGGAAGTATGTGAGTCTGTATTTCATTCTACCAGGTCAAATGCCTTTTTAAAAAATAAACAAATATTAATCTTTTAGACTCAATCTAATATTTAGTATACCCTTAATAAGCTGTGCAATTTTGAAGATGTGATCTACTATTGTGAATTGTGTGCAAAAGTCTACAGGTTCTCATTCTGAAGAGCAATGTGGAACTGTGCCCGAAGGGACTGTGCATACCCTTTGATCCAGCAATACCCTACTGGGTTTGTATGAGAGAGAGAGAGAGACAGAGACAGAGACAGAGACAGAGAGACACAGAGAGAGAGAGACAGACAGACAGACAGAGAGAGAAGGAAGAGGAGGAAGAGGTGGAGGAGGAGGAGGAGAAGAAAAAGAAGAAGCTACTTGTACACAAATATTTGTAACAACTCTTTTTGTGGTATCTAAGAATTGGAAATTGAGGGGCTGCCCATCAATTGGGGAATAGCTGAACAAGTTGTGGTATATGATTATAATGGAATACTATTGTGCTATAAGAAATGACAAGTAGGTTGATTTCAGAAAAACCGGGAAAGACTTACATGAGCTGATGCAAAGTGAAGGGAGCCGAATTGGAAGAATGTTGTACACAGTAATGATATATTACGTGATGAATAACTGGATAACTTAGCTATTCACAGTGATACAATGACGGAAGACAACTCCAAAGGACTCATGATGAAAAATGCTGTCCTCATCCAGAGAAAGAACTGATGTCATCTGAATACAGACCAAGGCATACTATTTTTTTCTCTCTCTCCCTTTCTTTCTCTGTTTGAGTTTTCTTGCACAAAATGACTAATATGGAAATGTTTTACATGATTGCACATGTATAACCTGTATCAGATCATCTCAGGGAGAGAGGAGGGAGGGGTGGGAGGAAGGGATAGAATTTGGAACTCAAAACTTTAAAAAAAATGTTTAAAATTGTCTTTGTATAGAATTGAAGAAAAAATATTATTTAAAAATAAACAAAATAAAAGTCTAGGGGTTCCTCCTCCTGGTTTTTTCAGTGATAACTCTTTGTTATTTGCATAACCCATTATCAAAAAAGTTTGTAGAAATGAGAGAGTAAGTCTTTGGGTTGGTATTCACTGATGTGTTCTTGGTAGGCTTTTTTTGTTAATAGGACAATCCATAATCTTTTGCATTTGGAAAGGAATCTTCCTGCCTTTGAGAAGATGGATTCCTGAGAGATTTTAACATTGTATCACCTCCAACACAGATCCTCTGTGTGTGTATATATAGTGAGGTCCAGCTGATGTATGAATGAAATGCATTTGTAAAGTTCTATGTGCCAGGCACTGTGCTCAATCCTGGGGATACAAATATGAGAGATACAGCCTTTCCTTTCAAGGACCTTACATTCTAATAAGGAAGATAATACATTCAGCAGAGAGGTGGTTAAGGAATGGTGCTTTGGTCTGGGAAGTTACAGGGATGTTGAATATCACCCCCAGAGAAACTGATACACTCTTAGATGAAGCAATGGTGTTGGTTGCTCTTAGGGCAAGAGGGAAGAAGGAAGTGTGGCCTCAGGGGCAGGGCAGGGTGATGGCTGTGTAGAAGTATGGTCCTGGAGCTGGCCAGCTCTAGTGAGCTCTCACCAGTCAGGACAGCAAGAATTCCAGAACTGAGGAGCTTCTCTCCTCTAGGGCATGGTCTCTGGAGGTCTAGAACCCAGAATGCATTAGCAGCAGAGGAGCAACATGGCACGAAGATTGATAAATGCCATTGTCACTTCTTCATGTAGTCCAGTAATAATAGCTGACATAGAGGTGTTTTACAAAAGTCGCCTCATTTGTTCCATAAAACAGTCCCCAAGTGTAGGCAGCGTGGATACTTTTATTCTCATTGTTTGAATGGGGAAGAATAACAAATGGTAGAACCCCTCTGAGAGTTGTTTCCTTCAAAAGGAAGTGACAGAAGGGCAGCTAGGTGGTGCACCAGCCCTAGGGTCCGGAGGACCTGAGTTCAGATTCTGCCTCAGACACTTACTAGCTTGTTGTGTGACCCTGGGCAAGTCACTTAACCCCGTTGCCTACCTCCCCCCAAAGGAAACGACAGAGATAAGTTTTGAAACCACTGAATTCAAGGTACTTTGCCCTATACCACAAATTCCTGCACTAGAGGCTGTGAGAAATGCAAGGAAATATGATAAAGATAATGAGAAAGAAAATGATAATAATAGCTACCATTTATATGACTTTAAATTTTGAAAAGTGTTTCTCATTTATTATCTCATTTAATCCTGGCAACAGCCCTGTGAGGTAAGTGCTATTATTATCACCTCTATTTTAGTAGATGAGGAAATTGAGGATGAGAGGTTTAGTCCCTTGCCCAGCCAGGATCACACAGCTAGTAGATTTGAATTTGAGTCCTCCTAGACCTGTGCCTTCAGAGATTTACAATTTCCTTGGGGAGACGAGGAATACTTTTTTAAAAAGTTAAATAATAGAGTAATACAAGAAGTGTTATAAGGCAATTCATGACTGATTACTAAATGAGTAGCTTGGAGAAGTCCTATGAATTCAGAGGAGAAAGATCACTGTAGGCCAGGAAGACTGTAGGGAGCAGCTGAAAGTTGAAGGATGGAGAGGCTTTGCCTAGTGATGCAAATGAAAGGTGAGAAAGCCTAAAGTATGCTCAGTGTGAGAAAACCCGAGGGAGGTGTAGAGAGAGAGCCCAGGGAAAGGTAAGTGATCATTTTGGCTGGAGGGGAGGGTTTGTGCTGAACAGCAATTGGGAAATAAGGCTAGAAAGTGTGTTGGGGCCCGTTTGTGGGAGGCCTTGAATGACAACCCTACTTGGATGGATCTGCAGTCTCACTGATGAGACTGTTCCCCTGGTGATGTGCATTGTAACTCGTTCATGCCTAGTCATCCTCTGCACAAGAATGCAAGCTGAATTTATAGTAGAGACTCTTAAACCAGGGATCAGTGAATTTGTTGACTATCAATATTTTATATTTATATTTTATATTAAATAAATTATTACATTATATTTTATAAAATATATTTATATTTTATCAATATTTTGATAACTGTATTTCAATATAATTGATTTCCTTTTTATTCTTCAAATTCTATTGTTGTTTTTCAGTTGTTTTTAGTTATGTCTGACTTTTCATGATTCCATTTGGGGCAAAGATACTGGAATGGTTTGCCATTTCCTTTTCCAATTCATTTTACAAATGTGAAAACTGAAGCAAACAGAATCAAATGACTTGTCCAGGGTCACACGGTGTGTAAGTATCTCAGGTTGGATTTGAACTCAGGAAGAGGAGTCTTCCTAACTCCAAGCCTAGCACGCTATCCACTGGGCCACCTAGCTGCCCTCTCTATGCATTTTATTTGATACATTTAAAAACATTATTCTAAGAAGGGGTCTATAGGCTTTAGCAGACTGTCAAAGAGGTCCATGACACAAAATAAGTTAAGGACACCTGATTTTAGCGCATAGGTGGATAGTGAACTTGGACCAGGTGGCAGCATTGAGATCAGTGGGAAAAGGTCTGGCAAAAGTCTTTCCAGAGGAAAAATCCAAGTTTGGGGGTGCTGCTGGAGAGAAACTGGGGGACTGGAGAATAATAGAGAGAATTCACTCAGCACGGATTGGGGGAGGGCAGGCTCTCTGCCCATACTCCAGAATCGAGGGTGGTGCCCAATGCTGACCCCTGGCTGGGGATGTTCAGCCCCATCATCTCCAGGCCATCTCCCTTGATGCCCTTTCTAACAGCTGGGGAAGATTCCTTAGTGGACCTACAAATTAAAGTATCCACAAGAAGATGATGGGGAAAAAAAACCCAGCAAGCCACAAAACCCTCCCAGACACCATAAAGCAACAGAGATTCCTCTTATCAGCCTTGCTGTAGTTGACACAGGATGTGGTGGGGAACAGGAAAACAGATGGCTGAAAATGTAAACGTGGAACAATGTGGGTAAAGTATAGGTCTCCAGGCCACAGAGAGGAGAATTCTATTATTATAGCTTCCCCCCCCCTCAACAGAGTTTCCTTGCCTGGCCCTGACAGCATTTTTGGGACCTCAGCAAAACACAAGTTTGCACCTGTTATTGTAATTATAGCCAAAGCTAGCCTTTTTTTTCTTTGTCTATTCATGTACCCAAGAAGACTATTCCTACTGCTGTTGTTTTGACATCTCTCTTGAAACCCCAAATGGGAAATAGTCAAATGCTTTCATGGTGGGTTACCAATTGCTTGCTTAAACAGGATTGTGATTTCTGAAGGATTTTTAGGAATTATTGATCAATGGAAGGAGCACCTACTACAGTGCCTGGCATGTAGCAGGCACTTAGTAATGTTGATTGGTTGATTGATTGAAATAGAAGTTGCTGCATCATCCCAAACTACTTTAAAGGGCATAGAGTCAAGATAGCAGAGGTTCTTAACCTGGGGTCTCTAAAGTAGTTTTTAAAATATTTTGATAGCTATTTTAATGGAATTGGTTTCCTTTATAATCTTACATATTTTATTTTATGCATTTAAAAACATTCTAAGAAGGGAATTGTAGGCTTCACCTAGAAAGCGTTCCATGATATTTTTTTAAAAAGAGATGGAAAAACCCCTGCCACAGAAAAAAAGAGAAATCCTAATAATACTACCCATTCCTAATCTTCCTGGGGCTGCCATTCAGTGCAGCTATAGGTTTCAGCAGCAGAATGAGTTATGGGAGTCAGTGGGGCTACATGTATGGCGTATTGTAACACAACCTCCCCCCCCCACCTTGTTTCATTGCCGAGGCTGCTCCCTCTACAGACACAGATTGCAGCCCCACCCCCCTTAGTAGATGGACTTTAAGAACAATTGTGGCCAAACGTGGCCACCTCTTGAGTAACTTTGGCAAAGCTGGTTTTCAGACAATAGATGTCTAGTTTGTCGATAGTCTCGTACCCGAGATCTTTTTGGAGTCATTAAGGCCCGGCCAGAGTCTGTGTTTTGCTTGGCATTACTTTCTAGAGCTCAGGGAACTAAGGTCCCAGTGAGGCATGAGAGGAGGACTTAATAGAGGTTCATTACTTTACTGATTGGGATGGTGACTTGGTCTGTTATTTTATTAGTTGTTGTTCAGTCATGTCCAACTCTTCATGACCCCATTTGGGGTTTTCTTGGCTACTGGGGTAGTTTGCCATTTTCTTCTCCAGTGGATTATAAGTGACTTGCCCAAGGTCACACAGCTAGCACGTATCTGAGGCCAGATTTGAACTCAGGCCTTCCTGACTCCAGGTCTAGTGGTCAATCCACTGAGCCACCTAACGGCCCCTATCTAATTAAAGTGATAAGATGGAAACTCAGGTCCTTTGGTTCAGTACTATTTCTTTTTTTTTAAGGCAATTGGGGTTAAGTGACTTGCCCAGGGTCACCCAGCATCAAGTGTTTGGTCTGAGGCCAAATTTGAACTCAGGGTCCTCCTGACTTCAGGGCTGGTGCTCTATCCACTGCGCCACCTAGCTGCCCCTGGTTCAGTGCTGTTTCATGCATGTCGAGCTGAAAGAGACCCTGGAAGCCATCTAATCCAACCCCATCATTTTGCAGAGGAGGAAATGAAGGCTCAGGAAGCTAAATGACCTGTCTAGAGATAAGATTTGGCCCCAAATCCTCTGACTCCTGAATCAGGGTTCTTTCTTCCTTTCCACCAGCCCCCATGCCTGCCCACTAACTCACTTAACCCAGACAACTCAGCATACGGCGATAAGCTTTATAACAACAACCTTAGAGTGAGATTTTCCTTTATTGTCTTCTGGTTCTTTCTGAGAGCTGTCAGCCTTCCTTGAGAAGCTTGTTTTGTTTCCATCTGAAATTCTTCCAAGCCTGAAGACGATAGCTTACACGTGCTCCAGGGAACACCGGGATGGCTTCGGTTCCCCAAGCAACCGCTAAGAATAGCTAGCACTGGCTCCCTCACGGCTGAGACTAAACCACGCAGACCTGCATTCTGAAAAACAAAGCTGAGTAACAATGACACACCTGCTGGTTTATTTTCATGCTGAAAAATCTTCTCTAACCTGATTTCAGAGATGGTCATTCCTCCTTTTTTCTCCATCATCCCATTTTTCTTAATTTATTCCCCCCTCAGGGGGATACTCTCTAGGGCTGCAAATTTGTCTCTTAGGAGTTAGGAAACATATCCAGGACTTTGAGGGTATTTAGCTAGTAATAAGTATAATCAATCATTCAGAATCAGGGCTCTGGAAAAGACATAGACCCACATGCAGTCTTGGGTTTTTGGGCAGCTGGGCGGTATAATGGATAGAGCCCTTGAACCTGTGTTCAAATTTAGCCTCCAATACTAACTGTGTGAACCTGGGCAAGTCATTTAACATCTCTCTCTCTCTCTCAGGTTCCTAATCTGTAAAGTGGGGAATATATTTCTTGGTTTCTTGATGGGGAGGGGAGGGGAGAGAGAGAATTCAGAACTCAAAAATTTTTTTTCAATGAATGTTTACAATAAATAAATAATAAATTTCTTTTAAAATGGTGCTGATGATAGCATCTACCTTTCAGGGTTGTCATCAGGATCAAATGAGACAACCTTAAAGCAGTATATAATTGCTAGCTATTATTATTCTCCTTCATTTATATTTTGTATGGCTTATGCCCATGGCCAGAATATCACTGGGAAAGATAAAAATCAGGCTTGGATTAGCCCTCCCCCAAGGATATTTAACTCCACTCCTGCAAAATGGCCAAGATAATTGAACACAGAAAATTTAATCAGAATGATAAAGAACAGAGTAATTTTACATCAAAAGTATATATAAGAGAGAAGGAAGACCCCTTAGAGACTATAATGAACCCCGAGTCTTGGGGAATGCCATCATCTTCTACCCTGAACTAATAGAGGAAGTCCATTGCCTCGTTCAGTACAGTCAGAGATCCCAGGTCAGAGCCTCCGTCTCACTTCTCACCTCATTCCCTCTGTCGTGGACAGCTACACCAGCTAGTGGCAGTAATCCACATATGCCTCCTGTCTCATACTGCTTCCATCTTGCTGATTTCTGTAATTCCTATGTGGTACCGGAAGAACTGCTTCTGTTGTTCACTGGGTTCATACTCTACCTCTGCTTTGGCAAATGGAGAGCCCTAGCCCCACTCCACCTTCCCCCTCCCCCCAATTTTGAACAGAGAAGCAGTTGTGGCTGGGTTGTGATCTGCATTACGGATTTTATTATTCTGTCTTTACTTTGACAGTCAGTCTGTCGGTGAGCATTTGTTAAGCACCTACTGTGTACCTGGCACTGTGCTTAGCCCGGGGACACAAAGGTGAAAGACAGTGCCTGCCTTCAAGGAGCTTGCAGTCTCACTGGAGAGACAACACGCGAATAACTAAGTACAGACAAAATACAGGATAAATAGGAAATTAGCAAGAGAGGGACGGCATTAGAATTGGGAGGGATTGGGAAAGGCTTCCTGGAGAAGAGGGGATTTTAGCTGGGACTTGAAGGAGGCTGGGGAAGCCAGGAGGCAGAGGTGAGGAGGGAGAGCATTCCAAGCATGGGACGACCAGAGAAAATAAACGAGAGCAAAGAGAGGCTGTCTTCGGAATGGCAAGGAGGCCCACACCACTGCAAGCAAGAATATGTGGTGAGGCAGAAGTTGGAAGCAGACTGCAAAGGTGGTGAGGGAGAGCTCTGTTATGAAGGGCTTTGAAGGCCAAAAGGAGGGTTTTATATTATTTTTGTATTTTATATTTTTTGTGATATCCAATGCTCTTTTGAACTTTGCTATTTCTGCTGCAGGCAACTAGGTGGTGTAGTGGATAGAGTGCCAGTCCTGGATTCAGGAAGTCTCATCTTCCTGAATTCAAATCTGGCTTCAGACACTTACTAGCTGTGTGACCCTGGGCAAGTCACTTTGCCTCAGTTTCTTCATCTGTAAAATGAGAAGGAAATGGTAAACCACTCTAGTATCTTTGCCAAGAAAACTCCAAATGGGATCACAAAGAGTCAGACACAACTAAAAACAACTGTACAACAACAAATTTCTGTCAAGGGCACCGTTATCCTTCCTGTCACTTAAATTTGAAACCTTGGTGTCATTCTTGATGCCTTACTTTCACTCACCCCACCTTTCCAAGAAGTTGCCAAATCTTGTTTCTAACTTCACAATATGTGTTCTTTCCACTTCTTTCCACTCATATCCATCACCCTGGTCAAACATCTCATTGCTTCTCTCTTAGACTGTTGCAACAGCCTCCTAATTGATCTCCCTGTCACTCTGCTCTCTAGTCCATCCTCCACAAAGTGCCCGCCCCAAATGATTTCACAGTAATGGTTCTCTCACCCATTCAGACCCTGCCCCCTCCCCCAACCTCCTCCATAAATTCCATTAGCCCCTTATTGACTCGGGGATTAGATGTAAACTCTGTATGGTATTTACAGCTGGTTTACAACCTGGCCCTAACCTGCCCAGGATTGTTGTACATCACTCCTCACACTCTAGGGTCCAACCAGACAATCAGACAGGACTTTTTGCTGTTCCTCATAATCATCTAAAAACACAAATGAAATAACCAAATGTGCAAAGGAAATTAAGGTACAATGCCATCTATTAAGGAGAACCATGTGCAGAAAGTGAACCGGATTTATATGAAACACTTTATCCTGAGTTGAAATCAGAGGCAACTTACTCTTGTTTGCTTGTGTAGTGTACGTTATGAATACTTATACACAGAAAAACCAGACTCTTGCTTATGCCAACAGAACTCTTATGTTGTCACTGACTGTTATGAGTTATTGTTTGATCAGTGTATTCCAGGGGTGGGGAACTCTCAGCTTCGAGGCCACATGTGGCGGCCCTCTGGGTCCTCAAGAGCAGCCGTTTGACTGAGTCCAAACTTCACAGAACAAATTCTTTTATCTCCACCCCTGGTGTATTCTGTTTCTTACAATAAAAAAAAAAATCTTTAAACCAAAGAATTGTCCCTGCTTGCTAGCTACATTATTAGATTAATTGAATAATTACTTATAAGGACATGCATAAGGATTTTTAGAGAATAATAAAATATATTCAATCATTTCCTGCCACTGAAATTTATTATTAATAATTTTTGTGAGAGTAAAAAGACTTTTGGACTGCTAAAAATATAAAAATTTTAAAATATTTTTCATTTCACTCTTACCTCATCCTTTTTTTTTCCCCTAGTAGATAGAACACTGGATTTAGAATCAGGAAGAACTAGATTCAAATCCTGCCTTAGATATTCACTAGCTCTGTGACTCTGTGCAAGTCATTTAACTTCTAGGGACCTCATTGTCATCATCTATAAAATGAGGGGACTAGAGTTCATAACCTCTAAGGTCCTTTCAGATTCTAAATCTATGATTCTATGAACCTATCATGGTGCCCCATGTTCCCCTCCCCCCATCCTTCACATCTTGGGGCATACTCAGCTGGCATTCCAGACAAGCATATGGATGCTTGAAGTGGGCTTGCTTCTGGGCATAGGTGACAAAGAACCCTTCCCCCCACTTCAGAGCACACTCAGTATTTCCTACCTGGCTTTGATCCAACACCTGGGGAGTTGGTGAAACTTCTTCCTGTAGAGTGGAGTCTTCTGGTTGTTTAAAGAGCTGGAAGGACTGATGACTCAGGAGAGGCTGAATGAGAATGGATTGTATATGCAAACAAGCTTACACTTTCTTCCCCGGTTGGTTTCTCAGAAAGAGGACTGCAGTGGGTTATCAGGTAGGGGAGAGGTGGGCTACCCTATCTCCCACTCAGCTGCCTTGTGTCTGTATGTATAGTGACTGTTTTTATTGCATATCTTACTTCCTGATCTTAGGTAAATGAATGTCTTGAGATAATAGTGCCCAGGTGACCAGTGAGAGGAGGAGATATATTAAAGCCACTGGCAACCAAAGTTGGTAGCAAAGTCAACTAGAGTTAGTAGCAGTAGAAGCTAATTCCTCTGGAGGGCCAACCTATTAGGTGAGTGACCTGCTTGACCTATGGACTGACCCATCAGCTGAGATACTATGTCAGCCCAACTGAGCAAGGGAGCATCTCATCTATCTCCAATGCCACCAAGAAGGAAAATTAGTTGGAACTCATTAAAGGGAGAAAAGGACTCCCAGGACCAGGAGTAATGAGTTACAGACCCATGTGTTCTCCATACGTGTATTTCATTAGCATGGTTCGGGAATTTTTTGGAAGCTCATCTATGTCACCTGGTCCTACTTATCCATTCATATGATGGGCATCATATGACTCATATCATATGATACTACCCGTGACTCCTATGGGGTTATACAAACTCAGGCCTATCAGAAAATTCAACTGACCTCCAAGGAGTACAAGATTAATCATCATGCAGCTGTTATCACTAGAGTTTTTAGAGTCTTTAGTACTTAAGTTGGGCCATGTGTATATGTTGTACATATGTGCGCATGCAAGGTGCACTCCCTGGTTTTGGGGGGGATTGTTTTATGACTATTGTTTTTGCTATACCTTCTCACCACATTTCTTTTTGTAAAAGGTTGATATTGGGGAGCACACCAGATGGAGGCTTAGGAATAATAGTATTAGAAAGCCAGCCCCTCTGGGTTATTAGAAGATAGCTCCCTTTAAAAAAATTAGTATTTTATTTTTTTCCAATTACATGTAATAACTATTTTTGACATTCTTTTTTTTACATAATTTTGTGTTCCAAATTTTCTTTCTTCTCCCTCTCCCTCTCTCTAAGACAGTAAGCAATTTGATATAGATTATATATGTGTAATCACGTAAAACATATTTCTGTATTAGTCATGTTGTGAAAGAAGAAATACAACAAAAGGAAAAAAAATGGGAAAAAAAGTAAAAATAGTGTGCTTCAATCTGCATTCAGACTCCAGTTCTTTCTCTGGATGTGGATAGAATTTTCCATCATGAGACTTTTGGAATTGTCTTGGATTATTGCATTGTTAAGAAGAGCTAAGTCAGTTCTAATTGATCTAGCTGATACTTTCCTGAAGGGAGTAGTAGTCATCTACCTACCCTCTGTGACCCAGCCCACCCAAGTAAGTAGGAATTGGGGAAATAAACCAGAGGGGCTACTACACTATAATCTTGTAAGTACAGTAATATATATATATATATATATATATATATATATATATATATATATATATATATATATATATACTAAAGTATGCAAACATTTTTTATTGATGGGTGGGGGGAGTGATCAAAAAAGTTTGAGGAATTGATGGCCTCTACTAAGCTCCCTTCCAGCTCTAAATTGTAATCATTATGGTTTAGAATCATTACTTTTAGTGGTTCCAAGTTCCAGTTCCAAGATCAGCATCTACACTTAAAAGCAAACACACTATGTTGGTTGGAATGACAGCTGAAGTTTTCCCATCCAACTCAGTTTTCTATAAAACCTGAGTACAACCTATATAATTCTGATGCTAATTCAATTCAGTTAATACATATTAAGAACCTACTATACATATTAAGAAGCTCTTTACAAATTAAACAGGCAGCTAAGTGGTGAAGTGGGTAGAGCGCTGTGCTTGGAATCAGGAAGACTCTTGGAATTAGGATGACTTCCTAAATTGAAAATTGACAACACTTCCTGGTCCCTTGAATACAATACAGCTAATACCAGCGGCAGGTGCATTCTATTGCTTAGCTGGCAGACCGTAACAGATGAGGCAGAAACAGCAGAATCAGAATCCGTTTTGGGCATCCTCAGTACATATCCTTGTTGGCTATCCTTCTATGACCTGTGAGTTTCTCATTTTGTTCCAATATGTAACAAACTACCAGGGGACTGGTCTGAGTTCAGCCCAGCCCAGAACAGAGTGTGTCATAGATATTTTGAAGGGATGCTTTGAACCAAATGTTCTTACTCAGAAATACCCCTTCCTCATTCTCAGCAGTACAATTAGCCAAGATACTTCTCAAGGATTTATGACGAAAGCTGCTATCCATTTCCAGAGAAAGAATTTATGGAGTCTGAATGAAGATTGAAGCATACTTTTTCTTCGCTTTCTTTATCTCTCTTTTTTTTGTCTGTGCTTTCTTTCACAACACGACTAACAGGGAAGTATGGTTTGCATGACTGCACATGTATAGCCTATATCAAATTGCTTGCCTTCTCAATGGGGGAGAGGAGGAAGGAAAGGAGAGAATTTGGAGCTCAGTTTTTTTTTAAGTGAATGTTAAAATTGTTTTTACATGTAATAGGGAGAAATAAAATATTAAACTAAATAATAGCCCCTTCCTAAAAGCTAATGAAGTCTGGCTGACTAATTGATATTAACTGATAATCATTGGGGGAAACCCAGCAGTGGGAGCTTATGAGCTATAGGATTAAAAGATAGCCCTCTGAGTCCTCCAGAACCAAAGGGAGAAGTAGTTAGTTGCTCTAAGGACTTGACCTGTCAGTGTGAGTAAGGGTTGGGACAGCATCCCCAGAGTATGTAACACACCATGATCCTATAATTAAAAGCAATTCCAAGTGAAATGGGCTGCCTTGGGTGGTAATAGGTTTTCTTTCCTTGGAGGTGTTCAAGTAAAAGCTGGAGAATCATTTGTCTGGTATGTTACAGAGAGGATTCTTGTTTAGATACTGATTGGACTTACCTCTGAGATGTCTTCCAGCTCAAAGTTCCTGTCATTCTGTACTTCCAAAACCGGTCGAACAAATCCACAGATCCACCACTAGTGAATTAGTGTGTCTGTCTTCCCACTCTGCCTCCTTTTCAAAAATGTACTTTTTAGGGCTGTATTTTTGACACAACTGCTCATAGGATCATTCATTTTGGGTTGGAAGAAGCCATCTAGTCTAATCCTCTTGATACTTTCCCCACTCAGACCCAAACCCCGCCCCCCAAAGGGCACTGCCCTCAAACAGTTAAGCAGCACCATTGAGACTGATAACTACATCCCCTCTCCACTTGTAACAGTTTACAGATCTTTAACGGAGAGGAAGGATGTGAGGAGTTTCTGTTTGGGTATCGTGTTACCATTGGGCCATGCATTGCATTGGTCCTGAATTTAGTTGCCATTTAGCGGAATCTTTATTTACATTGTTATATTTATTGTTCACATGTTCTGTTTGCTTCTTTCTATGTCATTTTATTTAAAACTTTCCATATTTCTCTAAATTTTTTATGCGCATCATTAATTACAATACGGTCATTTCTAGCACATTCATACCACTTTGTCCATTGTTCCCCCAATTGTTGGGCAAACATTTCCTTCCTTCCTTTCTTTCTTTCTTTCTTGCTTCCTTCCCTCCTTCCTTCCTTTCTTTCATTACAAATGATGCTGCTGTGATTTTTGCATACATGAGTTATTGTGAATATTTTCCTTCATCTATGCTAACATTGAATTTTGACCCTTTTAAAGATTTTGGATAGTCTATTATGTACAAGGGCCAGTTTGATTTGTGTTGTATTCTGTCAATCTAGTTTGATTTGGGTATTATTTTAGAGTTGTTTTGGTCTATATTTCTCTGATTACTAAAAATTTTGAACACTTTTTCTATGGTTATTTATTCTTTGTGTTTCTTCTTTCAAGAGCTGCCTATTTATATCCCTTGACCATACGTCTATTGAGAGAAGGCTCTTATTCTTATAAATGTGTGTCAATTCCCTATAAATTTGGGGTGTCAGGATTTTACCAGAGATATTTATTTACTTTTAATTAATTGTTTAATTAATTTTTAGTTTTCAACATTCACTTCCATAAGATTTTGAGTTCTAATTTTCTCTCCTTCCCTCCACTCCCCCCTTCCCAAGATGGAGTACAATCTGATATAGGCTCTACATATACATTCATATCAAACATATTTTCACATTAGTCATGTTGTAAAGAAGAATTAGAACCAATGGGATGAACCACAAGAAAAAAAAAAGAGAGTAAATAGTATGTTTCAATCTACATTCAGACACCACAGTTCTTTTTCTGGATGTGGATAGCATTTTCCATCATGAGTCTTTTGAAGTTGCCTTAAATATGTGCATTGCTGAGAAGAGCTAAGTCTATCAAAGTTAGTCATCACACAATGTGGCTGTTACTGTGTACAATGTTCTCCTGGTTCTGCTCACTTCACTCAGCATCAGTTCATGTAAGTTTTTCCAGGTTTTTCTGAAGTCTGCCTGCTCATCGTTTTTTATGGAACAATAATATTCCATTATGTTCATATACCACAACTTGTTCAGCCATTCCACAATTGATAGGCATACCCTCAATTTCCAATTCTTGGCCATCACAAAAAGAGCTGCTATAAATATTTTTGTACATGTAGGTCCTTTTCCCATTTTTATGATCTCTTTGGGATATAGACCTAGAAGTGGTATTGCTGAGTCTAAGAATATGCACAATGTTATAGCCCTTTGGGCATAGTTCCAAATTGCTCTCCAGAATGATTGGATCAGTTCAAAACTCCAACAATGCATTAGTGTTCCAATTTTCCCACATCTTCTCCAGTATTTGTCATTTTCCTGTTTTTGTCATGTTAGCCAATCTGTTAGGTGTGGTGTGGTCCCTCAGAGTTGTTTTGATTTGCATTTCTCTAATCAATAATGATTTAGAGCATTTTTTTCATATGACTACAGATAGCTTTAATTTCTTCTTCTGAAAACTGCCTCTTCATATCCTTTGACCATTTATCAATTGGAGAATGACTTGTATTCTTATCAATTTTACTCAGTTCTCTATTTTTTTTTTAAATGAGGCCTTAAAAAAAAAAGAAAAGAAATGAGGCCTTTATCCGAGCCACTGGTTATAAAAGTTGTTTCCCATCTTTCTGCTTCCCTTCTAATCTTAGTTGCACTGGTTTTGTTTGTGCAAAAACTTTTCAATTTAATGTAATAAAAATTATTCATTTTACATTTCATAGTGTTCTCTATCTTGTTTAGTCACAGATTCTTCTGTTCTCCATAAACGTGACAGGTAAATTAGTCCTTGCTCTCCTAGTTTGCTTATGGTATCAGCCTTTATAGCTAAATCACGTACCCATTTTGACTTTACCTTGGTATGTGGTGTAAGATGCTGGTCTGTGTCTAGTTTCTGCCATACTATTTTCCAGTTTTCCCAGCAGTTTTTGTTAAATAGTGAGTTGGAGTCCTTGTTATCAGAGATGTTTAATGCAAAGATATTTTTCCTCTGGCCCGTATTTTTACTTGTTATTCTGGATACATTTCATTTACTTGTGTAAAATCTTTTCATTCTCATTGAAGTATAACTAAAAATCACAGAATCCAAGATTTAGATTTAGAAGGACCATAGAGGCCTTTGAGCAAAACCCTTTCATTTTATAGATGAAGAAACTGAGACACAAAGGGATTAAAGAACTTGCCCAGAGCCATACAGCTAGTTTGTCTGACTTGAATTGGGATTTGAACTCAGGTCTTCTGGACTTTAAGTCTACCTCCTATCCACTCTAGACCACACTGCTCTTTTGTCTTTTTAATTTCTTGTATACTGTGGCTGGTTAAGAATTTTCCTCACCCATAGTTGCAAAAAAATCTGTTCTCCCCTGATCATTTTATGTTTTTTTTTTTTGTATTTGAGCATTGATCCTTCTGGAATTTATGGTGGAGCATGTTGTAAGATATTGGTCTAGCTTTTGTCAAATAATTAATTCTTTTCCTAGCAACTTGTGTTCTTGAGTTTATTGCTAGGTAGCTAGGTGGCTCAGTGTTTAGAACATTAAACCAGGAGAGAGGAAGACTTCAATGCAAATCCAGCCTCAGACACTTCCTAGCTGTGTGATACTGGGCTAGCAACTTAACCTCTCTCTGCCTCAGTTTCCCCAACTGTAAAATGGGGATTTGTTGTGAGGAACAAATGAGATAATATTTATAAAGTGCTTAGCATAGTGCCTGGCATGGAGTAGGCACTTAATAAATGTGTATTCCTCTCTCCCCTTCCCTTATGAAATGCTGGACTACTGTATTATTTGGTTCTAAATCTTATTCATCTAATCTTTCCAGTGATGAACTTTCTACTTCCTAAAATCTAGCTCCAAAAAGTAAGTATAATTACTTTTTTATAGTATAATTTGATGCATCTAATGCAATTCCCTTTTCTTACTTTTTTTTTTCACTTTTCACTTCAAATTCTTGACCTTTTGTTGCAATCTGTCTTGGTGGAGGGAGCTCCCATCCTGATGATATCAGAGATCTTTGGTATATTAACATATTGACATCACCTTCCAGGCATACCATATGGTTGTGAATTATGGAATACCTCATTTTCTGAAAAATCAGCATTGAACAGGTTAGTCACTCTTCTTTTTTTAGCAACTTCCAGATTGTTTTTCAGAATGTTTGGACTAATTTGCAGCTCATACAACAGTGCATTAGTGGGACTAACTTCCCATAGTGCCTCCAACATTGATTAATTCTATTTTTATCATCTCTACCAATCTTCTGGGTGGGAGGCAAACAAGGATGTTTTAATGTGTATTTCTCTTATTACTAATGATCAGGAGCACTTTTTCATGTGGTTGATGAATAGTTGTATTTTTTTTGAACACCCAGCAACACCACCACTCCACTTTTAGCCCAAGGAGGTCAAAGACAGAGGGAAAGGTACCACATTCATATATCAAGATGGCAACACTTTTTGCAGTGGTAAGAAACTACGAAATGGTTGCTCATTGCTTGAGGAATGGCTGAACAAATTGCAGCTTATGAATGTAATAGAATATTACTACTCCATAAAATGTTTTTGCTGACCTTTGTATTATTTTTTCAGAGAAGGAAAAAAGATGATAAATTTGCTTTTATCCAACCTCAGTTTCTTTGCTGGTTCTCCTTGTAACAAATGATTGTATATACTAGATAGATTAGTCATGACCTTTCTTACTACTGTGCTCCAACCATTTGAATCAGTCTTCATTTTTCTTCTCACTTCCCAGAGAACCATCCTATCTAACAAATAGTTTTTTCTAAAAAAGGAAGAGAAAAAATCAGCAAAGGCAATGAATACATTGATAATATCTGAACATATATGCAATGTTCCAAACCTAGAAGACCTTCCACCTCTTCAAAGAAGTTGAGGGAACTGTCTTCTTATAATTCTTCTTTGGAGCCAAGCCTGATAGAAGGTCTTATACGGTATGGGGGATGAGATTGGTCTCCCTACTACCTCAGAAAGGACCTAAAATATTCTCCTGAACAGCCTTCCAGGGACAATTATGGAAAATGTATATTTATGTTTGTATAGGACATGCTCCTTACCCCGATTATTTTGTGTTTCCTAAAGAAGGAGTCTCTCTGGGAGAGGTGCTTCTTATCTGGCTTGGCAAAGTTCAAGATTTTAGGCCCTATTGGGAAGAGCTAACTTCACATACAGGAAAAATGTTATTCATTCAAAATAAGCATCCTAGAATGTTGGGTGGACCACTTGTGTTGGACTTACAGGAAGACCTGGTTAAGAGTTTCTCAGGATGTCCAGGTGTGGAAGGATTGCAATCTGCATAGTAGAGATGAAATCACAGATTTCTTAGATAGGAGTTTAACAAACATTAATTAAGTTCTTATTATATGACCTGTGTTAGGCCTGGATGAGAGAGGAAGATAAAAGAACAGAAGGTCCGACCCTCAAGGAGTTTATCATCTACTAAGTGAATCATAAAATTTAGAAGTTGCAAGGGATTCATTTGGAAAAAAATTACAGAATTAATCAAATGTATAAAATGTGTTTGGTGTTCAAAGCCCTTCATAACTTAGACCCTTCCCAGTCTTCTTACACCTTATACCCTGCTACATACTCTTCAATCCAGGGACATGGCCTCCTTCGTGTTCCATCACAAGACATTCCATCTCTTGGCTCCAAGTATTGTCTCTGGCCTGGAATGCTCTCCCTTCTGGCTTCCCTGCTTCTTTCAAGTCCCAGCTAAACTCCCAGCTTTTATAGGAAGCCTTTCCTAATCTCTTTTTAATTCTAGTGTCGTCCCTCTCTTAATTATTTCCTGCTTATCCTGTGTATGGCTTGCTTGTCCCCGCTTGTTTCTTTGTTGTCTTCCCCATTAGATGGTGAGCTCTCTGAGGACAAGGACCATCTTTTGCCTTTCTTTGTATCCCCAGTGCTTAGCATGATGCCTGGTACATAGCAATCACTTAAAAAATGTTTGATGACTGACGGACTGACTTACTAAACTAGGTGTGAACCATTCCTAAATGCTTCTATTGAATCAATCAATCAGATATAAAGTATGTTTGAGGGGCTTTCTAGAGCCATTGGATGAAATCAGATTGAGGAACCATGTAAGGATTGGTTGAAAGGATTAGACAAACCTCTGGGCCTAAGTGTATCAGAGAAGATATTTTAGTAGGTACACACTTATGCTGTGGAAATGCTTTGAGAAACTATCAGGAGTGGGGAACCCAGAGGGCATGTCATCCTCCCCTTCTCCTCTTGCTCCTTTTCCTTCTCCTCCCTTCCCCTCCTCTTCCCTCCCTCCTCTTTCCTCCTTCCTCTTCCATTTCTTCCTCCCTTCTCTCCTCCTCATCCTCTCCCTCCTTCTCTTCCCACTTTCTCTTCCTCTTCCCTCCTTTCTCTTCCCACCTCCTCTTTCTCCTCCTACCCCTCCTCCTCTTCCCTCCCTCCCTCCTTCTCTTCCCAACTTCTCCTTTTCTTCTTCCTCTTCCCCTCCTTCTCCTCCAATCATTCTCTTTCTCCCTCCTGTTCCTTCCCCTCCTTTTTCTTTTCATCTTCCTCCTCTTCCTCCTTTTTCCCTCTTCACTGACCATGCCATCTCTGGACCTCAGGGTCCTCATCTCTAATATAAGGGGGAAGGACTGTTGATTGGATGATTCCCTAAGGTCAGTTCCAGCTTTGAATCATCAAGGAAAAACTAGGTTTGTAGTTAGAGAGACTGGATTCAAATACCATCTCTGATATTTACTACCTGAGTGCCCCTTGAGCAAGTCTCTCAACTTTCCTGGGTCTCAGTTTCCTTAACAATAAAATGAGGGGGTGTTTGGACTAGTTGGTCTCTTAGATTCATTCCAACCCTATATCCATGACCCTGTGATCCTCTGTCCAGAGCTCATTGAATGACCAAGCTCCTCTGGATTACTCCAGCTCTACCCCCTTTCCCAAGTTCCCTTCAATGACTAAGACCTCAGGTATTCCCAGAGAAGGAGTAGAATCCTTCCAAATTTCAGTAGTTACATTCCCTTGGTTCGTGATATCTTAAACATTTTAACTGTATAATGCATAATTCCCAACAAAAGTAAGAGGCGAGCTATTCTCTTCCAGAGAGTGCCAAAGTCAGACTTTGCTAAGGTCAAAGCTTTGCCTCAGGCTAACCCTGCAAACAAAGGCCTTCTCTTTGGAACAGAAGTGGGCAGTGTTCCCACCAATGATGCCCTAGACCAGCTCTGAAGATTCCTCAGTTCTTGTAATCCAGAGATAGAATGTCCACTTTGTTCTGTGAAGGGCTCACAGTTGTGTTTCCAAAATGTCGACAGACAACTGTAAGTGTAGATGAAACAACAAAAAAGAGATCATTGCACAGAGAGAGCAGTGAGACTTTCTTTTTTTTTATTTTAACACCCTTCACCACACCCCAGGAGATCCTGGTAGGGAGCCAGTCAGAATGACTTTTTAAAAGCAGATAAGGAATATGGTGGCAGATCATCGTGGTTGTTGTTCAGTTGTTTTAGTCATGTTCGACTCTTCATGACCCCATTTGGGGTTTTCTTGGCAGAGATAGAGTAGTTTGCCATTTCCTTCTCCAGCTCATTTTACAGATGAGGAAACTGAGGCAAACAGGGTTAAGTGACTTGCCCAGGGTCACACAGCTAAGAAGTGTCTGAGGCTAGATTTGAACTCAGGTCTTCCTGACTCCAGGCTGGACACCTAGCTACCCAGTGAAGATCATATCCTCCTTCAAAAAAAAAAGAAAGCATGTTATAACAGGAAAAACACAGAACAGGAAGTCATGGGAATTGGGTTCAAATATTGACTCTGCCACTTAATAATATAAATTTTGAGCTGAAAGAGACCATCAAGTCCAATACCCTAATTTTACATATCAGAAAACTGAACTCCAAAAAGGTGAAGCAGAAATAAATGTCAGGATTTGAACCAGATCCTATGACTTCTAAGCAGTGTTCTTTCCACTATTCTATGCTATGTACCTGAGCTTGAGTAAATAACTTTACTTCTCTGAGCTTCAGAGAGAGCATTGGAAGACTTGAGTTCAAATCTGTCTATAGACACTGGGTGTGTGACCCTGAGCAAACCCCATAATCTCTGTCTGCCTCATTTTCCTCAACTGTAAGATGAGCAGAATAATACTACCTACCTCATCAGGATTTGTAAGGATTAAATGAGATAATACTTATAAAGCACTTAGTAGAGTACCTGGCACGTAGTAGGTACTTAATAAACGCTTATTTCCTCCTTCCTTCCTTTCTCCCTCCCTTCCTTCCTTCCTTTCTTCCTTCCTCCCTTCCTCCCTCCTTCTTCCTCCCTCTCTCCTTCCTCCCTTCTCTTCAAATAAAGGCATTGGATGCCAAAGCGGACCTCATTCTAATTCTATGATTCAGTGCCTTCAGTACAGATTACAGCAGCCACTCACTCACACTGTTTGTTTACACTGGAAACATTCAGCAGGGATAGATTTTCAACAGTCATTCAACTCCAAACATGTGCCAGTGCTCGTTCCAGACTTTGGCATCTGTTGTTTGCTTCTTTTGGGTTCCAGTTGTTCTTCTGCCTGTTTGTGCTTAGCGTAGATGAAAGAGGACAGTTTGGGGTTAGAAGATCTGGCTTTATTTGTGAACCCTCAGATATATAGTCACTTAAACCTGCCTACACCTCAGTTTCCTCATCTGAAAAAATGAGGGGGTTGGACTCTGATACCCTTTACAGCTCCATATCCTGTTATTTGGAAATGTCTACTCCCTTTTGGCAATACTGTAGGTTGTATGAGTACAAAGGAATACTAGCAATTCTCTTTCTTTATTACAGAGGTGGGGGACAATGGGTGCTGAATATCACATATCTCATCAGACTAGGTTGATGTGCAGAACTGCATTTTCCCTTCTCTCTTTTTAAAACTTTTTGTTATGGGGGAGTCTTTCTGGGTGAGGATGTATTTGGAAATGAGGTGATATAAAGACAAACATTAATACAAATTGGTTTTTTGGAAAGAAAAGAATGCTGGTCTCATTCCTTTTACTACAAGAGTCAGTTGTTTCCTTGCTTTGAAGAAACAAGTATGACTCTCATTTATGTGGTGATTTAGAGTTTCCCAAGTCCTTTTATCACAACAACCCTTGAAGGTGATAGGATAATACTTGCCCATTTTACAGATGAGGAAACTGAAGCACAGAAAGGTTTTAGTGACTTCCCCAAGGGCACACAGTCCGTGTTGGAGCCAGGGTTTGGGTTCACATTTAGTTTAGTTTTTTTTTTTAATCATGTTATGTTCTATTAGCCAGAATGTTTTATGATAGGCTTTTCCTTACATCCAGAAAATGATGATGAGGGGGGTTAAGAAGAAAGATCCTGAGAAACTGAAAGATCCTTGATTGTCACTGGGTATTTATTTCTTGGGAGGTCAAATTGAAAAAATACAAGATGTGGAAGAGCTTCATATAGTACTGCTCATAGAAACAGCAGGATTATTTTTCCCTAGCCATTAAGGCCCTGTGATCCAACTCTTCTTTAGAAAGCTTTTTTCTTAGACAATAAGGTCCCTACAGCATTGCAGATATTTATATGTGTCTTAGTTCACTTTGTTGCTGCTCAGTTGTTCCAGTTGTCTCTGACTGACCCCATTTGGTGTTTTCTTGGCAAGGATAATAGAATGGTTTGCCATCTCCTTCTCCAGATCATTTTACAGATGAGGAAATGGAGACAAACAGGTTAAATGGTTTGCCAAGGGTCACATAGCTGGTAAGTGTCTGAGACCAGATTTGAACTCAGGAAGATGAGTTTTCCTTACTCCAGACCTGGCACTGGTGCACTCTGACACCATCTCACTGCATTCTTAATTGCCTTGCTAAGTTGTAAAGTCCTTAAGAGAAGCCACTGCATTTTCCAACAGCAGCTGTGTCTGGCTTTGACTTCAGGGAATACTAGGCCCTTTGGGTACCCTCTGGTGGCTGCTACCCTTCCCCTCCACCTTTTCAACTTTTTTTGTGTCTTGTCTTCCCTTATCAGATTATAAATTCCTTGATGGCAGGGCCTCTCTCTTTTTTTTAAATTTTATTAATTTATTTTGATTTATCAACAATCACTTCCACATGCTTTTGAGTTGAAAATTTTTCTCCCTCTTCCTTCCCCCCCCCAAGACAGCACACAATCTGATATAGGCTTTATATTTACATACCCATTAAACATATTTTCACATAAGTGAAGTTGTAAGTAAAAATTAAAGCCAATAGGAGGAACCATCAGAAAGATGAAACTAAACTCAACAGAAGGTAAAAATAAGCGATAGCAATTCGACTTCCATCGTTCTTTCTTTGGAAGTGAACAGCATTTTCCATTCCGAGGCCTCTGGAGATGTCTTAGATCCTTAGCACAATCCTCACACATATTAGGTGCTTAATAAATGTTTATTGAATTGAATTGAGAAGTGATTGTGTTTTATAAATATCATAGAATTTGGGTCAGAAGTGACCTCAGAGGCCAGCCATGCCTGGTTTTTGCTTACTATGTCCTGAATTCATTCATGTAAATCTTCCTCAAATTTTCTGAATTCTTTATAATCAAGTCAGGTCAACAAGTGTTTATTAGTTATAAGGTCTTACAATTAAATTGTTGAGGTTCAGAGGCACCCCAAATTGTTGGGTGCAAGGTCATCTTGAAAGAATTTGATCAGGTTGTCTCCAAATCAAGTGAAAACATTTATTCTGGGTAATACAACATGTCAAGTAGGCTCCTTACTAAAAGAGGTAGCTTAAGGGAGACCCCACCTTAAGGGGTGGGGAGCTCCTCAAGGGAAACAGCCCCCCCTCAAGGGAGAGGGCCAATTTGAGGAGATGCTCACTAGCCAGAAGATTCTTATAAAGGAAAACCTGCTGTGGGCAGGGTAACCAGGGACGGCAAGAGGGCAGGGGTAGTTCACAGTTTTGTGAATCTCTAGGCACAACATTAGTCCATTGTTTAGCCCATTTTCCCAGGTATAAGGGCCCCAGTTGGCCCCAGTTAGTTTCTGTATTTCATTGATCAGTCTACTTGAATCTCATTATCTCACTGACCAATCTATTTGAGTCTAATTGTCTGTCTCTGGAAGTGGCTTTGAGTGGCAGGAGGAGAAGGGATTCTCCTCGACTAGTCCATTTGAATCTCATCGCCTCCCCCCTCAAGAGGTAGGTACCCAAATTCATTTGGGAAAAAAGGGCAAGAGTCATGCATCAGTCTCATCAAAAGAATATTCCATTATATTCACATACCCCAATTTATTTAGCCATTCCCTAATTGATGGGCAATCACTTTGTTCCCAGTTCTTTACTACTATAAAAAGTGCTGCTGCAAATATTTTTGTATATATGAAATATTTGCCTGTGTCTCTGATTTCCTTTGGATATTTGTTTAGGATATGTATGCTCAGGCCAAAGGGTATGTATGCAGGTTAGTGACTTTGTAGTATAATTCCAAATTGTTTTCCAGAATGGATGGACCGATTCACGATTCTACCAATAATGTATTGTCGCACTATTTTCCATGAATACACCTCCATACATGCCTCTGGAATGTTATAGTGTCCTTGAATAGAGAACAACATCTAATATAAAATTTTTACAAACATATATGAAGTATTAAAAATTATAGAACCAGAAAGATTCATAGATAGAAATTATAATCACATACACTTATTTTGGAAAGGGAATTATATTGATTTATAACTAGATTTTGTCAAGGCCTTCAATAGTGTTTAACATTCAGTACTGTGCCAAGAAATACCAGATGCTAGCCAAGCAAATTAAGTAAAGACCCTCAGAGTTAGACTTAAATTGGATTTTATGAATTTTGTTGGTTCACCTCCAAATATTGACATATTTTTGCAAGCTCTTTGGTGAATTGTCACTGTTATAAAATGGTGAATCAAATAAGAAGAAAACCCAGTATTTCAAATAGCTCTCTGAAGAGACAAGCTTTTCCTTCCAAAATATACCATGCCATCCTAGAAACTGATGAAATCACTTTGCCTATTGGACATTTCTGGCAAGGTAACAAGGACATTTTTCATTAAGCAGCAGAAGAATAAAAGGAAAAAAAATCCCCATCTCAAAAAAAAAAAAAGAATTCTCCTTCATTCCTATCCAGAGGACATACAGGGTAGTGAAGGACTTTGAATCATATCCTATAAAGATAATATAAGAATAGTGGTAAAAGATGACTGAGACCTGGGAAAGACCTTAGTTTAAAAAGGTCAGGATCTCCTCCTGCACCCAGGGCTATAGCCAATTGCCCTAACCTATGTCTTGCCATACTCCCAGTGACTGAAGGAGAGAATGAGGCTGATGACTCAGCACAGTTCTGCCTCACTTCAATCCTATTCACTTTCAAGTCAAGATATCACCCTCCTGATGTCATTGGTCCTCTTCAAGAATGAAGGGCAAACAACAACAACAAGAATCACATAAAGAAACTAAGGATGTTCAGGCTGAAGAAGAGAAAGAAGACTCAGGGAGTACATGACAGCTATGTTCAAGTATTTGAGGGACTACAGTGTGGAAGACTGACTCGTGCCCTATTTGGTCCTAGAGGGCAGAAATTAGGCGTGGTGGGTAGAAGTTACAAGAAGAAATTTTAGGCTTGACGTCCTAATGATTAGAACTATACAAAAGTGAACTGAAATGGTAGTTTCATCTCACTAGAGATCTTTAAGAGGCTCCGTGTATTTGCCAACTCTGCTGGAGTGGGGGCCTCTTTTTCTGGTATACGCTCATTCCATCTAAGATGCTATGATTCTATAATTCTTCTAGCTTAGAACCTTTTTGCATCAAACAATACAAAAAACCTGCTTACATTTGTCTTTCATATATCACTAACTTCTACAAAACAAAGCAGTTGAGATGATGGGCCAGTCAAGATGTTGGCCATGAAGAGGCTGTTTTGATTTCAAGACTATGACAAGTGAACTGGGATGAGGGGCTCCTACATCCCTGAATCTCCTCCCTTCTAAGTAAGTGTTAAACCAAGCTTTGGTAAAGCCCATTCAGATTCAAATAGAGCTACCCGACTACACCTTAAACCCAAATCATTCTGGCTGTCACTGATTGGCCAATAATGGGTCCCAACCCAGGCTTTAGTTGGTCACTGTTTGGGTTTTATTGCCTTAGAGTGAGTGTAAATAGCACTTGTTTCTGTTCTGGCAAGGGTCTTCCCCTCCTAATTTTTTTTTTTGAGTAGATACAAGAGGCCATTTTTTTACCTCATTTCTTACCTAGCCTTAATCACTGAATGGGTGTTGCCTCAGACAAACTGAGACTTGGAAAAGACCTTAGCTTAAAAAGGCTAAGGTCTGCTACTACATCTGGAACCATCTCCAGTAGTCCTGATCTATGTCTTGTCATTGGACCCAGATGGCTCTGGAGGAGAGAGTGAGGCTGATGACTTTGCTCAGCCCTGCCTCACTTAAATCCAATTTATTCGGATTTAAGTCAAGACATTGCCTTCCTGATCACTTGGTCCTCTTGAAGAGCAAAGGACAAACAACAATAATGATATCTGGGTGGGTTCAAAGGCAACTGGAAGAAAGACTAGGATCATAGAATCATAGTCTTAGAAATTAAGAAAGGCAGTATGGGGTAGCAGAAAGTGACCTGGGCTCAGAGTCAGGAAGCTGTGGGTTCAAATTCTTTTCTCTTGTAACTGCTTTGTGTGATACTAGTCAAGTCATTAAACCTCTTGGTTCCCCCAGGCAACACTCTAAAGCAAAACTTTGGTAAGTGCCTATTTGCTTTGATTGATAGAGCTTCCTCTGGACAGTTCCTGCTACCTTTGAAATTACAAGGACCCCAAAAGAATGGGACTGGTTGACCTCAGTTTTTCCCTAAGGGTAGTAGTCCAAGAGAGTAAACAGAGTTGGGGTTTTTTTTGACGTTTTCTACATCAATTCACCTAAAATGGAAGCACCCTGAGGGGCCTTTGTAGCATGTCCAAGTTCCCTAACATGGAAACCTCTGATCCAGTATCACATGGGTGTGGTAGCCTCCTTCTTTGATTGGTTGCCTGTGTCTTTAATACTATCAGGATGGATTGTTTCTTCTTTCCTGCCATTCTCTTTCCCATCACTCTTCTACTACATTCAGAGGCTGAAGATCAGTTAACTAGAAGCACAGATGCCATGAACTGAACTGGTGAGAGGGGAAGGAGGTCCTCTTTTACTCTGACACCAAGAAACATGCCTGGAAGTATTTTCTGTTCTGTGTGGTTTGTCCTCCTAAATTTCAGGTGCCAGAGATGATCCCTATGGGACCTGGGAATTTAAGCTAGGTTTGCAGGCAGGTTGGTAGAGCTAGCCAGCCCAACATGGAAACCCTGAGAAGCCTGAGTGTATAGAGCTTGAGCCTGAGGGGAGTTTTGAGCTCAGAGATGGGGCTTTTTAAGGACTGAGCTAAGCTATGAAGTTAATGCCCTTCTCCTCACTCAGAGAATGAGGTGGTACAAGGGGGAAAGGGATTATGCCTCCCACATGTTGGGGGAATAAGTGTGTATGCCTCCTGAAGTAAATATTTCTGAGGAAAAAAAACGAATCTGTTAGTGTCTAAATGGAACTTGGATGCAAGGGATCACCCCCTATACTTTTTTAAATTAATGTATTTATTTTTAGTTTTCAACATTCACTTCCATAAGCTTTTGAGTTTTAAATTTTCTCCCCCTCCCTCCGCAAGAGGGCATGCAATCTGATATAGGTTTTACATATACATTCCTATGAAACATATTTTTACATTAGTCATGCTGTAAAGAAGAATTAGAACAAATAGGAGGAACCACAAGAAAGAAAAAACAAAGCAAAATGGAAGAAAAAAAATAGCAAATAGTATGCTTTGATCTGCATTCAAACTCCACAGTTCTTTCTCTGGATGTGGATAGCATTTTCCATCATGAGGATCACCCCCTGTACTTGAGGTAACAACATTGGTGGAGGCTGGAGACATTTGCAAAGAGCCTCAATACCCCCAAATCCCCTCATGGGTACAGAAGAATCGCAGAGGAGGGGTAAAATGTAACCCACCTGGTCTTCAGGCAGTGGAGGGGCCAGGGTCACCAATGTTTGGTGCATTGCACCAGTTGGAAGGCTTTTTGTCTGCACTGTTTTAATGTAGGGCATCCCTAGCCAGACTTTAGAATTTACTGGCAAGGAAAAGGAGCAATTTGAGTAATCCCAACACAGACAAATGCATTTGCTTTTAACAAAGCTTTTCAGGTGTCATGTGTGAGAAACCAGCTAGGAAGACGGAGCAAAATACTCATAAAAAGGGGGGGGGAAGCTTAATCTCTAATTGAGAGCTCTTGGTTAAACTCTTACCATCCAGTTACTAAAATTGGAAATTTCAACTTCAGGCATGAATTCTCCTGAGGGGCTCACATGTCAATGGACAGAGACTAGGGATTAATAGACTTTAGGGAAAAGGCTTTTTGGGAGGGAGACAACTTGCTGACATGTTACCCCTGGTTTCTTCACATCCCCAGTGACTGGCCCATAAAGGCTTGCTAATTGAGTTGCCCTTGATGCCTCAGGTCATATAGGGGTCATATAGAGATGTAAGTAAAGGGGGTTTTACCCTTCAGACCTGAGGAATTGTGCCATTGACCTGGGAACACAGGTCAATAGAAACCAAGGACCTGATCTAATTATCTCCAAGCAGGAGACTCTAGAGCACTCTCCATGCTGCACCAGGGTCCTTATTCGTGCTCTGGGGACCTAAAGACATGGTCTGAAGTCTCATAAATAAGTAGTATGCTTGTAGTATAGTATAAAATAATAAATTAATAACTCCTAGGTGCCAGGCACTGTACCAAGTGCTGGAGATTCAAAGACAAAAGTTAATAAGTTCTTGATATTGGGATACTTACATCCTATTAGGGGAGGGAATGTGGACATGTCCATATGTTTGGGGAGAGGGCCAGTCAATGGGCGCCCCATCCCTGGATCCCCCCAGAGCACGCACTGTGTTCGTGGCCTGCTGCCAGCCCCTGTGGGAGGGTGGGAAGAGGGAATGACTTGTCATGGATGGCTTCACTCCCCAATTCAGAGCATGCACAGGGATTTTTCATGTTTCTGGTCCCTTTAGCAGTAAAGAAGGGAGCCTGTTGTCCCACTTTTCTTCCTGTGTCAAGGTGACTGAAGTCAATGAGAAGTGGTCATTGGCCTTTCCAGAAGCAAGCTCATCAGCTTCTCATTCAGGCTGGTGGCAGGCAACATACTCTATATGCTCAGTGCTCTGAGGATGGGGCTCCCACTGAGGGAAAGGAAAAGGAAAGAAATAAGCATTTGTTAAGCACCTACTATGTGCCAGCACTGAGCTCCTGCTATTGTTTTCATTTGTCCTTCATTTTCAGAGAGGATCTAAGACATCTCCAAAGGCCTCATGATGGAAAATGCTATCCACATGCAAAGAAAGAACTGTAGAATCTGAATGCAGATCAAACCATACTATTTGTTATTCTTTTCTTCTGTTGAGTTTTGTTTCCTCTTTCTGGTGGTTCCTCCTATTGGTTCTAATTCTTCCTTACAACATGACTAATGTGAAAATATGTTTAATAGGAATGTATACGTACAGCCTATATCAGATTGTGCGCCATCTTGGGGAGGGAAGTGGGGAGGGAGGGAGAGAAAAATTTAAAACTCAAAAGCTTATGGAAGTGATTGTTGATACATCAAAATGAATTAATTTAAAAAGAAGAAAAGAAAAAACTATATTTCAGTATAATTGGCTTCCTTGGTAATCTTATATGTTTTATATAAAAACTTACAAACAGTATTCAGAGAAGGGGTCTGTCCATCTGTCAGCTTCACTAGACTGCCTAGGGGTCCAGGACACAAAAAAGGCTTAGCACCCCTGGGCTAGATGAACGCTTCCAGCCCTAAGACCAACGGTCCTGAATTGCATCAGGAGACTGTCTTGGGCTACCTGGGTTTGACTGCAATTGCCCCTTGTCTCTCTTCCCGCCCCCCATTTTCATTCTATCCCTCTTTCAGGACTATATGCCTGCTCTTGAATGCTGAGCTAATTCAAACTTTCAGAGAAAATTTTGAAGGTTCTGACAGCTCCTAAAATACATTTTTTTCAGTCCACATCATTTTCATAACTCTCCTGACATTTACCATCACTTCATCCAATGATGGATTTGACAGCAGTGACCTTTGGGAGCCTGAAAAGGCACAATAGCAACACTGAAGAACTTACCTTCCAAAACCCTGGGAGTTTCTTGAGGTAATAGAAGGGAAAGATCAGGCAGAGACCTAGAGTGATTCCTTCAACTTTTTTTTTTTTTGCCTAGGCGATAGGGGTTAAGTGACTTGCCCAGGGTCACACAACTAGTAAGTGTTAAGTGTCTGAGGCTGGATTTGAACTCAGGTCCTTCTGACTCCAAGGCCAGAAGCTCTATTCACTGCACCGCCTAGCTGCCCTGATTCCTTCAATTTTTGAGGCCTGTAAGCTAAGAATTGTTCTTTGGTCTCCTTAGTAGTTAGGTAAAGCCAAGAAGACAGTGTACCAAACCAGAACTCTGGGCCTGGAGTCAGGCAGATCTGAGTTCAAATCCAGTTTCAGACATTTACTAGCTATGTGACCCTGGCAAGTCACTCAACTGCTGTTTGCCTCAGTTTCTTCATCTGTAAAATATGGATCATAATGGCACCTATCTCAGGATTGCTATGAGGATCTAATGAGATGATACTTGCCAAGGGCTTTGCACAGAGCCTAGAACATGATAGATACTCAATGAGTACTTGTTCTCCCACCTACCCCCCTCCTCCCATTTGAAAACTAGCTCTCATAAAGGGGTGAGTGGCCTGGTAGCAAGTAGAGAGGCCGCTTGGAAGGAGGAACAGGTTGGGAAGCAGGAAACTTAGGCTTCAAGCCCTGGTCTACTAATTTGGGATCCCAAATTTATATAGATATAGATAGATAGAGATGTATAAATATAGGTCTATGAAGACATATAGCTATATAAAGAGCTAGAGAGATATATTGAGATATAGAGATGTACAGATATAGATATACAGAGATAGAGAGATATGTAGGTATATATGTGTACATATGTGTGTGTATACATATACATACATATATACATATATGTATGTGTGTGTATATATATACAGAGAAAGAAATATAGATATATAGAGATATATAGATATAGATATACAGAGATAGAGAGATATGTAGGTATATATGTGTACATATGCGTGTATATACATACATACATGCATACATACATACAGAGAGAGAGAGAGAGAGAGAGAGAGAGAGAGAGAGAGAAATATAGATATATAGAGATGTTAGTTGTTCTTTCTTCTGGAAGAGGACCAAAATGACATCACTATGCTAGAGTCAGATTACTGTGTGTCCAACTGTAGATGATCAGACCAGGAGGAGCTTGGAATGCTCTGCCATAGGTCAGGCACAAATAGTCCATGTGCACATTTGGGGTAGATTCCCTAAATTTGTGCATCTTGAGTTTCTTTTGAGCTACTTCAATTCTGCTTTGCTCATAGAGTACAATACCTTCCTTGATGAGGGCATGCCATGCTGGGCAGCCCAGTGCCAGTGTCTCCCATGTCACACAATCAATCCCAAAGTTCTCAAGAGAGACCTTGAGAGAGTCCTTGTATTGCTTTTTCTGACCACCATGTAAGTGCTTGCCCTGTGTGAGTGGCAAGAGTATGTTTGGTATTCAAACAACATGGCCAGCCCATCAGAGTTGCATTTTCTGCAGTACAGTTTGAATGCTTGGCAGTTTAGTTTGAGAAGGGATCTCAGTGTCTGGTATCTTACCTGCCAGGCGATCTTCAGAATCTTCCTGAGACAATTCAAATGGAAGCAATTTCATTTCCTGGCATGGCGCTGGTATATTGTCCAGGTTTCACAGGCATACAATAGTGAGTCAGCACAACAGCTCTGTAGATCTTCAGTTTGATTGGCAGGCTAATACTTTTTTTCACCTACATTTTCCTTTGGAGTCTCCCAAACACTAAGCTAGTTCTGGCAATACTTAGAATGATAGAGAGATATATAGATGTATAGATATATAGAGATGTACAGATAAATAAATAGAGAGAGACATATATAAAGATATAGAGAAATGTATTGATACATAGATGTAGATATATAAGAAGATAGATAGATAGATAGATAGATAGATAGATAGATAGATAGATAGATAGATAGATGTAAATAGAGATATATGGAGATATTTCTAGAGAGGTATATAGATATATAGCTGGGATTAGGATTAGAGTTTTCTGACTCTACTATGAGGGCAATCCTCTTACTCCACAGTCCAGTTAGTTAGTCCAACTCTAGGATCAAAAATCTAGAGCTGAAAGAGATTTTAAAAAGTATCTGTTTTTATTTTACAGATGAGGAAATTGAGTTCAAGAAAAGTTATGTGACTTGCTCTAAGTCATACAGATAACAAGTATCAGAAGTGGAATTCAAACTTAGGTCCTCTGACTCCAAATCTTGCTGTTTCATTGAACTAAGAAATAGTTTTATGACATTGGACAAGTAAGTTTACTCCCTGTATCCCAGTTTCTTTGTCTGTAAAAATAAAGGAGTCGAGGACAAATTTAAAGTTATTTCAGCATGATAAAACTAACAAGATGTAATTCTACCAGGAATAAATGTAAAATTCTGCATCCAGGTTCAAAAATGAAATTGTACACATATAAGACGGAAGATACAGTATATGAAAACATTTTTAGCAGATCGGTTCCACAGGTACTGTGACTAGTCTAGGCATCATTTTGCTGGACTTCATTGGATTCTACTGGGAAGTTTAGTTGACTACAAGTTTGATATGAAAAACCAATTGTGTAACATGGCTTCTAAAAAAGTTAATGCAATACTTAGGTGGCATGAGCAGAAGTATTGTTCCTAGATTAGGAGGGGTTAGTGGTAATCATTTTGCTCTGAGACAATTAAAACACATCTGGAGTATTGCATTCAGGTGTGACTTGCAGGCTGATTGAAAGATAAAGGCTTCTGAAGAAATTGAATTTGGATTTCCAGGTCAGCTTAAAATATAGACATAAAGGGCTCCTGGTCTGAGTTGGAGTGTTAGCTAAAAAGAGGTGGTAGGAATGTATCTGCGTGGAGTCCTACAAATTAAATGAAAAGGACTTCAGGATAAAATGGAAGGGGGAGGGAGAAAAGTGCCTCCATCTTTCTGCCTAGCCAACTACCATGGAGAGGAGATTCAAAATAGGAAGAGGAGTAACAGAGAGACCCAGAAATTCAGCAACAAAATGTAAGACCAAAATATAAGAAACAAAGTATAAAAAACAAACCAGAAATAAAATCCATGACTTCAGAGGGTTATACACAAATGTTCAAAGTCTGGGTAACAATCAAGGTGAATTAGAGATTGGTATGCAAAGATGCAAACATTTTAAAATGCATTATTGATATTTTCTGTTTTTTCATATCACTGTCACTTCCCAATAAATCCCTTGTGCAGGTCGAACCCTATCTGATAACAAAGAAAAACAAGAAAGCAAAGCAAGCTGGTACAGACTGTGTGACTGACAGCGTGTGTAACAATCCCTACTTCTCTGCTTAAAGGAAAGAAGTCTATTTTATCATTTCTCTAGAACCAAGATTAGGCTTTGTGTCCAATCTGATTTCTTATTTTACCTTTTTCAATGATATTATTGCATACATTATATATGTATATATGTTTATGCATATATTTATTACATATAAATATATATGTATTATGTATGTGTACTATATACACACATGCATATATATACACAAATATATGTATATATACATATACCTACGTACACACATATGTATTTGATTTTGTCCTGCTGTTTTTTTTTCTCTGCATCTATTTGTCTCCTCAGAGTTCTCTGAATTTCTGTTTTTTTATCATTTTCTATGGTGCAATAATAACACATAGCCCTTTAAGTTTTGCAAAGCACTTTACAAACATTATTTCATTTTATTCTCACAACAGTTCTGGGAAGTAGGTGCTATTATTGAAATTCCCCATAGATCTGAAAGATAACTTTTCCTTGCTCCCTAAATTTTTTTATGATGTGACCTTTAATAACTTGTTCATGTATCTATTTGGAGCTTATCTTGGTATTTGGTTCAAGCTGTTAATCTAGACCTAATTCCTGACAAACTGCTATCTTGTTTTTCCTATCAGTTTTTGTGAAATACTGTGTGCTTCCCCTAGTAACTACAGTCTCTGGGTTTATTGAACTATCTTTGTTTGCTTTTATATATTGTATATCTAATATGCTCTATTCATCAGCCTCTCTGTTTTGTGGTCTTTTTTTTACTATGTATGTTTCAAATTATTTTATTATTTACTTAGTATTTTTATTAACATGATTTATTATATGTATAATCTTCCTTGTGTTGAACCAACCCTGAATTCCTGGTATAAACCTAACCTGGTCTTAGTGTATAATCTTTTAATATGTTGTTGCCCCCATGTGTTAATTTTTACTTACATTATTTTCATCAATGTTCGTTAAGCATTTTGGTCTATAATTTTCTTTCTCTGGTTTGTCTCTACCTAGGTGAGGTATCAAGACTATATTTGTATCATTGAAAGAGATTAGAAGGGTGACTTATTGTTAACAGTTTATGTAATATTGGAATTAATTATTCTTTGAATATTTGATAGAATTCACTTATAAATCCATTTGGTCCTGGAGTTGTTTTTTTTTCTTTCAGAATTTGTTTATTGCTTGTTCAACCTCCTAACCTGATATTGGGTTATTTAAATAGTTAGTTTCTTCTTTTGTCAATCTGGGTATTATCTGTTTTCTAAGTATTTATTTCCTCTTATTAGCTTTGTTAGTATATAGTTGGGCAAACTTGTTTCTCATAATTTGTGTTTCAGTTGTTGTGAGTTCTTTTTCACTTTTGTTATCATTTGGTTTTCTTCTTTATTTTTTAATTGTTAGCTACTCCTTTATCTATTTTATTAGGTAAAAAAAAACAACCCCTAGTTTTATTTACCAGTTCAATAGTCTTTTTTGTTTTAAATTTTATTAATTTCTTCTTTAATTTTCAGAATTTCTACTTTGCTGCTTAGTTGAATCCCGTAAGTTTTGGTATCTTGTCTCATTATATAATTTTCTTTGATGAAAGTTTCTGTTTGCATAATTGTTCTTTGTTCTACTGGTTCTTTAGAATTTTTCTTTTTAGTCTCCAACTTTTTAAAAAAATTCTTTCTTTAGGACTGTTTATTGAATATAATTTCATTGTATTGTGAACAATAAATGATGTCTTTAGTATCTCTGCCTTTCTATATTTTTAATGAAAATGTATGACCCCAATACATTATCAATTTTGAGAAAGGAGTACAGCTGAGAAGTGAGTAAATTTCTTTATGTTCCTGTTTAGAAATTCTCAGAAGTCTCTCATCTCTAATGTTTCTAAGGTTCTATTCAGGTCCTTTCTTTTTATTTATCTTTTGATTAGATTTGTTTAGGATTGTAAAGGATACATTAAGTTTCCCCCACTATTATAATTTTACTTTCTATCCCTCCCTCTAATTTGATTAACTTTTCCTGTAAGCATTTAGATGCTAGGCTATTTGGTACATATAATCATTACTGATATTGATTAATCTTAGGTGCTCTTGTAATTCTTGTGGCCAGGATGTTTTTTTCCTTTGAACCTTTACCTAGACTTTTTGTGGGGTTGTTATCCTCCTTGGGGGTTATCCTATGGGAATCTCTAAAACCAAGGTATTTCCTCATAATATTCAGAGTTTTCCTTGGATTGCTTATCTCATCAGCCTCAATATGGGGGGTTGGGGTACAGAGGGGAGAGAGGTTGTGCTGGTTTCAATTAGGCAAGGCCTGAAATTAAGCAGGGTGCTGCCTGGGGGCTCTTGACACAGGGCCTCCATAGGACATGCTGAGCTCCCACTACAGGTTTTGGAGACTATCTATGTTGGCCTTTTTCCTACCTCTGAGCTCAGGCTGCTAGTGCCAGTGCTTAGAAGATTCTACCTGGAATTCCTCATGGTTGCTCTTTGTGTAGTACTCCTGCCCCTGAGCACTTCAGTGATGTTGCAGGCTAGTGTTTGCCCAAGTCCATTCTCCTGCCCCTGATTTTGGCATTGGGTGTTGAGAGAACCCCTGGGGGCTGCTCTGCCCCCTCCCCTTTCCATTTACCTAGTTTGTCTATTTCAGTGTCTCCGCAGAATTCCAGAGGTCTTCTGTGGATCTCTGGGCTGAGTGGAGGAGATTATATTCTTATTCCTTTTTGGGCTGAGACATATCTAAGCCCTATTGGAGAGGACAGTTTTCAGGGTATCTGAGCTCTTTTACATCTCTCAATGTCCTTCTTGTGAAATAGAGGAAGAAATATATACTAGAAAATTATAAAGTTAGGTGGATTTAGAACTGACTGAATGGCCAAACCCAAAGAATAGTCAGTCATGGTTCAATGTCAATGTGGAAGGTCTCCAGTGGAAAGCCACAGGAACCCACTTCTCTTTCTGTTGTTTAATTTGTATCACTTACTTTGATAAAGGGATAGAGGTATGCAGCTGATTCAGAGTTGGGAGGGATGACCCTGGCTTTTCTGTCTCCTTTTGTGTGTTTCCTCCCATTAGATTATAAGCTTCTTGAGGGTAGAAACAGTCTTTCTTTTTATTAATTGTACAGTTATCCCTTCCACATCTCAACTTTCCCCATCAAGGTGTCTGTATATTGAGGGTTGGCATAAGAAATTAAATGGGAATTTTGGGGGAGTTTTTATGGAAGCTGCAGGCACCACAGAGCCTTTGACCAAATACTTAACCCAAATTTTACCATAAGGTCCTGTAAATACCCCATAAAAGGAAAAGAAAAAAAATCAGACTTCTTCCACAAAGGGAGGGCCAAAAAATATTATGAGGATTTTCCAGATCTCAGGGGCTCTGTGCCCCAAATCCCTGGGATGTGGAAAGGATAACTGTATTCCCAAGGGCTTAGCACAATTCCTGGCACATAGTAGGCCAGGATTGGATTGGATGGCATCAAAGTGAGCTTTAACCTTGTCTTGTCCAAGAAGCAGGTCTTGTGAGCACTTCCTAGCCAGTTCCAAGCCTTTTCCACTTCTTCTATTAATATGTAAGCTCCTTGAGGGCAAGAACTGTCCTGCCTATTTTTTTTTCAATATCTCTAGCACCTAGCATGGTGCTTGGCACATGGTAAGTGCTTAACGAATGCCCACTCATTCATCCATTCATGATTGAACTGCAGAGTCAAAATCCACAAAGATTCTGACAAGATGGAATGTCAGGGTGAATCTTATAGAATGAAATTGCATAGAAATTAACACAAAGTCTTATGTTGGGCTTTCAAAAAATCACCATCACAAGTACAAGATGTTGAAAGAATAGCTAGATAGAACTTTCTCCGAAAAAGATCCAAGGGTCTTAGAGGCTTGAGAAAGAAAAAAAAAAAAGTATGATTCCCCTTCCCTGCCCCCCATTTGACAGCGTTCTTTTTTCATAGATTCAGAGGTAGAAAAAGATCTTGAAAGCTAATTTGGGTCATCCTTATATCTTTAAGCAGGGATAACTGTACATTCTTTAAAAGAAAACACTCAGAAACTTCCCTTAGAGTTCTTATGGACCGAAATGAAGTCTCTCCTGGTTTGATTTGAATCCACTGCCTCTCGTTCTCTAACTAAAAGGAAGCAATGAGGAATTGATCACCTTTACTTTTTCCCATCTAAGTGTTATTTTCTATGCTAGAAACCTCCCAAAGCTCTTCCCTTCCTCTGCTCCCTCCCTTCAGCTGAACTCTTCTCTACCTGGGCTCTCCCTTGAGTTGAGCACTAAAAAGTGAAAAGAGGATCCTGTGCATTGTGTCCCATAGAGAGGTTTCTCTCCACAGATGCTTTTGTAGCAATTCAGATTTTTTCATTGCTTTGCCTTTTAATTAGCCAAGGGAGTTGCAGCTCAAACAGTGTCTTTGCCATCTTTTCAAAGAAAAGTCATATTGGATGTTCTGCCTCCACCACCACCACCCAGCCCCTTTGTGAGGGAATCACAAGAGCTGGCTCTCCTTGCCTGTCTTAGAAGCATCGACACTGACATTCCCCTCACTGAAACAAGGGCTTTCAGGGGTATTTTTAGAGCTGGGGCTCAGAGACCCTTGGGAACCAGTATGGCAACACGCCAGTGTATGGCAGTCTACTGTTGTCCTTTATTGGAAGGAGGCCAATACATGGGGCGTGGATGGAGAAGATAATTATGACTGTAGCTTGCATTGCTTTTGGAGGCAAGAGATCATTTTCATGTGTACTAGCTCAGCTCTCCCCATGGGTCTGCTACAGAATTAGACTTGAGGATCCATTGCTTACTGAGGATCGGGAGAGAAGGGTTTTTAGTGTCAAGGGAACCTGCCTCTTGTCCTGGAGAGGCCTCGTGCCGGATGCTTCATAGATACTTAATCTCAGTGAAATGAGAGACCCCAGGAGTTCCTTTCCTTCCTTCCTCAGGCATTGCCCTATCTCTGCATTCCATGATGTGGGCTCTGGGGTAGCCAGCTGGCTGAAATCAAATCCTTCATCACTCCCTATGTTATTTTTCTCATCTCTCCCCACCCCCTTGCCATTTTTTTTAGCTCTCTCTCCTTTAGGGAGATTGCACACTTTCGTTTATTCCCCTTTGCCCCAGTTGTAACTTCTCCTCTTTGCCCTGGTTCAGTGGCTTATCTCAAGTGTGGGGGTGGGGAGGAGGGAGGGAAGAGGAGAGGGAGGGAGACAGAGAGACACAGAGAGAGAGAGAGAGAGAGAGAAATTCTTTTTCTTCCTTCCTTCCTTCCTTCCTTTCTTCTTTTCTTTCTTTCTTTCTTTCTTTCTTTCTTTCTTTCTTTCTTTCTTTCTTTCTTTCTTTCTTTCTTTCTTTCTTTCTTTCTTTCTTTCTTTCTTTCTTTCTTTCTTTCTTTCTCCAAGATTTCTCTAGCTTCACAACTTATACACAACTCTCTTGGCACCTTTGAATTGATTCACAGGGGTCATTTTTTTTTCCACACTGGGCCTCACAGTAAACCTACCAGCCTTTATCAGGTCCTTTTCTTTGGCTTGGCTCTGATTCTGCTTATCATTCCTCAAGCTATATCTATATACCATTTTTTTGTTTGTTCATTTGTTTATTTTTTGCTGTCTTTCCTTCTGGTACTAGTCTGGCTTTTCTTTCCCTAGTGGCCCTAGTGGCTTGGCCATAATCTGTTTTATGGCTTTACCTTACCCTCCAATGAGGTAATTTTGCTGGCAATAGAGTTCTTTGTTATGACATTCAGTAATTACCCTCAATAATTTTCCCCCCTTGGTCCAGGTCTGTAGGGAATTACAATATTCCACCTCTTCCCATGGTTTCATAGGTTTCTATGCTCCCCTCCTCCCAAATCACAGATCCATTTGAGTATTTGAAGGAACTCTCAGTGTAGAAACTAAGAACCCTCGACCCCACCCCAACTCCTGCAGATCTGTAGGGTAACACTATGGTGGAAATTCTCACTGTTAAGTCAGCAACTTCTCTATAATTTATAGTCTAAGAGAGTGGTGTGGGGTCGTTACAAAGTTGTGACTTGCCCAGGATCACCTGGGCAGTAGGCATCAGGACTTAAATCCAGGTCTTTTTGACTCCCAAGACTGGTTCAGATCTAATACGCTATACTACCTTTGGCCCTCAATGACAAAGCCTTGCAACTTGTTACTTGAGCACTTCCCAGATTGAGCATAAAACTGAATATATTTGGATACCTCTCCCACTCCACTCATACCTTCACTAGATAAGAACACTTTTGGATTGAATCAAACATTTAGGACCAAGAGTGCTAGGAGCTGCCCATCTCATTGAATCATTAAAAACCACTGTGTGTGAGACCGGGTCATACCCTAAACAATTTGTATAAAAGGTTAGAATAAATGGGGTATGTACTTTTGAGGAGCAAAGAGAGGACTGAACTGTGCAGATATGAAAAATATCAAGGATATCAGTGGCTCCACAGGCATCTCAGAAAAGTGGACCAGATTGAGGAAAGTCCAAAGAAAACATCATCTCTTTCCCCAATTTCCCCTCCAAAGATTTTGTAATATAATGTTTCCAGTAAACTGAATTTTGCCTCAACTCCAAAGAGGCCAGGGAAAAAGTAGGGGTAGATATATAAATGTAAAATTAGGCAAGAGCTCAACCTATGCATAGGTATTAGATATTTTCCTAACTGGGGCAGCTAAGGGATAGAGAGCTGGGCCTGAAGTCAGGAAGATTCCTCTTCCTGAGTGCAAATCTGGCTTCACACACATACTACGTGTGTGACCCTGGGCAAGTCACTTAATCCTATTTGCCTCAGTTTCCTCATCTGTAAAATGAACTGGAGAAGGAAATGGCAAACTACTCTAGTATCTTTGCCAAGAAAATGCCAAACAGGATCACAAAGAGTGAGACACAACTGAAACAACTGAAAGACAAGTTTCCCAGCTAGGGGGCTTAGAGCTAATGTGATTATACTTGGAACTTTTCATCTTAAACTCCTAAAGCTGAAGACCAGGGAACCAGGTGGAATTTAGCTGTTGTATTGCCTCCTGGGTTTAAAAGGAGTTAATTATCATAGCAGGATGTTACAACGGGTGGTCAGGAGTGGCTCAAAACAGAAACAAAGAAGGATAAATTTTCTTGTACTTATCTGGCAGTATCTTTTTAAAAAGTGTAGTTGGGGGAGACTACAGTAATGGAAATTGTGAAGGGAAGAGATAAGACTGAAGCAATAAGGATTGAGAAGGATAAGCCAGAAGACATGGAGAGGAAAGGGAGTTAAAGGAATGAAAGAAACTTATAAGCCCAGGCATCTAGCTTTCCATCAGAAAAGAAGTTGAAGATTTACACAATGGGGTTACAAAAGCTGTTGGGCTCCAGACACTGGTCATATTTAGGAGAAAAGAAGCCTTTCTGATGAGTTCTGGGTTGAGGGAAGCAGCTTTGCCTAGTCAGCACTTCTCAAAGTCTTATCATTGAATAAGTGACAGGGTGACCAGTAAATGCTGGAAGCATCAGGCCTTCAGAAGGTTGGACTTTTTCAATCCCATGCAAGGAAGTACTTGTGGCTTAACTTACAATATCTCCAGCAATCATAGGATTGTTCTGAAGACTAAATGGTTAATATATGTAAAACCCTTCGCAAACATGGATGGTTGGCCTAATTTTGTTTGATCTACATAGATAATTTCAGATTGAAAAACTCACCCTCACTTGTCTGTATGAACAACGTCCTAAGATTTTTCCTTTTCCCACATCTCTGCATTATATGAATTTCTGATCTTGGGCATCTTTAGCCATGCATAACTTTGTTCCAGTGTCTTTCATCTTAAAACAGATTCCATTAGTGGGGACTCAGTGAATTTTCCACAGTTAATCAGATGAGAACTTGATAAATTTCCTGGAAACCTTCAGCAGATACACTTGAAAAGATTCAGCACAATCGGTTTATCCTGTAATTAGAAGATTACAGTTGTGATACCATCAAAGGAAACGTCTGCCTCTTTCTAAGGATTGGTTATGAGGCTAACTCTTAGAAGGGAGTAAGCCTTGTGTCAAATGCCAATGGCATGAAAGGTCTGGCCTCATCTAAAGACTAAGAAATTTCTCTCAGCTCAGAAACTTGGGAAAATCTATCCACTTGGCTGACACTGAGTTCTCAGCATGCATGGTGTACTAGAAAGAGCTCTGGCCTTCAAGTCAGAATGGTCAACTCTGTGTCATGGTTCCAATAATTACCATTATCTGACTCTAGACAAGTGACTCAGAACCTCAGCATTGGAAAAGACCTCACAGACTACCTAGTCCAGCCCCTACCTGTCGAGATCCCTTCTATAATGTCTCCAGCAGGTGACTATCCAACTTCTGCTTGAAACCATGCAGAATAAAAAGGAACCAAGGACCGTCTGATGTAGCTCATTATACCATTGGGATAGATTGTTAAGTTTTTCCTTGCATCAAGCCTGAAATCTGCCTCTTCACCTTCTATCCATTGATGCCAGGTCTAATCACTCTTTCACATGATGCCCTCTTAAATATTTGAAGATAGGTATCATGCCATCATGGACCACTAGGTTGTTTAGTAGATAGAAGACTAGGCCTAGAGTCAGGAATACCTGAGTTCAAATACGACCTCAGGGCACTGACTAGGTGTGTGACCCTGAACAAGTCATTTAACTTTTGTTTGCTTCAGTTTCCTCAACTGTAAAATGGGAATAATAATTGCACCTACCTCCCAGGGTTGTCGTGAGGATAAATTGAGATAATATGTATAAAGGGCTTAGCATGATGCCTGGTAAGTAGCAGGTGCTGTACAAATACTAGCTATGGTGATGATGATGGTGATGATGATGATGATGATGATGGTGGTGGTGGTGATGATGATGGTGGTGATGATGGTGAGGGTGATGATGATGATGGTGAGGGTGATGGTGATGGTGATGGTGGTGATGATGGTGATGGTGATGATGGTGATGGTGATGGTGATGGTGATGGTGATGATGGTGGTGATGATGATGATGGTGGTGATGATGATGACGGTAGTGATGATGACAATGGTGATGGTGATGATAATGCTGATGTCTCACCTACCCACTCCATCTTGTCTCTTCCAGGTTCAACATTCCCAATTTCTTCCATTGATTCTTTTATGGCATGTTCCCCAGGCCTCTTAGTGTTCTGGTCTCCCTCATCTGGAAGTCTTCCAATTTGTCTCTTTCTTTCTCAAAATATGTTGCTTGCAGTGGAACATAACAGATCAAACGTAGCCCCAAAAGGACAAACTATAGAGAAGTATTACCTCCTATGTTCTAAATGGTATTTTGCTGTAGTCGTTCAGTTGTTTTAGTTGTGTCTGACTCTTTGTGACTCCATTTGGGATTTTCTTGGTAAAGATACTGGAGTAGTTTGCCATTTCCTCCTTCAGCTCATTTTACAGATGAGGAAACTGAGGCAAACAGGGCTAAGTGACTTGCCCAGGGTCACACAAATAAGTGTCTGAAGCTGGATTTGAATCAGGTCTTCCTGACTCCAGGCCTGGTACTCTATCCACCGAGCCATCTAGCTGCCCTCTAAATAGTATACCTACCTCCTAATTAAGCCAAAATAGCATTAGCTTTGGGGATTGCAGTATGATAATGTTGTCTCATATTCAGCTTGCAGTCCACTCAAATCCCAGGATCTTTTCTTCAGGCACGTATCTGTCATTCTCTATTTCTGAAATGGACCTTTTTAAACCCAACTATAGAACTTCATGCTTGGCATCATTCAATATCATCTGATTTGATTCAGCTCATTGTCCTTGCCTGCCAAGATTTTTTAAAAATCTGAACCCTATCATCCAGCGTTGTTAATGTTGTTACCCCCTTCCCCAAGCTTCCTTTCCTTTGTCAATTTAATAAGGATGAGCTTTATGCCTTCATTAATATGCATTGACAGAAAGGTCTGAACAGCACAGGTCCATGGACAGATTCCTAAACCCAAATTGATATTAACCCATCATTTGGAGTCTGTCATTCCACAGACTCTGTCCATATGTCTCCCTCTTGACCACAAGGACAGCACAAGATAATGCCAAGAACCTCTCCAAAATCTATATCTACTACATCTTTAGTATCTTCTGATTTACCAGTCTAGTTCACCCTGTCAACAAAGGAAACAAGATGAATCTGGAATGCTTTTTTAAAATTTTTATTTATTTATTTTTTTGGCTAAGCTATGGGGTTAAGTGACTGGCCCAGGGTCACACAATGAGTGCTATGGGTCTGAGGCCAAATTTGAACTCAGGTCCTCCTGAATCCAGGGCCGGTGCTCTATCCACTGTGCCACCTAGCTGCCCCCATGATTTGTTTTTAATGAAACTATTGATCACTGCTTTCCCCTGTCACTGCTCACAAATTGACCTCTTAATGACTTCTGGTAGTTTGCTTAGAAGTCAGACGTGACAGTAAAGATCTAGAGTTTATGAATATTTTCACTTTTCAGGGCTACTCATCTACCTTTAGTGTCCAGCTGGTCACCCAACTCTCATTTGTGACTCCAAGAAGCTGTAGCATATGCAATGGCCACATCTCAGTAAAAACATCTTGGCAGATGAGCTAAACCAGGTTGAGGATAACTGACAAGCCTCAAATCTGTTGGTGAGTCAGGGGAATGTCTACCCCAAGCATGTGAAGACTTCCCTCAGTAGAATGGGTAGATGAGAACAGTTTGTCCCAACGGCCATGAAGGTGGCTGAAGCAGGCATGCTGGAACACTTAGATATCAAAGACACCAAGGTCGTCCACTGCATCCTGGGCCATGCAAGCAGACTTCAGTGATTCTGGAAGAGAGAGTGAGGCTGAAGACTTTGTGCAACTCTGCCTCACTTAAATTCAATTCATGGGCAAGTCAAGACATCATCCCATGATGTCACTGGTCTTCTTCCAAAATGAAGAATGAACAATAACTTTGGGGAAGAAGTCATGCTCAGATTCCACCCCTACTCCAAATTCCAAACTGCTCCACCACCAGGACTGAACTTTGAAACTCTTTTACACGATCATAGCATGATAGATTTAAAACCACAAAAGTCCAACCCCCTAACTTCACAAGTGAGAAAACTGAGGCCTTTCTCTATCACGGTCTCCTATTCTTCTACCTCTTCCTCTGCTCACTCATCTTGAACATGCTCTCCATCTTCATCTTTACCTTTGGTCCTCTGATCGCTCGCTGTTTTCCAAGTCCATTGTTGGCCTTCTTCTTCTCATTTGATTTTCCATCTCTTACCTCCATGTATTTGCACAGGCCACCATGCGCTCCCTCCTCATTTCTGCCTCTCAGATTCCCTAGTTTCCTTCAGACTTCAGTTCAAATGCCACATTTTATAAGAGACCTTTCCTGAGCCCTCCTCCCTAATTGCTAATGCCTTCCCCTTCCAAATGAGCTTGTATTTATTTTGTCTCAACCAATAGAATGGAAGCTCCTTGAAGGCAGGAGCTGTGCAATTGTTCTCTTTGAATCCTCGGTGCCCAGCAGAGTGTCTGGCACATAGTAGACACTCAGTGAAAATGCTTGTTGATGGCATGAGTGCCTCATTTCCAGGTTGACCCAACCCCACCAGAACCAGGATCTTCTGTCCCCAGGAGCTTGGAGATGCAAATGTGGTGAAATTCACTTAAAGGGAGGAAGAGAAAATGGGCCAGAGTGGCAACATCCTTGCTAGGGTGAGCCAAATCCTTCTGTGAACTGTAGTAGGCCAAAGTGCTGAATGGGATAGTAGTTTTCATGTCAGCCTATGGAGGGTCAGGCTGTTTGCTAATACCTAAGGTTTAGGCTCGGCCTGTGATGCAATCACTGGAGTATACAGATGGTGACACTTTGGGGATAAATCTGGAAAGCAAAAACTTGTCCTCAGCAAATAGGCGCATCATAAGAAATTACTCTTCTTCCTCTTTTTTTTTTTCAAGCAAAATGCTCCAAAGAGGTGTGTAAAGCACATTTTAAAAAACGTGAGTACTGTGGGTGGATTTGCTGATTCAGGAGGTAAACTCGGAGGTCCACATTGCAGGCCAGTGATTAAAACCACACACGACCGAGTGCACATTAAGGTTGGTTCTACACTGCTGCTCGTGTGTAGGTCCCAAATCCCTTTGCCCTTTACTTTGCACTGAGCTTAACATACTAGGCTGCACAATCAAGTGTGCACGAGTAGTTTAAAGGCCTGGCGAATCCACAACAGCTGAGCTAGTGCATTCTTTCGGAGGCCTCGGACTCAATCTCCAGAGCATTTGCCAAGATCATAAATGATAACAATAGATTATGGCATTTGAGGACAACAGACTGTGGAGAGACCGGCCCTTTTGTGCTGGCCGTAATGCAGCACAACAATGTAGTTGTTGACAAAAGATATTGCTTTTGTTTATTTCTGAAGGAAATGGAGCCAAGTCCTCTAGCTTTTTTTCAGCGTTCTCTGCCCAGCCCAACCTCTATAATTTGCATAGAGCAAGAGAGGGATGATGTGAGGGCTGGAAACAATCTCTCCATTAAAGCTTCACTTAGCCCTTATACAGTCTACTGAAGTGGAATATTTGTTCAGACCAGGGCATATGATAAGAAGTAAGAGGGATTTCTGATTATAACTGAAATAAGAGCCAGAGGAAGTTGTAAAAGGGCAGGAACAGGTCAAAAGAACCAAACAGTATTAGCCTGGGCAATGCTAACTTTTGCTCAGCCTCCTGGCAAGGTGTGGTGGTTTGTTAAACTTATTTGCTGTTCAGTTGTGTCTGATTCTTTTGACCCCATTTGAGATTCTCTTGACAAAGATATGGAGTGGTTTACCATTTCCTTCTCCACTTCAAATGAGGAAACTGAGTGAAGTGGCTTGTCCAAGGTCATAGAGCTAGTAAGGGTCTAAGGCCAGACTCATGAAGACAAATCTTCCTGATTCCAGGCCCAGCATTCTATCTACTGCCCCACCTAGCTGCCCCCATTAAACCTAAGTTAGTCACTAAAAGAGCTGCAACTGTCATTTGCCATGCAGGTTTACTAGCTATTGAGACCCAGCAGATGGTAGCAGAGAGCAGCAGATTGTCCTAAAGGGTCTAACCAAATAAAAACCAGTGGATGGTAACAGAACGGCTCAGCTATTACAGGACCAGCAGAGATGCCTGCATAGTAGAAACATGATTCGGAGCAGAGAGAAGAGTGGAGACATCTGATTGAAGGTCCAGTAGAGAACAGTACAGTGATGTTACCAGAGGACATCAGTTACTTTATAACAGAAGAATGAGCTGTGCTCTGGTCACACTTATCCCTGTGAGTGTTCCATGGCCTTGGGGTTCTTGGAGTGTGCGTCCATTTATTTGTGTTCCTTGGACATATGTATTGCTTGTGTATATTTCCTGGAAACGCATTCTTTATGGGAGTACTTTCCATCATGGTCTCTGGTCATGCAGGCTCTCTGTGCAGAATCCCCTGTTAGTGGTATGGTATTCAGTAGGATTTTTGCTGTTGTTCAGTTATGTCTGACTCTCTATGACCCCATTTGGGGGTTTTATTGGCAAAGATACTAGAGTAGTTTGCCATTTCCTTCTCCAGCTCGTTTGACAGATGAGGAAACTGAGGCAAACAGGGTGAAGTGACTTGCCTAGGGTCACACAGCTAGTAAGTGTCTGAGACTGGATTTGAACTGAGGAGGAAGAGTTTTCCTGACTCCAGGCTTGCCTTTCTATCCACTGCACCACCTAGCTGTCCCTATTCAGTAGGATAATGTACCCCATTTATGCTTGGGGGTTATTTTCTTGTCGCTTAATTTGTTATACCATTTGATTAATGTCTTTTGCTTTGAACTAACGTTTGGAACTCTGATTGACTAGTAAAATCAAATTCATTTGTGGTGGCTCATGGAGTTGTGATTTTCAGTGAGCATTGAGTGTCTTCCACCTGCGATAGCTTTAGGCCCCAGATCTGTGATGGGGTGCCTGAGTGAACATTCAGTGAGTTTGGAGATCAGAGCATGTGAATAAACTGCTCAGTCAGTTATTTGATATCATATGTTCTCCCTTCCAGGGAATTTGCTCTTCCTAGCTCGGCCGAGCTGAGGTAAAGTAGGGTCTGTGTTGGGAAAACATTTGTCTGTTTCACTTTGAAAAGCAGAATGATCATTGTGACAGTCTGAGCCCTCGGAGATACCACTGGTTAGGGAGGCATCCAATTAGATGAATGCAGGGGATTCCTCCCCACCTCCCTGGAGGAAGGATGAGTTCAGAGTCGATGGGTAGGAGAGCTCCCAAAGGGCAAGAGACATGAGCTCAAAGGAAGTCTCAAATGATGGAAAGAATGCTAGATAAGGAGGCAGAAGAAAAGGACTCTCTGGACCCCAGTTTCTTCTTTTGTAAAATTTAGGGGTTGGACTTAGTGACTTCTAAGTTCCCTTTGGGCTTTAAAATTTAATGGTTTTTGTATCATGGCTGGTGAAGTAAGACAGGCATGAGAAGATGTTTTAGAGGGAGCCAGTTTAACTTGGTCTCCTGTTAGTGTTTCAACAAATAATGTAACTCACTCAAATGACGTAAAGCAACACTTTGGATTGGATTGTTCCGTTGTGTCTGACTCTGTGACCCCTTTAAGGGTTTTCCTGGCAAGATACTGGAGCAGTGGTTTGCCATTTCCTTCTCCAGCTCATTTTACAGATGAGGAAACTGAGGCAAACAGGATTAAGTGACTTGCCTGGGGTCACACAGCTAATGTGTCTGAGGCTGGATTTGAACTTGGGTCTTCCTGACTCTGCCCAGCACTCTATCCACTGCACCACCCAGCTACCCTAAAAAAGCAATACTAGTACCACAAAAAAACAAAAAACAAAAAAAACCCAAACTCCCCACAACCTGAGTTGCTTCTACTTAGCACAGGCCTGGGCCCAGCACGTAGTCAAGCAATTTTTGAATAATTAGCCTTGTGCTTGGTCTTAAAAGAAAGTTGAAAGAATAGCCTTTGTTGACCAGGATTGTGGATTCAACTGGCTGTGCTTCTTATATGGAGATTATAAAGTACCCAGTGGTGTGTTGGTAACAACCAGCTCCCTGGGGGGGGAATGTACACTTGACACACTTTTAAGTTTAATTGGCGTTGCTAAACATTTTCTTGATCGCTTTCTGAAGTCTAAACAATCGACAAAACAATACATCAAATCCTGATTTGTAGCCTTTGACGTTGCTCATGCTGATAATGTACAATTTAATGGTCGGCTCTCTTCATCTGGGATCAGGCAACTTCAACACATCCTTGGAAGTACCTTTAAAAATGTGGAAACTCCACTTGTCATGCAGCATTAAGCCGACAGGCTTCAACCAAAGTCGCGACATTCAAAAATCAAGATTCTTGTAGAGTAGGTAGCTCCCTGAGGATAAACATACGCATCAGAAATGAAGGTGTTGCTTCCAAGAGTGAGCATTTTACAAAAAGGACAGTGCCTCCTGAACTTGAAGCTCCTTGATCAAAGATTAATGTGTGAAATGAGAAGGTGCTGAGTGGTGGTTCCAGATTCAGGGTCTGTGTGTTGTAGCTGAGACCAAGGAGTCCGCCATCTTTGGTTCCTGGTTGCGTGCATTAGGAAAGATGAGAGGAGGAATAATGAGCAGTGAAGAGGGTGGCCAGGAATGCAGCGTCTTCCAGAGAGAGCCAGATTTCAATGAGCACAAAATGAAAAGAGTGTGAGAGAAGAGACAGGGCATGAAAAGCTGAAGGTTTCAGAGTCCCTAATGGAAAGGGACTGTAGAGTGGTAGGGTTGATCTGGAATAGAATGAAAGTATTGGGAGAGGTAATGGGAAGGGGACTTTCACTACAGAAAATAGCAGTTTCTAATCACTGGGTTTAGGGGATTAAGAGGTACAAATTTGTTGCCCAGTTGGGTCATAGGTACCATGTAATCTCCTATGATGATGGAAGGAGGTGTTGGTGTGGTGTTTCTTAACCAAACACCAGGATCTTGGTAGGGTTGCAGTAAGAAAATTCAAGTTGGAAATTGGGGTCCTCACTAAATTCACCCAGGATACTTATATTGGCCCATAGAATCTCAGAATTTTGAGGGAATTTCATGGTCCATCTAGGCCAGGCAATAGCTAAATCCCCTCAACATCATAATTGACATGTGGCCATTTAGTTTTTACTCATTGACTTCCAGCCAAGGGGAACCCATCACCACCCTAGGTGGCAATTATGATTGTAAGGAAATTTTTACTTACCTCACACCTAAATCTCCCTCTTTGCAACCTCCACTCTTTGCTCCTGGTTTTACCTTCTGAAGCTAAGTAGAACAAGTCTACTCCCTCTTCCTCAGGATGGGCCCCACCCCTCTTTTTAGGCAATTAGGGTTAAATATCTTGCTCAGGGTCACACAGCTAGCAAGTGTCTGAAGCCAGATTTGAACTCAGGTTCTCCTGACTCCAGAGTCAGTGCTCCATCCACTATGCCACCTAGGTGACCCCAGTCCTTTTATAAAAATTTAATTTTTTTATTACATTTTAAATTCTAAATTGTCTCCCTTCCTTCTTCCCTCCCCACCCCACTCTAGAGAAAGCCATCCTTTGACATAGCTATAAATATATGTATATATACATATATATGTGTATATGCATATAAACATATGTATGCACACATATACATATATATAAAACCAAACCATGTATACTTCTATTTATCAGTTCTTTCTCTGAAGATAGAATCTTCCTTCATAGGTTCTTTGCAGTTGATTTGAGTATTTATAATACTCAGAATAACTTAGTCCTTTAGTTTTTCTTTTTTTACTTTTTTAAGCTTTTTTTGGTGAGGCAATCGGGGTTAAATAACTTGCCCAGGGTCACACAGCTAGTCAGTGTCAAGTGTCTGAGACCAGATTTGAACTCAGGTCCTCCTGACTTCAGGGCTAGTGCTCTATCCACTGCACCACCTAGCTGCCCCAGCAATTATTCTTTGAACAATATTGCTGTTATTCTATACAATGTTCTCTTGGTTTTACTCATTTTGCTCTTCATTATTTTGTGAAAGGCTTTCCATATTTTTTAAAAATCAACTTGCTCATCCTTTCTTACAGCACAGTAGTATTCCATCACAATCATATACCACAATTTATTTAGCCATTCCCCAACTGATGAGCATTACCCTTAATTTCCAGTTCTTTGCCACCACAAAGGGAGCTATTATAAATATTTTAGAACATATAGATTCTTTTTCTTTTTCCGCAGTTACTTTGGAAACAGACCTAATAGTGGTATTGCTGAGTCAAAGGGTATACACAGTCTTATAACTCTTTGGGCATAATTCCATATTGCTCTCCAAAATGGTTGGAGACAGTTCCACCAACAGTGTATGTGTTCCAATTTTTCCACATCCCCTCTGACATTTGTCTTTTTCTCCTTCTCTCATTTTAGTCAATCTGATAGGTGTGAGATGATATCTGAAAGTTGTTTTAATCTGTATTTCTCTAATCAATAATGATTTAGAGCATTTTTTCCTATGACTATATATATATGTATATATATATATGTATACATATATATATATACATACACACATATATATATAGCTCATGACCATCCTTTAACTACCTGAAGATAGCTCTCATGTTCTCCTAAGACTTCTCTCCTCTAAATTAAAATCCCAGTTCTTTCACTTGATTCTCATATAGCATGAATGCAAGATCCTTTATCATTCCAAGTTGTCCTCCTCTGGACACTCTTAGGTGTTACTTCCCAAGATGGTGGTAGGGGATGAGGCAGCCCCAGAAAGTATTCCACCCAGAAGCGTGCACTTGGCTCTGTGGCAAGTCAACTGGAGGTAGCTGTGTTTTATTATTATTATTATTATTTTTTTTTTTGCTATCCAGTATGGGGTCTAAAGCCTCAGATGACGCTAGGTCTTTGAGATCTCAATTTTTCTGAACTCTAGGTTTGGCAATGTTTTGGGGTTTTCGTTTTGGTCTAGACCTGTTATCTTATTAGTATAAGAAATTTCAAAAAAGAAAACTTCCCCTACCAATGCAAATGGGTAACTTCTCTATAACATAGACTCTTAGAGAGCTGCCTAGGACAGCTCTCTAAGAGATTTAATGACTTGTTCCAGATCACACAGTATGTATATATGAGGCAGGACTTGAATCCAGGCCTTCCTAACTCCAAGGCCAACTCTCTGTCCATTATATCATATAGATTTTGCACATCATCACACGACCCTAACTTTACTGGGCAATTTCAAATAACAACCTTTTAATAAAATGGTGTGGCATGGTGATCAGATAACAATAATTAGGCAGCAAATATTGATTCAGTCAAGGTAGCTAGGTGGGACATCTTCCTGAGTTCAAATCTGGCCTCAGACACTTACTAGCTGTGTGACCCTGGGCAAGTCACTTAATTCTGTTTGCCTCAGTTTCCTCATCTATAAAATGAGCTGGAGAAGGAAATGGCAAACCACTCCAGTATCTCTGTCAGGAAAACACCAAATGGGGTCATGTGTGAAGCAACAACCACAACAATAACATATCCCTAGTGCTATACTAGATGCTTAAAAGCTGAGATTTCATAAGTTGGACTATCCCTTGGGCTGCAGATTGCAGCCCCTCCATGACTTGGTAGATGGTCTTTGAGAGTTGGTATGGCTAAAAAATTCATCATCTTACAGCCAACTTGGTCATTAGCCTTTCTAAACTTAGATTGTCCTGTGTCTAGATGACAGGCATATAGGATGTCAACAGGCCCGTAGGCGCCAGAGGCATAACTGAGGTGCCTCAGGGTGCCACAATCTAGAAGTCACTGACAGCACTTACATGACATCAACACATAGAAGCAACTGAGCAGAGCACCTAATTAGCCAGGATAATTCACTAAAATAGGAAGGGATCAGGTGGTGTTCATTTTTTTCCTCCTCTCGCCACCCCCACACGAAGTGTACAGCCCACCATGGCAGGATGGATGCTATGGAATGGCCTCACTGTGTCCTGGGGGTTTCTGCTTATAGAACCACATCTTTGATTGCTGCTTGTGCTAAGAGGAAAAATGCTCCTTGTGGGTCTACTAGGCATTAAGGTAGAGTCTCTTGAACTTCTCCTGTACACCCTATGCAGTGAGGAGTCCTGGAACGTTACAGAAGAGCTGAAAGTATGTATATGGGATTGTAAGAGTATGTTTCATACAATCCCTGGCACACTATTGTTCCACCAAACACTCTTTTAGGGCTGCTGCACTACAAGACATAAAAGCATTAGACTTAAATTAAAAGTGTCAGCCTGCCCGTGGGCTATTTGTGTCTACAGATATGGGTGGACAAGACACAAACATAGGAAATAACTAATGAGGAATATTGGGCAGCTGGGTGGAGCAATGGATTGAGTGTCAGGCCTGAAGTCAGAAAGACTCATCTTCATGAATTCAAATCCAGCCTCAGACACTTACTATCTGTATGACCCTGGGCTAGAAACTTCATCCTGTTTGCCTCAGTTTCCTCATCTGTAAAATGAGCTGGAGAAGAAAATGGACCTAAATGGGGTCACCAAGAGTTGGACATGACTGAAAGCAATGACAATGAAGAAGATGATGTTCGTAAGGACTTAATGTATTAATACAGTGAGATAACAATTGACACAGACAGAACAGGACATTATAGAATAAGGGGCTAATTGTGTGGTAGAGCCAATAAGTTGGTTGGTTTGTTGTCTTTTGTTCTTGAAGAGGACCAAAGGTCAAGGTCTGACTGTGGCTGATCAGACCAATGTGAGTTTGAAAGGTTCTACCACAGGTTGGGCACAAATAGTCCATATGAACATTTGGAGTGGAAATGTCAATAAGTACAAAAGGAATCAAAGAAGGAGAAAACCTATGTGGATTTGAGTCATCAAGACAAGGCGAACAGAGGCAGAATTTAGGCGAGGTCTTATAGGATGGTAAGCTCCCAATAATCCAGAGGGCCACAGGATCATAGATATATGGCCAAGAGGGACCCTAAAGTTCATGTAGTCCATCACCTCATCCACTTTATGGCTGAAGAAGCTGAGGCTCAGGGGCATTAAGTGATTACCCAAGGTCATGCTGGTATTAAGTGTCAGAGGTGGGATTTTAACCCAGTTGCTCTGATTCTAGAGTCATTGTTCTTTCTGTCATACCTCACTGCCCCCCTGAAAAAGGAGAAGGGAATTCATTTCAAAGAATAGCATTAGTAAAGTCCCTCAGATGAGAGTGAGCATAACATGTATGTGAAGGTGTGTCAGAGGTGGGGAAGGTTTTGGAGACCAAGTGGATTTCAGCTGACAGTTTGTAATGGGTTGTAAAGGGGAATAAGGTCAAATAACTGTGATGCAGGCAGATGGTGGAGGGCAAATCACAGAACCTCTAAGCTGGGAGGAATCTCAGAAGTCATCTTAAGCCTGTACTTAAAGAGGAATCCCCTCTATAACTTCCTAACCATCCCAAAATGGAATGGGCTGCCTAAGGAGATGCTGAGCTTCTTATTCCTCTGACAAGCAATACCAGCTACTGCTTGAAGACTTCCAGTAATTATGAACCAGCTGCCTCCTGAGGTGATAGCCCATTCCCCTTTGGGAGAGCGCTGATGATTAGAAAATTGACAGACAGGCAGAGGAGTTTAGACTTGATTTGGTGGCTGGTAGAGATCAGTTGGTAGTTCTTGAGTAAGAAAGTAATGTAATGAAGTGTTTTGAAGAAATTCATCTGGTAGCTATGAGCAGAACTAATTGAACAGGTTACAGACAAATGATTTCTCTAACAGATCATGGAGGTGATAGTTGTTAGATGGTGTAGGTCTGGCTTAGGATAATGGTGGCGAAATTGGGAAGGAAGAGACCTGTGTAAGAGACATGGTGAAGTACAAACTCAATAAGACCTGGACGTAATTAGTAGACGAGAGTGAGGAATAAAAAAAGACTTAAAGTTTTAGAATTTGGGAGTAGGAGTCAAGAGTTGACATTTTATAGGAATGACAAAGTTGGACAGGGAGCCCATTAACATTGAAAAGAGGATAAATTTAACATGAAGAGGTTTTATGGTCTTTCCTCTTTTCTCTTTTCTTCCTTTCCCTTCTTCCTTCCTTCCCTTCTTCCTTCCTTCCTTTCCTTCTTATTTTCTTTCACCTTTCCTGCCTGCCTTCCTTCCTTCCTTCCTTCCTTCCTTCTTTCCTTCCTTCCTTCCGTCCTTCTTTCCTTCCTTCCTTCTTTCTTTCTTTCCTTTCTCTCCCATCAAATTAGTGTGTGACCTTGGACAAAATATTGGACCATTCTCAGCCTCAGTTTCCCAGGCTGTGAGAAAGAAATACTCATATTCAGTCTTTAGACCTGCCCTTAAATGAAAGTGTCCCCACAAGTGTTCCCGGATTCTTCTTTCTCTTCCCTTTTCCTTCCCTGATGCCCTCTCTCCTCTTTTCCCATCAAAAACCATTTTTAAGATTTTAAGCTGAAAAGGGAAGGAAAAGTAGAAAAATACTTCTGTAATCCACAAGCTAGGTAGGACAAAAAGTAGCTAGGGATACTGAGGTCACAAGACAAAATCCAAGAAAGGAGCCAACAATAAAACACAGCATCAACAGATAGTCACAAATGTACAAAATATAGGTAGCAAGCAACAACAAACTACAGATTCTCAATCATGAAGGGAAATTTGGCTTCAGAAATATCACTGAGACTTAGTGAAATGATACCCATAGTGAGAATATCGTTTGGGAAGGGAATAACTTGCTCAAAAAGCAAGGAGGCTAGATGGCTTGGTGGATAGAGCACTAGACCTAGAAGATTTGAGTTCAAATTGTACCTCAGACACCTACTAGCTATGTGACCTTGGGCAAGTCACTTAATCCCTGTCTCAGTTTCCTCAGCTGTAAAATGGAGATAATAATAGCATTATTTGTAAAGTGCTCAGCACAGTGCCTGGCATGTAGTAGGTGCTTACTAAATGCTTGTTCTCTTCCCTTCAAAAGAGACAAGACAGGGAGCAGGTGAGAGTGGGGTAGGTCCAGGAGTATACACTCATGTAAGGAAATTTTATAAACCTGAGGGAGGAAGCAAAGAGTCAGGTTCCAAAAAGACCTGTACGACTGACTAGAACATTAGGTTGAATCTAATTAGAAGAAATTGAACTAGGATCAATGTCAAGCCTTGTACGTAGGTTCAAGAAATCAACCCCAAGAGTACAAGATGCAGGATATATGTTTAGAGCCATTTTTTTTTCAGCCAAAGACAAGGTTTATTGAAGATTCACCACATTAGTCAGACTCTTAAGAAATCTGAGTATCTGTGGACTGCTGGCTAGATGGTGCAAATCTGAGCAGTGGCTAGATTATAAGAATCTTAATGGAGACAAGATGGACCTTATATACAGAAAGACTATGGGAGGGATCTAGGAGTGGCCAAGTAGCCTATGAGGTAATAGAACTCCAGGGGAGGCCAAGGGAGAATGGAGCCTAGATAGGATTAAGGGTGGGAAGTGGCCTGGGACCATAGGGAGCTATGGAATTATAGCTTCAGGAGAACACCAGAGATTTGGCCATGTGGGAAAGTCCAGGGTTTTTCCTTTTTGGGGTCTAGATCCCATCTTCATCATTCCCCCCTCAAACAAATGGGACCCAAATTCTTTTGGTGTAAGGGGCAAAGGTCTATTCTTCTGAAACTGCTTCCTGCTGACAAGAAGCATAGAGCTGTCCCTGCATCGAGGGGCGTTCCAAAGAGGAGGTTGACTGGAACTGAGCACAGGCTGCATCCAGGAAACAATAGACATTGACTGGTACCTGCTGTTTGCTACCAACTGTGGGTGAATGGCCTGTAGTTTGGAAGACACAGATCTGACAAAAAAGACTGCAGGACCCAAATGACAGGATAAAACATCCTTAGTAGAGCCAATTTTTTTACAGGTATTTGAAGGGGTTTGGGGGAGAGCTCAAGCAAGTCACTGCTTTTACTCTGCCATCTTCAAGATGCAGGATATATGATTAGAACCTTGTCTAAAAAATATCTGGCAATACTGTGATCCTGTTAAATGTATTTTTTGGCTGGTCTGCAGAAGGGAACAGAATTCAGTTGTCTTTCTTAAATCAATAAGAATGAAGGAGTTGGGGGAAGAGGTAATAAGTGATAAGCCAATTTTCTTCACTGCCATCTGATCATGACATGAAACATTTCAACCCCAGTGGAATGATGGCAATTTTTGAAAGGCCCAAAAGAGGTTCTAAGAGAAGCATTCTATACATAACCCTAACTGTGCAGTTTCTGGGCATCCTCCACAAACCCCGGTTAACAAAGGCCCTGTTGATTTGCAGAGGAGTGAAATGATCTGTCACAAAAGGGCCTGACTCCTGGAGGGCACATGGAAGCTTAGGCTGACTCTCAGCTCTCCATCCCCCCATAAGAGCCAATAACATCCCTCCTCTTCTATTATATTTTTAATTCCTGTCACTTAAGTTCCCGTCCAACCCAGGGGAGTGACTTGGAGGGCTAAATCTCTGTTCTCCATGAGTGGCTCCACCTGGAGGACCTTTCATCACTGGATTTCTGAATGGGGGTCTGTTTGTTTGTGGGGGGAAAAAAGAGATCATCTGCCTCCCCCTAAAGCCCTAACTTACGTTTAGCCCCAGAATCAACTAACAAGTAAGGACCTGTCAGGTGAGTAAGAGTATGTGCCTGGGTTCCAGTTCCAGTTAGTGGGAAACAATCCTAGTTTTTGCCTCAAAAAATAAATGCCTGTAGGACTTGGCCCCAGTTAAATCTGAAGTTGGAGAAGAGCTGAGAGGGAAAGGAGAAACTTCACAGTTTGACTCGACTGGGAGCTTCTTTCTTCTTCTTTCAGACATCATGTCAATTTGCTTCCTAAGGGGATTTCCTGGCGGGGGAGAAATTACATCCATTGAATTGGAATAAATATTCTGTTTAATTAAGGCCATAAATCAGCATCAGTGAGGGAGGTCCTTGAAAGCTACACCATATAAGGATCACATGTGAGACAAGAACGGATGGGGTAGGCAGACATTAACCTCTGGGGAAGCTTCCTTCAGGGATGAGGGTATTGTGTTGCAGGGAGCATCTCATTATCGTGAGGGTGAGGCCAGGAAGGGAGCCAAAGACCTGCAGGGAGGCATCTGCCATCTACTTTCTAGCCCATCTCCAAGTCTGCTTCCATGGTCCAGATTTTTTTTTTCCTTTAGGATCTGTTCTCTGGTAAGCAACCCTGGATTTGGAGTTCATAGGATCATGGCTGTCCAGCAGAAAGAGACCTTGAGGTCATCTTGTCTATCTACTGCCCTCATTTTACAGAAGAGAAAACTGAAATTAAGGAGATTGGGTAACTTGCCCAAAGTCTTTGTGACTTAATGACTTTGTCCCAAAGAGAATAAGCATCAGAGGTGAGATTTGAACCCAGATCCTCTGACTTTAGAGCTCATGATCTTTTCACAATGCCTTCCTAGAAGGGCTGGCTTCAAATCTCAGCTTTGTTATTTATTGTACTCTTTGTGTGACATTAGACAAGTCACTTCCCTTCTTGATATCTCAGTTTTCTACCGTATAAAATTGGAGGTTGCCTTAGAATGATCTTAACAATGTTATAAAAAGATTTATCCACCATTTATCTATGGTTTCCCCATAGATAAGTGGTCAAAAGATGAAAACAACAATTCTCTTTTTAAAAATTTTATTAATTCATTTTGATTTATCAACAATACTTCCATATGCTTTTGAGTTTAAAATTTTTCTCCCCCTTCCTCCTCACCACCCTCTCTAAGACGGCGCATAATCTGATATAGGCTATACATTTACATTCCTATTAAACATATTTTCACATTAGTGAAGTTGTAAGTAAAAATTAAGACCAATAGAAGGAACTATCAGAAAGATGAAACAAAACTCAACTGAAGAGAAAAAAAAAATGATAGCGATTCAACTTCCATAGTTCTTTCTTTGGATGTGGATAGCATTTTCCATCACGAGGCCTCTGGAGATGTCTTAGATCCTTGTAATGCTGAGAAGGGTTAAGTTTATCAATATTAGTCATCACATAACATGGCTGTTGTTGTATAAAGAGTTCTCTTGGTTCTGCTCACTTCACTCAGCATCAGACCAATATAAGTCTTTCTAGGTTTTTCTGAAGTCAGCCTGTTCATCATTTCTTATAGCACAATAGTATTCCATTACATTCATATACCACAACTTGCTCAGCCATTCCCCAATTGATGGGCATCCTCTCAATTTCCAATTCTTTGCCACCACAAAAAGAGCTGCTATGAATATTTTTGTACGTGTAGGTCCTTTTCCCATTTGTATGATCTCTTTGGGATATAGCCCTAGAAGTGTTATTGCTGGATCAAAGGGTATGCACATTTTTATAGCCCTTTGGGCATAGTTCCAAATTGTTCTCCAAAATGGTTGGATCATTTCACAACTCCACCAACAATGCATTAGTGTTCCAATTTTCCCACATCTTCTCCAACATTTATCATTTTCCTGTTTTGTCATGTTGGCCAATCTGATAGGTGTGATGTGGTACCTCAGAGTTGTTTTGATTTGCATTTCTCTAATCAATAATGATTTAGAGCATTTTTTCATATGACTATAGATGGCTTTAATTTCTTCATCTGAGAACTGTCTGTTCATATCCTCTGACCATTTATCAATTGGGGAATGGCTTGCATTCTTATAAATTTGTCTTAATTCTCTATATATTTTAGAAATGAGGCCCTTATCAGAGAGACTGGTTATAAAAATTCTTTCCCAATTTTCTACCTTCCTTCTAATCTTAGTTGCATTGGCTTTGTTTGTGCAAAAACTTTTCAATTTAATGTAATCAAAATTATCCATTTTGCTTTTCATAATGTTCTCTATCTCCTGTTTGGTCATGAATTCTTCTGTTCTCCATAGATCTGATAGGTAAACTATTCCTTGTTCTCCCAGTTTACTTATAGTATCAGCCTTTATATCTAAGTCATGAACCCATTTTGATTTTATTTTGGTATATGGTGTGAGATTTGGGTCTATGCCCAGTTTCTGCCATACTCTTTTCCAGGAAAACAAACAATTCTTAAAAGAGAAATTGCAGAGTATTAACAACCATAGAAAAGAATGCTCCAAATCACCAAAAACATGAGAAATGTAAATGAAAACAAGTCTGTGGTTTTACTTTATATCCAGCAAGTTGGCAAAGATGACAAAAGGAGAGGAATAATGAGTGTTGAAAAGATAAGCCCACTAATGTATTGTTGATGGATTTATGAATTGGTTCACCAATTCTGGAAAGCAAGTCAGAATTATGGAAAGTAAGTGACTAAAATGTCCATACCCTTTGACACAGAAATTCCACTGCTAAGCATATACCTCAAAGTGGTCAGTGATAAAAAGAAAGGACCCAGATAAACCAAGATATCTATAGCCATCCTGTTCATGGTAATTAAAAACCAGAAACGTGAATGAAAGTAACAAAAGCTAGCATTTGTAAAACACTTACTATGTGGCAGGCATCATGCTAAGTGCTTTACAAATATTTTCTCATTTTTATCCTCACAATAGGTGCTTTTACTAGCCCCATTTGACAATTAAGGAAACTGAGGCAGACCAAGGTTAAGTGACTTGCTCAAAGACACACAGCTAGTAAGTGTCAGATTTGAAGTCAGGTCTTCCTGACTCCAGGCCCAGAGTGTTATCCACTTAGAGCCTCTGAATATTAGTATGTAGTAGTAGCAGCATTATATTCAATATTACTTGAATATTAGTATGCAACATTTCTCTAGTAAATTGCCCCCTCTATCATCCCCATTCTCTCACTTATCTTCCATCTTTCCTGGTCTACTGCTTGCTTCCCTGCTGCCTACAAACATGCCCATGTCTCAAAAAATTCTCATGTGATCCATCCATCCATATTAGCAATTATCCCTTATTTTTCCTCCTTTTTATGGCTAAAATCCTTGGGAAAGTGGTCCATAATAGGTGTCTCCACTTACTGTCCCCTCCCTTTCTTCTTAACTCTCTACAGTCTGGCCTCCATCGTTCAACTAAAACTGCTCTCTCCAAAGTTACCAATGATCTCTTAAATGCCAAATTAATGGCCTTTTCTCAGTCCTCATCCTTCTTGACCTCCCTTTCTTCTCCTCTCTAGGTTTCTGTGCCGTTACTTTATCCCCCTTCTCCTCTTACCTATATTTCTGCACAAGTCATTTCTACTAAACATGGATGTCCACCAGGACTCTGTCTTGGATCTTTTTCTCTTTTCCCTCTATATTATTTCAATTGGTGATCTCATCAGCTCCCATGGATTCAATTATCATCTCCATACTGATGATTCTCACATCTGCTTATTCAGTTCTAATCTCCAGACTCACATCTCCAGCTGCCTATTGGACATGTCAAACTGAATGTTCCATAGACATCTTGAACATCGCTTGTCCAAAATGCAACTCATTATCTTTCCCTTAAAATATATCCCTCCTCTAAACTACCCTATTTTTTTTTTTTTGGAGAGGCAGTTGGGGTTAATTGACTTGCCTAGAGTCACACAGCTAGTAAGTGTCAAGTGTCTGGTCTGAGACCAGATTACTAACCTATCATTATTGAGGACACCACTATCATCCCAGGAGCCCAGGCTCACAATGTAGGTATCCTGGTTGCCTCCTCATTCTCTCTTACCTTCCATATCCAATCAGTTGCCAAACCTTGCTGTTTCTGCATTCTTGACATGTCTTGCATATGCCCCTTCTTCTCCTCTGACACTACCACCACCCTTGTACATGCCCTCATCACCTCATGCTTGGACTATTCTAAGAGCTTGCTGCTGGCCTCCCTGCCTCAAGTGTTTCCCCAATCCAGTCCGTCCTCCACTCAAACTGTCAGATTGATCTTCCTAAAGTGCAGGTCTGACCATGTCACCATCCCCGTTCAATAGACTTCAGTCACTTCCTATCACCTCCAAGATCAATTACAAAATCCTGTATTTGGCATTCAAAGCCTTTCATACATTTCCAGCCTTTTTATGCTTTACTTACCCTCGTATACTCTGAGATGCAGAGACATTGCCTTCCTTGCTGTTTGTTACTTGAACAGAACATTCCGTCTTCAGACTCTGGGCGTTTGTTCTCCGTGCCTGGAATTCTGTCTCATCTCTGCCTCTTCGCTTCCCTAGCTTCCTTCAAATGCCAGCTAAAAACCTACCTTCTCCAAGAAGCTTTTCTCAATCCCCCCTAAAGCTAGTGACTTATTGACCATCTCCAATTTACCCTGTATACATCTTGTTTGTATATAATTGTTTGCATGTCATCTCCCTCATTAGAATTCCTTGAGGATAGGGGCTGGCTTTTGTCTTTCTTTGTAGCCCCACCACTTAGCACAGTGCCTGGCATATTTTTTGTTATTCAATTGTTTCAGTCATGTCTCACTTTCCGTGACCCCATTTGGGGTTTTCTTGGCAGATAACTGAAGTGGTTTGCCATATCTTTCTCCAGCTCATTGAGGAAACTGAGGCAAACAAGGTTAAGTGATTTTTCCAAGGTCACACAATAAGTGTCTGAGGCCAGATCTGAATACATGAAAATGAGTCTTCCTGATGCCAAACACTGTGCTCTATCCATTACACTACCTGGTTGTTCCTGTGAAGCCTAGTCCCACATTATTAATTACCTATCAGAGATTTACAACTGGGTGTCCCCTAGGCAACTCAAATTAAACATTTTCAAAACAACTCATTATCTTTCCCCAAAACTAATTCTATTCTGAATTTACCTACTGCTGTCATGTAATGTCAAATCAAACCCTGGGCAACTCACTTAACCCTGTTTGCCTTAGTTTCCACATCTGTAAAAGGAGCTGGAGAAGGAAATGGCAAACCACTCCAGTATGTTTGCTAAGAAAACCCCGAATGGGGTCATGAAGAATCAAACATGAGTGAAAAACAACAGCAAAAAGGCTTCACAAGCACATACCAAACCCAGCCCACAAGGAGGCCTGTCCTCATGCCTGCTGTCTGTGTCACCAGACACTAGAAGGGGCCTAGGCGCTTCTAATTTCCTCTGTGTGGCCATAGTCCTGTTTGAGGGACACCAAGAAAGTCTTCCTTCCCACCTCAAGCTATCTCCTACACCTGCTTTTCCCCAAAATGCTCAAAATGACTTCATGACAGACGGTGTGGCAAAGAGAATAGAGTACTGGACTTGACTTCAGGAAGTCCTGGGTCCATATCTCTAGGTTCAAATCTTACCTCTGACACTTACAAGCTACATGACCATAGGTAAGTCACTTGGTTTTTATTTCATCTATAAAAAGGGGTTTATACTACTTGCAGGGCCTAACTGATCATGTCATTGTCGGGTTCATATGAGACAATGTAGGCTCATAAGTTCACAGATTTACAGCTGGAGGGGACATTAGAGGTTATCTGAAACTTGTCATTTTACAGATGGGGAAACTGAGGCCCAGAGAGAATAGGGAGCTTGCCTGACGTCTCACACACACACAGCTCTGGGGTTTCACATCCTGGGCATAGTCATACATCAAGAACTGGAAAGGACCTCAGGAGGAACCTAGTCCAATCCCTTCATTTTACAAATGAGGAAACTGAGGCCCAGACAGCTGAAGTATCTTGGCCAAGGTCATACAGGTAATAAGTATCAAAGGCAGGTCTTCTCACTCCAAATCCACTATTCTTTCTACTGCAACTATGCTCTATGGGAAACAGTATATAAGTGCCAGCTATTATAATTATGGACTATTAAAAAGCGAATACTCCCGGAAACGCCTTCTCAGGCATTAGCTCTTTTATGTTAATTAGTTTCTCTTCAGCCTCACAGCACCTGAAAGGAAAATTTTTATAGGTAGGTGATGGGGAGGTGAATAGATCCAGAGCATAAGGCACTCCTTGGGAAGAGCAGGCCTGATTGTGGGTCTCCGGGCAGTTAAAAGATGAAAAAGATGGAGTCAGGAAGACCTGAGTTCAAATTAGGCTTCAGATTCTTTCTAGGAAAATCACTTAACTCCTGTCTGCCTCAGTTTCCTCATGTATAAAATGGGGATAACAATAGTACCTCCCTCCCAGGGTTGATGTGAGGATCAAATGAGATAATATTTGTAAAGCACTTTGCAAAACTTAAATCACTGCGTAAGTACTTGTTATTGTTATTATTGTTATCATGTGGCCACTGGTTCCATAAGAAGGATGGGGGGAAAGGATGAAAGGAAAAACTTGGCCTATCTTATGTTTGGGCTCTGTCACTGGAGTTCCAACAAGAATAAATTACTTTGTTTTCTCACCAGGTCCTAGGTTTAAAAACTTTTTATCATTTATCTCAGCTTGCTTCCTCTCAGGACCTTGGCCTGTGGACCCAGGCTAATTGTGCAAGCCTAGCTTAGGGCGTCTCTTTCATCTTTTGCACGGACAGCTGTTATCAAAAGCAAAAGTATTGAGGCCTGAGTTGCTGGTGTGCTAATCTCCCAGAGCTAGAAGGAAACTGAACATTTTAGAAGACAAAAACAATGTAGAGAGATTAAAGGCCTACAACCTTAACACTTCAAAAGACCTATTATGATTTCCTTTATGAGGGATACCTGCCCCTGAGGCAAACTGTGACCCCTTTACACCTAGCAGAGGGTCTTTGTCATTTGCTGTGGGCAATGAGATTCCTTAGCAAGTGGCAAGCCTTCTGGTAAAGAGCCTCTCTGAATTTCCTTAGGTTGGCCCTTAAAAGGTAGACACAGAGTTCATCACCATATGTGAAGTCTTTCCAGCTTGGCAGAACTGGTCATGTCATAGCTTGTTCTGCCTTCAAGTGACCACAGTCACCTCCCCCACTTAGAGTAGGACTCGAATGAACGTCAAACCAGGGCCAAAGTTAGCATAGGAAAGGGTAGAGAAGTTAGGAAGTGTGTCCTGGTCCATACAGCCAGTAACAGCCAGGACTCAGAATGGGGAATATGAACCCAGGTCTTTCTTCCTCAGTCCGAGGCCAATACTCTTATCTGCTATGCCAGGGTGCCTTTGAAAGATATATATGTATGTGTGTGTGTGTACACACACACAGATACAGAGAGAGAGAGAGAGAGAGAGAGAGAGAGTCTACTCTGTCCTCCACATTGCTGTTAATTTTCCTAAAGTGCAGAGTATTTATGACCCAACTAGAGAGAGCATTATGAGATGTAAAATGGGTAATTTTGATTATATTAAATTTAAAAGGTTTTGCCAAACAAAACCAATGTAGCCAAAATTAGAAGGAAACCAGAAAGCTGGGGGGAATTTTTTTTTTTTTACAGCCAGTGTTTATAGGTATCAGTTCTTAAACACATGGAGAACCAAGTCAAATTTATTTATTTATTTTTAATTTTAAATAATATTTTATTTTTTCCCAGTTACATGTAAAAACAACTTTTAACATTTGGGGGGGGGCTAAATACTTTTATATTTTAAAATTTTTTTAACATTTTTATGGGAAATTTTGAGTTCCAAATTCTATTGATCCTTCCCCTCTCCCTTTCCTTAGATGATAAGCAGTCAGATACAGGTTATATATTAACATTCATTTTTTTCAAATTTTTTGAGTTCCAAATTTTCTTCTAACCTCTCCCCTCCCCAAGACAGTAAGCAATTTGATATAGGTTATACATGTGCAATCATGCAAAACATATTTCCACATTAGTCATATTGTGAAAGAAAACACAGACCTAAAAGAAAAAAAAACCTCCACAAAAAATAAAGTGAAAAATGGTATGCTTCAATCTGAATTCAGACTCCATTAGTTCTGTTTTTGGATGTGGATAACATTTTTCATTATGAGTCCTTTGAAATTGTCTTGGATCTTTGTATGTCTGAGAATAAGTAAGTCATTCAAAACAGAGTCAAATTAATAAGAATTTAAGTCATTCCCCAATAGATAAATGGTCCAAGGGTATGAATAAATAGTTTTCAGATGAAGAAATCAAAGCTATCTATAGTTATATAAAAAATACTCTAAATCGCTATTGATTAGAGGAATGCAGATTAAAACAGCTGTGAAGTACCACCTCATACCCATCAAATTAGCTAATATGACAGAAAAGAAAAATGATAAATGCTGGAGGGAATGTGAGAAAATTGGGACACTAATGCACTGTTGGTGGAGTTGTGAACTGATCCAAGCATTCTGGAGAGAATTTTGGAACTATGCTCAAGGGGCTATGAATCTGTGTATACCCTTTGACCCAGCAATGCCACTACTAGGTCTATAGCCCAAAGAGATTAAAAAAGAAAAAAGGAAAAGGATCTATTTGTATGAAAATATTTGTAGCAGCTCTTTTTGTGGTGCCAAGGAATTGGAATTTGATGGAATGCCTATCAAATGGGGGAATGGCTGAACAAGTTGTGGTATCTGACTGTGATGGAACACTAGTGTGCTAATAACAAATGATAACAGGATGCTTTAAGTAAAACCTGGAAAGACTTACATCAACTGATGCAGAATGAAGTGAGCAGAACCAGGAGAACATTGTACACAGTAACAGTAATATTGTGCAGTGATCAGCTGTGAATGACTTAGCTCTTCTCAGCGATACAATGATCCAAGACAATTCCAAAGGACTCATGATGAAAAATTCTGTCCATACCCAAAGAAAGAATTGATGGAGTCTGAATGCAGATCAAAGCATGCTAGTTTTCACTTTTTTTGTTTTGTTGATTTGGGGGGGGTCTATTTCCTTTCACAACATGACTGATATGGAAATGTGTTTTGTATGATTGCACATATATCAAATTGCTTGCTGTCTCCGGAATGGGGGAGGGAAGGGAGAGAATTTGGAACTCAACATTTTTAAAAAGCAAATGTTAAAATTGTTTTCACATGTAATTGGAAAAAAATATTTTGTAAAGTAAGGTACAAGATATATAGTTGTAGTCATATCTATATATCTGCATACAGATAGATATATAGAGTCTATGTGTAGATATACCTATATATGTCTATACAGATATATATATATATATATATATATATATATATATATATATCCTGAAAAATAAGGATTCACAATAATCAAATCAACACTGCTATTCCTAGAAGTTATGAATCAGTTGTTTTATCACTCCAATCACCATTCCCTCTGACTTTTCTGTCCCAAACATTCCTTCCAGGTCACTACTCCTCTATATATGTTGTCTTCCTTTATTAGAATGTAAGTTCTTAGAGGAAGGGACAGTCTTGCCTGCTTATATTTGTACCCCCAGAGCACAGCAGAGTGCTTAGCACAGAGTAAGCACTTAATAAATTATTTTTGATTAATTTAATTTTAATTAAATTAATTATTCATTAATATTGCATATGAGGAATAAGGTCAATGTATTGAGCCTTCACCTGCTTTCCTAATCAGAATAGGCTTGCTTGCATTTCCTTTGTTCTTACAGCTCTTTCCAAATAATAACTACCGTTTATTTAGCCCTTTACATACATTATCTTGTGTGATCTCCACAACAATCCTGGGAGGTTAGTGCTACAGGCTTTGTTATGCCTAGTTTACTTTGACTAGATTTGTGAGTCATGCTACTTCTACTACCCTATGCTGATGGGCACCTGCTTCGCAACTTAGATTCTTGCCTGGGTCACTGACAGGGCCTAGAGTTACAAAGCCACTATGAGTCAGAGGTGGAACTTGAACTTAGGTCTTCCTGACCCTGAGACCAACCCTCTTTTCATTATGACTCACAACCTCTGATATATTAACTCTATTTTACAAATGAGGAATGAGGCTAAATGACCTGCCCAATGTCATGTAGCTAGAAAGTGCCTGAAGCAGGATTCAAACCCATGTTTTCCTAACCCTAAGGCTAACCTTTGGCCCACTACACCATGGCTGTCTCCAGACAAAGAAGTCTGTCTAAAGAATGCCCAATTACTTGACGTCCACAGAAGACAAGGTCCTGTAGAAAAGCAACATCAGCATTTTCTTCTTTATGACCCATCATTTGATGGTGAAAGGACCCATTGAAGGAAGACTGGAGTAAATTTATTTATTTTTATGAAAAGCCTGATGCAGAGGCTATAAATTTCTGAGCTGAGGCAATGAAGCCGGGCAGTGAAAGATTTATGGTGCAGGAAGGGTGCTGTTTATGGCACTGTTGGCTTTCAAAGGGTTACTAGCCCATCTATCCTGAAATTAACTGTCACTTCCCATTGATTTTCACCTGGTACTCAATTTTCTTTTCAGCATGGCCCAGTGGGATTGAGTTAAAAAGCCAGGAAGGTTTATGTGTGAAACTAAGGGACCCAAACTCTGTTCTCCATCTGAAGGGACAAGGCCTGGTCACAAGCTCTATGAGGGCAGAAACTTTTTATTACAGATAGTATCTGCCAAAGGGCCTTGCACATAGTAATAATAATTACCCCAATTCCTATAACACTTCAAAGTTTGCATAACACTTTATATCAGGTGTTTCATTTGGGTTTCATTTGAGCCTCATAACTTTGTGAGGTACTTATTTCTTATATTTCAGAGTGGGAAATAGAGGCTCAACAAAGTGAAGCAATGGGGGCAGCTAGGTGGCGCAGTGGATAGAGCACCGGCTCTGGAGTCAGGAGGACCTGAGTTTAGATCTGGCCTCAGACCAAACACTTGACACCAGCTGTGTGACCCTGGGCAAGTCACTTAACCCCAGTTGCCTAAAAACAAAAAACAAACAACAAAAAAAGTTAAGCAACTTGCCCCTGGCCAGAGGGATAGTGAAGTATCCGAGGCAGAATTTGAACTCAGATCTTCCTGATGCCAAGCCCAGTACTCTATCCATTGTGCCATGGGCCTTCTCTAGTAGGTACTTGATAAATGTTGTATCAAATGGTGATATTTTAATCTCCTTGAATTGAGAGATGATTGTAATTTCATGTTAAGGAAATGGTTGGCATGGAGCAAACACTGTTTATTAGTAGCTCTGGTGAGCACAATGTAAGACAGAAGCTTTGAAAAGTGTTCCACATTTGGCTTGAGATGTTCCAGAAAGACTACCTTATATGCTGAATTCATTGAAGAGGTGGCTCAGTATAGTAAAGAGAATAGGATGCTACTGGGAAAGGAGATAGAAGATGGTATAAACTACATTTCATTGAATGCAGGAGATATCCTTGAGATCCTCTAGGCACATTCAAGTATTTAGGAAACAGGTGAATAGATTTGAGTCCCTGATTGAACTGGGATTTCCACAACCACGAGTGCCTCAAGGCACTAGTTAATGGGAGAGTTGTTGACGTTTCTTGGAGCCATTGAGTGGCTGGGCCACCACTTGAGTAGATCACTAAGGGCTGGTCCCGCCACTGGTGTGGGGTGGGGAAGTGGGTCCAGGGAAAAGGCAAAGGCCTTGGGACTTTGGAGGTTAGAAGAGAGAGGGAAGAAGATAGGCTGCGTCTCTGTTTATCCATGTCCACAATGGTAGACCAGAAAAGGGCCATCGGGGTGTAGAAATGAGGGAATGAAAGAGAAAAAATAAGTTGTCCCACTGAATTGTCTTCTGTGCAGCCACTGCCTCCCCTAAGATGAGCCTCTGGCATCCTATAGTAACTGTTTCTCTCTCTGTGTGAAAAAAAAAAATCCTAGTTATACCTCTGCTTAGTAATGAGAGAATGGTTGCTGAGAGTCAATGAAGTGAGTGTTGGGGAAAGACTGACAAAGAAGACTGGGACTATGATTTCCTTGAGAGCAGGACCTGTATTTTGCCCTTTTCTTGGTATTGTTGCTCAGCACAATATCTAGGTGACTAATGAATGCTAGTTGACTGAAGGGCAGAGCACATACATGGAAGCTTGGTGTTTGCTTGGTAATAGGAATTCCTAACTAACTTCCCTACTCTGGTATGTGTAGGTGAGGGGGGCAGGGCAGTGTTCATGGATGCCATTGTTATTCTGGGGGTGGATCTATAGCCAATGCTCCTCCATGTGGCTTTTGAAATCCTTCCTAGTCTGGCTCCAACTTCCTTCCATTATACATTGCTCCCCTTCCCCGATCTCTTCCGTTTAGCCAAACTGGCCTTTTCTTTGTTCATCACGCATGGCACTCTGTCTCCCACCTCCGTGACTTTTCAATGGCAATCCCCCATGCATGAAATTCACTCAGGTGAGGAAAGAAAGCGTTCATATGCTACCTAGAATCCCCTCTTCCTTAAGATACAGTTCAGGCCCTACCTTTCCAAATTCCTTCCCCCCCAACTGCTAGCTCCCCTTTTCACTAACTAACTTTTATTTAACGATCTTGTATTTCTTTTGGATTTGCTTCACACATACTGATTCTGTGTATACTTATATACATGTACTTCTTTTTTTTTTAAATTTTTATTTAAATTTTTTAATTTTTTCCATATGCTTTTGAGTTGAAAATTTTTCTCCCTTTTCCTCCCCCCCACCCTCCCCAAGACGGTGCACAATCTGATATAGGCTTTACATTTACATACCCATTAAACATATAATATACATGTACTTCTATGTACCTGTTGTCTCCCCAGGGGGAAAAAATTCTCCTTGAGAGTAGGGATTGTTTCATTGTTTGTCTATATCCCCATTGGCCAGCACAGTGTCTGGCATATTGTAGGTGCTTAATAAATGCTTGTTGATGATTGACCTGTACTTCATTAACTGCTCCAGCTGAGCTTACTTTCACTTTCTCTTGCTAAGGAAGACTGTGGATCTAAACACTGGGAATGAAAAACAAAGTGTGATTCTCAGTTTTGCCTCCTTCCCCTTTTCCACTGCCCTTCTCCTGCCTCAGACATTGCTTCTCAGACACACTGGGAAATTCCAAATTTTAAAGTTCAATTGCTTTTTAATTATCTCCACAATGGCACGACTAAAATGCCTTTAGCCTAGACTTCCTCTGATGTTGCTTTCCAAAACTGACTAATGGGTAAATTTTTGTTGAATTGAGTTGGCTCATATTTCCATTTCTAACAAAGCAAGACTTGACCTGATAAGTTGTAACTTGAGAGAATAATTTTCCAATGCAATCACAAACTGAAAACTAGAGACTTCAAACAAGAATTTGAACCCAGGTCCTTTGCCTCCAAATCTAACACTCTTTGTACCATACCAAGCCATCCAGGCAAAGATATACGCCAGGCAGTTAGGTGGCAATGCAGAAGAAGAGTCCAGGAAAGAGATGAGAACTAGCATTTTCTTAAACAAACAAATAAATGGGAAAAGTTTAGCAAGCCCAGAAAAATGCTAATTTTCCTTCCAGTTCATCTTGTTCTGAGGGAGGTGGCATTTCCATAAGTGCCCTTTTCAGTGTGATGGGATTTCTTCAATTGCCTTCTTTATCCAGTGGCATTTTGGCAAAAGGATTGCTTTTCACTGTAGTGGCATTTCTGAAATAGTTGTGTGCGGCACTCTTTGTTATTTGTCTTCGAAATAGTGGGTTTGCAAAAAAAGATTCCTGCTTTCAGTTTTTTAAAATAACACATTTCAGCAGAAGCCTGGGAGGGTTCCCATAGTTCTTTGAAGCACATGAAAAGGAGACCAGCTTGCCTAGCCTAATTCATACTATAGTGGTGGGGTTTCTTAAACAAGCTTACTCATTAAAGCCTGTGTATACTGAAAAACTGCTTGCAATTGGTGCGACTAGTCAGGTGGGCCCATGATTTCCTGGCCAAAGATGGGAAAGTGGGAGGAAGAGTTCACCTCTGGAATAGGTGAGTTATGTACAACCTTTTATCAATCAATCAACAAGCGTATTTGTCAGAAGTGTGCAAATCCCTGGCATTACAGAAACAAAAAATAAGACATTCTCTGCCCTCAAGGGGTTTACAATCTACCAGGAAGACAGAAGGTACACATAAATGCATATAGACAATAAATTGGAGAGGCAATGAGCGGAAATGGGTAGAGCTCTGACCTCTGAGTTCAAGAGACAGCTGGATTCAAGTCCTGCCTACGTTGAGTTAAATTCCTGCCTCAGACAATTATTAGTTGTGTAACCCTGGACAATTCTCTTGATCTCCCAATGTCTCAGCCAACTCTCTTAAGACTGCAAATCGAAGAGTCAGAGCTGATCTGCATTAGTAAAGGGAGTTTCAACATTAGAAATTCCTTCACCAATGGAATCATAGGTCTAAGGCAAAAACAAAAACAAAAACAAAAACACAAGGCAAAGAGAGAGGGGAGAAGGGAATGGAGAGGCACCAACAGCTTTAAGATTGACGCTAAATAAAGATGATTTTTTTTTCTGAGATCATTTGGAACTATTAATAGTGGTTTGTTAGATACTAAATCTGATGACATTTTATCATTCTTCATCCTTCTCAACCTCTCTGTGACATTTGACACTGTTGGTCACCCTCTCCTCCTGGATACCCTTTCTTCTGGGTTTTTATGACACTGAGGTCTCTTGGTTTTCCTCCTACCTGCCTGACTGATCCTTCTTGGTCTGCTTTGCTAGCTCATCATCTCCATGTCATGCCTCCTAACTATGGGTATACTCCAAGGCTCTATCTTTTTTTTTTTTCTGAGGATGGATCTCATGGATTCACTTGTCATTTCTAAGAAGATGATTCCTAGAATTGTGTATCTATCTCTAACATCCCTCTTGGGCTCCAGTCTTTTATTGCCAAATACCTATTGGATAGTTCAAACTGGATGGCAGTCCATAAAGCAGTCAACAAATGTTTATTAATGCCTACTATATTTCAGGCATTGTGCTAAGTACGACTCCCTGCCAAAAAAAGGCAAAAATTCGTTCCCTTCAAGGAGCTCATAGTCTAATGAGGGAGACAGCATGCAAAAGAGATCTGAAAAGCGAGGGGAATGGGAGGAAATGGTGGGGGGAAACTCATATATGGTGACAAACTCTGGAGATTCAGAGCACAAGTAGGAGGGGAATGAAGGATGACAGGCCTGAACCTGTCCTCCAAATGGAGGACCAAGGAGGAACTCAACAATTGGAGATGAGGGCCAAATGATGAAGGCATATTCCAGGGTAAAAGGCAGTTGAGACATGGTGGTAAAGTCTTACAGGCAGACTCACCATGTCCAAAATAGAACTCAACTTTACCCTAAATCTATCTGTTTTCTAAACTTTACATTTCTGTTGAGGATACCACCATTCTTCCAGGCACTTTGGCTCTACATATCCAATCAGTTGCCAAGACTTGTTTCTCTCTCTGTTAATATCACACAATGACCATCTTTGTTCAAGGCTTCATTACCACTCACCTAGACTCTTGAAGGATCCTCCTAATTAGTCACCCTGCCCCAAGTCTCTCCCTCTCCAATTTACCCACCACAGCTTCCAAAGGGATTTTCTGAAAGAGCAGATCCGACCATTCACCCTACCCCCTACTCAATAAACTCCAGTGACTCACTATCAACTCTAGGATCAAATATTCTGGCAGCTAAGTGGCACAGTGGGTAGAGTGCCAGACCTTCTATTTCCTTACCAAGATCATACAAAGTAACAGAGGAAAAGTTAGTAAAGATGATGGTGCTCTCCACGGGCTAAATAAGGTTCATTAGGTTACAAAAGGAGCCCCTCAAAACGTATCTCTTTTAATTCTTTCACACCCTAAAATCTCAAAGTTGACAAGAGATTTAACCGTAGTCAAGAGTAACCCCAATGTTCCTTCCTTCACTAGTGCCAGAGCTATGGCAGTGGGGATGGGCTAGTCCCATTGAGGATAATTCAAAAGGGAGACATGCTGCTGAGTCAGGCAAGAGGAATTGTGGGGACTGAGGCCCAGACCAGTTACCAGTAACTGCCTATCAGCATGCCTTCCAAGTTGGAAAAGGAGAGGCACAATTCCCTATCCAGCATTATCTACTACGCATTTTTCGGTCTCTGTGGCCACTGCCCTTTGTTCCTGAGCTCTAACATTTCCCACCCAGCTGCACACCTTCTCTATCATGCCCTTTCCTTGAGTACCTTCCCTCTCCCTTTTCAATTTCCTTTTGGATGTTGTCTTTGTGAAACAGGTTGCAAGTTTCATGAGGACTTTCTTTTTCATAATTATATCCTCAGTGCTTAGCATAGTGCCTGGCACATAGTAGGTTCTTAATAATTTTTTTTTGCCTTTTTTTTTTTGGTGAGGCATTTGGGGTTAAGTGACTTGCCCAGGGTCACACAGCTAGTAAGTTTCAAGTATCTGAGGCCAGATTTGAATCCAGGTCCTCCTGACTCCAAGGCCAGAGCTCTATCTACTGTACTACCTAGCTGCCCCCAGTAAATGTTTATTTACTGACTGACTGTTTACTGGCTACAGTGGGTTTGGAGACTTCCTCACCAACCTGGGGATACAGTTCTTGGGATTCTGTCCATGTGTTGAAATTCAGAGTTAAACTGGGGTAGTAGCATAATTTAGTGGTAAAAGTAAGGAATTTGTAGTTGGGGGACCTCGGTTTGAACCCCGGCTCTGCCACTTATGAACTGTGTGGTCTTGGGCAAGATTGGTGACCTCTCTGTCCTCAGTTTACTTCTTTACAAAGAAGGCGGTTGAATGAAATGAGGTCTTATTAAACTCTAGATCTGTGATCCATTTCTGGCCAATATATTCATGTAAGTTGACCAGGAAGTTTGGTATCAGCTAAGCTAAGAATATGTGAGCAGAGATACCCAGATCCCCAGCCAAATGTGCCTTTCCTGAGACATTGCAGTTATCAATCAGGTCAGGGCTAGAGCCTGTGGAAATTAGTGAGAACTCTTTTATCTCAGGGTTAAGCCAGGTGCCTGTTAGATAGAAAACAGCAGGTGTTCCAGGGTAATTCCAAATTTCCCATTGAAAGCAAATAAAAAAAACCAACAACTACTAAATTTCCCAGTAGGTCCTCTTGAGTTGGCTGCAATCCTCTGATGCCTATCACCTAAGATAGCAAAGATATTAGACTAGGCTGATGCACTAGAACAAAAAGAATGGGAAAGGGCATTCCGTCCCATGACCTCTGCTCCATCCTGAGCAACTGAACTTGTGGGAATCCAGATGCGTAGTCCTGGACTGGAGGTTATGAGGGTTAGAGTAAGGGAAGAGGGACAGAATAGAAAAGAGAATGGTCCCTAAGGGAAGAGAGGAAATAGGGCCAGAAGGTCTTTCTTCCTCTAGAAAACACTGCCCCACATAGGACAGTCTATTCCCAGAGGACACCAGCAAAACAGTATGGCAATGGGGCCAACACAGCCCTGAGAGCCTAGCCTGAAAGAAGGATCTGTCTAGATGTTCAGATGGGGTCTTAATGGCTGAAATGAAATGGAACTCCCCAGCTTGTGGCCTAAAGTCAAGAAGGCTTCCTCTCTACAGGATGCTGCATGTGTATGTGCTATTTCTGCATGAATCCATGGGGGAAAATGCTTCTTTTGAACATGTTGACTTTTCTAGGCTTGACAGAGCACATCTGGTAGTTGCTAACATGTCATAGGGTAGCCTGGACACAGCTGGCTGCCCAAAACCCCTCATAATGTGTTTGTTTTCTCCCAAAAATAAAAAAAAGGGCCGTCATGTCCATGACTTTGCATTACTTTGTGGAACTTATAAAGGGAAGATTTCAGAAATCATTTATTTCCTCATAAGAGCTTTGTCTACAAATAAATGGCCACTAAGTTAACAGTGGAGGTTTGACAAAGACCTCATGGCTCAAATGATGAGGTTTCCATGGCCATGACTAATGAGTCAAGGATTACATGGCACATATTCTCACTCAATTGTTTTTCTATCAAAATACTAATATTCATTGAAACAGAAAAGCAAAACTTTACTCATTTGGTAAAAATAGAGCAAAATTTAAAGAAAAACCAAACACCTAGTTTTGCTGCTCACTAACATTTAGCTGTTTACAAGAAATATTTCATATCATCCTGGGTTTTCCCTCAAACTTAGATAGAACTACATTACTGATTTACCTGAAATCTTCCTTTGTGTCCAAAGCTTTCCTTCAGTTCCAAATCCCTAAACCAACTTCGCCAGAGGTTAAAATCTCTGCAAGCCTCCTGGCTGCTTTAGGTTTCCTCTACTTGAATCTTTATTCTAGCAGGAAATGTCATAAACTTTAATTCCTACAATTTATCAGAGAAAAAGCCTCATTTGACATTTCTAGAGCTTTGTTCTTCCCTTGCTTCCACCACTCTATATGGCCTAAAAAAGGGAGGGGAGGTGGATACGCATGCATAAATACACTGTGCCTTCTCTCTGCTGATTGTCTTCAAAGGTATTTTCATGTTCTTTCTTCTACCCGACTGTGAACTCTTGGAGGGCAGGGGTTATTTTTACCTTTCTTTCTATTCCCAGAATGTATCACAGTGTCTGGCATACAGTAGCAGCTTAATTAATGCTTATTGGCTAATTGGTCTCTGTAGAAACTCTTTGATGGACCTTTTCTCATCAATCAACAAGCATTTATTCATCACCCTCTCTGGGCCATATACTCTGCTGGGTCTGAGATTTGCTGTTGTTATTAAGTCTTTTTTAGTTGTGTCCAACTCTTCATGACCCCATTTAGGGTTTTCTTGGCAAAGATATTTGCCTTTGCCTTTTCAAGCTCATTTTACAGACGAGGAAACTGAAGCAAACAGGGATAAGTGACTTGCCCAGGGATTCACAGCTAGTAAGTGTCCGAAGTTGGATTTGAACTTGGGTCTTCTTGACTCTAGGCCCGGCACTCTACCCACTGTGCCGCCTAGGTACCTTAGGTCTGAGGGTACAAAGACAAAAATGAGACATATATAAGTATATGCAACATATATAAAAATTAATGCAAGGTAATTTATAGTGGGGTGAGGCGAGGAGGGAAGACAGTAACAGCTGGGGTGTGTGTGGGAAGTATCAAGAAAGGCCTAATGCAGAATACCATTCGAGCTGAAAAAAAAGCTTTGCTTGGGGCAGCTAGGTAGCACAGTGGATAGAGCTCTGGCCTTGGAGTCAGGAGTACCAGAGTTCAAATCCAGCCTCAGACACTTGACACTTACGAGCTGTGTGACCCTGGGCAAGTCACTTAACCCCATTGCCCAGTCAAAAAAAAAAAAAAGCTATGCTTTTTCAGAGTTGTAGATGAGGCCAGTGCATTTCAAATCTCAATTACTTAGAAGTTTGGGAAAGTCTCAATGCCAATAGCTATACAGTAGTATTAATATCTTTCCTGGCAGGATATGATTCTGATTCTGGGACAGATCTTCATATATTTGAAGGTTTTTTCCTACTTATCTGTTCAAGATCTTTCTTTGATCCTTTCCTCTGGCATGTAGCCCCTCCCTGCAGAGACACTGACATAGAGACTTGTATGGTTGAGGGGGTGAGCCAACATTTCTGAATTTTTACCCAGAATGCCCCAAGTTTCTGGGGCTCTTGTCCCTAGAGAAGAACTTTCCTCCTTCTGGGAAGCCACTGCTTCCCTGGAGAAGGGACCATTCACTTCTCACTGCTTTCCTTGGGAAGAGACTGGTCAGACCGATCTGACCATTCCCTTCTTCTCTCCTCTCTAATCAAGGTGGGGAGGGAAGAGTTTCACCTCCCAGTTACAGCCACTTGTAGCCTTTAAATGAAGAAACTTTCAAATATTTATTTGCTTACAATAACAATAATATCTATCATTTATGAAGTACTTTAATTTTTGTGCAGCATTTTTATAAATAATGACTAATTTGATCCTCACAATAACCCTACCAGGCAGGTGCTATTAGTATCATCTCCATTTTACAGATGGGAAAACTGTGGTAAACAGAGATTTCATGACAACTAGCAAGTACCTGAGGCCAGAGTTGAACTCAGGTCTTTTGAACTCTAGGCCCCTCACCCTGTCCACCGTGCCACCTAGCTGATTTTAAAAGAAATGGGGTGAGGGAAGCTATGTGGTGGAGTAGATAGAATAGTGGATAGACCCTGGAGTCAGGAGGACCTGAGTTCAAATCTGACCTCATTACTTCCTAGCTGCATGACCTTGGGCAAGTCACTTAACCCTCATTGCCTGAAAAAAAAAATAAAAGAAAGGGGGTAAGAAAAGCAGTTAAGCAAAACCGAACAACATTATTCCCCTTAATGTTAATGCTTTTCCTCTGCTGCATTTTGTTTAGTCATTTTTCAGTCATGTCTGACTCCTTGTGACACCACTTGGGGTTTTCTTGGTAAAGATACTGGAGTGGTTTGTCATTTCGTTCTCCAGTTCATTTCATAGATGAGGAAACTGAGACAAACAAGGTTAAATGACTTGCCCAGGGTCACACAGCTAGTAAGTGTCTAAGACCGCATTTGAACTCGGGTCTTCTGGATTCCAGGCCTAGCACTTTATCTACTGTGCCACCCAGAAGATTATCTTCTATGTATCCTGGGGAGATATATATATATATATATATATATATATATATATATATATATATATATATATATATATATACACACATAGCTGTTTTCATATTGTTTCTTCCGTTAAACATGGTAGCTCCCTGAGAGCACAGACTGCTTTTTTAGCCTTTCTTTGTACTCCTAGTTATTCGCACAGTTCACATACATAGTAAGTGCTTAATAAATGCTTGTAGACTGGCATTATATACATTATTCATCCCCATAGCTCCCACTTCTGAAAAGAAGAGAGGGAGGTATAAATTCTCAATTCTTCTCAGGGTCTAAGCTTGGTGAATAGGATTTCACAGTGTTCAGTTTTGTCTTTTTTTTTTCCCTCTAAAACCCTTCAATTTTACTGATGAGGAGACTGAGGCCCACGTACCCACTGGCCAAGCTCACACAGGTTTCCTAACTCTCACTCAGGCCACGGCCCTTTCTTGTTCACCATGTTACCTCCTACCCAGACCTAATGTCTAGATCTTCACATGGAGCCGGTAATCACAGGCGAGAGTCTGTTTTGGTCTCCTGGTGCCAGCCACAGACACCTCTTTGACCCACAGCCAGCACTGTAAGGCTGAGGAGCATTCCTTTCCAGCTCAGCTCATCCTTGGCACCCGTCCCCATGAGGGAGGCTAAGTGCTGAGGGAAGAGCTGGGCAGAGACTGCTTCAGCCTCCCCGGCCTTCAGGGTGGGCTCTGGTGGGAGGGAAGCCGCTACTGTGGTTTAAAGATGCTAGTTAAAGTCCTCCTCCTGGCTTTTATTTCTTCCCTAGGCCTCCAGAGGGATCTCAATTTATTCCAACTCCCTCTTTCCACCCAAGGGACTGGGTGAGGTTTCTCCATTCTTAAAGCCTTTTGCATATTTCCAACTGCCCTTTTTCTACTCAGCAAGAATAATGATTGATAGGGGCAGCTAGGTGGTGCAGTGAGTAGAGCACTGGCCCTGAAGTCAGGAGGACCTGAGTTCAAATGCGGCCTCAGATCGAACACTTGACGTGTACTAGCTGTGTAACCTTGGGCAAGTCACTTAATCCCAATTAGCCTCACTTAAAAAAAAAAAAAAAGAATAATGATTAATGGACATCTCCAGAGACCACACTTTTATTTTCTAAGAGAGTTAAGCCACTCAGTTCTGGGGCTCTGCAAAACTCACATAACCAACTTAACATAGCTGTCCACAGACTATACTTTAATAAATCAATCAATAAACATTTATTAAGTGCCTACTGTGCGCCAGAAGGGCAGCTAGGCACATTGGATAGAGCTTTCAGGTCTGGAGTTAGGAAGATTCCTCTTCCTGAGTTCAAATCTGGCCTCAGACATTTACTAGCTGTGTGACCCTGGGCAAGTCACTTAACCCTGTTTGCTCCTCATCCAGAAAATGAGCTGGAGAAGGAAATGGTAAGCCACTCAAGAGTTGGACACATGTCAACAACAACAACTCCTTCTGCCTCCAGAAACTTAGGTGTCACACTGGGCCTGGAGTCAGGAAGACTTGAGTTCAAATCATGCCTCAGACGTTTACTAGCTATGTGACCCTGGGCAAGTCACTTAACCCTGTTTTCTTCCATTTCTTCATCTGTAAAATGAGCTGGATAAGGAAATGGCAAACCACTCCAGTATCTCTGCCAAGAAAACCCCAAATGGGGTAACAAAGAATTAGACACAAGTCAACAATAACTCATTCTGCCTCCAGAAACTTAGGTGTCACAGTGGGCCTGGAGTCAGAAAGACTTGAGTTTAAATCCAGTCTCAGACACTTGCTAGCTCTGTGACCCAAGCAAGCCATCTAACCTCTGTTGGTCTCAGTTTCCTCAAGTATAAAATAGGGACAATAATAGCTCTCAGGGTTGCTGTGAGGATCGAGATGATATTTGTAAAAGTATTTAGCAGTACCTGGCTGTGCTTGAGGGCAAGGACTGTATTTCTTTTTATTAATTTTATCCCCAGCCCTTAGCACAAGTGCCTGGCACATAATAGGCACTTAATAAATGTGTATGGGACCAGCACACACTAGGTATTTAATAAGTGCCTGCTGCCTTCCTTCTCTGTGAGGGATTGTATGCTAGGCACTGAAGACACAAGGAGACAAGAACGAAACAATTCTCCCCCCTCAGTACCTAGCCTGGACTCACAGACTCCCTCCTCGCCCTTGCTTCTCAGAATCCCTCATTTCCTTCAGACCCTCACCTCAAGCACCACCTTCTTTCTGTATGAGGCTCCTCCCCCCAAGCCCCCCAATTGCTTTGTATTTATTCAGTTTATATTTTCTATCTGCTTACATAAGTACTTGTGTCCTCCCACAGAATGCAAACTGAGAGTTAAACGGTTTCAGTTTTTGTCTTTGTATCACAACCGCCCGGCAAACAGTAGGCACTTAATGGTTGTTGATGGATAGATTGATCAAGAAACTTACATTCTATTAGAGAGGGTCCAAAAATACGACATAATACAAGGTAGTTTTAAGAGGGAAAGAAAGAGTGCTAATAACCAGGGGATCAGTAACGGCTTCAGGCAGGAGGTACCTGGGGGCCGCTCCAGCATCTCTGCCAAGAAAACCCCAAATGGGGTCATGAAGCGTGAGACATGACTGAAAACCAACTCAAGAACAGTAACAATACCTCCTGAGCTTGTGCCTTGAAGGCTGCAAAGGTGAGAAAGGAGCACATTCCTCAATTTGGGGATAAATTGTACAAAGGCCTGGAGGTAGGAAATGAAATTGCATGCCTAGAGAAGAGCTAGGAGGCCAGTTTGACAGGCATGGAGATCACGAAACCTGGTGTCCTGGGATGAGACAGACTGAACCCAGAGCTACTCTTGATAGGAGCTGTTTGGGACTGAGTTCTTCTGCCTCAAGATTCCCCATCTCGGTAGTGGGACTCACCTGCTTCTTACCTCCATGAAGAAGGATTGTAAATATCAATTAGACCGCGTCTCCAAGATACTTTGAACTCCACAGGGAAGCTGGAGACTACGTAATTACAAACTCACACTGTTATTTCTGCCCGTAATGTCGACTACTCATGGACAAGCAGTGAAACCTCAGCACCCTGGGGCTTCCTTCCTTCTGCAGTAAGTACACTTGTTCCAGCTTCCCCAGCGAGACTCCACGAAGCTATCGGTCCTATCAGAAAAGCCCCTAACTCGTAATACCTGTTTATTATTTTCTCCCCCAACAATCTATACAAGGTCTGCCAGACACATCTGGCCCAAAGATTTTTTTTTTGTTCTGTCTCGAAAAAACATTTCTGACCATATTGAAGTGAAATAGCGTCCCACTGGGGCCCATGATTTTAAGCAAATAAGAGCTACTGGAAGAGGGAGGAAAACTCTCCCAGCTGTGATAGAGGAAAATGGTTTTCCTTTGTGTTTATATGCAAACTTTCATCTGAACAGCTCAGAGCTCTCTGCAGGAATTCTCAGTGGATTAATCCTCCCCTACCCGACCCCCAGCCCCTGTTGTGATGGAGGCAGGGGACATCTTGGGGAGAAGGGAACAGAGAGCATTAGCCCCAAGGCTCTCTCAATAAGTTCCTGGTGAAACCCGGAATAGAACCCAGGATGTCTGGTTTGCAAGTCTCTGCTGTAACCGGAGACAACACATCCTTCCTGAAAACTGCAGCCCCACCAACAGTGGTGGGTTTTGTTCTTAACCCCTTCCTGCAAAGGCTCCAATCTGAGCAGAGCTGGAAACTTTGGAAGATTGTAGTAGGGAGTGGGAGAGAGGATTGGAAGACCAGGGGTTTTCCCCAAAAGCAATTATCTCTGTTGGTCTGGTAGTAACGGTTGGCCCCATGCTCCTTAGATTAAAGAGAAGTCTATCAGGGTCCTCATTCTCAGTGGACCAAGAATCTTAAAATATTAATTAGGGGAGAGGGAGAACCCAAGATCTTCTAGTGCCAATACTTCATTGGATAGAGCAGAGGAGGTAGAGTCAGAATGTTTGTTCAGTTCTGTCGGACTCTTCTTGGCAAAGATGCTGGAGTGGTTTGCCATTTCCTTCTCCAGCTCGTTTTTACAGAGGAGGAAACTGAGACAAAAAGGGTTAAATGACTTGTCCAAGGTCACACAGGTAGTAAAAGTCTGAGTCCAGATTTGACCTCAGATCTTCCTGACTCTGGGCCTGGCACTCTATCCCACCTAGTCCTTGGAGTCAGGAAAACCTGCATTCAATTCCTTCCTCCTCCACTTACTACTAGCTGTGTAACTAGCTGTGAGGAGCCTCACCCTCAGTTTCCTCATCTGTAAAATAATAATAGCACCTACTTTCCAAGATTGTTATGAGATCAGATGAGTTAACAAACCTTAAGAAGCTATACAAATGCTAGTTATAATCATAGAGATCTCATTTTACAGATGAGGAAACTGAGGCCTGGAGAGATAAGAGAACTAATTGAAAGTCACACAGCTAGATAATTCGGTGACACTAATTAAAATTGGGTCCTGACCTTGAAGCTTTCAGAGCACTGGTCATTTCACTCCTGGCCCATTATTAGTGTTGTGATTTGTGGTCTGAGTTTGCTATCATCTCGTTGTGGGGATGTCAAGAAGATGCCAAAAGAACACACTGGTCCTTTTACCAATTCAGGTTGCACCTCCTCTGCAACTTATGGTCCTAAAGAGTTTCCTGGGACAGCTTGGCGGTGCAGTGGATAGAGCACCAGCTCTGGAGTCGGGGGGACCTGAGTTCAAATCCAATCTCAGACTAAACACTTGACACTTACTAGCTGTGTGACCCTGGGCAAGTCACTTAACCCCAATTGCCTAAAAAAAAAAGCATTTCCTCGACCAGGGGTGTCATATTCAAAAAGGAACAAGGGCCACTAAACTGGACATAAGGATTCCTGCAGCCCACCTATTGACTTAGAAAAGCATAAATTATCATTGCATATGTTCTATTGTATTTTTATTTATTTTGTTAAATATTTCCCATTTACATTTTGGTCTGGTCCAATTTGCTCCTTCTCCTTAGGAAGCCTGGTGGCCCCTGCCAGACTCCATGCAGAAACCCTATCAGCTTTACTGTGGTTTAGAAGGCCTGGGTTTAAGTGGCCCTTCAGCTGGTCTCCCCAGGAGCAGAGGTTACAGGCATGTGCACCCTTGGCTAGTTATTCTTGCTAATAGACTTACTAGGAAAAAGAGAATGGCGCTGTTAAATGGGAAATTCTTTGTTCGGGCTTTCACCCTGATTAACGAGGCAAAGCTCAGGAAAAAGAGAATTAAAAGGAGTTTATTAAAAATTGCATCAAAGTAACATGCTAAGGGGCTGATCACTAGAGATCAGCAAGGGATTCAAGATGGAGCCAGCTTTTAATGATAACTTTTGTAGTGAGATAAAGACAATTTGGTTAGGTGGATGTCAGCAAAGGGGTTGGGCCTTAGCATCGCAATCTTCCCCAATTGCCTTATCATAAGGAAATAAGATTATTGATAAGAGGAATGGGCTTCTACATGTTGGCTATAAGGGTAGGGGACAGTCTGCTAGGTGCTGGATAACACATCGTACAAAAGTTGCAGTCTGGATAACACCTTCCCAAACAGAGCCTCACTCAACAGAGCTTCCCTGGCTCGGATTAACAAACAGAATTGGGAACAACTGGATCACTGAGTCAGCATAACTTTCAATAGCACGATAGAAAGAAAGGCCTTGGAGCCACAAAGTTATGGTATATAAATATAGCGGAATATGACTGTGCTGTGAGAAATGATGAAGGGGATAGTTTCAGGAAAAATTGGGAAGACTCATATGAACTGATGCAAAGTGAAGCGACCAGAACCAGGAGGACAATCCACATGGTTATAGCAATATTATAAAGATAATCAACTTTGAAAGACTTAGTAATTCTGATCAACTATAATTCCAAAGGACTCATTATGAAACTTGCTATCCACCTCCATGTAGAAAACAGATGTACTCAATGCAGATTGAATCCTTTTTCTTTTCTTCCTTTCTTTCTTCCTTCCTTCCTTTCTTTCTTTCTTTCTTCCTTTCTTTCTTTCTTTCTTTCTTTCTCTTTCTTTTTCTTCCTTCCTTCCTTCCTTCCTTCCTTCCTTCCTTCCTTCCTTCCTTCCTTCCTTCCTTCCTTCCTTCCTTCCTTCCTTCCTTCCTTCCTTCTTTCCTGCCTTCTCTTTTTTTCAGTATGACTAATGTAGAATTTTGTTATGCATAACTATACATACTTACTAGGGTCATTGTTTTTCTTGCCTTCTCTATGGGTGGAGAAGAAGAGGAGGAGAGAAATCAGAACTGAAAATAAAATAAAATTTAATTTAAAAAAATCCATTTGAAGGACCACTAGGTAGCATAGTAGATAGAGCACCTTACCTAGAGTGAAGAAGATTTGAGTTCAAATTCTACCTTAGACATATATCAATTATGTGCCTCTGAGCATGTCACTTAACCTCTCTCAGCCTCAGTCTCCTAATCTGTAAAGTGGGGACAATAATAGTACCTATGGTTGTTGGGAGGATTGAATGAAATAATATGTGTAAAACACTTTGCAAACAATGAAGTACTATATAAATGCTAGCTATTATCATGATTTAAAAAAGCAATTTGAGGGTGCCTTCCTCACCGTTTGTTTTAGAGCAAGTTAGGTGGTACAGTGGATAGCATGCTGGGCCTGGAGTCAGGAAGATCTGAGTTCAAATCCAGTCTCAGACATTTAGTAGCTGTGTGACCCTGGGCAAGTCACTTCACCCTGTTTGCCTCAGTTCCTCGTCCATAAAGTGAACCGGACAAGGAAACAGCAAACCACTCCAGTATCTTTGCCAAGAAAACCCCAGATGGGATCACAAAGAGTCAGACATGACCGAACAGTAACAAGCACATTTTATGTTCACACCCTAGGGACCAGAAGCACCGGTCATCACTCTCTCGGTCTTGCATATTTGTTTCGGGCTGTTTAGGGTCTGGGCGCTGGTTCAGAAACTAACCATTGCTGCTGGAGTTGCTTGGGATTCTGTCCAAGTCTTTCTCCCTGTGGAAGGATGCTGCTCTATTGACCTTTGCTAAGAAGTGATCTTTGCCGTGAATGATAAAAGGGGATCGGGGAGAGGGCCAGGAGTTCCACTATGCAAAGAATGCTCTATCTGTGACTGACTCTTATCAGGGGAGTTGAAAATTGTTGTTCCCAGCCTGTAACAGAACCATTCCGTAGAGAATGATGCCAGACTGAAAATGTGAGACAGGTAAATGACATCGTCTTCTGCAGCAGCCAATGGCTGCTTTAGGCTGCTTTGGATACTCAGCCAAGACGAACTTCCTTGCCAATTCCTTCAAGTGGCGGTATTTGTCTGATTCAGACAGGGGCTGGCGGGATGCATGCATTAGATGTAGCAATAGCTGGAGGCTGGGGCCCAGATGAGATGGCTTTTCAATAACTAGTTAGAAATGTATACAATAACGTTACAAAGACAAACATCTTTGAAAGACTTAAGAACTCTGATCAATGCAATAACCAACCATGATTCCACCTTCTCATCCCAATGGACTCGTGGTGCCAGATGAGACATGTTTTTTGGACACGGACAGTTCAGGAATCTGTTTTGCTTGATTATGTATATTTGTTACAAGGGCAAGATGGAAGGTAAAGAAAATAGAATATTTTGTTCCCTGAAAATGCATAATTTAAATTAAAATAAAATCAACATAGCATCATAAAAATAACTACTTAGGGTCTTTTAAAAAGCTGTCAGCTCCTTGATGTTGGTTTTTCTCCATCATATCTCTGTATTTCCCAACGCCCACCACTTAATGCTAGCTCTTCTACCAGGTGAAATGTCTTTGTTGATGTTACAAAATATCCTTTAATGTCAAGTTCAGTTGTCTGAAACAGGTTTAATGCTCTAGACCATCATCCTTTGCTGCTTGCCCTGTCTGATTTGTCTGTCCCTTCTGAAACTGTTTCTGCAAACATTTCTTTTATTCCAATATGCTAATTTTTCCTTTCCCTTTTCGTCCCCTTTCCTCTTTCTCCACCTCTAATGTCTCACCTGTGCCTGCTGAGACTTAGAAATAGATCCCTTGGTTGGCTTCTTTTGTGTTATTTCATTATAGGGCTGGAGGTGGAGAGAATGGTCCCAGCTAACATCCCACCACCTATAAGAAGTCTTTTCTTAGAGATTTTTTTTTTGTGAGGCAATTGGGGTTAAGTGACTTGCCCAGAGTCACACAGCTGGTAAGTCATCTTTCTGAAGCCAGATTTTAACTCAGGTCCTCAAGAAGTCTTTTCTGAACACTCTTAATGCTAATGCCAATCCTTCCCTCTGAGACTATCTCCAATTTATCCTGTCTATATCTTGTTTGTGCATATTTGTTTTCATGTTGTCTCCTCCTATTAGACTACGAGCTCTTTGAGGGTAGGGCCTGTCTTTTGCCTTTCTTTATATCTCCAGTGCTTAGCAAAGTTCCTAGCATGTAGTAGGTGCTTAACGAATGCTTACTGACAAATATTGAGAGCAACCCCATAATGGGCTAGTTTGTGGGGTGGGATGTAGCAGGTTCCTCAATTTGGAGGTCTTCAAACCACGACTAGATAACTGTATGTGGAGTTATTTTGGGAGGTTCTTATTTACATATAGGTTGGGTAGCCTTAATGTCCCTTGCTATATCATGTTGTAGCACCTCCTCTGGGGCCATGTGCCCGACTCACACTTACCATGGCAGGTTGAGTCCCCAGAGGGGCCATTACTCCTCTCCTCAGCATTCTAGGGGTAACACTGAGGGGTCCTGGCTTCTAACCCTGTTCATCAGGAATCCCATTAGTCTCTCTCATACCCACCAGCATGAGTTGAACTTCATTAGATTTTAGAAAGCATAGTGAGATTAGATGGTACAAAAGATTCCCCCCCAAACTGGGATGTACTCATCCCTTGTGCATACAACATCCCTGGGGAAAGTGGGCTCAACCTATAAAAATAGCAAGGTTCCAGAGGCCAGGTCCAGTGGATGCAGGTATGGATCCTGGTCACTGGTGGAACTTCTGACAGGATCTCTGGACCTCCCAAATTCACCAGGTCACCTGGGAACATCCATTTTGGAATATTCATTATTTTAAGATCAGAAAAGATAAACACAAAATAAATGAAGTTGCCATATACTCAAAGACCCAGAGTGGGTAAGCATGAGATAGGGCAGCCATCCTCCTCTCCACTCCACCACCAGCAGCTCAAAGAAATTCACAGCCACCAAAGAAAAGACACAGAGATTGGACAGAGATTGGCAGGTCAAACCTTTCATTCACTCAGTCCCAGCTCGGATACTCCTGACTCACTAGTTCTTCTGTCTCCACAGCCAGTTAGAAGACTTTTCATCATCACACAGTACCAATACTGAATCATCATGGCCAGAACCCCCAAGAATCCCCATGTGGTTGGATTAGAAATAAGCAGACAGCATCTGCACGTGATCTGAGGACTGAAACCAGGTAGGGAATAGATAGACAGATAGATAGATAGATAGATAGATAGATAGATAGATAGATAGATAGATAGATAGATAGATAGACAGACAGACAGACAGACAGACAGACAGACAGACAGACAGACAGACAGATAGATAGATAGATAGATAGATAGATAGATAGATAGATAGATAGATGTAGGTCTAGATATCTATATCTATATATTTGCATGCTTTAAAGACTGTCCCTCAACAGTTGGCCAGTCACCTGTCATATGAGATTCTATATCAGTCAGTGAGACAATAAACATTAAGTGTTTACTGTGTGTCAGATACTATGCTGGGGGTACATAGAAAGGCTAAGAACAGTCCCAGTTCTCAAGGAGCTCACAGGCTAATTACTGGGGGAGATAACGTGCAAACAACTATGTACAAATAAGACATATATAGGATAAATTGGAAATAATCAACAGAAGGAAGGCACTAGAAATTTTTCAGAGGAGTACTGGTGCTAACTTGTACTGACTTGTGACAGCCTATTGTTAAATCTTCCATGTGAGCATTTACACCTTGTAAATCTGTTTGATTTATTGTTTTGTTGATTATCTAGACCAGGGGTGGGCAAACTTTGTCTATAAAGGGCCAGAGAGTAAATATTTTTAGGCTTTATGGGCCAAGAGGCAAAACCGAGGATGTTGTACAAGTACTGATATAACAAGAAAGAAAAAAAATTTCCACAAATGTTTTGTTGATGAAATTCAAAATATAATAATAAATAAGTATAATGTTTAGTAATGCAAGTTCACTAATGAAAAGAATAGAATTCTTTTTCGGGGGGGATAATATTTCTCTTAATTGGGGTTTAAAGTTAATGTTCTCTATCATGAAAACAGATTGCAAATGTTCATCTGCTAATACTGATCTGTAATGAGATTTTACATGTTTCATCTTCAAAAATGTCTTTTCACATTGGGGCAGCTAGGTGGCACAGTGGATAGAGCACCGGCCCTGAAATCAGGAGGACCTGAGTTCAAATCCGGACTCAAACCAAACACTTCACACTTATTAGCTGTGTGACCTTGAGCAAGTCACTTAACCCCAATTGCCTAAAAAAAATTTTTTTAAGTCTTTTCACACAGATAGATACTGCCAAATACTAATACCTGAGCATATGATTTATATGAATTAATAGTCTTAAACAAGTTTCTTTTTTCTCTATATATTTCTTCAGCTGCTTTTTGTTAACTCACTATTGGAATGGCTTTCCTTGCTTGGCTAACAAATGAGCCACTCAGAAACCTACTTGGGCTGTAGTCTTTTTGCTGTTTTTTTAAAAAAAATTTTTCCAGGAAATTCTGCTGTAATGATATCTTCTGTTTTATTTATTTATTTTTTATTTTTCTGACCATTGCTTTCCTGTGGATATTGTAATTCATGTTTAGTCTGGTAATGTTGATCTAAATTGTATTCTTTTAGCATAGCTATAATGTCATTGCATAATAACCACAAATGCTTTGCCCTCTAATTTGGTAACAAAATAATCCACATAATTATTATTATAATATATGTTCCTTTAAAAAGCACAGTTGTGAAAAAAAAAGGCACAATTGTGCCTTAACAGCATGAATTCAAAGTCCACTTTTTTCTTCTTTTCTTGGTTTGACATGACGGGTATACACTAGTGCTGCATTCAATATGCCAACATATTTGGAAAACTCAACAGTGGCCACTGGGTTGGAAAAGATCAGTTTACTTCCCAGTCTAAAGAAGGGCAATGCCAAGGAATGTTCAAATTACTAAACAATTGCACTCATTTTACACTCCCGCAAGGTTATGCTTCAGATTCTACAAACTAGGCTTCAGCAATATGTGAACCAACAATTACATATAGAGCAGGCTGGTTTTCGAAGAGGCAGAGGAGCTACAGACCAAACTACCAACGTTTGCTGAATGATGAAGAAAGCAAGGGAATTCCAGAAAAACTTCTACTTCTTCTTCATTGATGACACTAAAGTCTTTGACTGTGGGGATCACAACTAAATGTGGCAAGTTCTCCAAGAGATGTGAGTACCAGGTCATCTTACTTATCTCTTGAGGAATTTATATATAAGCCAAGAAGCAACAGATACAACTGAACATGGAATAACTGATTGGTTTAAGATTGGAAAAGGTGTACAACAAGGCTGTATATTGTTACCTTATTTAATTAACTTACATGCCGAGTACATCATGTGAAATGCCAAGCTGGATGAATCAAAAGGTGGAATTAAGATTGCCAGGAGAAATATCAACAATCTCAGATACGCAGATGACACCACTCTGATGGCAGAAAGTGAAGCACCTTGAAGGTGAAGGAGGAAAAGTGTAAAAGCTGGCTTGAAGCTTAACATTAAAAAAAACAACTGAGATCTTGGCAACCGGTCCCATCACTTCCTGGCACATGGAGGGAGAAGAATTGGAAGAAGGGTCAAACTTTATATTCTTTGGCTCAAAGATTACTGCAGATGGTGACTGCAACCATGAAATTAAAAGATGCTTGCACCTTGGAAAGAAAAGCTATGGCAAATCTGGACAACATACTAAAACATTTGCCAAGGAGGGTCTATATAGTTTGAGCTGTGGTTTTTCCAGCAGCAATGTATGACTGTGAGAATTGGACTATAAGGAAAGCTGAGTGCCCCAGAATCAATGTTTTCAAATTGTGGTGCTGAGGAGACTTTTAAGAGTCCCTTGGACAAGGAGATGAAATCAGTCAATACTTAAAGGAATTAATCAAGCTGTTCACTGGAAGGCCAAATATTAAAGCTAAAGCTTAAATATTTCGGCCACATAATGAGAAGATGGGACCCATTGAAAAAGACCGTGATGCTGGGAAAGATTGAAGGAAGGAAAAGGGGGCAGAGGATGAAATGGTTAGATGGTGTCATGGAAACAAGGAACATGAACTTGGACAGACTTCCAAGAGATAATGAGGATAGAAGAGCCTGGCGTGCTATTGTCCATGGACTCACAAAGAGTTGGATGTGACTGAATAACAACAAAGCATGCACAAATGATTAAAAACAATAATAAGATGTTGCAGTAGAACAATATGTATAGCATTCAAAATGCTGTCAAATCATAGCTGCATCACTGCCATTTGCAAGGCACTGAACAGTTGTGCTGAATGATGAGAGTGACACACATAGCCTCCGTCCTTACCTACTCTATTATTATGGCACCAAGGCAGTCCACATTCCGATGAAACTTTTCTTACGGACACTAAAATTTGATTTTCATATCATTTTCGTATGTCATGAAGTATTATTCTTCTGATTTTTTTTCTTGATCATTTAAAAATGTAAAAACCATTGTTGGTTTGTGGGTGGTACAAAAACAGGAAGTGTGGGCCAGATTTGGCCTCTGGCCTTCCATTGCCAACCCTTGATCTAGACTTAAGAACGTGATAGGGAAAATGTTAATAACATAGATTAAGCTTTAAATTGTTGTGTGTGTGCATACATACATTTTTAAATTTTATTTTTTTCTCCAGAGAGCCAGTTGTCAAACATTTCTCAGCATCCCTCTGGATCGAGAAAGATTTTCTTTAGCTTCAGAATTTGTTTAGAGCCATTTTTTACGAGTATTTGGAGGGGTTTGGGGGAGAGCTCCAGCAAGTCACTGTGTTCACTCAGCCATCTTCAAGATTTTCTGTAGAAAGTAAGATTTTGCTTCCTTTTCATTAGGCAGTTTTAAATCCTGGATTTTGACTGTGGCTTTGGATATAATTAGCCTCTTAAAAAGTTGTTTGTGCTATGATTCTGGATGATAATGCTAATGAGACTTGAGTTGGTATAAGTAGTAATAGAATATATATTTACTGAGTTTCTATTCAAAGGCATTCTTCTGTGAGCTGTGTTAAAAGAAGGCAGCCCACTTTTAATTTCAGTTAGTACCTAAAAGACTTAACAACTTTATAAAAAAAATTGGCTCTATCTTAATATGACAGAGTAGAGTTCTAAGGCTAATGTGACAACGAGGTTAAGTGGATTTCAGTGAACACTGAGTCTTTTTTGAGCAGATCTGAAAGATTCAGGCTTCCTGTTGACGGTTTGTTCCCATCGAGTATTGTATGGGCTTATCATTGGGTCCCAGACTTTGCACCTTTACCCCCAAGTCCCAATAAAATGAGATACATGACAATTATTTAGCTCACACTAAACAGGGGGAAGGAGTGTCAGATGGAGTATGTCAAGTGACTTCTGTCCTGAACAGAAGGCATTTTTTGAACCTTTTTCCAATGTATTTTTGCAGGAAACCAGAAGCTGCCTTTTGCATGGAGGTGTTTATAAGTATCTGGATCATGCAGAATTCTAGGTGCTACAGACTCCAAAATACAGCCATCTCACACAGCAGAGAAACTAACCATTTTCAATGCCTGAGCATCGTGAGTAAACAAGGAATATGCAGGCTTTCAGACTGGTGCACATAAAAATGGAAGCACTACCCAAAGGATGTATAGTATGACTTCACACATATACATCTCAAAGAGTTGTTGCTATGTGTAGCACATCATTTTTGTTGTTGAGTCATTTCGCATGTGTGCAAGTCCTCATGACTTCATCTTGGAGTTTTCTTGGCATAGATACTCAAGTGGTTTGTCATTTCCTTTTCTAGCTCATTTTACAGATGAGTAATTGAGACAAACGGGATTAAGTGATTTGCTTAGGGTCACACAGCTAGTAAGTGTCTGAGGCCAGATTTGAACTCAGGAAGATGAGTCTTCCTGACTTCAGGCCCAGCACTCTATCCACTGAGCCACCTAGCTGACCCATAGCATATTGTACCTCTTACCAACTGTGATCTCCACCAATGAGGAAAGAGTCCCATACCAATGGTCATTGGGGCTCTAGTTATATATGAAAACTGCTTTGTAAATTTTAAAGTGCTACGTAAATGTTAGCTACTATTTACTAATATTATTTTCAAGGTGGAATCCAATTTCCTATATGTTTCTTTTTAAAGTCATTGACACTGGGGGATTTGAGCAGAGGTCTAAAATAATTTTTCTGTATGAGACAATCACTTAAATACACAAGCGGATCTCAATAACCAGCATGCCTCCTCTTGGGGTAAGTGTCTTTGGTTGAAAGCAATTATAGTACCCTGGAGAGAGCACTGCACCTTAAGTCAGTGTAGTCCTGGATTGAATCCTGCCTGCGATACTTGTCATGTCCTTGTGTAACCATGGGAAAATCCCTCTGAACCTGAGTTTTCTCACCAGTATAGTGATAATAATAATACCTGGAGACCCTACCTTGGAAGGTAGTGTGGTTTTGGTTTCTGGTTGGTAATAGGGCAAATATCACCAATCCAGTCCTTGTGTTTTGCATGAAAAGGGGGCTAGAATGTGAGGGAAGTTGGGAAGGGTTTCTTCATTATAGCTTCACCAGTTCCTCGCCACTTTTACTTAGTAGACCCCCTGAGAATGAACAGTCTGGACCAGAGGTATAATAAAATGTAAAAGAAATTTTCTAGGCATAACTCAGTTAAGAGTTAAGCTGAGAGAATCCAAATTTAAACATGCCCAAAGACTTCTTTGACTTGCTGGTCGGATGTGTCTAGCTAGGTATTTGTGAAAAAAAAAAGAGAGCTAATCATAGCCACTGGGCAATCTACTCGAAGAGCTGTCACACTCCTTCCTCTGAGACCTAATAGTAGCTTAAGATCAGAACATGCTAACAGCAGAAGTAGCAGGGGATACACCCAGGAGAATGCAGCAAGGTGATGAGATGTGTTCACTCATTGTTTTAGTCATGTCTTGCTCTTCATGACCCTCTTTAGGGTTTTCTTGGCAAAGATACTCTAGTGGTTTGTCATTTTTCCCCCTCCAGTCCATTTTACAGATGAGGAGACTGAAGCGAGTAGGATTAAGTGACTTGCCCTGGATCACACAGCTAGTAAATGTCTGAAGCTGGATTTGAACTCAGGTCTTCCTGACTCCAGCCTGGCACTCTACCTAATGTGCCACCTGGCTGCCCTTAAGGCGATGAGAACAGTGGTGCGAAGGGCTCCAGCTCAAGCAGGTCATCCGATAGCAGCTTTCATGGGCGTTGGCAACTCTGCAGCATTAGAAGCATGGACTGGCCCCCAGACGTCTGTTTTCACTGGCCCGTCAATGCTCTCAAGCTACATATAGTCTCTCTCTTTGGGATTCTGAGGAGGCTGTGGAATCACACATCTTCTCTCCCAAGGCTGGAAGCCAGAAGACCAGTGTCTCTCTTTTCTCAAGATCTCACCAACTCTACCCTAAAGCAGGCACAAAGCATTGAAAAGTTAATCTCCACCAATAAAGAGAGTTCTGTGCAAGTGGGCTTTGAGTTATAGGAATTACATATGTTTCAGACACATCTTCGGCTTTAGTGGACTGGTCTAGGGACCCAAGTATCATTTATAACATTGTTTTCTTTGGGAAAATATATTCAGTTCTGAGTACCAGACTAACCAATGAACTTTTGAAAGACAGTGAGTGCTGTTTATGAGTTAAGAACCACATATATCTTGCTTTATCAAAGGACTTTAGTGTTGCCCAGGAAATAGGTGGCATTTTTTGTGTGTTGGTTTACACGTCTATGATAGTGGTGGGGGTGGGGAAGGGAGTGGAAGGGGGGGGGGGATGCAAGAAAGCACAGAGGAAATTAACAGGAATCCAGCCTGAGGTCTTCAGTGAGGCGTCAGGCAGAGGGACAGATTAAAAGACTTCACCTCCTGCTGTCTTTCCCAGATGACTGTTAATCCCGAGGCCACACGCTGCTTTTGCCATCACCCCAGCCCATAAGTGAGATGGGCACTTGTTAAATCGTCTCCTTTGTTGCTCTTGGACGCTGGTATCCAGAGGAAGGAAGTAGGAGACAAGAGGGTTGGGAAAGCAGTGGGAGACGGCCGTGGCACTGCAGTCCAAACAGACAGATCTGGTGTCCTCGTGTAGAACAATAAATAGCCGGCAAGCTGGAGGGGCCGTTTAAATCCCCCGCTTCTTACAGTGACTCTCCTGGGGTCAGCCTCAAACTTGGTTGTTGTTGTTCTCGAAGGAGACCAGAGGCCCGCCTCAAATTATCCCAAACTTCTGGGGGTCATGGGGTTCCAAGGGGAGGGGTTTATGAGCCACCACCTGCCAGAGCCCTAGGGAGGTGAGAGACATTGAGGGAAAACCATGTCAGCATTAGAGGCACCTTCTTTGTTGCCTAGAAGTTTCAAAAGGATGTGAGAACTGAAAGGGCAAAGTTTGTCTTGAGTTTTCAAGCTCTTAGAAGATCAAAAAATATTGTTTAGAATTTCTTTTTCCAAGCTAACGTGGATTTTTTTATATTAATTTTTATTCAGTTGTTTCAGACACGTCTCACTCTTCATGACCCTATTTGGGGTTTTCCTGGCAAAGATACTGGAGTGATTTGTCATTTCCCTCTCCAGCTCATTTTACAGAGGAGGAAACTGAGGCAAACAGGATTAATTGATTTGACCAGGGTGACACAGCTGGTGTCTGAGGTGCAACTTGACTTCAGAAAGAGTCCAGCCTGGCCACTCCATCCTCCACACCACCTAGCTTTTTTATATTAGAACATTGACCAGAAAGTATTTGTTCAGTATTTGACATAGAGATAGCATGATGTTACACTATATTTGACATAAAGGGAGCATGATAGTGTAGAAGGAGTGTAGGCTCTGGAGTCAGAGGCCCTGAGTTCAAATTCTAACTGCCACTTTTTACCTGTGTGACCTTGAGCAAATTGCTCAACCTCTCTGAATCTCCATTTCCTTAAGTCTAAAATAAGGGGGTTGGGGGCGGAGCCAAGATGGCGGAGTGAAAGCAGTGACTTGCTTGAGCTCTCCCCCAGACCCTTCCAAATACTCATAAAAAATGGCTTTAAACAAATTCTGAAGCAGCAGAACCCACAAAAAGACAGAGTGAAACAAATTTCCAGCCCAAGACAACCTGGATGATTGATCAGAAAGGTGTATCGCACCGGGCTGGGAGTGCAGCACAGCGCGTCGTGGGTGGGCAGGCCACAGCAAACCTGCAGCAGGCCTCAGAGGACTGAATCTCGGGCAGCTGTGGAGGTTTCTAGACTCCTCAATCCACGAATGCCAAAGACAATTTAGAAGATCAGTGGGAAAAGTCTGTTTCGGTAGGTGGTCAGAGAGGAAGGTGGGGTTTCAACTCCATTCCCCAAGAGTGTGGCCCTGGGGCGAGGGGCAGCTGCTTCCCGAGCTTCTGGTCCACAGACTGAGGGGGAATCCAATGGCTGATCAGAGAGGGACTGCAGGGATCTCTTTGCCAGTGCTAAGGCAGGAATCTCTTGCTTTGCCCACATGTGGATCTGGGTCACAGTTCTGGGTGGCAGTTCTGGGGTGAGGAGGAGCACTGGCATGGTGGAGCTTGTAGTGGCTGTGGAGAGAAACCCCTCCTCACAGTTATGGGACAGAAAGGAATACTTGTGGTCACAGGCCAGGAAAGGAGTAAACACCTCACCCCTTATCATACCACCTTGCAAGAACTGAAAATTTACAGGTCCCTACAAGTATCTCTGAAAACAGCTACACAAACCCCTGAAGCTTGGGACAGTACACTCTCCACATTGGAAGCAGACTCTTACCTTAACAAAGAGTTTAAAACTCAAGTAATTAGCTGGGATCATGAGCAAGCAGCGAAAAAAGAGTCAAACTATATTATCTTACTTTGGTGAAAAAGAAGATCAAAATATACAACCAGAAGAAGACAACAAAATCAAAGCTCCTACATCCAAAGCCTCCAAGAAAAATATGAATCAGTCCCAGGCCTTGGAAGAGCTCAAAAGGGATTTTGAGAAGCAAGTAAGGGAAGTAGAGGAAAAACTGGGAAGAGAAATGAGAGTGATGCAAGAAAATCATGAAAAACAAGTCAACAGCTTGCTAAAGGAGACCCAAAAAATACTGAAGAAAATAACACCTTAAAAAAAGCCTAACCCAAATGGCAAAAGAGGTCCAAAAAGCCAATGAGGAGAAAAATGCCCTAAAAAGAAAAATTGGCCAAATGGAAAAGGAAGTCCAAAAGATTACTGAAGAAAATACTTCCTTAAAAATTAGAATAGAGCAATTGGAAGACAGTGACTTTATGAGAAATCAAGACACTGTAAAACAAATCCAAAAGAATGAAAAATTAGAAAACAATATGAAATATCTCATTGGAAAAACAACTGACCTGGAAAATAGATCCAGGAGAGAGAATTTAAAAATTATTGGACTATCTGAAAGCCATGATCCAAAAAAGAGCCTAGACATCATCTTTCAAGAAATTATCAAGGAAAACTGCCCTGATATAGTAGAACCAGAGGGCAAAATAGAAATTGAAAGAATCCACAGATCTCTCCTGAAAGAGATCCCCAAAGGAAAACTCCTAGGAATATTGTAGCCAAATTCCAGAGTTCCCAGGTCAAGGAGAAAATATTACAAGCTGCCAGAAGGAAACAATTCAAGTACTGTGGAAACACAATCAGGATAACACAAGATTTAGCAGCTTCTACATTAAAGGACCGCAGGGCATGGAATATAATATTCCAGAGGGCAAAGGAGATAGGATTACAACCAAGAATCACCTACCCAGCAAAACTGAGTATAATCCTTCAGGGGAAAAAATGGTCATTCAGTGAAATAGAGGACTTTCAAGCATTCCTGATGAAAAGACCAGAGCTGAATAGAAAATTTGACTTTCAAATACAGGACTCCAGTGGAACATGAAGAGGTAAACAGGAAAGAGAAATCATAAGAGACTTATTAAGATTGAACTGTTTACATTCTTGCATGGAAAGATGATATTTGTAACTCATGAGAACTTTGTCAGTATTAGGGTAGTTGAAGGAAAAAAATTGTATGTATGTATATATAGATAGATAGATAGAGGGCACAGGGTGAGTTGAAGATTAAGGGGTCATATCTGGAGAATAAAATTAAGGGATGAGAGAGGATGATACCTGGAGAAGAAAGGGAGAGGTAGAATGGGGTAAATTATCTCACAAAAAAAAGAAAAGAAAAGTCTCTCACAGTGGAGGGGAAACAGGGGAAGGTGAGAGGGAATGAGGGAATCTTATTCTCATAGGATTTGGCTTAAGGAGAATAACATACACATTCAATTGGGTATGGAAATCTGTCTTACCCTACAGGAAAATAGGGGGAGAAGGGGACAAGAGAGCAGGGGAGTGATAGAGAGTGGGACAGATTGGGAAAGAGGGTAATCAGAAGCAAATACTTCTGAGGAGGGACAGGGTCAAAAGAAAGAATAGAATAAATGGGAGGGCAGGATAAGATTAAGGGAAATAGAGTTAGTTTTTCACATGTGTACTAGGAAGTGTTTTGCATAACTGCACATGTACAACCTATATTGAGTTGCTTGCCTTTTCAATGAGGGTGGGTGGGGAGAGAGGAAGGGAGAAAATTTGGAACTCAAAGTTTTAAAAACACATGTTTTTTAAAAAAAAGTTTTCACATGCAACTGGGAAATAAGAAATACAGGAAATGGGGTACAGAAGTCTATCCTGCTCTACAGGAAAATAGAAGGGGAAGGGGATAAGAGAAGGGAGGGTGGAGAGATAGAAGAGAAGGTAGACTAGGGGAAGGGGTATTCAGAATGCATGCCATCTTGGGATGGGGGGAGGGGTGAGAAATTTGGAACTCAAAAACTTGTGGAAGTGAATATTGAAAACTAAAAATAAATAAATTTATATTAAAAAAATTAAAATAAAATAAGGGGGTTGGGCTGGATGGCCCCTAAACGTCCCTTCCAGTTCTAAATCTAGAATCCCTGTGTAACAGTGACCATCCCTCCTGGAGGACATGCCTGGCACTGGGCCTCTTCTGGAACCACACTCGCTGTCTCTAGAGCCGGGGCCATCTACTGTCCCATTGGCCCTGATTCTTTCCAGTGGGTCTCTTAAGAAATGATAGGTGAACCAAGGGTTTCTAGAAAGTTCCCAAGAATTGCCTCTCTGCCCCACTCATGAGGAAGTGTGGCTGCACTGAGGAGGACTGGGGACTGAATAGCAAAAGTTGCCCACTCAGTAGACTTTAAAGGGAGCAACAGTTCCCAAGCACTCCTTCTTCCTCCTCTCTTCTGAACATACAGCTTTGGGTTTGGACAGCTCTCCTCCACAGTTTCTGTGGAAGAGGAGGGTTCCTCCCTCTCCTCCCCACCTGGGACTATGGCTGCTATGCATTTAAATAAGTCTGAGATGGGACCTCAAGGCTCTGGCTGTTGCTTCTGTTTTGTGTGCCCTTCCCTGAGAACAAATGAATATAGCAATCCTGAGATGGATATTTCAAGCCTCAGTAGCTACCTCATGGACTCAAGAAGTCTGGATCCACTGATCGATGTGGGTAACTAGCAGCAGGAGCTGCTCCCTACAGATACTGCCATGTTTCTTCTTTTATGTTGCTTATTTTTATTTTTTTTTCTCAATTACATGTAAACAAAAAAAAAATAGCATTCAATTTATAAAAAATTTTGAGTTCCAAATTCTCCTTCTTCCTCCCTCCTCCTCCTCCTCCTCCTCCTCCTTGAGAAGGCAAGCAATTTGACATAGATTATACATTTTCATGTTGCTTATTTTTTATTTTTTTCTTCAATGTTTCTTCAATGAAAAGATATGCAGGGACAGCTAGGTGGTGCAGTGGATAGAGCATCAGCCTGAAGTCAGGAGAACCTGAGTTCAAATCCAGCCTCAGACCAAACACTTGACACTAGCTGTGTTACCCTGGGTAAGTCACTTAAAGCCAATTACCAAAAAAAAAAAAAAGATATGCTTAAGACTCGCCGTGTCAGAAGATAACAGATCTTGATGTAGTTTATTGGACTATGCAGAGCTGAGGTGAAGCTGCTTAGTTATCCTACAACACGTTTCATATTTTAAATATCGCCTCCTGGGAAAGTATAATGGGAGTTATGGGTTACTCTTTTATGTTTTAAGTCTTTGTCAAAGTGTGTTTTTAAGCATTTCTATTGTGGTGGAGGAAAGAAATAGCTGTCTGATACCAGATCAGGTTGATAGCTGGCACAATGGAGAGAGCACCAAGCCTGGAGTCAGAGAGACTCCTCTTCCTGAGTTCAAATCCAGCCTCAGACACTTATTTACCCTGGGCAAGTCACTTTACCCCTATTTGCTTCAGTTCCCCATCTGCAAAATGGGGATACACTGGAGAAGGAAATGGCAAATCATTCCAGTATCTTTGCCAAGAAAACCTCAAATGGGATCAGAGAGTCTGATCTACCTGAGTAGCTATCTAGAAGAGATCTTGATCACACCTTTTGGGGAGATGTGTGATATGAGCCATACTTAGGGGATTTCCCCCTGGGAGCTCCTCTGTGGGTACGTGAAGATTCAGAGAGTGTGAGAAACATTTGATTCTCCTCTTTGGGTCCAGGCCCCACCAGAACTGACCCTGGTGTGCTCGGGCCCAGAGCTAGGGTTTCTTAGTGTGAAAGGGTGCTCCATTTCCAGCCAGTGTGGTGTTACACTAATAACAATTCACACTTACATAGTTATTTAAAATCAGCACTCTGTGAAGCACTTTGGACCCTTGCCTTCAAGGAGAGGTGATATAGTTTTTGGGAAAGAATATCCAACTTGGATCATGGAGGCCTGGGTTCACATCGAAGCTAGCTTTGTGACCTTGGGCAGGGGAGTTGGATTCAATGCAACTATTTCTTGTTCTATTTCTCAGTAAAAATGGGTTTTTATTATAGACTTGATAACCTTCAACAAACACAGACTTTCAAAGGATATGAACAGGCAGTTTTTAGATGAAGAAATCCAAGCTACCTATAGTCTATATGAAGACGTGCTCTAAATCACTTTTGATTAGGGAAATGCAAATTGCTATGTTGGTTTTGTGTGTGTGTGAGGCAATCAGGGTTAAGTGACTTACCCAGGGTCACACAGCTAGTAAGTGTCATGTGTCTGAGACTGGATTTGAACTCAGGTCCTTTTGACTCCAAGGCCAGAGCTCTATCGACTGCTCCACCTAGCTGCCCCTGGGAAACGCAAATTAAAACAACTCTGAAGTACCGCCTCATGCCTATCAGATTGCCTAATATGACAAAAAAAGCATTATAAATGTTGGACAGGATGTGGGAAAATTGTGATATTAATGCACTGTTGGTGAAGTTGTGAACTGATCCAATCATTCAGGAGAACAATTTGGAATTGTGCATAGCCTTTGATCCAGCAATACTACTACAATGTGTGGCAAGGAATAAGATGTGAAAAGACTGGAAAGGTAGGAGGGGGCAGATTATGAAGGGCTTTGAATGCCAAGTGGAGGATTTTGTATTTGGTCCTGAAGGCACCAGAGTTCATTGAGTGATGTGTGTGTGTGTGTGTGTGTGTGTGTGTGGAGAGAGAGGGGGAGAGAGAGAGAGAGAGAGAGAGAGAGAGAGAGAGAGAGAGAGAGAGAGAGAGAGAGAGAGAAGAGGGGGAAGAGAGGTGGGAGAAGAGAAAGAGAAGAAAGAGAGAGGGAAAAGAAAGAGAAAAGAGAGAGAGAAGAGAAAGGGAGGGAAAGAGAAAAGAGAGGAGAGAGGGAGGGAAAAGAGAGAGAGAAAAGAGAGAAAGAAGAAAGAGAGGGAGGGAGGGAGGAAAGAGAAAGAGAAAGGAGAGTTTAATCTGAGCATTAGGAAAATGACTTAAGTGACTGAATGGAAGGTGAATTGAAGTGTGAAGAGACTGGAGGGCCTGGAGGCAGGCTGCCCCACCAGCAGCCTACAGCCATAGTCCAGATTTGAGGAGATGAGGGCCTGCAGTAGAGTGGTAGCAGTATCAGAGAAGGGGATGTGTTGGAGAGATGTTGCAGAGGTGAAATCGACAAGCCTTGGCAACAGATTGGATATGGAGGGTGAAAGGTAGTGAGGGCTCAAGGATTTGAAACCTAGGTTTCAAGCCTGAGGGACTAGGAAGATGGTGCTGCCCTCTACACTAGTAGGGAAGGTAGGGGGCTGAGGAGGTTTAAGGGGAAAAATAAGGAGTTTGAATTTGGACATGTCAAGTTTAAGATGTCTACTAGACATCCAATTCAAGACATCTGAAAGGTAGTTGGAGATGTGAGATTGGAATACAGCAGAGAGGTTAGAGCAGGATAGATAAATCTGAGAATCATCAGCATAAAGATGGCAATTAAATCCGTGGGAGTTGACAAGATCACCAAGTGAAGTTATATAGAAGGGGGTAGAGAAGAGGGCTCAGGAGCAGAACAGAGCCTTGGGGGGCATCCACCTTTAGTGAGTATGTCCTGGATAAAGCATCAAGGAGAAGGGGGTGATTGATGACAGAAGCTGGGAAAGAGTCAAGAAGAATGAGGATTGATAAAAGGCCAGTGGATTTGGCAATTGTTAGTAACTTTGAATGACGAGGACTGAAGCCAGATTGTAGAGAATTAAAAAGAGAGTGAACAGAAAAGAAATAGATACACCTCTTTTGATGGTGGTGATCCAAGGCTGAGGCCAAACCTGGGATGGGGAGGGTATGACCAGGAGGGGGTTTGTTAAAAATTGAATGAATTCAGGTAAGTTTACACGTCCAGGGGTTTGGCCTGAGGGTGGAGTTCTCTCAGGACCTTGGTCAGTTCAGGCAAGAGAACTGGGCTGGAATGATATTACTACCTTATCCCCAGGGCAGGAGACTTGATGGTATGGCTTTCTCCTCTTCCCCAGAAGGGAAGAGCCTGTTGCGCAATGGAACAACCACTTAAGAAAATAGTGCCTGAGAGTAAAATTTGGATTTCTGGACTACCGCTTAAAACACTGGAATGACTGTTTCTTGGCCAGGAAAGGAATGTACCTAACAGAGGCTGATAAGAATGAATTTGTTTGGAGCCTTGCAAATCTAATCAAAAGGGCTTTAAATTGAAAAGGAATGAGGACTGAGAAAACTGCCTAAGTATTACTTTCAAGGTAGATACCATAGAGATTAACTATAGTGTAAGAAGAAAAATAGCAGTAGGAATCAGACAGTCAACAAGCATTTATTAAGCAATTGCTGTGTATCAGGTGCTATGCTAAGTGCCAGGGAGGCAAAGACAGACAAAAACATGGTCCTTGGCCTCAAGAAGGTCATCTTAATAGGGGAGATGATATGCAAAAAATTGTACAAACATATATTAAAAGTGGTTTGTAATCTGTAGACTTACTACCTAGAGATGTCTTATGATGTAAAATCCCCATCCTTTGGGCTGTAGGATTTGGTGGTGGAGGATTTTTTTCCCCCCAGGTTTTTTGTTTTGTTTTGTTTTTTCTTTAAATAACTTTAATCTTTAAAGTTAAAAACATGCACACACACAAAAAAATTGTATATGCAAGATATATACAGTGTCAATGGAAGGTAATCTCAAATAGGAGGTACTAGCAGTAGGGTGGGGGACAAGGATGGGAAGAGCCTCCTGCAGAAGCTGAGATTTGAGCTCAGTCCTGAAGAAATACATGGAAATCAGGAGTTGGAGATAGAGATGAGGAAAGGGCACATTGTAGGTATGGGGTACAGTCAGTGAAAGGACAGAGTTCTGTCATATTTGAGAAATAGGGAAGGGAATAAGCATTTATACAGTGCCTACTATGTGCCAGGACCATGCTAAGCACTTTACAAATATTATCTCATTTGATGCTAACAACCACACAAGGGCAAGGTAGGTGCTGTTACTTGTCCCCATTTTATAGATGGGCAGGGGCAGTTAGGAGGATAGAGTGCTGGGCCTGAAGTCAGGAGGACTGGTCTTCCTGAGTTCAAATCTGTCCTCAGACGCTTAGTAGCTGTGTGACCCCGGGCAAGTCATTTAACCCTCTTTGCTTCAGTTTCCTCCTCTGTAAAATGAGCTAGCAAAGGAAATGGCAAACCACTCTGGTATCTTTGTCAAGAAAAACCCAAATGAAGAGTCAGACACAACTGAAATGACTGAACCACAACAGTTAAGGAAACTGAGACATGCAGAGATTAAGTGACTTGCTTTTGAATTCAGGTCTTCCTAACTCCAAGCCCACCTAGCTGTGGATAGCAAGAATGCAGGCATTGCTGGATCATAGAGTATGCAAAGAATGTGGAAGGGGAAAGTGTGAGGAGACTGGAAAGGTAGGAAGGGGTCAGGTTGGAAAGGGCTTTAGAAGCCAAACAGAACTTTGGCTTTGTTCCTGGAGGCAAGGGGGAGTCACTGGAGTTTTTTGAGTTTGTACAGGGGGCATGGGGGAATGGTTGCTGGTTGCTGGTTGTCCTTCATTCTTGAAGAAGATCAGAATGACATCACTGTGTTAGGATCAAGTTACAGTGTGTCTGACTGTGGCTGATCAGATCAATACGAGTTCAGAGTGCTCTACTACAGGTCGGGGACAAATAATCCATGTGAAGATTTGGGGTGGATTCTCTAAATTTGTGCATCTCACATCTCTTTTGAGCTACTTCAATTCTGCTTTGCTCATAGAGCATAGCACCTTCTTTGATGTGGACACACCATGCTGAGCAGTCCTGTGCCAGTGTCTCCCATGTCACACAATCAATTCCAAAGTTCTTCAGAGAGACCTTGACAGTGTTCTTGTATCACTTCTTCTGACCACCATGTGAACACTTGCCCTGTGTGAGTTCTCCCTAAAATAGTCTTTTTGGTAAGTGCACATTTGGCATTCGAACAACGTGGCCAGCCCATCAGAGTCGTACTCTCTGCAGTAGAGTTTGAATGCTTGGAAGTTTAGTTCAAGAAAGAACCTCAGTGTCCAGTACCTTATCTTGCCAGGTGATCTTCAGAATCTTCCAAAGATAATTCAAATGGAAGCAATCTAGTTTCCTAGAACGGCACTGGTATACTGTCCAGGTTTCATAGGCATACAATAGTGAGTCAGCACAGTGGCTCTATAGACCTTCAGTTCGGTAGTCAGTCTAATACCTCTTCTCTCCTACACTTTCCTTTCAGAACCTTCCAAACACTGAACTAGCTCTAACAATGTATGCATCAACCTCATTATCAATGTGTACATCCCTGGAAAGTCTACTGCCAAGGTAAGTGAACTTATCCACAGTATTCAAAACCTCTCCATTTGCTGTAACCGGTGATTCCTTGAATGGATGGTGTGGTGCTAGCTGGTGGAGTACCTGTGTTTTCTTGGTGTTAATTTTTAGACCAAAAGTAACACAAATGGCAAAGAATCGATCCATACTTTGTTGCATCTCAGCTTCAGAGGCTACATTGAGTGTGAGGGATGTAGTTTCACGGAACGATCAGAAATACACAGGAAACAAAATCCAAGAAAGAAGCCAGCAATAAAAAGCATTGCCTCAGGTGTCTACACACAAGTGCATAGGGTATAGGGAGCAAGCAAAATGAATTGTAGATCCTGGGATAGAAGGCGCAGTTGACCTAATATATATCTCTGAGACTTAGCAGCATGGGACCCATGACTAGACCATGACTCTGGAAGGGAATAAATACATGGCTGAAAGAAAGACACACATAAAATCTGGTAGCATTGTATAAATTAAGAAGATATACTGGTGTGAGGAAAGCCAGGGATTGTACCGAGGAAGAACGGTAGAGAGCATTTGAGTGAAGATAAATGGAGGCAGAAACAGAAAAAAAATATTTACAATGAAAGTATGGCACCAATCACTTGGACAGAAAAAGGAAATTGATGAAGAGTTTGGGGAACATATCCTGAGTCTGGCATAGAGGCATGATATAGTAGGGAAGGGAAACTTCAGTTATCTAGCTGAAGCCCCATGTCTGCGGGAAGCAGAACTAATAATTTCTTGGCTTGCCTAAGTGGTATAGTGGCTAGAGCACAGGGCTGGAAATCAGGAAGATGCATCTTCCCAAGTTCAAATCTGGCCTTAGACACTCAGTGGGTATATGACCCCGGGCAAGTCACTTCACCCTGTTTGCCTCAGTTCCTCCTCTGTCAAATGAGCTAGAGAAGGAAATGGCAAACCACTCCAGTATTTCTGCCAAGAAAACCCCAAATGGGGTCACAAAGAGCCAGACACAACTGAATAATGACTGAACAACAACATTTACTCTCACCATGACCTCTACTGCCTCCATGTAGGTGCAGCAGTGGATAGAACACCAGGCCTGGAGCTGGGAAGATTTAAATTCAAATCCAGACTCAAAAAGTACTTCTAGTGGTGTGACCCTGGGCAAGTCACCTAACCTCTGTCTGCTTCAGTTTCCTTAACTGCAAAATGTAAAATAATGCTAGCATTTACTTCCCAGGGTTGTTGTGAGGATCAAATAAGATAATATCTGTAAAGCGCTTATCATATACTATCATATACTAGGCACCCAATAAAGGCTTGTTCCCTCCCCCCCCACACCCCTCATTTCCCTTTTCCTCTTGTCAGTGTTTTCCTAAGCCATAACCCCTACTCTGGCTTCAATTTTTTCTCTTCCCAATCTTGACCCAAGTCAATCAGTTCTACTCTACGCTGTTGTCTACTCTCCAAGCCCTTGTGCCTCTATCTTATCTCTTCATTGCCTGCCAAAAGCAAACTCTGGATTCCCTCCACCATTTGCTTCTTCCACTCCATATATGCTACTGAAAGTCACATGACCTTGCTGACGGAGCACACTACAAATTTGATCTAATGTCATCTGTCCTGTCATTACTGTAGGTCAGTCCTCTGATTCTTCCCTGATTGATTCTATTATGCTCCCCACATCTATTCCAAGAACTTCTCTTTTCTTCTCAAGATTTTCATAGCATCTCTTCCCACTCCATCTTGGTAGAAGACCTTAATTTGTATTCTGCTGAAGAAAAAAGAAGTCCATTTGATATAAAGTTCCTCTTTTCCCTTTCCCTATATCTCAAAGTCTCTGTCAAAATTCTCTCCTTTAGTCCAGTCCCTGAAGAGGAGGTCACTTTTCTCTTCACCAAGGCAATCACTCTACATTGTATAAGTTCTTGATCCCATCCCCTCCTGTCTCTTTTAGCAGATATCTCCCACAGTCATCCCCACTTCTAATCTCTATCTGTTCCTTCAAATATATCTACAAACATGTCCAGATCTGCATCCTTTTAAAAAACCTTCCCTTGTACCATCAAGCTATCATCCCAGATGTCTCCACTCTTTCACAACCAAATTTCTAGAAAGAGCTACTTAAACTTATTGCTTCATTTCCTCTAGTTTTTACTCACTTCCCAACCTCTTCTAATGTGGTAATCCATGGCTTCTGACCTCCTCACTCCATTGAAATTGCTGAATATATCTCCATAATTACCAGTGTGCTCTCAAGTGCTAAACCTGGTGGCCTTTTCTCAATCCTCATCCTTCTTGATCTTTCTGCAGCATTTGACACTGTAGATCACTGTCTCAGGAAAATGTTCTCCTTTCCAGGTTTTTGTAGCACTGCTCCCTCCCAGCTCTTCTACCTGTCAGGTCATGCTTCAGTCTCCTTGGCAGGGTCATTATCTATCCCACCCCTTAACCATAGGTGTTCCTCAAAGTTCTTTCCTGGGACCCACTTCTGTTCTCTTTCTATACCTTCTCTTTTAGTGACCTCATTGGCTCCAATGGCTTCAATTATTATCTCTGTGCAGATGACTACCAATTATTTATTTTTATTTTTTGATATAAATTTATTTATTTTTAGTTTTTAACATTTACTTCCACAAGATTTTGAGTTCCAAATTTTCACCCCCCCTCCCCGCTCCCCCTACCCCCACCCCAAGATGGCATCCATTCTGAATACCCTTTCCCCTAGTCTGCCCTCTCTTCTACCTCTCCCCCCTTCTCTTATCCCCTTCCCCTTTTATTTTCCTGTAGAGCAGGATAGATTTCTGTACCCCATTTCCTGTATTTCTTATTTCCCAGTTGCATTTAGCCCTAACTACTCTTTTGAGTTGGTCCCAAATCATCCATGATCATAACTCTTGATCTGACTATAATCCCTATAATTGTTCCATTTCCATGATAAAGAACTCCATGGATAATATGGTCCCATTTCATAAGTCACCTATCGCACATTTTGAACGATATATCTTTCTTGTGAACATTTCAAACTCAACATGTCTGAAACAGAACTTTTCCTCACTACTAGGGTTTTTATTTTATTAAAGTCATTATAAAACCCAATGAAGAGTCTTATTATGCTTTTAACAGAGAAAGTTTAGAGTGAGGTCTCCTTTCGGTCAAGGTGACCACCATCCTCCATTCATTCAGGCTCGTAACTTTGGTGTTTTCTCAACAATTTACTCTCCATTACTCCATATATGTATAATGAGTTGCTAAGGATTTACAGGTTGTGTGAAGAACAAGATGGAGGATTAGACATTTTCTTAGCTCCTCATGACCTCTCAAACATTTCCAAAGTAGGAATTATGCACAGAAGATAAGGCAATGTCAGATGCCTCCATAGTCTAGTACAAGACCCCTGAGGAAGTAACAAAATGATGAGCTAACAGCAGGGAAGGCTAGCTCACTCAGCACCCCTCCTCCACTGTCTGCCACACTCTGGCAGAGCTTCACTAGCTGACCCACGGGCTTGCAACAGAACTCAGCTCTATTACCACCTCCTTCTCGTGCCAAGGAAAACCAAAAGGCAGAAGTCTGTCCTGCCTGGGATAGCAGCTTGTCAGCACTCTGTGCTGCAATGGAGCCCAGCCAAAGAACTAAGGAACAGAGGGAACTAGAGCAAGAGGTGTGTGCGGCTGTGTGGTACATCACTAAGCCTGAGGAAGGAGTCCTGCATCTGGGGCCCTGAAAGAATGTGATTCCTGGCCAACTGTTAGTAATCCTTGAATGGTCATGACAGCAGCAGTACCACAGGCCTAGAGAAGGGCGAACGTGGTCTGGCTAGAAAGTGGAGTTAGCAAACTATAAAGCAGTGAGTTCAACTTTGATTCCTGGCCAAATTTCTAGAATGTTTTGTTAAAATGGATGATTTGTCCCCAATTGATAAATGATCAAAGGATATGAAGATACAGTTTTCAGATAAAGAAATTAAAGCTTTCTATAGCCATATAAAAAAAATGCTTGAAATCACTATTGATTAGAGAAATGCAAATTAAAACAACTCTGAGGTACCACGTCATACCTATCAGATTGGCTAATATGACAAAAAAAAAGGAAAGTGATAAATGTTAGAGAAGATGTGGGGAAATTAAAACACCAATGCATTGTTGGTGAAATTATGAACTGATCCAACCATTCTGGAGGCATGTTGGATGTGGAACTATGCCCAAAGGGCTATAAAACTGTGCATACCCTTTGATCCAGCAATACCACTGTTAGGTCTGTATCACACAGAGATTATAAAAAAGAAGAAAGGACCCACATGTACAAAAATATTTATAGCAGCTCTTTTCAGGGTGGCATAACATTGGAAATTGAGGGGATGCCCATCAATTGGGGAATGGCTGAGCAAGCTGTGGTCTACAAATGTAATGGAATAGTATTGCACTATAAGAAATGATGAGCAGGCAGATTTCAGAAAAACCTGGAAAGACTTATATAAACTGATGCTGAGTGAAGTGAGCAGAACCAGGAGAACATTGTACACAGTAACAGCCACATTGTGCTATGACTAACTTTAATAGAGTTAGCTCTTCTCAGCAATGCAATAGTCTAAGACAGGAGTGTGAATCTGTGGCCTCAAGGCCATGTGTGGCATACTAGGTCTTTATTTGCAGCCTTTTGACTGAATCCAAACTTCAATGTGGTCAAATGTGGCCTAGAAACTGCAGGTTTCTCCCTGCTGCTGATAAGACAATTCCAAAAGACTCATGATGGAAAATGCTATCCACATCTACAGAAAGAACTATGGAGTCTGAATGCAGATCGAAGCATACTGTTTTATCTTATTTTGGTTTTGTTTTTTCTTTCTCATGGTTTTTCCCTTTTGTTCTGATTCTTCTTCCACAACATGACTAATGTGGAAATATGTTTAATATGATTGTACACATTTAACTTATATCAGATTTCTTGGCATCTTGGGGAGAGGGGAGAGAAAGGAGAGGAAGAAAAAAAATTGGAACTCAAAATCTTATGAAGGTGAATGTTGAAAACTATCTTTGCTTATAATTGGAAAAAATAAAACACTATTAAGTGGGAAAAATAAAAAATAAACAGGATAATTTGTGAAAGGGACGTTATTAGTGAATATTTAGTAAAGGAAGCATTGATCACAAGGAGCCAGCATGGCTTTATCAAGAACAGGTCATGAGCACAAATGAAGCTAAGAATGGTTTTTACATTTTTAAAAAGTTTTATTGGACTGCAGCCATGTAGGTATCATATGTGGCCGTTTTTTATCTACAAAAACAGAGTTTGCAAGTGACAAGAGAGTGAGTGGCACTTGAATCTTCCCCCTCTCCATCCCCTCCGCCCCTCCTTCCGCCCCTCCGCCCCTCCTTCCGCCCCCCCACCCCAGGCTAGTAGGCTCACCACAAATCACAGGAATGCAGTTATAACTCCACAATATTTCAAGTCACTCCTATTGCCATGTTGTAATATTTTATTTTTTTATTACCAACACATAGCCATAACGTCAAAACAAGAAAACAAGGAAAAAAAGTTTTATTATGATTTTTTTTTAGCTTAGAGCTGAAATTGAAATTTATCTGAATGAGAGCCACTCAATCATTACTACTAACGTTGAAAGGTTTTGGGAATTAGCTTTTGCTGCAGACTTAAGAATATTTCCTAATAAATTCAACTTAAAATTATAAGGCGAGACAGGTCTTATTTGTAAAATGTATACTGCAGTCAAGTCAATTTGAAAACAATATTCATAATAATTGCTAGTATTTATATAGCACTTACTATGTTCCAAGCACAATGCTTTACAAATATTACCTTGTTTGATAATAACCACAGGAGGTATTGCTATGATTATCCCTGTTTTACATATGAAGGAACTGAGGCAAATAAAGGTTAAGTGACTTGTCCAGGGTCACACAGCTGGAGAGTGTCTGAGGCTAGATTTGAACTCAGCTCCAGGTCTGTCCATTGCACCATTTAGCTGCCATCATTTAAATCACAAGTAATATCAAGCTACTTTATACACTTCCCATGCTTTCAAAAGTGAAACCAAGAAGTGAAACCTCCATTCCCACACAAATGTGCGGCAGATATATTTTCTTAGCTTCAACGATGGTTCCAACAGCATTTTTCTGACCTTGATGTAAATGCAAAAGAAATTTCCACATTTCAAAATCCATTTAACTGTGCAATTGAGAAGCTTCCACCTAATCTTCAATTGAAAGTGATTAATTTGCATTATAAAGACATGCTAAAAGGCAAATATCAAGAGAATCTAATAGAATTGTATAAATGCCTTCCAAATGATAAGTATGATCAGTTAAAGTCATATGCTTGTGGACTGATAGCAATACTTGGTAATCCTCATCTGTGTGAAAGATGTTTTCAAAGATAAAACACATAAAATCTCACTTTGGATTAGTATTAACAAAACATTTGCAGTAGACTTTGATGATAAGGAACATTGACTTTGAACCCTAACAAAGTGAAATATTATCCTTCCAAAATACTTATTAGTAGACCCATATCTTCTTAAGTATTCATTGTATTTTGAATTTCATCAATGAAAAATGAGTAGAAATTTGTTTTCTCTTTTCTTATCTAAGTACCTACATAATACTCTTTATATTCCCTGTTGGCCCACAAAGCCTAAAATGTTTATCTGAAAAAATTTTGCCCATTCCTGAGCTGGACTAATCTCATTTCCTTTTTTTTTTTAAACTAAGTTATCGGACTTGTACATCAGAGGGATTCTATAGATAGAGTTTATGTCTTAGCAAAGTGTTTGATAAAGTATATTGTTCTGGCTTTGTGGGCAACATGGAAAGATGGGGGCTAGACAACTGTACAACTGGGTGAATTAGAAAATGGTTGCATGTTAGACCGAAAGAGTAATCATTAATGATTTGGTGTTAGCTTGGAAGGAAATCTCCAGTAGAGTGTCCCAGAAATCCCTTTTTGTGGTATTAGTTGTGGTGTTAAACATATTTGTCAATGACATATAAAGCCACATATGGCATACTTATTATGAAATCTGCATGTAGGGAGGCCAGCAATTTAGTTGCTGGGAAGGATGAAGTAGGGCAAAGATCGCTATCTCTATAAGCTCTGTTCTTTCATTCATTCAATAGACATTTGCTAAGCACCTACTATGTGCTAGGAACTGGGCGAAGACCTGGGGGCACAAAAAGATGAAAAAAAAATTCCTGGCCTCAAGAAACTTAGAACCTAATGGGGGACAACATGCCCTCAAATAAATATATATGAAGCAAGCTATGTTCAGGATAAATAGAAAGTGATTGAAAAAGGAAAGCACTGGAATTAAGAGAGGCTGGAGGCTTCCTGTTGAGGGTAGGATTTTAGTTGGGACTTAAAGGAAGCTCTACTCAGCCCCTTCTGCTCATAACCTTTCTCTTAAAGTTATTTGCATGGACCTAGACTAGAGCTGGGGTATGATCAGGGGTTGAGAGGAATCCTCACCAGCCACCTTTGCACTGGAAGTTCTAGGGGGATTTGTAGGACCCAGGCTGGTATCCAGGGAGAGCATAGGTTCTAAAAGGGATTCTCTGACCATAACCCAAGTAAGAGTTGAAATTGAAAGGATCTGGGTAGCAGCAAAGGACCTCAGCTCATTTTTGGTTTTTACGTCTCTACCACCAGCACCTTACTGCCCAGAATATATACTTAGAACTGAAGTGAAATGAATGGGACATGTGGGAATTGTCTTTGGAGAAGGGAGAACACATTCGTTTCCCACTTAGACAGCTTCCACACCAGGGCTACCTGGAGCACCATTTTAACTGAATGACCAGCCTCAAAATGCATTCATAGCCTTACTATGATAGGAAGAAGCTGGTGACCTTTGACTTTTTTGTGGGTGCTCTTTGCATATCTTCTTGCTCTTAAACTGAGTCATGGAATTTAGAAATGCACAAAGAAATAGTTGTAAAACATACTGAAATTTTTGTATTGATGTCTTTTTCTAAATAGCAGAGTTACCTCCAACCCCCTTCCCTTTCTAGCTGACATGGCATCACTACCCCATAGTCCTGCTTAAAGAGACAGCCTGATTTAGTGGACTACCCTGAGCCCTCACCCTCACCAAACCTAGAACAGATAATCTACTTGACACCAGAGTGAGCCCTGGTACACAGCTGAGCTGCTTGGCTGAGTGTGAGCACCTCAAACACGCCTTACTGTCCTGGAACCACATTAGCACCAGTATTCTAGCTTACACTGAAGGTCAAGCAGAGCTAGATATTATTACTGTTCTGACTCCTCCCAATCCCTCTTTCTACCTCTTTATAAGGGATTGATAATCAAATCAATATCAGTTTTCCTTCTCTGAGGGTCTATCAATCTTCTGCCCTTTGGCTCCACTAAAAATCCTTGTGATTCTGATTCTTAGGCTCCCTTCCCTGACCAACATTCTCTGCCCCTATTAACTCATTTTTCTGATGTTACTATCCCCACTCTTTCTTGCCCCTCCACTATTGGAGCCTGTAAACCCTATTCTATTTTTAACAAACTATCCCAGACCTGTGCCATCCCCCTAGAAATTGCGTTGTTTATGTTTTGTTTACTTATAGATATGTTGCTTTTCCCTAATAAAATGTGAATCCCTTGAGGGCGGGAGCTCTTTTGGATTTCTCTTTGTATCTCCAGAACCCAGCAGAGTGTTTATTTGTTGCTATTGTTGTTTAATTGCATCCAACTCTTGGCAAAGATACGGAGTAATTTGCCATTTCCCATTTCCTTCTCCAGCTCATTTTATAGATGAGCAAACGGAGGCAAACAGGGTTAAGTGAACTTGCCGATGGTCACACAGCTAGTAAGTGTCTGAGGTCAGATTTGAACTCAGGAAGAGAAGTCTTCCTGACTCAAGGTCCAATGCTCTATTCACTTTACCACCTAACTGACCACAACATTCTTTAGAGAAGCCCATTTAAAGGGCTCATTCGAAGATTTGGCATAAGGATGGAGCTTTTAAAATTTTTTCTTTTCTACCCAATTGTCACCCTGGACTTTGCACCAGAACTAGCCTTGCCCTTTGGAGTTTCCACTCAAATGTCTCATCCCACACTTAGTAGCCTTCTTTCGTTTTTGCCTCTTAAGCAGGTGAGCTTAGAAGAACAGCATACTGGCCAAAGGAGATTAGCTAGATAGCCAGTGCTGATCATTTTGTCTTCCACTGTGTATATCAGAAGATCCTTTTTCCCTCTGGGAAGTGGGCCAGGTTCTCCTGGATCTAGGGGAAAAGGGGGGCAAGGACACTGAGATGAAGGACTACAGAGGAGAGAGGAGTTAGGGGGTTTTGGTTTTTGTTTGCACTGTAATGTGACATCTTCCAGTAGTTATTAACGGGTGTATTAGGATAGGAGACTAATAGACCACATAGAAGAAGGAATAGGAAGATGGGACAGACAAGGAAAATTCCAAAGCTTTTTTTGTTTGTTTTTCTACAAGCAGAAGAAATCTTCCCCAGAGGCTCAGAAATCCAGCTGTTTTTATTTTTATTTTATTTTAAAATAAGTTTTACTGATACCATTTGTTTTTATATCACTTACATTGCCCAATGTAGCTCCTTCCTGTCCCAGAGAATGTCCTTTCCTGTCCATTATAACAAAGAAAAAAAAGGGAAAAGTACATTTTGATGAAATTAACCAAAGTATGGAAAAAGTTTAACCTGATATTCAGGGTTCCACAACCATAATCCTCTATATCAGCAATAAAGGAGAGCAGGTGCCTTCTCATATCTCTTCTTTGGAGTCAAGTTTGGTCATTATAATTTCAGAGTATTCAGTTTCAATCATTTTGTTGTTCTTTTCCTTTTCATGGTCGTGGTCATTGTACATTTTTTTTCCTGATTCTGATTACTTCACTCTGCATCAATTCACAGAGGTCTTCCTATGCTTTGTGTTCATCATATTTGTCATTTCTTTCTGCACATTACATTCATGTGTTAACAAAGTATTTAGCCATTCCCCAATCAATGACCAGCCTCATACGCTTAAAGGACGTTCTGTCTCATTTCCATTCACCTGCTTCATGGCTAACCACACAATTTCCAACTCCTCCTGAGGCACGCTTCATAAATTATAGCCCCCAAATGACAGCTCATTCAGGCTGTCTCAGGTTAGAGAAAGAAGAGCATGACCATTTGAGAAAGGGAGGGAAGAGATAAAGTGAAGAAATGAAGTGAACTTCTTCCTTAGAACAGGGGTCTGGAACAGAATCACTTCTGCCCAGAGAAAGTATTGATATACTCCCTTCTCTTCCACCTCAGAACTGTGTCATGGTACTAACAGACATTTCTATGGGAATTTAAGGTTTATAAAGCATTTTCTATACATTATTTTGGGCAGCTAGGTGGCACAGTGGATAGAATGTCAGGTCTGAAGTCAGGAAGACTCATCTTCCTGAGTTCAAATCTGGCATCAGATGCTTCCTAGCTGTGTGACCCTGGGCAAGTCACTTCACACTCTTTACTTCTGTTTTCTCACATCTAAAATGAGCTGGAGAAGGAAATGGCAAACTACTCCCATATCTTTGCTAAGAAAACCCCACAGGGGGTCACAAAGAGTCAAACACAACTGAACATACATCATTTCATTTTATCCTCACAACTCTGTGAGGTAGACTTCAGTAATCTTATTTTACAGTTGAAGAAACTGAGGCTGAGGATGAAGTAATTTGCCCAAAGTCACATGGCTACTTAGTGACAAGGGTAGAATTTGAACCCTCTTGCTTCCAATTCCCCAGCTCTTTTCATGTACCATACTACCTCTGAGTGCTTCTGGAGTAAGAAGAAAGAAAACTTATTACTGTCCTTTCTTTCTTTAAAAAAAAATATTGGTCCACACCAGTGGTGTCACTGGGGACATCTTGATCTCTCTACTGATGTTAAGAAACATTATGGTATAGTAGATAGTGTGTGGGACTTAGAACCAGGAAGATCTGAGTTCCAAAGTAGCCTTACTTTGGCCCTAGCCAAGTCAGTTACCTCTATGAGCTTTTTTCCTTATCCATAATATAAAATGCACTGAGGCGGATGGCTTCTTTTGGTCCCAAGATACAGTCTCAGGGCTCCAAGAAGGTGTCTTATCTCACTGCTGGAGGTGAGGTCACCTGCCTTGATGCAAGCTGGGCAGGGGGAAGCATTTTTAAATTTCAGTTGTCCCTCAAACAGTTGTTCAAGTTGTCCCAATTTCTAGGTTTGTCCTTTAGCACCTCAGAGCACATACAGTATATTTTCAGAAGCTGAAGCCAGTGGACTGATAAACTTTTTAACAGTTGACTTTCAGAAAATGCTTGACTCATTTTTAAATCTGTCATTAACATTTTTCTCCATCACTTTCTTAATCTAGACAATCAATAAAACAATAGATCAAGACTTGATTTGTAATGTTTGCTAATTTCCCAGGTGTAAAATGCTCACTCCGAAAATTTAACAATCCCGGAGCAGGTAACAGCAGCCTCCACTGCACACCTGCCTCAGCCCACAGTCCTGGGAAGCAGGTTGGCAGAAGGTGACATTTTCCTAGCTCTAATACATATTAATTATTTTATATTAATCTAATATCATAGCATGTCCTAGTGAGACTTCAGCAAAGCTGATAAAGTGGAAGAAGGGGGGAGGAGAGAGACTTTAAAATGGAAAGGGAAAATCCTTTTAGGATCTAAAGATTTCTACAGAAGAAAGGGTCTCAGGCTTGAATTACTTTTGAAGAGGTCAACAAAGATAACAAAGTTGCCTCTGCAGTACAGGCTGCATGCATACCTTTCTCTCTGGATATTCCTGTCTCTAAGATACCAAAAAAGAGTCAGGAAAATGCAAATTGATGAATTAGGTCTGATCACCATAAACCCAGGGAGACCTAGATTGAGGGAATTAAGTGAACTGGTGCTGGACCAGGAAGGATTGTTGACTAGAAGCTAAATCTCTCCCACCTCCTACTTGGAGATGAGAAACCTCAAAGACAAGGCTCTAAGGGAGTCAATCCATGAAAAGTTTCTGCCAGTCCTAGGCTAAAGTCACACATAGTACCAACCAGCAGAGCCAATGGTTGAAGGGAGCCCAGGGAGTCCAGCATGACATATATATATATATATATATATATATATATATATATGTGTGTGTGTGTGTGTGTGTGTATGTATATGTGTGTATACGTATATGTATATATATACGTATATATACACACATATGTATGTATATGTATATGATATATATGTATAGGTAGAAGGCACTATGCTAAGTGTTAGGGATACAAAGAAAGGCTCAAGGATTTCAGTTTAATGGGAGAGACAAAATGAAAACGACTATGTTGTACAGATATATACAGGAAGTCATCAACAGAGGTCACACCCTCAGGAAAGACCAACAGCTAAGCAACCTTCCCAGGCCAGTCCAGAGGAAGCTGTCCAGCAGCAAACAGCAGTCTTGAAGCCAAGTATCCTGCCTAGTCCAGCCCAGCAGCAACTTCCCGGAAGTCAAGTGACCCAATCATTCCTTCTAGGCATCAGTCATCCAGATGGTCACACCCTAAAGCAACCTTCTTGTGGACCTTCTCCAGAAACAAACAACAACGCTGGGCACGTTGATTCTCCTCCTCTAAGAGGATAATATTAGTACCTCCCTCCTAGGTGTTTTGCATATGATATGAGATAACTCGTAAAGCATTTTGCAGACCTTCAAGGAAGAATGCTAGCCATTGTTGTTGTGGTGGTTGTTATCCCTACCTTTGTGTATATTTGCAAGAGAGAGTGTGCCTCTGGATTAGGAAAAATGCTTTGCAACTATTGTTCTTGCTAAATCCTTTGAGTAAATAAATGCCTTTGCTAAAATGCTTTGAATCTAATGGCCAATTTGTTAAGTGAAAGCAACCAGTTACACTAGGGACAGAATTGCCCAGTGAACAGAGTGCTGTGCTTGGAGTCAGGAAAGCCCTAGCCCTTCCTAGCTATAAATCCTCCCTTACCTCTGCCCTTTTGTCAGTCAGTCAATAAACATTTATTAAGCACCTGCTATATACCAGGCACTGTGCTAAGTGTTGGGGATACAAAAAGAACCAAAAGACTGTCCCTGCCCTCAAGGAGCTCATGATCTAATGGGGAAGACAGCATGAAAATAAATATGCTAGGCAGCTAGTCGGCACAGTGGATAAGAGTGCCTGGCCTCGAGTCAGAAAGACCTGAGTTCAAATGTAGCCTCAGGTACTTACTAGCCATGTGACTCTAATCAAGTCATTTCATCTCTGTCTACCTCAGTTTCCTCACCTGTAAATAGAAAATGGAGATAATAAGAGTATCTACTTCCTGAGGTTCTTGTAAAGATCTGCTGAAATAATAATTATAAATTGCTTAACACAACTCCAGTCACATAGTAAATTCTATGTAAATGTTAGCTACTATTATTAAATATGTACAAACAAGCTATATACGGGGGGGGGGGAAGGAAATAATTAAAAGAGGGAAGCCATTAGAATTAAGAGGGTTTGGGAAAGGCTTCCTGTAGAATACTCTTTTTGAACCTCTATAGTTTCTATTAAGCCTAAGCTCAAGCAGCCTACCCAAACCCCCCGGCTTCCACTGCCCTTCCCTCCCCCATCACCTTGACCAGTCCATATCTGTATCTGTACACATTCTCTCCTCTGATGCATCCTTTGAGGATAGGTGTTCCTTTTGTGTATAGGTGGGACTAGATGGCCGACAGACATCCCTTCCAGCTCTCAAATTCTGTGACTATTTCTAGCACCGAGTGCAAAATAGAATTTTTAATAATAGCATTAATAAATAGTTGTTGATTTGAGTTGTAGAGAGAGTTCTCCTAATATCACAGATCAGAACTGATGGGGTCTTAGAGGACAGCTCATTCAAACCCTTTATTTTACCGGTAAGGAAACAGAGCCTGGGAAAGTGATCTCACTAGCTCAGGACCACTCAGCTAAGCTCTCTGAGGTAGGAGTGGAACATAGGTCTTCCTAGAGTCATCCAGTTCTCAGTTGTCGGCTCTCTGCTGTCTCCACTTCTGGGACTGACCTGATGTACCAATATCTGTGGCTCCTTGCCTCTCTGCCCTGCCTTTTATGGTCTTGCTCAAGGGCTCCGCATTTGCCAGATCCTCTAATCTCTCCTAGTTCTTAGGACAGGGCCTCAACTAACATAATCAGAGCTCCCATCTATTTGAATCTCGCATAATTTTTTCCCTAACTTGAACTGAAGGTTGGGACTAATCCTATCTGCCTCATTCTGAGTGAGTGGCTTTCTCCCTCTCCTTCCCTCCCTATCCCTCCAGAAGGAAAGGCTGGGTCTGTTTGCAGCTCTAGCGGATTCAGGCCCCTTGTTAGCCATCAAAGCACAAACACATTCCTCTCTGTGATTTCCTGCTCTGAAAGTCTCAGTCTGGAATACAAGCCTCTTCTGTTCTCCCTGACGCTATTTCACTGAGGCCGCAACATCTGGGTGAAGGGTTTACGATTTAAAAAGTCATAAATCGTGCTCTCGGCCCATGAATGTGATGGAATGGGAAGGCAGATTGTGCTGTGTGTAGTTCGACTCATTCTAAATCCCTAAAGCGGAAAACTCTACCTGAGGCAGTCTGAAATGTCTGGTAGAAACACAGTGAGATAGCATCGTGAGGAAGGCAGCCGCAGTTTACCGACTAGAGGTAACTAACTCAGAGTAGTTACAGTGCTGAACTCAGACCCAAAAAGCCTGGGTTCCAGTCCCACCTCAGACAGCTGAGTGGCTAAGTGACTATGGATATTTGACCATTTTGAGCCCCAGGTCATCCTCTGTAAAATAAGGGAGTGGAAGTAAGGTCCCATTTAGCTCTAATATATTATAGGGTAGGGTTTGAACCCATGATTTCACTGGTATAGGGAATTTCTGAAGAAGGAAACTCTCCCAACTAAGTGTTTTAGATAGTAACCCAGGAAGAGCATTGGTAGGTTTATTTATTTGTCCATGAAGCCAATTGTGTCAGAGTTGGGACTTGAACTCTTGCTTCAAGGAATGCTAATAATGTATTAGGCTACACTGACTCTCATCTATACTACGCTATGATGTGATTGTATGAGGGTGGATCCCTCTATAACTCAGATAAAATCTAGGGAGCTACCTGAGTCACATAAGGTTAAGTGACTTGCCCAGGGTCATGAGGCAGGCAAGTGTCAGAGTTAGACTAGGTTTCCAATATACTCTCCTCGGATGCCTGTGGGGCCGTGTGTGTAAGAGGGGTGGAGTAAATGGAATGGGTTCTGCTGAATACCAAATAATCCCAGTAACCTCAAAGCACCCTGAGGAGCTTGGCTTGCTTAGCAACAACTAAAAAGCACGTAATTAAGGTATTGTGTTACAGCCAAGAATTCTGGGTTAATCCAAATTTTATTTTTACTGCTACCTACAATAGTTCAGTCTCAGAGGAGGGAAGAATAGGCCAAAGAGGTGGAAGAAATTCAGGCAAGCTTCTTTAGAAATTCTGTGGGAACAGGTATTTCAGGGCATAGCTGACATCTCCCCCAAATGTGGTCCTGCCCTTGAGTAATACTAACTGACATTTGTATAGCACCTCATTTATATTGAGGATGATCATGTGGTACAGTGGTGAGAGTGCTGGACTTTAAAGTTTCAGAGGTCACAGGTTAAAATCCTGACTCAGTCACTTGTTATGACCTTGAGCAAGTCACTTAAATTCTTCCTGGGTCTTGATCTCCTTATGTGTAGGAAGAGAATACACTCTGTTCACTGTCCTAGGACCAGGCTGCTACATCTTCCCTTCAGGATTCTAGGGGAGTTTGAAGGGTTTGGGGGTGCCTCTTCTCTGCTTCCATCAGCTTGAGCCCCCATCGGGTGAGTTCCCCCTTCATTGTTTGGCAAAATAATAACATTTGGCTCTGTTTCTGCCAAGAAAGCAAAGTGGAAGGAAGGCATTTAATTAATGGTCATGTGTATCAATGACGGATGTGTTCTACAATGTGATAAGCACTAAGGATACAAAGAAAGACAAAAACACTGTCCTTGCCCTCAAAGAGCTCTCATTCTAATGGGGGATAGACAGAACATGAACATAACTGTCAACATATAAGATCTCTATATCTATCTATATCCATTTAGAGACAGAGAGACACGGGGTGGGCAAGAAGAGAGAGAGAGGGAGAGAGAGAAAGAGAGAGAGAGAGGAGAGAGAGAGAGAGAGAGGAGAGAGAGAGAGAGGAGGGGAGGGAGTAAGAGAGAGGATAAGCTGGAAATAATCATAGAGGGGAAGGCATTAGCATTAAGGAGGATCAGAAAAGGCTTCTTGCAGAAGGTGGGGTTTAAGCTGAGATTTAAAGGAAGCCAGGAGACAGAGGCTAGGAGGGAAAGCATTCCACTCATGGGGAATAGCCAGTTAGTGAAAACGCCCGGAGTTATGAGATGGAGTATCTTGTGGGAGGAATAGCAAAGAGGCCAGTGTCACTGGATTGCAAATTTACATGAAGGGGAGTACAGTACAAACAGACTAGAAAGCTGGGAAGGGGCCATCTTATGAAGGGCTTAGAATGCCAAAAAGAGGAATTTATATTTGATCCTGAAGATAATAGGGAGCACCAGAAGGTTTTTGTTTGTTCGCTTGTGTTTGGTTTTGTTTTTGTTTTTGGCAGGGGTGGTCCTGACATGGTCAGACCTGTGCTTTAGGAAGATCATTTTGGCAAGTAGGTGGTCGATGGTCTACAGTAAGGAAAGATTTCATGCAGGGAGAGTTGCCAGGAAACTATTTCAATAGTCTGGCCTTGAGGAGAAGAGGAAGATAATTCAAACCTGAAAATAAAATAAAATTTTTTAAAAAGATGTAAAGAGGAGGAGGAGCAGTATTACAAGCATCATGAATCCACTTGTATGTATGTGCTCAATGAAAGTCACAATATTGCTTCAGATCTCACTCACAGCCCAAACTATGAGTTTGTGTCCTTTTTCCAGGCTATCTCTTTCCAGCCTTGAATTTTATCCCTAAGTTTCACTGAAATCTTGAGGTGCATTTCTCCTTATTTCTAGTTAATTATGTTTCTCATTCTCATAATTAGTGCATTTTTACATAGATAGTTAAGTCTATACATACTGGTCATGATCCTTTTCCCTGTTGTTGTTTCCCTCTGCCTGCCCCCCCCCCAGCTTTTAGCACTCCATCTGGGCTCACTCAACCCCCATTCACACTAATAGATCAGATCCCCAGAGCAAAGTTGATTACTTCTGTTCTTTGGGCTCCAGGAGTACTCGTATCTCTACAAAGTCAGATAGAGAGGGGGAGTGCTAGTACTAACACTCATGAGCCCCTGTAGGTGTACTTATCAATTATGTACTGATATTCACTAGCCAGTCAGAGCTAATTAGCTTTTAGAAAAAGGTATTTATTAAAATACTATAGTGAGAATAATTGGCACAAAAATATTTCCCCAAATATGGCTATACCCTTCCACAAATGCATACAGTGTTCAGAGGAAAGTAGGCTCAAGCTTAGGAAACACCTGTAGCAAAGAAGCAATTCACAGCTTCTAGTTGGATAGTTCTTTTCTCCTTTTGTAGAGTTCTTGTGAAGTTCTGGGAGGTTTGTAGTGGACATTTTAGAGTCCTGATGCTACACTTCTCCCTTCATGTCTGGTTTGTCCTCTCTTGGCTCTATTTGCTTCTGGTCTAATCTCTCTAATAAGATAATCAAGTGGCAGGAGAAGGATGGGGGGAAGAGGGAAGGAACAGTGAGACACTCCTTCTGGGTTTACTCCCCCTACCTATCCCCCTACTATCATACTATCTGGTACTTGTACAAAGGGTATGCCTTCTCAAAGTCTCCCAGGACTCCTGAAACAATTACTGGAAAAATACTCGTTCTAGAATCTCCTTCTAGTATGTAACTAGATACAGAGAGGTGTGTCCAATTCTTTCCACCAATCCTATTATATTTTGTTATCTGATTTCATCCTGTGGCTTAAACTACTCCACTCCTCATATCTAGTTTACTCCTTTGTCTGACTGATTGATTGATTTGACTGAGGGTGTATAGGAATTGTTCAAACCTAGTTTATATGTTTGATTCTGCAACTCAATTAGAGACAATCTCATCTGATAATGGTATCTGAGTCTTCCTAACCCACGTACATATAGAACTTCAAGAAATCCTTGGATAGATTTCAGAGGGTTTCTAAACTTGGATGGGATAATTACACCTTTATTTTAATATAACTGCTTTTTGGGGTAATTCTATGTATTTTATTGTATACATTTGAAAATATTACTCTGAGAAGGGGTCCAGAGCCTTCACCAGACAGATAATGGAATCCATGACACATACACACAAAAAGATCAAGAATTCCTGGGGTATTAGTTACATTAATTGGAGCTGGGGTGGGGGACATTCCACTGCTGCATTGACAATTATGCAACGTCTCTTCATTATGCTTTCATGTCACACTCATTCTCTGTAGGATCCTGTTTTACTATCCTTATCTGAGATTTTGTTTCTTCTTTCCCATCAAATTTAAGTTTCAATCCTTCCATTGGGGAGGTTCATGTCAAATGCTTTCTTTTAGCCTTTGTGACTGCCTTTCTGGCAGCCCATTATTTCAGAACGCTGAGCCAAATGCGGTTCTTTGACACCATCTCTCCAGCCAACTAGAAAGTTCCCTTGTCTTCTTTTCTCTTCCAAAATCCCAGATTCCCATCTAAAGAGCTCAAAGTGCTATGCATGGCCCCCAGTCTGTCAATTTCCATCTTGTAAAGTTGCTGGGGACATTCCAGGTTTCAGCTGTTCGTATCTTCTGCAGAAGTGGGCAGCAGTCATATAATCTGACCAGTCTTGGCAGATTCTTCCATGTTGCCATGTGAAATCTACACACAGCCAGGTTCATACTGCCTATTGGGGCTTCATCAAACACCAAGACACATCTCTTCCTGCTGGGAGTAGAAATTGGATTTCTCTCACTTGTTAGTGTCTCTGTAGAGGCCTTAGTGTTTTGTTGAGAACGGATTCTTGTTTATCCTTCAGAGGGTCCATATTTGCCCTTTATTGTGTAACTCTAATGGTAAAGTGTTTTTTTCTTCTTTTCTCTTTCTCCGTGGTGTCACATTCTTTTGCTTATCAACCTCGTTGTCAATTGACTTTGATTCCCATCTGTCCACTCTAAATATTTTCCTCTTTATATTCTTCCCATGGCCCCATACTGCCTGTCAATTAGACGAGATCATCACTAAGGTCCATTTCTAACAGTCTATATAATAGGGGTACTGCTGCTGTTCCAGTTCCCCTTTTCCTGACCCATCCCTTATTCTGCCAAAATCCTAGTGCTTCAGGTCAGGGAAAACAGATATCCTCAGAAGCCTCCCTTCTTTCTCCTACCTAGCCTCATCTCCATCCCTCTCCCTACATTCACTGTTTCCAGAGTTTTCTTCTTATTTCTGAAGATGCATAGTGTGAGAAGAGGGGAAGGGGTATAGATAGGGAGCCCCTGGTCCTTGGGCCTTTGGGAAATGTATCCCAGGGGAACTTGGAATGAATTTTCTTGTAGAAACAATACTATAAAGCAGTAGTTACCCCTTTATCAGTCAATACTTGGGGGTACCCCACTAATATGTGTGTATTTACTTATTTATGTATTACATTCACACAATGTGAGAAACAGTATAGTGTGATGGTTGGAGAGCTGACTTTGGAACTAAGAAGACCTGAGTTCAAGTGCCACCTCTGATTCAGACTGCCTGAGTGACTCTCAGCAATTTATTTAATCTCTCAGTGCCCTAGCAGCTCCAGTGAAGGTGACCTACATAAATAGAGGGAAATTCCTTATCTGGGAATTCCCTATGTAACAAAATTCTGGACTTGTTCTCCCCTCCCTCATGTACACTAGCAGGTCAGGTCCCCAAAGTGTGTCTGGCCACACCTCCCCCTCAAGGTCTTGGGAAGGGGTAATAGCATTCTTCTAATAGTATTATTGGTTCAAGTCCTAGTATGTATTACTACCAATATCAACTGCTCAGTGCCAGTTATCACCCCATTATCATTTAACCTGTTGATTTCTCCTCAATGTTGATTAACAAACTTTAATTAGCTTATACTAAAACGATTAGCAAAAACCAAAATGCAAAAACATTTCTCAGATCTGGGGCACATCCTCCTTTCTACACATGGTAGCTAAAAACATTTTTCTTGCTACCAAGTTCATTAAGTGGATGAGGTGCTCCCTTCTTTGCAGGATGTCATAGTTCAGTTACCAAGTCAACAGACTGCTCAATGGGTCAAGCAGGTCATTCCTCAGAGTTGGCTCCTTCCTGGGCTTAGCTGCTGGTCTTCTGCTGGCTCTTCTGACTTTTTGAAGCTCACTAGGTTGAAGCCTGGTTATTCCATCTCTAATGTGCCTTCACTTAAGATCAGGAAAAAATAGACACAAAACAGCAAAGAAAGAAGGGAATCCTGTGCTTAGAGATACTGTTGGCCATGGCGGAAGAGAGCCCTAGGACCCTCCCAGGGACCCAAAGCGGTTCCTTCTCTTTCAGCATCCACCAGGAAGATTTAGTTTCTTCTTTATAACCTTTCATCCGCACCCTCAGTTCCAGTTCAGCAGCCCATTAAAAGGTTTTTTTCCTTTGCCATGCCGTAAGCATACAGGATACAGACACAGGCTATCTGCACATGCTCTGAATAAGGAACAGGACCTCTTTATTGCATTTCATCATGTACTTATAGAAGAGGGCTCATGAAATACCCCACATAAGGAATCTAACCATAATCAGCTACCGTCTTGTATCTTCCCATTCATTCATCCTAATGAGGTCGTTTGAGGGGGGCAGCAGGAGAGGTTGGGGTAGATTTTGTTTGTTTGTTTCCTTTTCTTGCCAGAAGGAAAAGAATTTGCAAGCTTCTTCCTAGTGAATACTGGAGATGTGAGCATTGCCTTTTTAAAAAATTTGACTCACGAAATATTTTGCTAGACTTCAAAAATTGACCTTTCCCCACTACTCAGCTGGACCCAGTTACTGAGCCTGTTGGCATCAGTAACCTGAAGCCATAGAATACCAGGACTATTGGTCATATTTTCCACACGTATTCTTCAATCCAGTGACACTGGCTTCCTGACTGTTCCACGAACAAGATACTCCATCTTTCTGCTTCTGGTATTTTCTTTTGCTCATCTCCAAATCCTGGTTTCCTTTAAGTCCTAGCTAAAATCCCATCTTCTACCAACCCCACTTAATTCTAATACCTTTCCTCTGTTAATTGTTTCTCATTTATCCTGTATATAGATTGCTTTGCATATATTTGTTTGCATGTTATCTCTCCAATTACACTGCAAGTTCCTTGAGGGCAAGGAATGTCTTCTGCCTCCTTTTGTATTCCCAACACTTCCTACTGTGCCTAACACACAGTAGCCACTTAAATGTTTATTGATTGGTTTTTTTATTGATTGGCTATTTGATTCAATTCAACAACATGAAACACCTACTATGTGTTTGATACTAGGTATACAAAGACAGACAAGGGACAGTTTATTTTGCTCCTTTACATGTGAAACAGTTCATATCAAAGATATGGAGAGGAAAGAGGTTGACATCCTGGTTAAAATTAAATTGGGGGATTATTTGTGGACTTCATCACTTGTGCTTTATCCCTGACCCCCTGTTATGGCCTAATTGAAAGTTGGCTGAGCTCTCCTCAGATATATTAACGTCTGCCTTGGCAGGTCCTGACAGAAATCCAAAAACTGCGCTATCAAGGCCAGGGCCCACAGCTTTTATCTCCCAGAGCTGTGGAGAGGAAAGAGATAATGATTCATGGTCCCCTTAGTTTTAAACTTTCTCCTGAAGGGCAACCATCTGTCTACCATCTGAGATAGAAAGAGCTGTCAGACATTATTATTGTCCTGCCCCCTGCCAAGTTGTCAAATCAAATCAACAAATCTTTCTTCTTTCTCTTTTTTTTAAATACAATTTCATTTTATTTTCCTGTTTGAATTCTCCTCCTCCCTTCCCTTCCCCTGCCACCCCATCCTAACCTTGAGAAAGCAAGAAAAACAAAATCCATTACAAATGTACTGTCAAGCAAAAACACATTCATGAATAGGCTATATTCAAATAGATATAATATATTAGCTATTTATATTATATATGATGATATAATAAATTTTATGTTATATGTGTAATAATATATTATATCATAATACTATATATACATACACACACATATGTGTGTGTGTATGTATATATGTCTCAGTCTACACTCTGGGTTTCTCACCTCCGTCTAGAGATGGGTACCAAGTTTCATCAGTCCTCTGGAACTGTGGCTGGTCTTTTTGTGGGTCAAATTTCCCAAGTCTTTCAAAGTTGTTTCAACAAATATTTTTGAGTACTGTGGTCAAGGCACTGAGTAGAAAAATGAGGAGCTGCAAAGAGAGTAATAACCTCAGTACAAATACAGACCCTAAAGCATTCATGAGAATTCAACAGATAATCTGTGTGGAATATCATCACAAATAAAACTAATGCCCATAGTGGTGCCAATCCTTAAGGGAATGGAGGGGAAGGAAACAAGCATTTATAGAATGCCTACTGTGTGCCAGGCACTGTGCTAAGCACATTACAAATATTATCTCGTTTGATCCTCACAATGGCCCTGCAAAGTAAGTGCATAAAAATGTAAGATAACACTTTAAATTATATCACAATAGCAAAAGCTTTCAAAATATGGAGACCTAGAGGATGAAACCAAAACCATGCGGGGATAGGATGAGGCACATAGAATCCCCATCATCTTACTTACTAATGGAGTTGTCTAGAAGACCCTTTTAGGGAGCCTACAGAAGATGAGCTTACATCCCAATGCTTTTATTTAATTTTAAAAAGTAGCTATTATCTACCTGTGCAATAATCCGCTAATCATATTTTATCTGAAATAATATATTTATTTCTATTAGCTAACATATTTCTTATATATTATTATATTAGCTAAAGCTATATTTATATTAGCTAATATATTTATTATATGTTATATTAGCTAATATTATTTTATTTATATTATTTATATTTATATTATATATATTTATATTTATATTAATTATCTGAAATAATAATAATAATAATAACAACTACAATAAGAATAATGATTGCTATAATGAGAGGTAGAAAGCTATGGCAGATAGAGAGCTGACCTTGGAGTCAGGAAGACTTGGCTTCATGGCCCACCTCTAGCAAACATCTCTCTTAAATACAACCTTTAATTAATCACTCATTCTCCACTTTGGCTGGCTTTACTTCCACTCTGATCTGCTTCACATCCACACTGGTTTCCTGACCCCCTGAGTGTGACTTAATCCTGAGGCCAGCTCAGTGATTGATATGTCCCTGCCTGGAATCTCCAAGTCATGAGAAGACCAACTCACATAGCTAACTCTCCACTGCTGTTCATTTTCAGCCTGCTCCATCTCCATACCAGCTGCCTGGTGCCTGTTCCCTCCCCATACCCCAAGCTACCTTCCTTTCCTCCACAAACCCTGTTTTCTAATTCCTCTTTATGTTCCCCTAGTAGAATGTAAGCTTTTTGATAATAGGGATTTTTTTTTGTTTTTGTGCTTAGCACAGTGCCTGGTACGTGGTAAACATCCAATAAATGTTTTATCTATCTATCCATCCATCCATCCATCCATCTGTCCATCCGTCTGTCTATCTATCTATCTATCTATCTATCTATCTATCTATCTATCTATCTACTTTTATTAAGTACCTATTCTGACCCAGGCTCTGTGCTAGGCATTTGGGATGCAAATACAAAACTGAGACAGTCCTTTCCCTTAAGGAGCTTATTCTACCAATGGAGACACTGTGCACATAAAAGCGTCTCTAAAATGCATTGTGCACGTACTGTGGGATAATGGATAGAGGGCTTGCTTTCAAGTCAGGGGGACCTGGGTTCAAGTTCTCCTCTGACACATACCAGCTGTGTGACTCTTTAACTTCTTAAGGCCCAGACAATTCTTTCAGTCCATAAGTTTCAGAGTAGGTAAGAATCTGCAGTGGGCTGGCAAGATGGCTAGGTGGCACAGTGGATAGAGCACTGGCCCTGGAGTTGGAAAGACTCATCTTCCTGAGTTCAATTCCGGCCTCAGACCCCTACCAGCTGTGTGACCCTCAGCAACTCACTTGACCCTGTTTGCCTCAGTTTCCTCATCTGTAAAATGAGCTAGAGAAGGAAATGGCAAACCACTCCAGTATCTCTGCCAAGAGAACCCCAAATGGGGTCATGGAGAGTAGAACATGACTGAAAAAAGACTGAACAACAACAGTGTCTTAGGCTGTATTCAAACAGCAGGTCATCTTGTCTTCAAGTCCAGCTAGAGCCAGCTTGAACTGATTTTTGAGACCCAGTTGTTAAATTTTCAATATGAGCATTTGTACCTTGGAAACACAGCAACCTACAAATCAGGTTTCAATGTATTGTTTCACTGATTGTCTAGACTTAAGAAAGTGATGGAGAAAATGTTAATACTGAAAATTAAATTTATAAATGTGTCATGCATTTCTGAAGAGCAGGTTGTTAAACATTTACCAGCTCAGCCCTGGGTCCAGCCCTCTATCCAGGACAGCAATATAAGGCATGGCCCCTGCCCTCCAGGAGTTTTCCATTTAGTAGAAGAGACAAGACATAGGGATTATAGATGACCAACTGGAAGGGACCTTTGAGGTCACTAAGTCTAATCCCTTCATTCTGTGGATGAGGAAATAGATGTAAGAAGTGAAGTGACCAGTGCAAGATTCCATAAACAGTAAGTGGCCCAGTTTAGATTCGAACCCAGAGCTCATTCTACCACATCACTATTGAAATAGCAATTCAACACAACAATAGAAGGAAAAGATGTCTTGGAGCTGTAGGGGTCTCACTGCCAGAGGAATGAGAAAGATAACCAAGTCTATAGGGATTTAGAAGGAGAAGAACCAGAGGGAAAACAGGAATAGATTTAAAAGTACAATTAGAGGGGCAGCTAGATGGCACAGTGAATAGCGCACTGGCCCTGCAGTCAGGAGGACCTGAGTTCAAATCAGACCTCAGAAACATAATACTCAATAGCTGTGTGACCCTGGGCAAATCACTTAACCCCAATTGCCTAAAAAAGCTAATTAGTTAATTAAAAAAATAAAAGTACAATTAGAAAGTTTTCCTAGTGTTTTGTTTTGTTTTGCTTTAAAATAATTTCTATCAATCTTACCCTTATACAAAACCGTAATATATATGTGCTTGGGATGCTCTGAACTATTAGTCTGGAAAGATGCTTAGAAGTCTATACTCAAAGAGATCAAAGAAAGAGGAAGAAGATCTATAAGAACACAAACTAGCTCTTTTTGTGGTAGCAAAAAATTGGAAACTAAAGAAGTGCCAATAAACTGGGGAATGGCCGAGCAAATTACAGCGTATGAATGTGATGGAACACTAGAGTGCAGGAAGAGATTATGAAAGGGATGGTTTCATTTCAGAGAAACCTGGGAAGACTTTTATGAACCACTGAGGAGAGAAGTGAGCAGAAGCAGGAGAACAATTTACACACTAGCACAATTGGAAGGACAAATAACCTGGAGATACTTGAGAACTCCAATCAATGCAATGACCAAATATGATTTCAAAGGACTAACAATGAAGCATGCTACTCACATTGGGACAGAAAGGTACAGAAGGAGGCTTCCTTTTTTGCATCTGGCCAATGTGGGGATTTGTCTTGATTCTTATCAGTGTTGGTTTTTTCTCCTGCAATGCAGACAGCAACTCATCCATGTCTGGTGAAACATATCCAGTTTTCATCCATATCTCCCCCATAGGTTGTCACAGAAGTCAAAGGGGGGCTTTATCACTTTTTCTGACACGACATGTATAGCAACAAAACACACGAAACACTGGCTATCCCTTAATCTTCTGTATAGGAGCTGGACATGAACCTTAGAGACTGCTGAGTCACACCCTCTCATTATACAGATGAAGAAACTGAGGCTGATAGTAACTGACCTGCCCAGTGGTCATACAACTAGTATATGTCAGAGACAGGCTTTGAACTAAAATCTTCCTGACTCCAAGCCTAGGCTTCTATCCACTGACCCTATGAGCTTCAAAAGGTTGGGAAAGAAAGCTACCAGAAGTCTGAGAGCTGGAATTTAGGCTGGGATTTACACAGCAGTCCAGTTCAATACTGGTCTGAAGACTGTGGGTCATTCTTACATGCAAGTATCACCCCTCCCCACTGGCGCCTTCCTAATCCTCAGCATCTGTGACCAGTGGCAAGGCCCAGCCCAGACACTGGGTCCCTCCCTGTGCAACCCCTGCCATGAACCGTAATTTGATCCTAACAGTTTTAGAAAGCTGTGAGGTCATCTACACAGAAGAGAGCATCCTCTTCTTTCTTCCATGCATCAGGCTTACCATTTAATGCATCAATATTCTCTCAGACCTGCCAGAGATCTCAGGTTAGCTCTGGCCATTGAGTCCTGAATACACAAAAGCCTTCTATTACTTGAGACCTTGGCAAATGCCTAGGCAGTCAAAAGCCTTGCTCCACTGGAGTGGAAAAGGACCAATTCTGAAGATGAAGTGTGTGTCAGAACGTCAGTGCTTGCTCCAAACAACTTCCCATCGACGTGGATTCATGAGTTCCTCTTTCCCTTCAGTGTGCTTTGAACAGTGACTGATGCAAAGGGGAGGCCAAGAAGATAAAAGAAGGGAATTTGGCTGTAAATCAGGCACCCTTGTTCATCTCTGAGAGTCAGGGTGTCCAACCGCCTGCAAGGACAAAGAAATCATCTCCCTCATTATCAGATGAAGATGAGCCTTCAGTTCTGGGTGTCTGTTCTCTGCCTTCCTCCTTTCTTTTTAGGTGGCATTTGAGCCCGATACTCCTGGAATGAAAAGGAATCTGCATCCACAGGAGCCCCACCCCACCCCACTCCCAGCACAGTTCACTTAACAGAATCAAGGCTTTTTAGGTTGTGATGGCACCTTTCTTGGTGGTCCTGTTTTTTTTTCTTAATTACCTCCCCCAGATATGCAATAAAATCCCCACAGTGATACTAGAAATGTGATCTTTGTCTTGAGGGTCTGAGGTTTGGTGCCAATACCCATAAAAATGGATGCACCTGGATGTGAGGAATACTGCTGTCTCCCCAGAGAACAGGGACAGACTTTACTATACTTGTGCCTATATCTCCATCAAAACCTGGCAGGGACGAAAAAAGCCGTAGCAATGCTTTCTAAAATTGTTCTACTCTGGAAAAAAGGGGGACCTTAGTGGCAACCAGTGGGACTTGGTGTCACGGTGAATAAAGAGGGCAACATTATGGTGGGAAAGAATAAAAAAAAAGGAATTGCAATCAATTTCTGGAAGAATCACAAGTTTCATTCAAACATCATTTTTTCCACCACTCTTGTGGGCAAGGAGCTCTCTCTTTTATCTTTTTTGGTCTTTATGCCCCCAGTGCTTAGAACAGATATTAATTTATTTGTATATTTTGTAGGTTCCCTGCCCCCTTTCTCTAAAGTATTTATGGCTGGGTAAAGGGCTAGATTTTTACCATGCAGGTAGAGGAAGCTTTGAGATATTCATGAGGAGGTCAATCTGAGTTGAGTAATTTATTGAGAATCTAGCCAGGATGGTAAAGGGCCACAAGTTCGTGCCATATAAGGATCTGTTGAAGGAAATAAGGATGTGTAGTCTGGGGGAGAAAAAGGTTTTGGGAGGTAGGCAGGGCATATGATAATGTTCTTGCCCCTTCCCATCTTTCCAGCCTTCTTACAGGTTGGTCCCCATTCACCTGCATTCCTATCCAGCAATACCTGCCTTGCTGTTCCTTGCACATGGCGCTCTAACTCCAAATTTTGCATTTTTTTCACTGGTTGACCACCATGCCTGCCTGGAGAGCTCTCCTTCCTCACCTTGTCCTCCTGACTAAATGCTAACCTCCTTCAAGACTCAGGCCAAATCTTCCTTTCTTTGGGAGGCCTTTCCTGGTGCTGGCTACTCCCCTCTCCCCTCCATTGCCTTCTCTCTGAGAAAGGCATACATACCTCTGCATGTAGTCTACTGCATGTTGTCTCTCCCATTAGAATGTGAAGGCAAGGACCATGGTTTTTTGCTTTTCTTTGTATCTCCAGCACTTAATATAGTGCCTAACACATAGCAGGTGCTTAATAAATTCTTATAAACTAACTGATTCTTAGAATATTTGAAAAGCTGTCCTATGGAAGAGGAACCAGATTTATTTTGCTTGACTCTAGGGGCATCAAGATGGTACAGTGGAGAGAGCACTGAACCTGGAATAAGGAAGACTTGAGTTCAAATTCCAAGCCTCAGATACTTACTAGCTGGGTGACCTTGGATAGGTTATTAAACTTCTGCTTCAGTTTCCACAGCTATAAAATGAGGATAATAATAGTACCTATCTCCAAGGGTTGTTGTAAAGATTAAATCAGAAAATACTATAAAAAGGGCTTAGCAGAGTACCTGGCACATAGTAGGGACTTAATAAATGCTTGCTTCCTTCTTCCTTAAAATATTTTTGTTTGTATTTATTGACTGACTGTTGTCTTTATCCTGTATATACTTAGTTTCATAGTTCTAGACATTTAGAAAGGAACTTTCTAGAAGGGAACTCAGAGGTCATATAGTTCAACCCCCACATTTTATTTTATTATATGGATTTATATATAAACACATATATTTTATATATTCATATTTATTCTTATTTTGAAATTTTTTATTTTATTTATATATTTATTATATATAATTTTATAAATATATTTGTATGTGTTGTATATTTTTATATATACACACAATACACATTTATATATCACATAAAATTTATATAATATATAATTATATAATACATACACATACACACATATATGTGCACACATGTTGCTGAGGGCAGGGACTGTTTTTTGTTTTTCTTTGGACTCCCAGCACTTTACACAGTGCATAGCATTCGGTTGATTATTAACAGATGTTTGTTGGTCTCTTGATTAATAAGGCACAACTAAGCACCCAAATGCACTCAAATCTGAGATGGCTGTTATCTGATACCCCAATTCAATTCAATCTAGTGAACATTTATGAAGCCCTCCAATGCCTAGAATGCTCTGTCTCCTTATTTCCGCCTCATAGTTTTGTTGAAGATGCAACTCAACTCCCACCTTCTTCAGGGGCTCTTTTCTGGTCCTCCCTCTCCTTCCTGCCTCCCCTTCCCCCCAAATGCCTTCTTTCTGAGATCTTCCATCTACTCAATATATATCTTGTATGTTCCTAGTTACTTAAGTGTTATCTCCCACATAAGAATGTGAGATCCTTGAGGGTAGGGACCCTGTTTTTGTTTTTCTTTGGATTCTCAGCACTCAGCATAGTGCCCAGCACATAGTAAGCATTTAATGATTGACCACAGAGCAGGCATTCTGCTGGGCACTAGGGATAAGAAGGCAAAAATGAAAGCAGTGATCTCTGAAGAATTCATGGACCTACAGTGTACCTCACAAGGTTCTAGTAAGGAAAGTGCTTTGTAAACCTTAAAACCTGTGGAAATGCAAGCCACTATGCTAAGTGAGAAGTGACTCTACTTCTAAAGCTTAAGGCATAGACTGCCAACCAGACAAAGGGGGCTGGCCTCGAAATCGAAAAGACCTGGGCTCAAATTGAGCTTCAGATACTTATTAGCTTTGTGATCCTGGGCAATTTCTTTAGCCTTAGTTTCCCTGGTTGTTAAAAAAAAAGAAAAAGAAAAAGAAAAAAAAGGTTTATTTTTGACTGGACCTGTGAAACACTTTAGTAAACTCTTCAAGGTTTTCAGGTTTACTTAATCCCCAGGGGACATTGAGAGGTTAAGTGAATTACCCAGGGTCACACAGCCCATAGTAATCATAGGAGAGACTTAAACCCTGGTCTTACTAACTCGGAGGCCAGCTCTCCATGAACTAAAATATGCTGTTTTTGTTCAGTTGTGTCTGACTCTTTGTGACCCAATTTGGGGATTTCTTGGCAAAGATACTGAAGTAGTTTGCCATTTCCTTCTCCAGTTCATTTGACAAATGGGGAAACTGAGGCAAACAGGATCTTGCCCAGGGCCACACAGCTAGTAAATGTCTGAGATTGGATTCGAACTTAGTTCTTCTTGACTCGAGGACTGGCACTTTTATCTATTTCACCACCTAGCTGCTCCATTCTCAGGCATACAATGGGGCTAACAATAGCATTCATACCACAGAATTGTCAGGAGTATGGAATGAGAAAATCCATATAACCCTGTTTTCAAACCCTAAAGCTCTATATAAACATTGACCAGTGTTATTCTCTTTACCGTTAAAGTCAAGGACCAGTAAAAAAAGAAACAAAACTCCTCTGAAATCCTTCATGCAGTCTTCCCAGACTAAATAAAAACGTTTCTTCCTTTCTCCCTGCCCTTCCTTATCCTGTCTATACCTGCATCTTCCATGACTCCCCCTTCACTCACCTATACATACCAAGTCCTAATCTCCTTCCCTCTCCCACCCACACCCACACCTTGGACATTACTGTTTGCTTCTTGTTTTAGTGATGTTTGTACCCTATTTTTGAGACTTTTAAGCCAGCCTGGCTCAGTATTGACTGTCTTACTCAGTAAACTTCCCACAGGGTGGAGGCAGGATCTCTTACCACTAGGGTTAATACAGCACCACACCCCTCTAAGCTCATAATGTTTTTTAAAAAAAGTTTGGGTTTTTTTTTAGAGAATAAAAATCTATTTGTACAGAAAAAAACATGGAACACTCATTGTCCCTGGTCTTGAGCCTGGAGACGTTTTCTCTGACTAGGTGTGTTTGCCTCATCCTGTCTCAGGGACTGTTCGTGTTCAAGATGAAAGATTCTCCTTTGCCTGGGAGAATGACTTAACCTACTTAAGGCCCACCTGGTAATTAAGGCACCAGTGCTGAGGGCTGGTGAGTCACTGTTATTTATCATTAAATCAGCAACTATTCAGACAACTTGCAAAAAAATTTTGATTCTCCCCCACCCCGTGACTCCGATGTTGGCTGAGTTATTTAAGAGAGTACTGGGAATCCAACAGTTGTCTTTAATCATTCAAGAGACTAAGGGGCAGACATAGCTGACACTGTGGGGTTACTCATTGTCCAACACCCTATGGATCCAGCACAGCTCGAAGAGAACTGTCCAACCCTGGCTGGGTTGTAATAATTCTCAAATGCAGGACTGGGGATTCTGCCATACTTCGGGATTTGGGCTAGTGGACAGAGAGCCAGACTAGGGGAGTCTGGACCAACTGGATTCAAATCCAACCTCAGCCACTTAGTAGCTATGTGACCTAGGAAGTTTCCTTCATGTCTTTACCTGCAAAATGGAGGAGTTGGATATGATGACTTTTTTTTTAAGTTTTTAGGCATTTGGGGTTAAGTGACTTGCTCAGGGTCACACAGCTAGTATGTGTCAAGTGTTTGGTCTGAGGCTGCATTTGAACTCAGGTCCTCCTGACTTCAGGGCTGGTGCTCTATCCACTGTGCCACCTAGCTGCCCCCTCTCACGACTTCTAAAGTCTCCTCTGCTCTAAATCCTTTACCTGCATTTCACCAAAGCCAGCCTTAGGCCGTTGGGAATTCAGAATCAACTCAGCCTGGCACAGTGTAAAGAATGCTGGCTCTGAAAGCAGAGGACCCGGGTTCAGATTCTGCCTCTTATGCTCAACTACCTGTGTGACTTTGGGCATATTATTTAGTTTCCCTGGGCGTCAATTTCTTCATCTTTAAAAAGATGGCCTCTGAGGTAGGTCCTAGGTTTATGATCCACATTGTTCAGTCATGCCCAACTCTTTGCGTCCCCATTTGGGGGTTTCATGGCAGAGATACATGGCAGAGAGAAAAACTTTATTTTTATTCCAAACTTAACAAACAGAAAGCATTATTGTACACATGGCAGAATAGAAAAAGGGTGACTTGCTGAGACCCCAGTTAGGATGGTGAAGGGCCTCAACGAGGATATTCAAATGAGAGGATTGTACATGAAGCTGCCAATTCTATCATGTACAATTTGCTTTTCTTTTTAAGTCTATACTAAGTTCAACCTGTAGCTCTCAAAGCTGTTGGGTATGATTTTGAGGAGGGGTTGGAGATGGCAATATTTTTTTTTTAAACTGGAGCAGGGGCAGCTAGGTGGCATAGTAGATAGAGCACTGGCCCTGAAGTCAGGAGAACCTGAGTTCAAATCTGGCCTCAGACACTTGACACTTACTAGCTGTGTGACTCTGGGCAAGTCACTAACCCCATTGCCTCACAAAAAAAAAAAGATCACTTTGACAGCTGAATGGGGGATGGACTAGAGTGGGGAGAGACTGGAGGCAGGGAGGCCAGGCTATTGGAATGGTCCAGGCTTAAAGTCCTCCAGTGAGGGGAAAATCCGAGACTTCCTGAGGCTACCCATTCTACTCCTTAGCAAATTGTTTCCTATCTCAAGCCTCCTCGTAAATTCCACCTCTCACTTTGAGTTCAGCTCTCTGGAGGCAAACAGAGCAAGTCAACTTCATTTTCCACAAGGCATCCCTTCAAACACTTGAAGGCAGCAAACATGTCCTCCCTATGAAAACATAATTCTGCTCCAACTAGAAGGGGCCACGTTCTTGTTAATATCCTAGCATTCAGCAGGTGGTGCTGCGGATAGCGTGCCGAGCCTGGAGTCAAGAAGACTCATCTTTCTGAATTCAAATCTGGCCTCAGACACTTAGTAGCTAGCCGTATGACCCTGGGCAAGTCACTTCACCCTGTTTGCCTCAGTTTCCTCATCTGTAAAATGAGTTGGAAAAGGAAATAGTTTGCCAGTAAAACCCCAAATGGGGTCATAGAGAGTAGAACACAACTGAACAATAACAAAATTCAGTAAAATAAATTCTGATCAAGTATTTTCAAGTGGATCACAGGCTCAGCGTCGATGGTATCAGAGATTTAGAATCTCAAAGCTCCTTGCAGGTCTTCTTCTTCCACCTCTCGGTGCCCCGTTTCACTTTGTTTAGTCATTTCAGTCATGTCTGGTTCTCCGTGACCCCATTTAGGGTTTTCTCGGCAAAGATACTGGAGCGGTTTGCCATTTCCTGCTCCAGCTCATTTCACAAATGAGGAAACTGAGTCTCAAGGAGGTTGTTACTTGACCAAGATTACACGGCTATTCCTCTGACTCTAAACCCAACATTCCTTTCACTGCCCTGTGCTCTGACCCTGCTGCCCCCACTGCTTGGCCTGCTACCGTTACCTGGGTCTAAATGCTTTTCAACTCTGAATCTTATCCTCCCAATCCCCGAAAATGACATGGGGAGAGCTAATGCCCGATGCTAAGCCTGCCTCTAGTGTTATGCTCTTTCTCTCGGAAATGATGAACATGGATGTTGGAGTCACCCAGGAAGTCACCTAACCTCAGACTGCCCCAAGCTGAGTCAAATGATCATCATCTCAGAGAGGTGCCGTGCTTAGTGAGTGGATGAGCTGGCCTGAGAGTCAGGGAGACCTGGGCTCTAGTCTTTCTCCTGCCATAGCCTGGCTTGGTGGTCCTGGCTAAATCAATTTATTCCTCAGTGGCCCAGGCAATACTCTAAAATTGCATCAAAGGAGGTGCCAATCCGCACTGATAAAGGAAGTTCACAGCCACTGGGAGATAGCTTCTTATACCTGTTAAATCACAGCTCTAGTTTATTCATTCATTTATTTATTTATTTTTGGGCATGGGGAGGCAATGGGAGTTAAGTGACTCGCCCAGTGTCACCCAGCCAGTAAGGGTCTGAGGCCAGATTTGAACTCAGGCCCTCCTGACTTCATCCACTATACTACTTAGCTGCCCCTGCTCCAGTTTAAAAAAAAAATATTGCCATCTCCAACCCCTCTTCAAAATCATACCCAACAGCTTTGAGAGCTACAGGTTGAACTTAGTATAGACTTAAAAAGAAAAGCAAATTGTACATAATAGAATTTGCAGCTTCATGTACAATCCTCTCATTTGAATATCCACACGGTCTTCTTAAAGCACACATCTGACCCAATTCAATAAATTATAGCAATTCCCTCTTACCTCTGAGATCAAATATAAAATCCTCTGTTTTGGCTTTTAAAGCTCTGCATAACCTGGCTTCTCCTATCTTTTCAATCTTCTTATGTCTCCCTCTCCCTCCTTGCTATTCCTTGCACACAATACTCCATCTCCTGACCCCAGGTATGCCTGTCCTCCTCACCTGGGACTGTCTTCCTCCTTATCTCCATCTCCCAGCTTCCCTGGCTCCCTTCAAGTCCAAGCTAGAATCCCGCCTTCTGCAAGAAGTCATTCCTAGAGGCCACTAGGTGGCACAGTGGATAGAATGTTGGCCCTGGAGTCAGGAGTTCAAACCCAACCTCAGATATATAACACTTACTGGCTGGGTGACCCTGGACAAGTCACTTAGCCCCAATTGCCTTGCATTAAAAAAAAAGTCATTCCTAGTCCTCCTTAATCTTATTATCTTCCCTCTGAGATTTCCTACAGTTTATCCTGTCTATATCTTGTTTGTATATAGTTGTTTGTCTCCCTCATTAGTCTGGGAGCTCCTTGAGAGTGAGGCCTGGTTTTTTTTTGTCTTTGTATCCCTCATATACAGTTCCTGGTATAGAGTAGGAGCTTAATAAATGCCTGTTATTTGACTTTTTTGCTTGTTTGTTTGTTTTAGGCAGTTGGGGTTAAGTGACTTGTCCAGGGTCACACAGCTAGTAAGTGTGAAGTGTTTGGTCTGAGGCCAGACTTGAACTCAGGTCCTTCTGACTTCAGGGCCGGTGCTCTATCCACTTTGCCACCTAGCTGCGCCTGTTATTTGATTTTTTTAAAAAGGCTGGATGGAAACTAGCTGAGGGTCTTGTAGAGAAGATTCTTATTCAAGACTTGATGATATCGGAGGTCTTTTCAACTCTGAGATTCAGGGATTCTGCAGCAATCATCTAGTATAGGATTTCTTAACTTGGAATCCACAGATCCCCATAAATAGATTTCGGGAGGGCTGTGAACATAGATGGGAAAAACATTACCTCTTTTGTTTTTGCAAATATCTCAACTGAAATGTTTCCTTCAGTTATGAAAGCAGGAAACATACCTCATTCTGAGAAGGGGTCCCTAGGACTCAGCAGGCTGCCAAAGGTGCCCGTGATGCAAAAAAGAGTGAGAACCCCTGATCTAATAAAACTCCCTCAATTTACTAATGAGGAAACTGAGGCCCAGAAAAGGTAAGTGGGCTTTCTAAAGATGGCACAGTAATTAGCAGAACTGGGATTTGAACCCAGGTCACAGAACCGCAAAGGTCATCTAGCCCAACTGGTAAGGTGACCAGTAATCTCCCCTAAAGCATCCCTGGGAGGTAGACAGTCAGCCTCTGCAAGCAGTCATCCAGGCCTTAATTCAGACTCCTTGCCTATTCCATGACTGTGTGTTACCTTTGGGAACCTAGACAGACTTATATAGATAACATTGTTGTATGGAACTAGTGCCCTGGATAAGATCCCTGTGTGAGACCTGAGATACACAGGCCTCAAAAATCTGAGTACGGATGGAAGAAAACCTGTAGCAGCCAATTGTCCCTTCCCTCCATCTTTGTAGGAAAGTGGAAAAGTGAACAAGCAATTAGAATTCGAAAAGGGAAAGAAAAAGGGGCCAGAGGCACTTGGAGGCTGTTTTTTATTTATACACTTCATTGGTGCTGTCTCTAGGCCAAATGAAACTTTGAAGGAGCAGTGAAGAGATTTATATCCACTAATGCTCTCTGCTCCCCTCCCAGGAGGCACATCAGTGTTATTCTTTCCATCTCATGTGCCAGAGCCTGGAGGACAGGGTGGTGCTGCTAGCAAGGTCAAGGTCACAGTCAATGCTAAATTGGTAAGTAGAGTTGTAATGAGGAGCCCGGCCTGTTCTCCTCCTGACTCCAACATGAGGCTCTTGGATCAACTTTTGAAAATACATCTGTATTTTATTGTGAAGAAAATTCTCTCCTACACATCTATCCTCTGGGTGCACCTGGGACGAGGCACTCTGGATAGTGCTGGGATGGTTTGGTAATATATGGAGCTGGAAGAACAATATAGGGAGGATTGCTTTCCCTTTTGCCAAATTTCCCAGATTTGAGAAATGTTCATGTATGTTCTGTAACTGAAACAGGGTAGAAGTTGACAGACTTTGGAGAATGTTACAATTTGAAGAGATGTTAACAAGTATGTAATCTAAGATCTTTATTTTACCGGTAAGGAAATGGGGCTGAGAATACAGTTCTCCAGACTTGGCCACCATGCCTTAGCCGATTTCTCACTCTGGAAGTTCCCTCAAAACCTGCCCAGTCTTCTCACACTAGAACATCCATTCTCTCTTTCACTCTTCTTCCATTACTAAAGATGGGCCCAGGCCAGGCCCCTACACTCCCCTTCTGGCTTCTGACTTCCTGGATTTCGCACCTCTTCCTGACTCCAAGGTCCAGTGCTCTATCCAGCGGACCACTTAGCTGCTAATTAGTGGCAAAATTGGGGAATCCAATCCAATCCAGTTCAATTCAGTTTAATCCAATTCCAGCAAACATAGATGAAATACCTACTATGTGCAAGGAACTGTGCTAGGCACTAAAGAGATTGAGACAAAATGAAGAAGCAGTTCCTGTCCTCAAGAAGCTCATTTTCTGTTGGGAAGAGACATGTAACTAGATAAATAAATGATTATTTGAAGGAGGAGAGAGTACCATCAATCAACCATTCAATCATCAAACTTGTAGGATTGGAAGAATCTTCCCATAGGAGGTTGCATGCATGGCTCCCACATGCCAGTGGAGCACTCTTACCACTTAGGTAATTAATAGTTACTGAGTCTAGTGTAATAACTGCTCATCTGGTTTCCTCCCTCATTCCTCCTTCCAGTTTCCCTCCTCTATCAAGAGGTTGGGTTTTGCATTATGTCTGTGTGGTTTTTAACCCCAGCATGTAGTAGAGTGCTCCGAACCTGGTAGGTGCTTAATAAATGTTTGTTGAATCAAATTAAACTGAATTAAAATGAACCACTTTACAATTATTCTGTTGCTAGGACTTGCTTATCCAGACCCTAAGCAACAATTAGGATTCTTTATAAAAATAAAAACCGAGAGATATATTAGTCTATTAGAGACTACAGACTAGTAGATTTGTTGAGTATTCTGTAGGTAGACTAATATCAAAAGATAATAGTGCTATATTATAATTATAGCAGGAGAAATAAAAATACTGTCTGTAGGTTTGTTTGTTTGTTTTCAGTCTTATTGTTCAGTGTGACATACTGGGTAGAAAGCTGGTCTAAGAAAAAGGAAAACCTGGGCTCGAGTCCCACTGAAATGGCCCATACAGCCTTGGCTATGTGACCCAGGTCCTTGAAGTCCCAGTTTCCTCCTCTGGGTGTTCCCCATGCCAGGAAATCACGGGTCTGGTCCTTATCTGTTGGTCAATGGACGTCCCCCAATATGATACAAACAGGTATTGTGATTGCAAAGTATGCAAGTGAGTTTTGCTTTAAGAAAACAGTCTCTGGTGATGATTCCCGGATCTCTATTTCCGACTTCCTGGTGCCTAAATCCACGCAGATATAGGACTATCACTTCAAACCCTTCACGTAGCCACCTCTGTGCTTTGGTGGCTCAATCAAGCATTTGTTAAACACCTACTGTTTGCCAGGCATTGTCTGGGTGCTGAAGATACAAAGAGCAGGAATAAAACAATCATTCTCAAGAAGCTTACATTATAGTGCTTTGAGGGATTCAAGGACTCTGGCATTAATTACTGGTAGAGCTGCAGGTGCTTTGGGGAAGGTGGGTTGAGTGTCAGAGAACCTGGGTTAAAGGCCAAAGCTGTTATTTCCTACCTTGTCCCCTGGGCAAGAGGGCCTCACATTTTTGTCTGTCCAGTGAGAAGCTGGCCTACAGGATCTGCATAGCCCTTTCAGCTCTAAACTCTATGATCCTAGCTCTGAAAGAGAGCTCATTATCTTCTGCCCACCCTGAACCTGCCCATCGCTTGAATGTGTCTATTTCTAGCCAGGACACACCATTTTTTCAATCTCTTCACCTTGGATTCATCTTTGACTCAAAGACTCGGAGCTGAAAGGGGCCTTAGAGGTTATCTAGTGTGACTCCCTCATTTCACGGATGAGGAAACCAAGGCCCAGAAAGGTGATGTGATTTCATAGGTTTACGGGATGATAGATTTAGAGCTGTAGGAGACTTTAGAGGTCATCAAATCCAGTCCTCTCACTTTCCAAATGAGAAAACTGAGGGAAAAAAAGTGAAGTGACTTACCCAGGGTCACATTGGTACTGGTTCCAAGTCCAGCACTCTGTTATGCTAAGGGCACATAGTAACAGAGCTGAAATAAGAACCCGATTCTCTGAATCCCAACCCAGGACTCTTTCCATTATACCACCCCAATTCCCTTTCCTTATTCCACACATCCAGTCAGTTGCCAAGTTCTATTGTTTCTCTTCACAACATCCTTAATTTCTGATTTTTCTTCTCCATTCCTGGCAACACAACTCGTTTAGGACCTCATCACTTCTGACCAAAATGATTCTAACATCCTGACTCAAGGGTGGGGAACCTGAGGTCCATGGCCCTCTAGGTCCTCAAGTGCAGCCCTTTGACTGAATCCCAACTTCACAGAACAAATCCTTTTAATAAAAGGATTTGTTCTGCAAAACTTAGACTCAGTCAAAAGACCATAGCCAAGGACCCAGAAGGCCACATGTGGCCTCAAGGCTGCAGGTTCCCACCCTGTCCTCACTAGTCCTCTCCCCTCCAGCCTATTCTCTCCCTAATCCATGCTCCACTCAGCAATCTAAGGAATCTTCCAAATACAATACTGTGACTATGCTGCCTTTCAGGAGCTCCAGACCACAGCATTTAAAGACCTTCACAATCAGGGTCCAGTCCAGTCTTATCTCCTGCTCCTCCTTTTCTTTCATTTGTTGTGTTTTCCATCTAAACTTTACCATTCTCTGTTCCACTCTCCTTTCCTCCTTCCTCATGAGACCCTCCCTCTCCACTCTCTGGACATCTCTGGAATGGTCTCCCTCCTCATCTCCACTTCCTGGCTTCCCTCAAGTCCTGCACAAAACCCCACATTCCACAAGAACCCTTTCCTGATCCCCCTCAATGCTAACGCCTTCCCTCTGTCCATTACCTCCTATTTATCCTGTATATACTTTGTTTGTACATAGTTGCTTGCGTGTTGTCTGCTACATTCGACTATGAGATCCTCAAGAACAGGGCTTGTCTTTTATCTTTCTTTGTATCCCCGCCACTCAGCACATAGTAGGTACTCAACAAACTCTTTCTGACTGACTGACTCATGTGTGGAACCCCACCTACCTCCATCTGTTGATGTCCCTCTTCAAGGCCAGACTTAGGTACCACTTCTTCCATGAACTGTTTCCTGACTTCCCATCCCCAGAGGAAAATGTCCTCTTTCTTCTCAAATTACTTTGCCTCGATCTCTCCTTCACGGTTTTCCTACTCTCCTTGTGTACTTGTCTTTCCCCTTGTCAGACTGTAAGCTTCTTAAGAGTAGGATCTATATCATAGCTAGCTTTGTATCCCAAGAACCCAGCTCAGGGCCTTATAAATAGGAGGTGCTTAGTAATTGCTTGCTGAATTTAATTGAGTTATAAACATTTCTAAAAGAGGCCATTCTTAGCCTCATTTCTTACCTGGCCTTAATCCAGTGATTAAGTCAAACTGAGACCTGTTAAAGACCTTAGCTTAAAAAGGCCTAGGTTACACAGTAATAACTGTGATGCTATTTGTCAACTGAATATAAATATATATGCATATATGTGTAATTTTTAAAAGTCAAAAGTGCTTTGTTTTCAATTAATGTAATTATGTGCTTCACCACCATCAGGATGCTACAGTGAATTAAATATCAGTGAAGCTTATTCTGTATAAAGAATGCTATGAACAAAATGTTATGATGCTTACTGTGGATAAAAAAAAAAAAAGGACTAAGTCTCCTATTGTATCCAGGGGCCATCTCCAGTAATCCTGATCTATGTCTTGCCATTGGATACAAATGGCCCTGGAGGAGAAAGTGAGGCTGGTGACTTTGCACAGCCCTCCCCCACTTAAATCCAATTCACTTGCATGTCATGGCATCACCTCACTGATGTCATGGTCCTCTTCAAGAATGAAGGACAAATAACAAAAATTTCTACTCATTCTGGAAAGCAATTTGGAACAACGTCTCAAAAGTTACTAAACTGTGTATACCCTTTGACCCAGAACCACCAAAGATAGGGTCATACCATCATATACCACTACTAGGACTATACCATGAAGAAATCTAAGAAAGAGCAAGAAGTCCTAGATGTACAAAAATATTTAGACCAGTTGTGGTGGTGGTGGCAAAAATAAAAACAAAACCTTGTTGGTTTTGTAGGAAGTAAGAGGCTGCCTCTCAAACGGGCTGAACTAACTGGGATCTAGAAATGTAATGGGACACTATTGTGTATAAGCAGTCAGGTAATTATTTCTAAGAGATTATTTCAAAAAGGATTCGAAGAAACATGAGAAGACTTGCACGAACGGGTACCCAGTGAAGTGAGCAGGTCCAGAAGAACGATTTACGTAATAACAGCAATAATTGTAAAAACAAATAACTTTGAAAGCCGTAACAATTTTGATGAACCCAAAGGCTGTCTACAAGGCCAGCAAACTGGTGATGAAGCGTGCTATCCGCATTCTGACAGAGGGATGAGGGATTGATTTGTTGTTGATGTTCAGTCATGTTGGACTCTTCATGACTGCATTTGGAGTTTTCTTGGCAAAGATACTGGAGTGGTTTGCCATTTCCTTCTCCAGCTCATTTTACAGATGAGGAAACCGAGGCAAACAGGGTTAAGTGACTTGTCCAGGTTCACACAGCTAGTAAGTGTCTGAGCCTGGATCTTAACTCAGGTCTTCTTGACTCCAGGCTCAGCATTCTATCCACTGCGGGTGTAAATGAGAAATAGATATTTTTGGATACTGCCAATGAGGAAATTTGTTTTGCTTAGCTATGTATATTTGTTACAAGGATTTTATTTCATTTGTTTCCCTAATGAAGAGGGGTGGGGAGGTGGAAAGGAGAGAAAACAGATTTCTGTTCAATTTTTAAAAACAAAATTTAATTTTAAAAAATAACAAAAGGATTATTATATTTATAAAAGATTTCAATACAGAGTTCTGGTAGCTAAGCAATAGAAAGAAGCATGAGAAGACTTATATGAACTGATAAAAATGAGATAAGCAGAACCCAGAAAGCAATATAGATATTGATTACAGTAATATAAATGCAGAGAACCAAAAAGCTACAATTGGATGTGGTATAATTATAATGACCAAGGTTAACCTTAAAGAACAAATGTGAAAATATACCTCCCCTCTTTCTTTGCAAAGGACTATGGATATGGAATATTGCATAAACTGTCAGATTTTGTTGATGTCTTAGTTTGCCAAACTGTTTTTTTCCCCCTCTTATTTATTTTACAAGGGCTGCCTTTTTGGGTGTGAGAATTGGAGGAATATATTGGAAAATGATGACAATATAAAAACAAAAGATAGCAATAAAAATTTTTTAAATATAAAATGAAAGGGTTAGATTAGGTGACCTCTAAGGTCACACATAGGGACTGCTAGGTAGCACAGTGGATAGAACACCAGGCCTGGAGTCAGGAAGACTCATCTTTCCAAGTTCAAATCTGGCCTCAGACACTTACCAGCTGTGTGACTCTGGGCAAGTTACCTAACCCTGTTTGCCTCAGTTCCTCATTTGTCAAATGAGAAGGAAATGGCAAACCAGTCTAGTATCCTTGCCAAGAAAACCCCGAATGGGATCACAAAGAGTCAGATGCAACTGAAATAAATGAAGTCACATGATTTACACATGGCTTCTAAAATAGTTTTTGCATATGACTAGGTACACGTGTGTATTATTCCATTTGAGATTGCATTGCTGCAGCCAGATCCCAGCACATCTTCTGGCCCATGTTAGCAGCTCTAGGCTTTGAGATTAAGAGTTTGAGATTAAGGCCTGCCCCGGAATGGCCTTGGGTTCCAGTGGCTTTAACTACAAAAAAAAGGCACCCTTGTTGTAGCAGGGATATCAGAGCTCTTGAAAACAAAAGGCAAGTGTGGACGCAAGCATTCCTTCCCTTCCCTTGGGAGCTGCTAGAACCCATGTTCCTGAAATCCTAGCCCTGAGCCCTCCACGAAGGCTTTCAAGCCAGTCGGTTCCATTCTGCTGAGCTGCCTGTCGGCTACTATGTTTTCATACTTGGGATGAGTTGCTGTTATCTGAGCTCTAGTCTTACATGAAGTGCCTTGGTTTTATATCTGACAGAGTGATGTGTCTAGGAGCAATGGAGACAAACTCAGCGACATTTAATGCCTTTCTCCTAAATTCAGTGGCCTGGGAGGAAGTCACATCCCTACAATACCCAATGAGATCTTTACCTCTGAGACTTGGTGTAATGACTCCCAAGCAGCAGTGAGGTCACAAACCTTTCATTATGCAGTTCTTGGTTCTGGGTCTCTGAAAAATCGAAATTGGCTTGTTAGGAAACGCTGAAGACAGGCAGTGCTCAAACCTAGGTGAGCTGAGGGAAGGAGACAGAAAGATGGACACTGGAACTTTTTGGCTTCCTTTTTTTGACCCTGCCTCAGACCCTGTGCTTTTCAGTTCATGTGGACTGGATACCTTCTGCCTATAACTCTCACCCTCGGGAGAGATGTTGGGACCATACGACTTGATAGGTGATAGCAGACCTCAAGAAGTTACTTGTTACTTGGTAGCATGAGGACAGGGCATTGGACTGGGAGGCAGTAATACCTGGATTTGAATCTTGCCTCAGACATTAGCTGTGAAACCTGGGAAAGTCACTTAAGCCAAAGTGCCCTCTCAGCTGTTGTTAAGGGGAAGTGTGCACGTTTCTTAGGGTATTTAAGCGGAGACAATACATTCCATGAACAACTATGTATGCCACGTTCCATGAACAAGAAGCTCCCACCAAGAACGCCTAGATTGTGTGGGTCTTTGGGTGACTTGGATGACTAAGTCTTCTCACTCTAGAAATATTTCATAGGCATTTAAGTGGGGTGGGAGGGACTAATAGCAGATATTCCTATGAAAAATAAGGTATTAAAAATTATTAAGTCCTACTATCTGTAAAGTTTTGCCAATAGAAGGACTTCATGTCTCTGAGTCTGTTTCCTCATCCTAAAAAGGGGATAATAATATCATCTACCTCATGGGGTTGTTGTAAAGGTCAGTCAGTCAGTCAATAAGCAAAACATTTATCAAGTGCCTACCATGTACCAGGTGCTCTGCTAAGTGCTGGGGATACAAAGGAAAGACAAAAGACTCCTCCCTGCCCTCAAGGAGCTCGCCATCTAATGGAAGAGACAACAAGCACACAATTATGTACAAGCAAACTATACACAAGAAAAATAGGAAATAATATTAAAAGAGAAGGCACTAGAATTAAAAGAGATTGGGGAAAGCTTCCCGTAGAAGGTGAGGTTGTAGCTGGACCTGAAGGAAGCCAAGGAAGCCAGGAGGTAGAGATGTAGAAGGAGAGCATTCCAGGCATGGGGGTAAATGCTTAGGGCCAAGGACAGCAAGGAGGGCAGTGTAACTGGATGAAAGAGAATGGTTGGGGGCAGGGTAAGGTATAAGAAGCCTGGAAAGGTGGTAGGGTGAGGGGATAAGGTTATGAAGGGCTTTGAACATCAAACAAGGGATTTTGTATTTAATCCTGAAGGCAATAGGGAACCATTGGAGTTTATCGAGTCAGGAGGGGTGCCATGGCCAGACTTGGGCTTTTTAGAAAATCACTTTAGTGGCAGAATGGAAAATGGATAGGAGTGAGGAGAGACGTGACCCACCAGCAGGCTATCACAATAATCAAGGTAGTAGGTGATGAGGGTCTGCATCAGAGTGGTGGTAGTGTCAGAGGAGAGACGGGGGGATATTTGAGAGATGGTGAAATTGACAGGCCTTGGCAACAGATTGGATATGGCGGGTAAGAGATGGTGAGGAGTCCAATATGACTCCTAGATTTTGATCTTTGTCAAGTGAGACAAGGAATGTAAACTGATTTGCAAACCTTACGTGATATAACTGTATATGGCAAGAGGGTTGTGTGTACTCATGTTTGCATGTATGTTAGCATGACTTCAGGATGCAGGATCATTGTTGAGTTTTTTTCAGTCATGTCTGACTCTCCATGACCTCATTTGAGGTTTTCTTGGCAAAGATTCTGGAGTGATTTGCCATTTCTTTCTCCAGCTCATTGTACAAATGGGGAAACTGAGGCAAACAGGATTAAGTGACTTGCCCAGGGTCACATAGCCAGCAGGTATCTGAGGCCAGATTTGAACTCAGGTCCTCCTGACTACAGGGCCAGCACTCTATCCACTGTGCCGTCTGGATGCAGATCTATCTCTTTATAGCAGGACTTTCTTTTTGGTTAGATTTATCTGTGTCTGAAGGGGTACATTGAGATCCCCACTATTATAGTTTTACTGTCTGTTTTTCCTGTAATTAGGTTAGCTTTTTATTTAAGTATTTATATGTTAGCCTACCCAGTGCATATACATTTAATATTGATATTAGTTTATTGTTTATGGTACTTTTTAGCAAAATATAACTTTCCTGTTTATCTCTTTTAATCAAGTCTATTTTTGCTGTCGCCTTGTCTGAAATCTGATTACTACTCCTTCCTTTTTATATTTCAGGGAAAGCATGATAGATTTTGCTCCAGCCCCTTAATTTAACTCTGTATGTCTTCATGACTCATGTGTATTTTTTTTGCCACAACGTGTTGTTGTATTCTAATTCATTCTGCCATCTTCTGTTTTATGAGTAAGTTTATCCTATTCACATTCACTTTAGGATCATCAATTACTTATTTCCCCCATCCTATTCTCTTATACTTTCCCCCTCTTTGCTCCCTGCCCTCTCTTTACAAAGTAGAAGGGGTTCATGAGACAGCAATGTACATGCCCAACACCAACGTTCTGTGCCTGATGCAATCAGCTTCCACTCTATCCCTCTCTTCTCTACCCTTCGCCATCTAGACCGATTGGAGCTTTCTTTTCTAAAATGAGGCTCCAAAAAGGGTCATTTATTTTCTAGAACTTCAGTGCTTCCCTCTGTATAAAGTCAGTGTTCACTGAGTCCTGGTTTCCTCCTAAGTGGAAAAATTTCAGTGGAACTCCCTTCATAGACTTGCTCTTGTACCATCTGCTTCAGGGAAGTCTTTCCTGGTCTCCTTCATTGCTGGGGCTCTCTCCCTGCACAAATTATCATGCATTCACTTATCTATTTCCGTGCTGTATCTCCCACTCTTATCCCAATAGAATGTAAATTCCATAAGGGAAGGAATTGGTTTTTGTTTTGTACCTGGGAACCTAACACACTACCAAGAACTTAGTAGGCTCTTCATAAATGCTTTGGGATTGAATTGGAGCCTAAGCCTCTCCTGAAATTCTAATATAGCTTTTTCCAGGCCCCATTCTCACGCTCTTCCTGCTTATTTAGGTGACTCAGTGCTTCTCAGTAAAGGGGAGCTGACTTCTTATCATGATCTGCATCTCAGAGCTCCTCCCTGACTTTACCCTCACATCTGATTGATGATTCACTGAAACAGAGTTTATTCTTCAGGAAAGAGCAGCCCCTGAGACCCATTACACAATGCAAATAGAGGCAGAGGAAGTAGAGAGGAGAGCAATGAGTAGGGAAAGGAGTTACGTATATAATTGACTCCAGGTAGGCTGAATTCCTCAAGATTTTAGTTTGTCTCAAGACTTGCTGTTTGAGTGGAAGGCTCAGTCATTTTGAAAATGACGTGACAGGATAGCTCTCTAGGGAGGGAGACAGGGAGAAATAGAGGCAACATAAGGAAAAGGACATAAATAAAATTTTATTTAAAAAATAATCTGATGACTTGTCTCCCTTCTTTGCGAGGAAGAGGATCACTGATATGGAATGTTGTGCATTCTGTTAGACAGTTAATGTGCTGACTGTGCTGCTGAACTGCTTCCCCCCCTTTTTAATCTTTGTTACAAAGGATAGCTCATTGTGTAGGAGGAGAGGGAAGGTTTTAGGAATGAAAGTTATGTAAAAAACGATGTTGAGCTTTTGTCATCCAAAAGATGTCAATAAAACATTTTAAAAAAGAAAAGAAAAGAAAATTACTTGTTTAGACACGTTTAACTGCAAGAAATTTGGGGGAAATTTTTTCCCTCTAGATCAGAATATGTCAAGTGTTGATTGGATGACTCAAAAGTGCAGCTCTTAGTTATCCTTTCTCCTTCCTTCCTTCCTTCCTTCCTTCCTTCCTTCCTTCCTTCCTTCTTCCTTCCATCCTTCCTTCCTTTCTTCCTTCTTCCTTCCTTCTTCCTTCCTTCTTTCCTTTCCTTCTTTCCCTTCCTTCCTTCCTTCTTTCCTTTCTCCCTCCCTCTCTTTCTTTCTTTCTTTCTTTCTCTTTCTTTCTTTCTTTCTTTCTTTCTTTCTTCCTTCCTTCCTTCTTTCCCTCCCTCCCTTCTTTCCTTCCTACATTTATTATTCACCTGCTGTGTACAGAGCACTGTGCAAGATCCTGGGCAAATGCAAAATGTAAATAAGATACCCTCCTTGGACCTTATAGTCCCACTGGTAGATGTCATAAATCCAGATAACTAGAATATGCAATATGACAAGATGAACCCAACAGAGAGTCATAAAGCAAGGTGCTACCTGAGGTCTAAAAGGGAAGGTCATTACCAATGGGAAGGATTAGACAGGTTTCATGGAGGAGAGGGCACTTAATCCTCTGATCCTATTCTGTGAGCTGGGCTTTAATGAAGTGGGGGTGGCATTTCAAGCCCCTCCCCCCATGTATCCTTAAGTTTCTGTTCAGCAGAAAAGGTGATAATGGCAAGTGAAGACTCTCTAGTTATTTCTTTCTTCTCACTCTTTTCTGCACTCTGCACCTCTCTATACTCCTCATAGATGGACCACTGGATTTGAAGCCAGGGAGACCTAGTTTTGGATCCTACCTCAAATACTTTCTAGTTGTATGACCCTGGTCAAGTCACTAAACCTTTCTGGGCCTCAGTTTCCTCATCTGTAAAATGACAGGGTTGGATTGATGACCTCTGTCTAAAAAGAGAAGGAATGATTGAGTGGATTTGGCAGAGACTTTGTTGCAAAAGTTAAGTTGATAAGACATCCCCAAAATGTTTATACAAAAGGGAGTGAGTATTAAGTGCCTTCTAAATATGGGAAGCAACTTGATACAGGAAAAAAGTGTGCTGGATTTGGAAGTAGAGGCAAGGCAAGGCATTTATTAAGCACTTGTGTGCTAGGCACTATACTAAGGGCTGGGGATAAAAATATAAGCAATCAGACAGACCCTTATCTAAAGGAATTTATATTCGAATGGAGGAAAATAACAAACAAAATGGAACTGAAAAAGGGAAGGAGGGAGAGGTACCCTTCCCGGGGTTCTGGAAAGTTGAAAGCAGGACAGGGAGAGGACCAAGGCTGACTGGCTACTGCCCAAAATGGAGGTCCCAGGGAAGACCTCACTAATGATAGAAGGCAGGCATGGCAGAGGGATGTTCCAGAGTGAGAAAGTACCAAGGACCTAGAAAAGTTCCAGGGATAGAGGGAACCTAGGACTTGGTGGCAAAGTCCAGAAAGTTAGAGGCAGAGGTTCTGAAGAGGAAGGAGCTGGTTTCAAATCTTGCTTTTGCTACTTCATTCCTACCTAAGGTTGAATAACTCATTCAATACTCCTGAGCCTTAGTTTTCTCATATATAAAATGAGATTATCTTAAAGATGGCAGCTAGCTCTAAACATGTAACCTACTCTGGAGGAAGGCCTACAAGAGCCATAGAAGAAATATTTGACACAATACCTGCCCTCACTAACTTATACTATAATTGAAAAGACTAACAGTGCAACAGTATTGTTGTTCAGTCTTGCCTGACTTTTTGTGACCTCATTTTGGGGTTTTCTTGGCAAAGATGCTGGTTTGCCATTTCCTTCTCCAGCTCATTTTACAGATGAGAAAACTGAGGTAAACAGGGTTAAGTGACTTTCCCAGGGTCACACAGCTAATAAGTATCTGAGGCCAAATTTGAACTCAAGGTCTTCCTAACTCCAGGCTGGGCACTCTATCCACCAAGCGACTTTGATGCCCTAGACTACCAAAGTAGGTAGTGCAAAATACAGTCTGAGTAAGCCCCTCGACTGCATAGTACAGACTCTGAGAAGCTATCCTTTCCCCAAAGGTCTGAAAAAGCGAAAACCCACTCTCTTGATGCGATATTTATTCCCGTGGAATTCTGTGGCAAGATCTCTCCCAATGGCACCCAGCTGCTCTTTCTACAGGCAAAGTCTGCAGAGGAAAGATGATCGAAATAGTTACCTGCCTCACAGGGATCACTTAAAGATTGCCTGCTCAATGCAGGTCCTTGGAAGCATCATTGTTCCTCTTGGCTTATGTTTCTACCAGTTTGACCCGGGAGCAGTAAGTGAAGCCCGAGATTCAAATGGAATCTATATTTAGCCTTGTGTGACCCATTAGTGTATCTCCAGTGAAGATGTCTGCTATAGATAGGACACCACAACTAGGGGTTTCAGAGTTTCCTGGCTAGGATCATTAGATTATATACAAAATCTGAAACTGAATAAAATACACTTAACATACCTCCTGGAGGCTAACGTATGCAGAGTTGTCCCTACAGTAATGATAAACACTTTTCTAAAAAAAATTTTTATTTATTCTTTTGTTTTAGGGTTCAACTGGAGTGGGGGAGGAGTGGCAGCTGAGTAGTAACTCAGAGAAACAGCCTGAGGAGAGAAGCTGGTGTTCCTAAAAACAATGAAGCTTCTTATTACAACAATAGCTCTAGTTTCTAGAGTGGTTCTTTCCTAATGACTGTGAGATAAACTACTATAAGTCTTATGAACTCCATTTTACAAGTAAGGAAACTGAGGTTCTGAAGCGTCCCTTTGAAGGGAAGGGTTACAGGGTAACTGAGTGGCAGAGGCAGGGGTTGAGATTTTCTGATACCTACTCTGTGGTTATGTCCTCTTTGTTAGGCTGTCTTTCTCTTCAATACTCACACTCAACCCATTTCCTATACTGTTATCTCCAAGGCAAATCTCCTACCTGGTTATTCACCTGTGTAAAAACTTTGGGGTTGAGGGTGGGAGAAGCAGCATTCAGTGTAACTTGTCCATGACCTACCTGTATTTTTGTATAGGTAGCCTTGGAGGCATGTAATAATTATAATTTTAAAAAATCAAATTTATATGGACTTTAAGATTTGTAGAACATGCTTGACACATATTCTCTCATTTGAGAATATGTGTGTGATGCCTGTTTTAGCTTAGTTTAAATTTCTAAATTAAGCTTAGGTAGCAAGTAACTAAGCTGTGCAGAATAGTGGAGAGAGACTTGGAGTCAGGAAGACCTGTGTTCAAGTCCAGCTCCTGACATATAACCTACTGGCTGTGTGACTTTAGGCCAGTCATTTGAACTCTCAGTGAGTCCCTCTGAGTCTATAAGTTGTGGAGGACCTATTGATCAGCATTGGTAGAGAGTTTCCTCACCAGGATTTCCTTATACCTAATAATAATAATGATGATGTTCATATTTATATAGCCTTTAAAGTTTACAAAACATTTTAGATATACTATCTTTTCTCATTTGATCTAGTGTACTGGGTGTGGAAGGGACCCTGTTCTAAGTTTTATGTTTTATTTACCAAGTAACCTATCTGCAAAACAATTCCTTTTCCTTTTTTCCTATTTTAGGACTGAATGTTTTTCCTTTTCTCTTTGATGGCCCACAATAGCCCTGTGCAGAGGATAGCTAAGAAAGGGAGAAGGGAAGTACATCCTTCTGCCTTCTTATCTCTCTCCACCAGCCCCCAGGGGTCCTGAGGTGAGTAGACACTCTTAGTGCATACACTGGGGGGGGGGGGGTTCAGAGTTGTCCTGCTCTTTCTAAAAGTTCCTCAGGCAGGGTTAGGACACATAGTGGGCATGTCCCTAGGAAAGGGAATAAAATTAAACAGTGGTTATAAATAAGGAAAATTAAAAGTGGGGGGAGGGAAGTACAGCCACCTCCTCTGGCTCGCAGATAAATGAGCTGCTCAGCCCTTTTTTGAAGAAGTTTCTTCTGGAGAATCAAAGGCAGAGGCTGAAGAAGCGCCTGCCAAAGCCAGCAGGGCCATTTCTTTTTTTTTTTTCCTTTGTTTGTTTGGTTTTTTTAGGCAATTGGGGTTAAGTGACTTGCCCAGGGTCACACAGCTAGTAAGTGTGAAGTGTTTGGTCTGAGGCCACATTTGAACTCAGGTCCTCCTGACTTCAGGGCCGGTGCTCTATCCACTGAGCCACCTAGCTGCCCCGGGCCATTTCTTCTTAGTAAGCATTCCATCATCCCTGCCCTGGCCCAAGGGATCTGATGGGATCTGAGCCTGTGGCTGGTTGGGTCTTGGTAACTCCCTCTTCCCAAGTCACATGATCCCTACCAGAGTCTTGAGACCACCTGTTTGGAAGGGTGCGCTTCGGAGCTAAGTTTCTGCTGTCTTTGCCAACAGCCATAGGAGGCCACTCCCTTTGGGGAACTCTCAGTTTGACAGGGATCGGTTTCCTGGGTGGTCCCCCCACTTCTCTTTAGAAAGAGAAATTGGAAAGTTTTATCCTGAGGCCAGTACTTGTATCCTCTCTCTGGACGAGGTGAGTGACAATGCTAATTTCAGCTTCTCTTTTATTTAGAGAGAGCTGGGATAACTAAAATGTTTACATAATCCTAGAGACAAACATGAAGTCTTGTTCTTGGGGTTTAAAAGCCAACTTCACAAGTACAAGATGGGGGAGTCACTGTGGCTAGAAGGCAATTTATATTAAGGAAGCCAAGGAAGCTACAAAATGTCATCTCAGCCCACATTAAAAGAGGCATAATGTTCAGCTAGGTGTTACCGTAGATAGAGCGCTGGGCAAGGGGTCAGGAAGACTCCCAGCCTCAGATACTTACTAGCTGTGTGACCTTGGGCAAGTCACTTAACCCTCTTTGCCTCAGTTTCCTCATCTGTATAATAAGCTGGAGAAGGAAATGACAAATCACTCCAACATCTTTGCTAAGAAAACCCCAAATGAGGTCACAAAGAGTCAGACACAGACAACAAACAGCAATGTCCAGAATGAAGGAGATATTGGTCCCACTGTATTCTGCCTTGGGCAGACCACACCTGGAATACTGTGCTCGGTTCTGGGGCCCACGTTTTGGGAAGGGTGTTGATTGTTTAGTTGGAAAACTCATCCACAGGAGGGTAAGGTGCCTGGCAAAGGAACTAGAGACCACTGTGTATGAAGTAAAGGATCATGGGATTATAGATTAGGAGCTGAGAGGGAGTTTGGAGGCCATCTAATCCAAGCCTCCCATTTTGTAGATGAGGAAACTGAGGCTAAGAGGTAAAGTGATTTTTCCAGGGTCACACAGCTAATAAGCGTTTAAGGTAAAATTTGAGCCACGGAATTCCAGACTTCACGTCCAACCTCCTGTCCACTATACCACCAACTGAAGATGGTTAGTCAACCTAGAGAAGAGAAAATTTGGGTGCAGATATGAAAGATATCTTCCAGTATTGAAGGGATGTCTCTTTGAGGAGGGAGCAGGCTTAATCTGTTTGGTGCTAGGGGACAGAGCTAGGCACAAGAAGTGATAGCTGCAGAGAGGCCAGCCTCAGGTTTGATGGAAGGAAAAGCTTAGAGAGCTGCCCAGAAGTAGAATAAGGCTTTCTTGGAAGGCGGTGGTTTTCTTTTGGCAGAAGTCCTCAAAGAAAAGCTGAATAGCACAGTGCCTGGCAAATAGTAGGTGCTTAATAAATGTTTATTGATTGAGATATTGATTGAAAGCTAGATAATTAGCCATAGGGGACGTGGGAGAAGAGATTTTTGTTCAGGTTATGTATGGGTCAGACCACATGGCCTCTGATGTCCCTTCTTGGGCATTCTGAGGTTTTGTCACCAGACAAGCAGCTGAGAGATGTGAGTTTCATCTTTTGTTGGGACACACTGCCTTGTGAAGGGGCTAATGGCAGGGAGAGAGAATAGCTGATTTTTTAAGAATCAATTTGTTTTCTTAAAAACTCTAACCCTTTGATGAGAAACATTCCCAGATTCCCTCAGGTGTGCGTGCCATCCCTCCCAAAACCACCCAGTATTCATTCTGTATACTTGTCTCTTTGTATATTGTTTCCCCCCATAGAATGTAAGGTCCTTGAAGGCAGGAGGTCTATCACTTTTGCCTTTGTATTCCCAATGCTTAACACATAGTAGGCTCTACAAATAAAAGCTTGTTGATTGATTGACTGATTGATTTCTGACATTCGCTTAGGGCCTTACAGTTTAAAGAACTCTTAACTCATAACAACTCTGTGGGGGTAGGTAATACAGAGGCTATTATCCCCATTTTACAGGTGAGGAAACTGAGGTCCAGAAAGGTCTTTGTGTATCAAGGACCAGGATAAATCACAAACTAAATAATCCACCCCTGAGTTAGTAACTGTTTGTAATAATTTCATTATTGCAACAATCACAATTATTTCAATATGGAAATTATTATGCACAATTACAATTATTTCAATAATGAAGTTATTTCACATAATTACAATTATTTCAGAAATTGAAGCTGGCTCTTTGTAGCTGTGGTTGTATAACTTTCTCCCCTAAGCAGTCTGGTCACCTATAAAGAGATAGGCGTACAATGTAGTGAGTTCTTCCCAGATCCCTCCCTCCCCTATCTCTCCGAGATCCCTACAAAGTTTGCCCTTTCCAGCTTTGTTTGTCTTTCATGTTTGCCCCTCATCCCTGCTTGCACAAGAAGCAAATAGCAAACACCCTGGGACCTCTTTCCCAGACAAAGGAAAACCTTTAATTGATCTCATCTACTTCAGTTCTCACATAGGGGCAATAAAGAATATAATAAAATGCATGCCTTCTGGAAGAAAAAGTTCCCACCATTCATCCCAGCTGTATGAGATGAATGGTATCCTTTAGTGCCCAGATTATTCTAAAGATTAGGTCTAACTATATCTCTCCCCACCCCAGCCCCCAACTCAATAAACCTCAATCTGGCTCCCTGTTACCTCCAAGATCTAATATGAAATCCTCTGCTTAGCATTTAATATTTTTTGTAATTTCACGTGGTCCCTTTCAACCTTTCCAGTTTTCTTACACTTTACACCCCTCCATCCACTTGACAATTCAGCAATACCCATTATTTGCTGGCTACACACACACACACACACACACACACCCTCCTTTGCCTTTGTGCTGGCTGGCCCCCAAGACAGGAATTCTTTCCCTCTTCACCTCTGCCCCTTAGCTGGTTTGCTCCAAGACTCACCTCAAATAGTATCTCTTGTATACTTTTCTCAGTTGCCAGTACCTTTCTCTATGAGATTCCATCTACTCTGTATATGTCTTGTGTATACCTGGTTATTTTCATGTTTTCTTCCCCATTAGAATGTGCACAACCTCCTTGGTGGGACCAATGTTATGTCAAAACTATGCTGAGTGTATAACCTATATCAGATTGCTTGCCATCTCAGGAAGGGGGAGGCTAGGGAGGGAGAGATAGAATTTGAAACTCAAAACTTTAAATAAAAATGTTAAAAATTGTTTTTATGTGTAATTTAGGGGGGAAATAAAATGTTATGAAAAATTAAAAATGTTATTGATAACAAAAATTTAAAAATGAATAGTAAAAAAAAAACTGCTAAGTCCGAGCCTGCTGTCCTCAGAGACCAGGTGGTATAGGGGAGAGCATGCCCCAGGTGTTGGGGGGGAAAGATTGCACTTTCGTTGCTGCTATATCTTCAAAGTAGATATCATTTTGTAAAAGCAAATATTTAACAAGAAGAAGGTGGGTCCTTGAAGGCAGAGACCATGTTTTTGCCCTTTTCTGTATCTCTGGATTTTAACACTAAGTTTGGCATGTGGTAATTGTTGGTTGACATGACTTGACCTGATGCAGAGGCGCTATTGGCCAAGGACCGTGGGGCTTTCCCTTCTTGTTCCACACAACTTTTCTCCAACAGGCTATTTCAGGATCTCAGGTCTGAGACTGGCTTAATAGGTTTGGAGTAGTAAACAGCTCTCCGCACAGTGTGATTTCATGGGGAACTCAGAAATGCTCTTCACCACTTTCTCCACCCCCCTCCTCAGATACCAACCTCATCTGTCCCCTAGTGATGGAAATTACAAAGTCAGCATCATATGATGAGAAAGATGTGGGACAAGGATTTAGGAAACCAACATTCTAGTCCATGTTGGGCCCTAATCAGTTGTATGACCTTGAGTCAATTATTTTACCTCTATTTCTCACAGCATCCTTATCTATAAATGAGAGGCTTGGCATAAATAATATCTACTATGCTTCTAGCTCTAAAATCCATTTTGAATTAGATTTTTTCATTAGGCTCAACTTTTTTTGATCTCTGTTAAAATGCAAATATCTATGAGGAGAACAATTATCAGTCATTTATACCTGAGTATGAATTAATTTACCAGATCCTTCAACAAGCTTTGATAGGAGGGAGTGTGAAGAGAACACTGCACTTTTTTCATCTGTGAAATGAAAGCCTTGGATTAGATTAGTGGTTTCCAAGAGAGGGAGCTTGATCTAAAAAGGTATGAAGAGCCACAGAAAGTAGGAAGATGGGTTTCCTCCCACCCTACTGGGGCAATAGATAGTCCTTGTTTCCAACAAAAGCACATCATCCAATCAATCAATAATTATTTCTTAAGTGCCTACTATGTGCCCACACTGTGGTGAAGTGCTGGGGATACAAAGAGAGGCAAAAGACAATCCCCGCCCTAGAGGAACTTACAGTCTAATGGGGGGGGGGGGAAGAGAAAGAACGAATAGCATAGGATGAGAAAGCATGGCATGGCTCACTGTCCCCTGCGTTATACACCTTATTACATTACCTTCCCTCCAAACCTACTCATTTTCTGAACTTTTCTATTTCCATTGAATGCACCAACATCTTTCTAGTTTCCTAGATCCTCAACCTCATCATAATCCTTGATTCCTTATTCAAGTGAAACTACTCATTTCACAGTTACTGATGATCTTGTAAGTGATAAATCTCATAGCATTTTCTTGTTCTCATCCTTCTTAAACTCTCTGAAGCACTTGTCCCCGTCTATTACCCTTTATGCTTGGTTTCTCTTCTCTGGATTGATGAAAATCATGTGAAAAGTGTCACCTATGAAAGCTTTCATCCATGTATACTTCAAACACGTGGGAACAGAATTTTCTAACCTGTTTGAAAAACTTTCCAAACAAGCTTTGAATCCATTTGTTAAAAAATATTAAAATGGAGTCAGCTAGGTGGTGCAGTGGATAGAGCACCAGCCCTGGAATCAGGAGGACCTGAGTTCAAATCCAGCCTCAGACACTTACTAGCTGTATGACCCAGGGCAAGTCACTTAACCCTAGTTGCCTCGCCCCAGTACATATGTATATGTTGTGTGTGTGTGTGTGTGTGTGTGTGTGTATACATACATATGTATGTATGTGTGTGTGTACCATCTTCTGCTCAACAGTTAGTTGTTATCAGGGAAGATGGAAATGTTGTAGCTGAATTTTAGCAAAAAACATTTTCATATGGTAGACGGGACTGAAAAATGAATATTGTGGTTTGTCAAGGACAGTCAATGATGGTCCTTTTCCATTTGGTTCTACCTTTCTCTGTAATTTACCTTTTGTAGCTATGACAACCATTAGTATCAAAACAAACTGACCTTAGAACTGGACCTTTGAGTCACAATGTTAAGCAAAAATTGTAAAAAAAAAATAAAGGGGGGGTGGGGTGAGGAGGGACACATTCAATCATATTGCTCTCACTAAAATATCCTTACTAACAACAGTTTGAGTGAGGGCAAAAAAGGTTTTTGTACCATTAATATTACTTTCAAGAGGTTATTTCATCCTTTTTGAATTTCTATTTTTTAGGTGAATGTTTTAATATTATCAGTACAGTGGTATATAGGCACAATTTACAAATTCATATTTATATAAATTGTACTCAAATTTACAATTTATATATAATAGTACTTATGTACAATTTATAAATATATAAGTATGCATATGTGTCAAAAAATCTTCTATTGATGGGAATATATAATCAAAAAAGTTTGAAATATGGATTAGAGACCCTCTAAATTCCCTTCCAGTTCTAACATCCTATAGTTCAGTTTAATAAAATTTAATTCACACTCTGCTAGACTGGAGAGTATACAAAGCTGAGACTAAAGATGGCTGCTGCCCTCATGAAACTTGCAGCTATGATATAGAATAACACAAGGTAAGTGTAGTAGGGAGATCCGAAAGAGTGAGATGTGAGGTTTGAGAGGAGAAGGTGATTAATAGCAGGACAATCAAAGAAGATGTCATGGAGAAGACAGCAGGGTTGTGGTTTAAAGCAGCACTGTTAAACTCCAATAGAAAGAGGGCCACTAGTCTGTGCATATGGATCCCTGCCTACCACATTTTGACTTAGTTTTAAAATATGTTATCTATGTTTTAGTGTATTTTTATTTAGCTTGTTAAATATTTCCCAATTACATTTTAATCTGATTTGGCAGCACTCTGGAGTGTTACTAGCTAGCAGCTGTATGCAGCCCGTGAGCTGAGTGTTAGATACCGCTAGCTTCAAGAATTCGAGAAGAATTAGGTATTAAAGGATGGATAGGGATTTAATAGGTAGAGGTGTCGAGGGAGAACATTCCAAGCAGAGGGTCCAGAATGAGGAGGGTAGGATAGCAAAGGTTGGCTTTGATGGACAGAAAAGTAGCCGACATTGGCCGCAGCAGAGAGTACCCAAAAGGGCAGGCTGTGAGGTAGGAAAATTGGAAGGATGGTCTCAAGTGTCCCTCACCATCCTGGTCACCTCCCTCTGAACTGCTTTCAAAAGTGACCTTCTTAAGATGTGGTGCTCGGAACTGGACACAGAATTCCAGATGTGGTCTACCATTGACCAAGCACAATGGCCTGAAGAATGCAGGATCATGGGACTGTTAGTTCTAGATGGGGCCTTAGGGTACATCTCCATCTAATCCAATCTCCTCCCTCATTTCTACACAACTCCATTTTATTGATGAAGAAACCAAGACCCAGGGAGATCACTCAGTCAGTAACCCTCTGAGGCGGGATTCGAACCTAAGTCCTCAAAGTCCAGAGCCACTTTTCTTTCCACTGTACTAAGTTGATATCAATCCCTTCATTAAAGCTCGTTGTGTCTAGTCATTCACTCAGTTCTGAGGCCTTCTCTCTCCATCATGCCCAAAAGGATATTGTGAGAGTTTCATAATATTTACTTCTCATATTCTGCCATTGATGGGGAGGGGGGGTGGTCATGTGTGCAGCTTTGATGGGGAAGGAGGGAGGGCTTAATATACTCAAGGGTGAAGTTTCAATCCAGCTCCAGAATTTAGGTATTCCCCATGCCCCACCCAGGCACTCTTCTTTCAAAATGGAATCAAAGAAGGGAGCTCATTTGTCCATGATTCATATAAGATGTATTAAACAAAACCTGATCTTCTGGATTTCTGTCAATTCTTGCTCCATCCTGTTATGCTCTGCACTGGGAGAAAGAGGGGATGTGGGAAGCATTGCTAGAAATAAGGCCACAAGTCATACTTCTTGTCCACTTACCAAGATGGTACCCGTGCAAGGGAAGAAGCTTCCGAGAGGGTCTGTGGTGCCAAGGGTTCCTAGCATCCAGCTTTATTTTCATCTGTCAAAAGATACTACCCTGGATATATAAGAAGATACCTCCCTATTTCTTTGCAAAGGTGAGAGACTACAGGTGTGGAACACTGCATATGCCATCAGATTTTTTCAGTATGTTGGTTAGTTTTGTCAAATGTTTTTGGTCCCTCTTTTTTATACTTTATTATATGGGATGGGTCTCTGGGAGGGGTACATTGGGAAATGTAAGTGATGTAAAAACAAAAGATATCAATAAAAATGTATTTAAAATAAAGATAACAGTATATATACCCCATTAACCATTTTGGTTCTACCACTTTCAACATAAAGATTAAGCAGAATGGTATGAAGGACTTAGAGCCAGGAAGTTCTGGTTTCAAATCCTGACTCCAATAGTTACTAGCTGTATTACCCTAGAAAGTCACAACTTCTCTGTATCTCAGTTTCCTCATTTGCAAAAAAAACAAAAACCAAAAACAAGCATTAATTTGTTCCTTCCAAATTAAATCTACATTTCTATAAACCAACCAATAAGCGTTTATTAAGCACCAATACTCTGTGCCTGGCAGTGTGCTAGGAGCTAGAGATACAAAAATGAAACAACTTCTGCCCTCAAGGAGCTTCCATTCTATCTAATCAAATAGGAATTGGAGTTTTGAGTTTCCTGGTTAACATTGTGCAGTGCCTCACTGTCCCACTGTCCCACTGTCCCACTGTCCCACTGCCCCACTGTCCCACTGTCCCAAACAGTGGCCCTCATCTTTCTTGGTTCTTTCTCTTGCTCCCGACATAGGTTCAAAAGTTTTGTTCGTTATCCCTTGCAAGCTCTAACTCATAGTGGATTTTAGATTTCCTAACACTATTCTTATGGTATTTACTGTGAAGTCATGTAGTGTGTTAGAAAGAACATTGTATTTAAAGTCAGAGAGCTTGGACTTGACTCCTGATTGAATTGCCTCTAGGACCCCCTGTATTCAAAGGGATTTGCAAGGACAGGTCATCTAACCTCCATGGGTCTCCATTTCTTCATCTGTCAAATGAAGGAAAGGGACTAGCCTCCGAGGCCACTTCCAGCTCTCAGTTTACAAACCTCTGCCAACTTTTGTTTGTCCTCAGTTTCTGGTCATTTCTTCTACCTCTCATGCGTGAATTCATCAGCCAGCTCCCTGTGCAGCCAGATCCATCTCTTTATACAACTCCTCCATTTCTCCCTCATCAGAATCACTCTCAGTAATTCGTTCTGGAGCCACATTCCTTTCAGAGATCTGGAGCCCCATTCTCTTTTCTCTTAACTCTTCAAAAGTCTAGGATACATAAGCTAAGGAATGGCTGAACAAAATGGGGCACATGAGTATGATGGAATCTTACTGCACCCCCCAAAACAGTGAATATGAAGAGATGTGTTGGAAGACAGATGAAGAGCTGCAAAGCAAAGGAGGAAGAACCAGCGAGGACTACAATGATATAAATGAAAAAAAGAACAACAAAAAATAGAAATCAAATGCAGTGAAATTATAATGACCAAGTTTGGCCCCAAAGAAGAGATATGAGAAGATATACATCCCTCATTTCTTTAAAGAATTGTTGTTGTGCTATTTCAGTCACACTGACTCTTTGTGACCCTTTGTGGGGTTTTCTTGGCAATGATACTGGAGTGGTTTGCCATTTCCTTCTCTAGCTCATTTTACAAATGAGGAAACTGAGGCAAAGAAGGTTTGATGACTTTCCCAGGGTCATAAAGCTAGTAAGGGTCTGAGGCTGGATTTGAACTTGGGAAGATGAATCTCAGCACTCTATCCACTGTGCCCCCTAGTTGCCTTCTGTGAAGAGTTAGGGCACTATAGATGTAAAATACTCCACATGAGATTGAATTTAGCTGATGCGTTTTTCTGAATTATCTTGTCTTCCCTCTTTGGTGTGATAGAGAAAGAACTTCCCTCAGGACTAGGAGGAACTGGGTTCAAGTTCTATCTTGGACACTTGGGTGACCCTGGGCGAGTTACTTAGTCTCTCCATGCTATAGGTGACTCTTTAAGACTATAAGTGGCATAGGAGGTGCTGAGCTGAAATGGCAGAGGGCAATTCTGGGAATTCTCAACACTGATGAAATTATATGACCAGTCCCTAACCCTATCCCGATCTTGCCATGAGGATTGGTTCTCTAGGATGGAAAGGAGGAACTTGGGTAACATATAAATAAAAGATACTAATAACAGGGAAAAGGAAGCAAGAGAAGGGCATCAGCATTGATATAGCACCTATGATGTGCCAGGTGCTGGGCTACAAATGCTAGTAGACAATCCCTGCCCTCAAGGAGTTTATATTCTAATGGGAGAAGAAAACACATAAAAAGTAACTGAAAATGGGGAGGGGAGAAGGTACCCATTGCAGGGTTAGAGTGGATAAAGTTGAAAGAGTTCATTATGGAGCTGAGATGGCTGGCCTGTGCACTTTATGAAGTACATATGTGCGCATAATGAAGGTTCTGGGAGGAACAGACCAATCAGAGGCAGGGGTCACAGGGGCAATGTGTACTTCTAGCATGAGAAGACCAATGGTGGAGTGAACTTCCAGGGTGAGAAGACTTCTATGACATTGTGGGAAAAGTCCAGGGAATCAGGAGTGGAGCTTGGAGAAGAAAATGGTCCCTAGAGGTCAGAATCAAGTCCAAATTAACACCTTCTTCAGTGCTTCTTCTATCTTCTAAAAAATGAAGTTACTGGGGCTGTTAAGTGGAGCGGTGGATAGAGCACAGGCCCTGTGTTCAGGAGGACCTGAGTTCAAATCTGGCCTCAGACATATAACACTTACTAGCTGTGTGACCCTGGGCAAGTCACTTAACCCCATTGCCAAAGCAAAAAAAAGAAAAAAGAAAAAAAAAAGAAATTACTAACAAAACAAGTCAATAATTTAACAGTTGCTCTCTCTTTAAGATCAACTTTCTGAGGTCCAACCTAGCTAAGTATGGAGGCTTTCCACTACTGTTGTGTTGCAGGGCAGCTAGGTGGTGCAGTGGATAGAGTGCCAGGCCTGGAGTCAGGAAGACTGATCCTCATGAGTTCAAATCTGGACTCAGACTCTTACTAGCCATATGACCCTGGGCAAGTCATTTAACCCTGTTTGTTTCAGTTTCTCATCTATAAAAATGAGCTGAAAAAGAAAATGGCAAACCACTCCAGCATCTTTGCCAAGAAAACCCTGCAAAGAGTCACAAAGAGTTATTGGACACATGACTCAAATACCTGACTGAAGAGCAACCTCAATCTCTAATGGCCCCTTCCACTCCCAAAATGATGAATGGCAGAAAAAGGAGGCAGAGCATGTTAAGAGTCACGTTTTTCAGACCATCTTTGAACATGCATTTCAGTGTTGGCCCCCTAAACAAGACTTTGAATCATCCACAAGGTTATCTACTGGAGGAAATGAGTCACAATCTTGACATTTTCACTGTTACAGAAAACAGAAGACAAGGAGAATTTGCAGGTAAAAGGAAGAATGGTTTGCAAGCTCTCCTTGGAGAGATAAGTAAAGGTTGGTAGACTTGATTTTGTTCTGCATCCAAAGCCGAGGAGCCCCACATTTCCAAGTGTCCCACAAAATAATACCGCCTGTTGTCTTTATTGACTGACAGAAACTTTACACCTAGATGTCATAAATATTATCTCCTTTTTGTGTCAAGCAAAACTAATTTTTTAGTTTAGTTTAGTTTAGTTTTTTAGATCATATCTGAAAATGTATGTCTCATTCTGTATCGCTATGCTTATTGTTTGCTAAATATTTATAAAAGCATTGAAGGTCAGCAGAGCAAAACATTCCCCTAAAGGCTTCCCTCCCACCTGGTGTCTCCCATTCCTATGTTACAGTAAGACAAGTGTCTTTGAAAGATGAAATAACAGCGATACAACAATAGAGATCATTTTCTTTAATGATCATTTGATTATTACTATTAAGCAAGGTACAATATAGAGTGATATGCTTGCCAAATGAGTCCCTGTCACATAGCAGGTCCAGGTCAGTCTCCACATGGAATGGGATACCCTATAATTGTTGAAATCCTTTAGACACTCTTCGTTTGTGGAAGGCATAGTGCTGATTTCATCAAGCCTAGAACGCTAAGCCCCCTAAATGAGATCTATATTCGCTTAAAAAAAAACACAGCAAAAAACCAAGTAGAATGAAGAATGGAAGAATGCTTATTGTCCGGACAATCATATGCAGTGGGAAGGCTAACCTTTGAGCTGGACATACCTTTTGGAAAGATGTTGCAGACGGGCAAGAAATGGACCCAAGATTGAATAGGAGTAGGAAAATGGACTAGCATGCATTTAGGAAATTGCTTTTAACAACCCTAAGCTTCTTCCTAAAATAAAGGTCCATAGTTTTTAACACTAATATTCCCTCAGTGATATTATATAACTAAAAATCATGGACTATTAGAGTTTTCAATGAATGGCAGTTATGGGCTACCCAAAGGGCTGTAAGACTAAAAGAAGAAGTGGACTAGTTGTGTAGTAAAAAGGAGGGATAGCAGATAGATAACCTGTATCCTCCATTCACACTCTTGTAAAGCTGGGAGATCTAAAGGAAGATCCATAGCACATTGGGGTTGCCCCTTAGGGAGACTTTATAGTCATGACTAATGAGGGTTAAGAATTAAGGCTAGATTATAATCTACACCTCTAAAAGCATTATCAGCATCAGTCAGATCACAAATCCATCCCCGTACATCTTTTTAACAGTGGGATATCACCAGGAGAGGACCAAATATTTACCTCCAGCTTTGTGATTCATATCATGAACTCACCACCTATTTCTTCTCTCTGGCCAAGCAGTCTGTAGTCTACTTATCTTGGTATTTGCATGAATCCATGATCTCATCAACTTGACTAGCCTTCCATTGGTTTAGTTTGCAACCTCTTCATGTTTTGTTTATCCTGTGCAACCATAGTTTGTTCATGCCTTTTCATAAATCCTCCAGTGCTGAAGGTTTTCTTTAGTATTTAGTATTTTATTGCTTTGTAACATCTCTGGAATGTCCCTCTTTCCTCTGATACTGCCACCACCCTAGGGCAGACTCTTATCTGAACCTCACATGTGGACTGTTGCAATAGCCTGCTGGTAGATCTGCCTGCCTCAAGTCTCTCCTATTTCAGCCTATCCTCTATTCACTGGCCAAAGGGATCTTCCTAAAGCACAGATCCAACCATGTCAATGCCTCTACTCAATGAACTTCAGTGGCTCCCTATCACCTCAGGGATCAAAAAAAAATCTTACGTTTAATGTTCAAAGCCCTTCATCATCTGGCGTTCCCCTACCTTTCCAGTAATGCTGGCTTTCTTGTTTCTCAAATAAGGTGCTCCATCTTTTGAATCCAGTGTTTTCACTGGTTGTTCTCCATGCCTAGAATGTTCTTCCTCGTCATCTCTGTCTCTCAGTTCCCTTCAAGTCCCAGATATTAATTCTACTGCCCACCCTCTATTGATTATTTCCAATTTACCCTGTGGGTACCTTGCTTGTATATGGTTGTATCTTGTCTCCTCCATTAGGCTGTGAGCTCCTCAAGAACTGGGGCTTTTACCTTTCTTTGTATTCCCAGCATTTAACACAGTACCTGGCATGTAGTGGAGGGTCTAATCAGTGTTTATGGACTTTCTGGCATGAGAACAGAGAGCAAATTGGACGGAGACAGTGATTGTGGGCATTATACCTTAAGAACATTGCTTTAGGCCTTCCTATTGCTCTCTTTGTATGGCTATCATATTTTATAAGAATATATGTGTAGGACCTTGGCTTTTGCTCTAGTCCTTAGTATAACCCCTCAATCCTCAAAGGCCTCCCCCCCCAAGATATATCTGTAAAGATGAGAGCTGTCTAGTAGAAAGTATCTGAATCATGGGCAGCTGAGCTAGCCTTGGAGTCTGTTTCCAAAGGGGTGGGGTGGGGTGGGGTGGGGTGGGAAGGCAGAGCACCAGGCCACCTAATAATATGGACTTTCATAAGTGTTTCCCTATCCCCTTTATATTTTCATTCTAAAAATATGCGGTCAAGAATTTTGCAAGAATTTGGGCTCTGGTCCTAGTCTGATGCCATCATTGGCAACCTTCATTCATCTTGGAGATTCTTGGCCTTTTTTTTTTCTAGAACCTTATGACTCACCCCAAATTCACATAGAAAACAGTGGCAAAGTTAGCTGAATTCTCCTCCCTTCCTCTGGCAGTTCTTCCCAGTCCTGAAAAATGCTGCTTGTAAAGGGGGAAAAATGAAAATTACAATGGAGACTCCAGGATGAAGATCTCTACATGGGTCTGTATTGATAAGTTGTCACAGACCTGCTTATATGGGTGTTTTGGGGTCTGCTTGCAACATGCAGTAGCAGCGATCTTCTCCTTCTCCTCCACCCTCCAATCACCTTCCCCAACCCCCACCTCTCACTGCCTTTTCTTGTGAAAAGATTACAGAGAGGTCAGAAAAGGCTAATTCGAGTAAGTGGCATGAGAGATGAAATCTGGTGACCTTATATCCGTGGTTTCCAGCACTGGTCACACTTAATATGGAGGACTATTAGGTCAGGGCTCGGTGTAGAGCAGGACCTAGGGAGCTGGCACTCACTGTCCTGTATACAAGGTCATTCCTATTCCAAAGCTTTACCAAAGCCTACCAGGCAACACTAAGTCAAAATTGTTCCATCACATGCACAGGCCTCTTGTTCTACGAGCCAACCTTGGAATAGAACTGAATGGGACCTCAAAGGCCATCTAGACCAATGCTCTCATTTTATAGAGGGGAAAACTGAGGCTCCAAACAGTTAAGGATTTTACAGAGAGGAAATAAACGCCAAAGGACTTAAGTGACTTGCCCAAGGTCATAAACACAGTAGCAATAGCCAGGAGTAGGATCTGAATGCAGGACCTCTGACTCTAAAGCCAGCATTTTCCCCACTGTAGGAAACTATCTAATAACAATAGCCATTATTTAGATGTGTCTTTGAAGTTAACAAATTATTTTACAAATGGAATCTCATTTTATCCTCACAGCCACCCTGGGAGGTAGGTGCTATTATTAGCATACCCATTTTACAGATGGAGAAACTAAAGTCAACCAAAGTCAAATTACTTGTCTGAGGTTGCACAGCTGTGAAGTGTCTGAGGCTGGATTTGACTTCAGGTCTTCTGGATTCTGGGTCCAGTGTCCTATCCATTGAGCCACCTAGCCAGTCTAGTTTCTACCACTAAACTTCTTGCAAACATTAACAAGGAAAACATGCCCTGATGTTTCCTAACTAGGCCTAGGAACTAACTAGCGGCTCTGTGCCCCTATAGCTTTGGGTACAAAGTTGTCACCGCTTTGCTAGCTCTTTTAGCCAGTGTATATCACAGTGTCATAGATTCTGAGAGCTGGAACCTCTGAGACCATCTAGTCCAGCCCTTCCCTGAGGCAGGAATTCTCTCTACAATATTTTTTAGCAAGTATCATTCAGCTTGAGGCAGCGAGGGAGAGGAAATCTTTACTGAACAAGGCAGTTCAAATTGCTAGCAAGTTCTTCTCTTTGTTGAGACTAAATTTACTCCTTTGAAATTTCTGCTCCTTTGTCCTAGTATTCCCTTCTGGAGCAGAACACTGGCCTACTCTCTTCCTCCTGAGAACTTATACTATCAAAGGATGATTTTGCATAGAAAGTGGTATAAATGTTCCTTCTAATAATACTCTCTATAAAAGCTTTATCACTGTACATTAAATATAGTAAGCATTTTTAGAAATATTTGTGGGATTTAGTTGAATGAGAGTTTAAAGCAACTTTGTAAAGCATTTGAAAAGTTTGTGGCTGTATTTAGGATTTCCTTCTCTGCTAAGGTCTTTCCCAGGTCTCAGTTTGACTGAGACAACACCCATTAAGGCTAGGTAAGAAATGAGGCAAAGAATGGCCTCTTTTACCTAGCCAAAAAAAAAAAATCAATCTGGAAGTGGAAGACCCTCAGGGTTTCTGGCTAAAATAGAAAAACAGTTGTTACTTACACTCAAGTTGAGCCATCAGGGGCCAAACATTGACCAGGTGATGGATGGGTAGGACCTATTGTTGGCCAATCAATGGGAACCAGAGTGATTTGGGTTTAAGTCCTTAAGAAAGAATTTCAGGTGGAAAGAATTTCATAGGTAACTCAACATTGTTCGTTTATAATTTTGCCAACATAAATGTATCTCCTCACTATCCTTTGGGTGACCTACAGTTTTGATTTTGAAAGTATGGTATTCCATGACTGATAGCCATATTGTATCATTGGTGTTCACAAATTAGGTTTTTGTTTCACTAAACATATTGCACAAAGTGAGAAGGGGCAATAGGAGGAGGAGGAGGAGGAGGAGAAAGAAGAGGAGAATGAGGAAGAGGAGGAGAAAGAAAAGAACACAACTCCCTTCAAGAAGGTCACAACTACCTTGTTAAAATTTAATATGTACTTTAAAACAACTAGCAAAGTAGTACGTCACATTGACAATCCAGATTTTCTGTTTTTCTTTGTATAAGGACATGTTCACATTTATCGATATTTGGCAATGTAAAACTACACAATTTCCTAAATGTAATATAGTCCACTCTCTTCCATTCCATCTATAAATATATGGAAATATATTACTAACAGAGGATCCATGATTCTATGAATTGTGCTCAGGAAGTAGCATAAAAGATAACCATCAAAGAGATGTATGATGGGAAAAGGAGGTGGGCCAGTAACATAATGAAAATAAAGGAAAACTAATCAATAGCCTCTAGGGCAGCCAGATGGTACAATGGATAGAGCAACTGGTCTGAAGTCAGGAAGGCCTTAGTTCAAATCTGGCTTCAGACACTTACTAGCTATATGATCCTGGGTAAGCCACTTTCCTCAATTTCCTGATCTGTAAAATGAGCTGGAAAAGAAAATGGCAAACCACTCCAGTACCTTTGCAAAGAAAACCCCAAATGGCGTCACAAAGAGTTGGACATGACTAAATGACTGAACAACAGCAAAAATTAATAGCCTATATACTCTAATAATATATGTGTAATAATAATAGCTAGCATTTATGATAATATAATATATTATAATAACATGTATAATATGTATAATAATAATAACTATAGAGGATTCTGGAAGATGATAGAGTAGCTCAGAAAACTTTTGGCTCTCCAAATTTCCTCCACAAAGCAAAAAAGGACAGCACATTGCCTCAGAGCAGCAGAAATAAACACAGGGAAATAAACACAATGCAGTTGTCTTCCTGAAACAATTTGAAAAGACCACAGGAAAGACCCAACCTCTAGGGGAGGAGGTTTGGCCTGAGTGAAATGCAAACACCCCCAGGCCAACTCTGCAGAATTAACAAGCAACAAGCCCTGGGGGCAGCTGGGTTGAGAGACAGTCTCAGCCTTGGAAACTATCATTTCACAGACAGCGTGGGGGTCTGACCACTGAGTGGGAAAAGATTGAAGGATCTTCCACTGTGGAGGGACACCAAGCCCAGCTGTGCTGACCAGCCATGTCCTGGGCTGTGGCTGTGGGGAGAAGGAGCTGGCACACACCTGGTGAGTGCAGTAGTGAGGGGCAGGGACACTGTTGACTGTGGGCACTTGCAGGAGAGCAGAGTCCCTGGTTTCTGTTCAAGGACAGAGAGGACAACTGTAGCTTGCAGCAATGAGAGGGAACCACAGGGAGCAAGATCCTTTGTCAGACTGTGTGGCTAAGGGCCCCAGCTGTAACTTAGGCGGGTCGAGGAGAGCCCAAGGATGGGCCCAATACAGACCTCAGAAAATAACAGTAAGAAGGACCTAAGACTGGGGGCATCATTCCCCATACCTGGGGACTAAAATTTGATTATACTATTAGCTGCTAAAACAAAATAAAACAAAAGTAAATAATAAAAATGAGTAAGCAAAGGAGAAAGAACCTGATCATAGATAGTTATTATGGGGATAGGGAAGATTTGGGTTCATATTCAGAGGAAGATAATGTAGCTAAAAGAGCCACTCTTTTTTCAGTAAGAGACATCAAATGGTCCCAAGCACAAAAGGAATTCTTGGAAGAACTTAAGAAGCTCTTTAAAAATCAAATAAGGAAAAAAATCAAGTAAGAGACATAAAGGGAAAAAGCTAGGAAAAAAAATAAGACCAATCCAAGAAAAACAAGAAAATTATGAGAAAAAAAAGCCAACCAACTGGAAATAGACAATAAAAAAACTTAAGGAAGAAAACAATTCCTTGAAAACTAGAATAGGGCAAGGGGAAGCTAATGATGTTCTAAAACACCAAGAAGTCATAAAATAAAATCAAAAGAATGAAAAAAAGAGAAGAGAAAGTAAAACATCTCATAAGAAAAACAACTGACCCACATGTACAAAAGTATTTATAGCAGCTCTTTTTGTGGTGACAAAGAATTGGAAATTGAGGGAATGCCCATCAATTGGGAAATGGCTGAACAAGCTGTGGCATATGAATGTATTCAAGTACTATTGTGCTATAAGAAATGATGAGCAGGAAGACTTCAAAAAAACCTGGAAAAACTTACATGAACTGATGCTGAGTGAAGTGAGCAGAACCAGAACACTGTTCAAGGTAACAGCCACATTGTGCAAGGATTAACATTGATAGACTTAGCCCTTCTCAGCAATGCAAGGATCTAGGACATCTCCAAAGGTCTTGTGATGGAAAATGCTATCCACATCCAAAGAAAGAACTATGGAGTCTGAATGCATATGGAAGCATACTATTTGCTATTTTTTTCTTCTGTTATGTTTTGTTTCCTCTTTCTGGTGGTTCCTCTTGTTGGTTCAAATTCTTACTCACAACATCACTAAAGTGAAAATATGTTTAATAGGAATGTGTAGCCTACATCAGATTTCATGTCATCTTGGGGAGGGAGAAGGGGAAGAAGGGGGAGAAAACTTTTAAAACCCAAAAGCTTATGGAAGTGATTGTTGATAAATCAAAATAAATCAATAAAAATTTGAAAAAAAAAGAAAAACAACTGATCTGGAGAATAGATTGAGGAGAAATAAATAATGTCAGAATAGCTGGACTACCTGAAAATTACAATAAAAAAGAATTTTGATGCAATATTACAAGAAATTATCAAGGAAAATTGCCCTGAAGTCCTAGAACAAGAAGGCAAGGTAGAAATAGAAAAAATCCACTAATCACCCCCTGAAAAAGATTCCAGGAAGAAAACTTATAGGAATATCATAGCCAAGTTTCAAAGCTCCAAGGTAAAATATAGAAAGCAACAAGAAAAAAAACAGTTTAAATATCACAGAGCTACAATAAGGATTACACAAGACCTAGCAGCTACTATGTTGAAGGATTGTATGTCTTAGAATATGCTATTCTGTAGAGCAAAAAGCTGGGGTTACAACCAAGGGTAATTTACCCAGGAAAGTTAAGTATAATCCTGAATTAAAAACAAAAAAAGATATTTAACAAACTCAAAGATTTTCAGGCTTTTGTGACCCTCAGAACTTAATGGAAAAATTCAACATATAGCATCCAGGAGAAATATAAGGTAAACATTAAAGACCAATTATAAGGGACTCAATAAGGTCAATTTTTTTACTTTGTATATATGAAAATATTAGTACTCTTATGACTGTCATCATTATTTGTGTAGTTTGAAAGGAAGGTGTGGGTTGAACTGAGTATGATGGGGTGGTTCTAAAAAAAACTGTAGGGAGAGATAAAAAGGAGTAATTATCTCATAAAAATAAGGCATAAAAGGAAAAATTGATACAGAAGAAGCTAGTATGGGGGAAGGTGGATAGTGTTGCAATCTTACTCTCATTGGTAATGGGTTAAAAAAGGAACAACATATACATATTATATATATGTTATATATATATATAAGGGTATAAAAAAGTCTTCTAAATTCAGAAGGAAATAAGAGGACAGGGGGCTAGGGTGAGAGGAGGAGATAAGGGAGAGACTATTAGAGAGGTGGGTAGGTTAAGGAATAGGAGGGCAAGGTATTAGGTAGAAGAAAAGCAGAGGAGTGAGGAGGGACAGGGTAGATAGAGTGAGAAGGATACTGAGGAAAAATAGGAAGGAGGAAAATACACAACAAGTAACTGTAGCTTAGAATGTGAATGGGATGAATTTACCCATAAAAAGGAAATGGATAGCAGATTAAAAACTTGAATTCAACAATATGGTGCTTTCAGGAAACATTATAAAAATGAAAGATACACATAAAGATAAAATAAAGAGTAGGAGTAGAATTCAGTATGTTTAAAAAAAAGCAGGGGTAGTAATCATCATCTCAGACAAAGTTAACATTAAAATAGATTTAATCAAAAGTGAAAACTAGGAGGCATCTTGGTGGTGCAATAGATAGAGCACAGGCCCTGGAGTCAGGAGGACCTGAGTTCAAATCTGGCCTCAGACACACACACAAAAAGAAAAAATGAAAAATAGAGAAACTATACTGTATCAGCAATATTATTTAATATTGTTTTAGACCATTTAAAAAACCTAGACAGTATAAAATACCTGAGTGTATACCTGCCAAAACTGACACAAGAACTATATGAACATAAACATGAAACACTTCTTATACAAATAAACTCAGATCTAAGTAATTGAAGTAATATTTATTGTTCATGGGTAGGTAAGGCCAATACTATTTTTAAAACGGCAATTTTACCTAACTAATCTATTCAATGTCCTCTCAATTAAATTACTAAAAAAAAAATAAAGTTCATTTGGAAGAACAAAAGACCAGGAACTTCAAAGGAAACAGGAGAAAAAGGAAGTAGATTCAACAGTATCAGACCTTAAATTGTATTATAAGGTGAGAGCATTGTTGAAGTGTAAAAAGGATAATTTCAGTTATTTTAAATTAAAATTTTCTGTATAAATAAAACCTATGGAGTCAAGAATAGAAGGAAATCAGGAAATTGGGGGTGGGGATGGGAAACTTTCATAGAAAATCTCTCAGATAGGATATGATTGGGTTGGAATATTGCTATGGTATAGGAAATGATGAACTGATTAATTTATAAAAACATGGAGGGGCAGCTAGATGGCACAGTGGATAGAGCATCAGCCCTGGAGTGAGGAGAACCTGAGTTCAACACGTAGTACTTACTAGCTGTGTGACTCTGAGCAAGTCACTTAACCTCAATTGCCTCGCCAAAAAAACAAAACAAAACAAAAAAACATGGAAAGACTTGGACTTAAGAAGGAAGATGCTATCCACCTTCAGAGAAACACATGACAGGAGGAATTAAGCATAGTATAGCCTTACATTTATGTATATAAGTGTATATGTGTAAATATGTGCGTGTTTATAGATATCTATGTATATGTATATGTATTTATTCTTAACTGTAGCCTTCTTTATGATGGTGTGGAGGATGGAAGGGAAAAAAATAAAGTAAAAAGTGCACAGCACAGAACAAAAGAAAATCAAGGAAGCAAAACAGCATCTTCAAAAACAATGTATAGTATTTATTATATAGGTTTTCTTGAAATGGAAATTTATTGTTTTATATTGAATCCTCTCTTATGGTCTGCTAGGTACATGACGATTTTTTTTTCTCTTTTCTCATTTTGAATTTAAGTTTAAAATAAAAAGATTTGCAAAAAAAAAGCTATAATTTATTACTATGTGCTGGGCACTTTGCTAAATGCTTTTCAAGTATTACCTCATCTGAACTTCACAACAACCCTGTGAAGTAGATGTTACTATTATTCCCATTTTACAGTCAAGCAAAGAGGTTAAGTGCCTTGCTCAAGGTCATACAGCTAGTAAGTGTGTGAGGCCAAATTTCTTCCCGACTCTATGCCCAGGGTTTTCTCTACTGAGCCCACTTGACATTATTAAGAAATCTCCCTAGAGTACTTAGGGAGAGGCTGTGTAGAGCAGAGCTATCAAACACTCTATACCTGTAATACTGCAGTACTCAGAAGGCGATTAAATGTAATTGGGAAATATTTAACAAAAATAAGTAAAAATACAATAGAACATAGGTAATGTTAATTTGTGGTTTTCTGAGTCAATGTGCAGCCACAGGAATCCTTATGTACAGTTTAATGGCCTCCATTTTTATCTGAGCTTGATACCATGGGTGTAGAGGATTCCTAGAAGAACATGGACCAGTGTCCAGGATGAGAAGATGTAGAACAGTTTCAATCTACACTGTCAGAAGAAGTAGACCCATAGGTGAGATCAAAGATCCTTCAAGGTTGAAGTGAGGTAGATGGAATTATCTTGGTTTAGCTCTTCAAGGTTAGGGACCATATTGGGAAAATGTTATGTTTCGATCCTTCAAATCTGGCCTCAGACACTCACTAAATGTGGGACGATGGGGCACATCACTTAACTTCTGTCTGCCTCAGTTTCCTCAACTGTAAAATGGAGATAATAAGACACCTACCTGCCAGAGTTGTTGTGAGGATCAAATGAGATAATACTTGTAAAGTGCTTAGCACAGCACATAGTAGGTGCTTAATAAATGTTTATTTCCTTCCTTTTTTCCTCTCTTCCTGCTTTCTTTCCTTCCTTCCTTCTTACATGAGATCTTGTGTTCTAAAGGTGTTCTGTAAGTATTGATCTATAAATTGCTCTCATTCGAACCAAGAGAACTCAGAGTTTTATCTCAGAACACAGATTCCATAGAGCAGGTGAATGTGACTCATCTCAGAATAATTATTGATGACATAGCAATGATAATGCAGAGTCATTTCTTACCATCTGTCACCTCATCACGTTGCCAGGACAATCTCCTCTCACTTCTTCCTTTCTATAAATCATGATATAGAAGACGTCACAGGGTTATTACCAATGTGTTTTGCACTTCCTAGAAATGTGGCCAAAGGAGAAGTTTGCCTCCTTCTCTTCATCTACAGGAGGAATAGGAAGAAAGGATGGGGAAAGGGAGGGAGTTATTGACTCCGGGGGTGGGGGAGGGGGAGGGAAGTAGTAGGAGGGGGGGCAGGATGAGATATTTTTAGCCTGTCTGGGGATGAATCACCGGAGCCAACTTGATCAGAGAAAAAAGAAATACTCCCCTTCTCTTCCATGATGTCACAGAGGAAAAAATGACAGGTAGATTCCTTCTGCTTTCAGACAAAAAGACTGCTTACCTGGAGGACCATGAGCTTCAACTAATTGTGAGCACAATGGCTCATTTCAGAAGCATTTAGCTTAATATGTTGGGACCTAAATTCTTATCTGTAAGTTGTTATTTGCATTTAACTCCACCATTGGAGTGTGAGCTCTCTGAGGGCAGGGACAATGTTTTGCTCCTTTTTTTTTTGTATCCCCAGCACACAATAAATACTTATTGACTGAATGACTAACCCTATGTGCATCTGTTGCAAGCTAGAATAAGTTGACAATTGTCTTGGATTCAAGGAATGTGCTTGAAACCACATTCAAGAGCTTTACCTAAATGTCACTCTTGAGCTTTCAAATTGGGGAAGAAGAGATGGCTTCTCTGTTATTTCCAAATGACATTTAAGCAAATTATTAACATAGAGAATCCCTGGCTTCTTCTGATGAACAGGAATTCAGCTGAGGACTTTTCTCCTTCCCATCTGCCTTGCTGTTTTAAACATAGCTGGAAACCACCAATTGGAAACCATTGTTCATACATCTGTTTTCCTCTGGCTTCTGGGAGGAGGGAATGAGCCTGAGTACATTCAATGTCTACCTTTGCACTCCATGAACACCATCTACATGTAGCCCGACAGATTCAGGACAAGACATCTTGGGATGATCTCAGCACTGTTTTGTGACCTTGACACCTTGGGAAAGAGCTGCTACTGAAGAGATGTCCACCAGAATGCTGGATATGAAGTCAGACCTGGGGTCAGATCCTGACTCTGACGTTTACTAACTAGCTAATCCTGGGCAAGTCACTATTCTGAGCCTCAGTTTCTTAAGGATTACAAAATAGCCCCTACCTGCTCAGGAATGTTGTGAAGCTCAAACCAGATAATGTAAGTAAAGTGCTCCATAAACCAGAAGTCTAATCAAGTTAACAAGTATTTATTAATACTTGTTAATTTTGTCAGACACTGTGCTAAGTACTGGAGATAGTACGAAAAGTAAAATCAATCCTTACCCTCAAGAGCAAATGCCAGTTGTAGAGGTGGATCTACCTGTATGACACAATTCCAGTTTTCTGGGCTGGGCCTATAAAATGAGTGCTTTGAACTACATAGCAGTAAATCTTTATGCAGCACTTTTTTTCCCTTCCAGACCAAACCTGCGATTTCATTGGTAAGGGAAATTCCAATAGCGATCAGAACCTAACCTACAATTTATTGTCTTAAAGACTTGCCAGGGGCACTGAAAGGTTAAATTACTTGCCCCAGGTCACAGCCACTTTGAGTGAGAGGTGAGATTTGAACCCAAGTCTTCATGTTTCCAAGGCCAGCCTGCTATCCAATACACCTCACTGCCTCTCACATGGCATTTTATGGTTTACAAAGAGCTTTCCTCCCAGGGATCTTCTGACATGGATTATGTAAGTATCATTTTCCCTATTTACTTTATGGTTGAAGAAGCCAAGTCTAAGAAAACAATTGGCCAAGGAGCACATAGCTGATGGGGCAAGGAACTGATGTTGGGTTTCTCCAGACTCCAGGTCCAATGTGCTTTCCATCACAGTAACTGCCTAGCAATCCTTGAGGTCGCTTCTACCTCTGACATTCTGGGATACTGTACTAGCTGTAGCCATCTCTGATATGAAAGACTTGATCTGGGACATAGAAACAAATTATGGTCTTCCCCCATGGTCTTTGTTGTCTCCATAATGCATCTGGCAAAGTGTTCTGGGGACCGGACCAAAAGTTGAGACCAAGGTTCCTACCAATGGCAAATATTCCTGTGTATATCTCCCACGGGGAAGAGTTTGGGGCTGGAAAGGTCCTCAGAGATCATTTCATTTAACCCTTTCATTTTATAAGTAAGGAAACTGAGACCCAGAAAGGTTAAGTAATGTCTTAAAGGCCACACAGTGAGCAGAGGCAATATCTGAACACCAAAGCCCTCCAACTCCAAATTCAATCGATACATTTTCCCCTACAAGTTCATAGGGCATAGATTCAGAATTGGAAGGGACCTTGAAGTCTTATCCTCTTATTTTATAGGTGAGGAATAAAGACCTAAAGAGGTTGAGTTACTTGTCCAAGGTCACACAGTCAGTAGCCAAGCCAGGATTTGGAGTCAGGTCCTTTGACTTCAAATACAACTTTCTGACATACCAGGATGACTCTTGTTCTTTGATTGACTAGTCCAGAGTCCACTTTTCTAGATCAATCCCCTGTCCCTCTGCTCTGGGTCACCAAAATGATAGGAGTCTGGCCAAAGCAGGGAAGAAGGCTTACAGTGGGAAGAATGAATAAGGTTTCACTTTGGATCTTCCTGTGCCAACTTGCAGCACCTGCCTGTAAATGATGCCACCTGCCTCTTGTAGAATGGACTGTGTCCTGTTTTGTCAAATAAATAGGTGGGACAAAGATAAGTACAACATAAATAGCACTAGCATGGGAAAAGATCAGAGTAACCTGAAACTGGCCTCTGCATGCAGACTTGACCTGGGAAGGATGCTTGCCACATTTGGCAGCGAATTCACTTTGTTGCTAAGTCTCAGGGCTGTCAGTTTCTTGACACCCCTCCACCAAGGCTAGTGAAAGTGAGGAGTTGTACTTTATTAAAGTCTTTCTCCCCAGTGAGAATATTAGTTCTTCAGCTTTGCAGATTTTCAGTCTTTTTCTTCTGAAGGATTGAATTAAGGACTACCTACCCAGAAAGCATTTTGAATATAGTTGGCCCCTGGCAAGATCGTGAGGAAATTCATCTTTAGGAGCCCTGTTCTCTCATGTCATTCTCCCTACTCTTTGATTTCTATGCCTCCTTATCTGTCCTTAGATCCACATTCTTTTTTTTATAGTATTTTATTTTTTCCTAATTGCATGATCATCATACAACGTAGCTGTTATTGTGTGCAATGTTCTTCATCAGTTCATATAAGTCCAGGTATTTCTGAAGTTATCCTGTTCTTCATTTCTTATAGCACAATAGTTACATTCATTACATTCATATTCTACAGCTTGTTTAGCCATTCCCCAATTGAGGGGTACCCCCTCAATTTCTAATGCTTTGCAACCACAAAAAGAGCTGCTATAAATATTTTTATACAAATACGTTCTTTTCCCTTTTTAAAAAAAATCTTTTAGGGGGTACAGACCTAGTAGTGGTATTGCTGGATCAAAGGATATGCACAGTTTGACTGTCCTTTGGACGTAGTTTCAAATTGCTCTCCATAACAGTTGGATCAGTTCACAACTCCATCAATAGTATGTCAGTGTCTAAATTTTCCCACACCTCCTCCACTATTTTTCGTTTCCCCATTCTTAAGGAACCAGTGCTCTTTGCACTTCTCTACTGGGAAAATATCTTCTCCCAACTAATTCACACTAAGGTGTTAGTGATAAACATGATACCTAACCCTGGCATCTTAAGGAGATGGTTGAGATGGGTGAATGTTTAGCACATAGCTCATGATGGTATTTATCCCTGATAGAGAAGATATGGGGTTGTGAAATAGCTTCTCTATATCTCTCAATTCAGTTCAACTTTGAGGACTTCCTTGGCATCCTCCATGTGGGAATTGTCTCCACCAGCTCAAATTGCAACCTATTTATACTTTAGTAGAGATCTAGAAAGGTTCTCAAGGCACAGAGAGGTTTAGTGACTTGTTCCTGGTCATATAGCTAATAAGTATTATAATAAGTGGAATTTGAACTCGGGAATCAGGAAGATTTCAAGCTGGACACTCATTCCACTGTGCTCCTCTGCCTGACAAATCGATCATTCTCCCTGCCCTTCTTCCCCATCCCCACTTTTTTTTCCATTGCTGATGGGCCTCTTACTTTCTCTGTGTAGTATCAAATACTGAAATTTACAAGTATGTCAAGGATTAGGGAAAGGTCAGAAAATAAGCTGGGGGTTAAGCCTCTCTGAATCTAGATGTTTCCCAACTCTTCCAAATTTGACTTAGCCAGACATGATCATTGTCTTCAAATATTTGAAGGAATGTCATGTGGAAAAAAAGGTTAAGCCTTATTCTGCTTGACTCTAGAGGCCCCTGGGGAGTTAGGAACAGTGGGTAGAAGTCATAAAGAGGCAGATTTAGGAGTAGTATAAGGGGAAAAAACTTCCTAATAATTGGAGCTGTCCAAAAATGGAATGGGCTGCCCCAGGAAGCAGTGGGTTTCCGTCCTGGGAGATTTTGAAGAAAAGCCAGGGCCAACACTTACGGGGTACATCATAGATAAGACTTTTACTCAGGTAGGGTTGGACTCCATGGCTTCAGGTGTCTCTTCCAGCATTGAAATTCTGTGATTATTTGGTGAATGGGAAAATTAATGGGGAGGTGACTGGAGGGGAGGGGAAGAGGACAGGGAGCATTACTATCGTTTTGCAAGTGTGGAAACTCACCCACAGGAGAGGTTCGGTGCCTTGGTTGTAGAAGGACTTGGTGCTACAGGAGGAACTGAGAGAATACCCCCATGCTGGCTGTTTTCAAGGCTATATAAATGTGGGCACTTACTGTGATTATTATTCTTGAATGACAATGTATTATTTATTGAGTGCTCAGAGGGTTCCACTCGAGTCAAACATACCAAAATCAGTAAATGAAGCTTTTCTATCCTTGGCTTCTAGCTCAGTAACTCTTAGTGAGAGACACCCTGGGGGAGCCCTTGGAGTCCATTGCCCCAGGACCAACACTTAACTAGTTGTTTGCTAATGGGTAAGTTAATTCACCTCCCCTGGTCTCAGTTTTCTCACATGTAAAATGGGGATGATTATACCTGTACTACTAATATCAGAGAGTTATGAGGAAACTTTAAAGTTCTTTAGAAATGGGAGTTATTTTTGTTCCTTCTTTTCTTGGACTACAGCCATAAGGCACTCTCCCTTTCTAGCTGAAGCAGTCTTGAAGTACTAAATAGGCTGAGTAGCAACTATGTGGGCCTCTTAGACTCTCAGGGCCTAGGGGCAGGGACTGTGGTGTTGTTGTTGTTATTGTTCAGGTGTCCCCACTGGGGTTGCTCTGAGAAATTGGGACATGGAAGTCTCCAAAGAAACTGTTTATCACACAGAACTCAATGAAGAAAGAGTATGGTGGAAGGCAGAGCAAGCAAAAAGATAGAACCAAAGAGGAACTTTGGAGTAAAAGATGCCATTAAGGAAATGTATGAGAGGAAGAGTAGTTAGGCTTTTCATGTGATGAAGGCTAGGGATAAAGTGTGACCTCTTGATGTCAAGAGAAATCAGGGGAGGACTCCAGCACTTTGGGTAGACTCTTTATCCATTCTTGGGAGGCCATAGACAAGAATGAAATGGAATGGGTTGGCATGGATGGATTGAGATCTGCACAGATCTGAGTATTTGATATCTATAATGCCTAGTATTTAGTAGGTGCCTAATAAATGCTTGTTGGTTGATTGATAGGCTTCACAGAGGCCAATAAGGTTTCCATGCATTGACATGTAAAGGTCAATATTCCCTTTTTGTCAATCATTAACTAATAATAGAATCATAGGGCTAGAATGGACCTTGAGGTCATCTTGTCCAAACCTCTGCATCCAGGTGTGGCCCCAGTGAAACTATCTATGATTCATGAACCATGGAAATGAGTTCAGGGTCTCACAACCCTCACTGTCTAAGCTAAATCCTTCTTAACAATTTCTGCCCACTGTTTAGAGTGAGAATAGTTAGCAGTTCATCACCCTTTAAAATTTCAATCAATGAATCATGAATGACATTTATTAAGCTGGCCTGTAAGTTGTTTTTTTTTCCCCCTTTACTATTTAATGATCTAAGTTCTTCTGGGTTTGGCATTTTCCCGCTTGTTCTTTTCATTATCATTATTACTTTCCTCCAAAGTAATACTGGCAAGAAGGCTAAAAATCCACTCAGTAAAAACTTAAATAAATGTGTGGGCATATACATTTATGGATTCTAATTGGTCCTTTATATTTTGGTTTGTCCATCCCACACTGGGATGGTGTACTCTGAGGCAATTAATGGTTATCACTGACCTTCAGAAGCACCTTGTAAAGAGAGTACTGGTTAGCACCAATTGTTTGATTTTTTTTACTGTGTGACTTTAGGCAAGTCACAACATCTCTGAACCTGAGCTTCTCCATTTATAATACCAGGGTGTTGGACTGGATCAGGAGTTCTTAACCTGGGGTTCATAAACTTAAAAAAAAATTCTAACTTTATTTTTACATAATTGCTTTTATTTGTATTTTCTCGTATTTTTTATTTTATGCATTTAGAATTTGGAGAAGGCGCCAACAGACTTAAGAGCCCCTTAATGAGATGAGCTGTATAGTCCCTTCTGGTTCTGCCAGTCTATGGTTCCATTACTCTTTAGAGCAGCTTCCCTGTGAGTCTGAGCTCCTTCACAGGTGACCCAGGAACCCAGGTATGCTACCTTATCTAAGGAGAGCTGACCTTCAGGACTCTCCCAAGCTTTGATACTTTATTACAGCATGGGGATGATTTAGGACAGAGTGGAGAAAATCAACAATGGATTCAATTCAATTCAATCATGTAACAAATATTTATTAAACTCCTACTGTGTTTAAGTCACTCTGCTGGATACAAAGTCAAAACCAGAACAGACCCTGCCTTCAAGGGGCTTACATTTTAATAGGTGAACATAACAGGGACACAGAAAAGGTATATATTGGTAATCTGAGGAATGAAAGAAGTGCTAATGACTGGGGTTGGGGGACAGCTTGGTGAAAATGAAGGAAGGCTTTATGGAGGAGGTGACTCCTGAGATTAGCCTTGGAGGAAGAAGTTTTTTAAGAGTTGGAGATGAGGGGGCAGGCAGGTAGGTTGCGCAGTGGATAGAGCACCAGCCCTGAAGTCAGGAGGACCTGAGTTCAAATCTGACCTCAGACACATAACACTTACTAGTTGTGTGATCCTGGGCAAGTCACTTAACCCCATTGCCTAGCCAAAAAAAAAAAAGAGTTGAAGATGAGGAAGAAGTACATTTGGAGCACGGAATTGATTTGTACAAATGCTTAGAAGCAGGAGAGGGAATGTTGAGTTTGGGGAATAGTCCAGTTTTGCTAGAACACACAGAGTGCTCGAAGGGAAATAATGTGAAATAAAGGTGAAGAGGTATCTACCTGGAAGCCAGATTGTGGATTGAATTACAAGCTGAGGAGTTTGTATTTTATCCTAGAGGCAATACTCACTTAAAATTTGATCTGGCTTTGCCTGTGCTTTATGGAAATTTTGGAAGCTGTGTAGAGTATGGGGAGGAGGGAGACTAGAAATAGGAAAGCCAATTAGAAGGCTACCATAGTGGGATCCCAGAGGTGGAAGAGGCTGCCTTGTCCAACCCATACCTGAACCCAACAAGTGGTAGTCCACTTTCAAATTGAACATCTTCAGGGAAGGGGAACCTACATATCTTCTCTTGTTAGGACATTTTTCTCAACCTCAAATCTGAATTTGCCTCTTTGAAACATCTCACCGTTACTCTTAGTTCTGCTCTCTAAGGACATGAAGACAAGATTTACTTCTTCTTCCAAAAGAAAATATCTCACAGAGAGAGAATATATATAACATATATATATATATATATACATATATACATATATATATATATATGATCATACACACACACACAAAGATGGAGAAAGAGAGAGAGAAGAGATCACAGAATCACAAATTTAGAAGTGAAAGCATCATTCTTTTTATAATCGATGTGGTACAGTGAGAAGAGTGATGAATTTAGAGTTATAAGATATGAAGTCAAATCCCAGCTCTGTCACTTACGTGACCTTAAGCAAGTCACTTAACCTTAGGTTCCTCAGCTATAAAATAAGAGAGTTGGACTAGATGAATGCTAAGACCCCTTCTAGTTTTAGATCTGTGATCTGGGTCTTTAGAGGCCATCTAGCCCAATCAAGCTGCTAGATGGCACAGTGGATGGAGTGGGATGGATGGAGTGGGAGGCCTGGAGTCAGGAAGACTCATCCTCTTGAGTTCAAGTCTGGTCTCAGACACTTACTAGTTGTGTGACCCTGGGCAAGTCTTTGTCTCAGTTTCCTCATCCGTAAAATGAGAAGAAAACGGGGTATCTTTGCCAAGAAAACTCAAATTGTGGTCATGAAGAGACTGACACAACCAAACAAAAAACAAGTTCCATACCCTCGTTTTATAGATGAGGTTTAAGTGATTTGCCCAAGGTTACATAACTAGTATAGAGCTGGAGGAAGAGCCCAGATTTTCTGATTCCAACCCCAGTGTTCTTTTGGACTATAGGGTGCTCTGCCCCCAGAGATAAAAGGTTTAAAAACTATGGGTGAACTTTCTCTCAGGGATGATGAAACTGAGCTGAGTAAGCTAAGTACAACATGGAACTGCTTTCAGAACCCCCACAGTATCTGTTCTCAGGGTTTCCCCCCTCCTCTTTTTGCCACAACAAATAGAGGTCAAGACAGCGAAGATCCCCCCACCCCACGTCTTGACTTCAATTCATTAAACAGTGAAGGACGTGTGTCCAGGCTGGAGTGAGGAATGGACTGATCATTGATTGATCGATGGTTCGTTTGTTTTCTGTTCCCATGACCTACTGTCTCCACTGCTTGGTCATTTCTGCTTATCTGGGTCTGTTTTTATTAGGTTCAATACGCATTAGTTTTTTATCTTATGTTGACTGAATGAATGAAAAAGCACTCGATATATTCCAGGCTCTCCGTGAGGCACAGGACTTTGTTTTTACAGAATTTCATTTCCTGATGCATCCCTCTTCCTTTACCCAAAGAGCCATCTCTCATAACACAGATTAAAAGGGCTAGGGGTGGGCTGTTGAATCAGTTCAGCACAATGTGCCCATTAAACACATATGACAGATACGCAATATTCCGCACCCATAGTCCCCCACCTCAGCAAAGAGCCCCGGGACGTGCATTTTCTCCATTCTTCTCCTAGGATAAGTTTGGCCATTGTAATGACAGCCTTCAGGATGAATTCTCCTTAATTAAAGAGTTAGCCAAGTGTCTGTAGATGAACCGGAGAGTTCTGGGATAGAGGACAAGCAGGTAGGCAGGTAGGCAGGAAGGCAGGTAGGCAGGTGGACAGGCAGACCGAGCTGTCTGCGGGAGCCGCCCACTGGAGGGTGGTCGTTTAGGAAGTAGCAGTTCCACGCGAGGGCCCCGGCGAGCGCCCAGTTCTCCAATCGGAGCCGCAAAGGGCAAGGCTAGGTCATGGAATGTAAATGTTGAGGGGTGCGGGGGAGGGAGGGGTCCGGAGGCGCGCGCCTCGGCAGCCTCCCCAGGGGTGGGGCCGGGGAAGCTAGCTCGGGAGCGCCCGCCCGTGACAGTCGGAGCTCGGGCAGAGCTGTCCAAGAGCCGCGCCTTCGGTGTCCTCAGAGCTCCGGGAGAGCGCGCGGCGCCGGGCCCGACTGGGGAGGGCAGTCTGGGCGCTGCGGGAGCCGCTGGCCCCGGGATCATCCACTTCGGAGGATGAACAGATCTCGCCCGAGGAGCCTTCGGGATTCGGCTTCCTCCAGCAGCCCCGAGCCCCCTCTGTCTCGGAGATGAGGGGTCCGCAGCCCTGAACCGAAAGCCGGGGCCAGCGAAGGACCGGGGAGTGCGCGGGGGTCCCCGGCGTGCGTCCGGGAGGGAAGTAGAGTGGCTGCCAAAGAGAGCCCAGCTGCCTCTGTGTGAGAGCAAGCGGGTGAGCGCAGCTTTTCCTCTCTCCTGCGCCGGGACTCCGGCTATTGTTCCGAGGGCTCCCAACCAAGTTAACAGCCGCTGAAATCAGTCTAGTCCCGTGCAGGATTCGCTGAGGTTAGTTTAACAGCATGGAAGCCTTGGGGCTCAACTTGGGGGCTGGGTTTTCTTTTCTTTCTTTCTTCTTTTTTCAAACAAAGTTGCCAGAGCCTCAGAAGACTGGGCTGAAGTGGGGGCAGGAATTCCCACAGACCTTGGGAAAGCCCTTGGCCGGCCCCTGATAACCCCGGGGTGTCGCTGCAGTCGGGGAGATAGATGCCCAGCAATTTGTTCCGAAGCATCCCTTGCCCATGTGGCTGCCAGAGTTGGCACTTTGTCTGGATTCACTGGGGGTTTGCTGAAGGCATGATTTAGAATGCAGGCGGGAGGGGGACGGGGACGGGGGGCTTCTCTTTTGCCCTGTTCCAAAAAAGTTGTTTGTCCTAAAAGTGTCTTATGTTGCAGCCCGCGTCCCATGTTTACTGGGGGGTTGCCAGGATTTTTTTTTTTAAATCAAATGCAGCTCAGAAGGTTGGGGTGGGGGTGGGGAGGGAAGGATGAGACGAATTGAAAAGGGCTCAGCTGGAAGCCGAGAGTTTGGAAGAGGCAAATTTCTCTACTAATCTCTTGGAAAGTTTGCAAAGAAAGCGAAGGAGCCTGCCATGTAGCTGTTGACAACTTTTGCTGCTTCTTTTTCTTTGTTAAGGAAAAGAATGAATAGCTGGTTGTGTGGGTCTCTGTGTCTGGAAAGGGAGGGAGTAGAGGGGTGGGGGCTGGTCTGGAAAGGGAAGAAAGATCTGAGCCCATCTTTCCTAACAGTTAAGCAACTGACACTTCCACCTCTTTGCAAAGTTTTCAAGGTTGCATAGTACCCCGGATGGGAAGGTCAGCTGTCTAGAAGCATATGTCTAGAAGCAAGGTTCAAGGGTTCTGATCAGGCTGTTTCAGGGGTGGTAGATGGTGGATATTCTTTCCTGGAATTTCATTCTGGTCGTTAATTCATCTACTTCAGTTAAAAAGGGTGGGGGGGAGAACAAAAGGGGAAGAAGATTCTGAGTAACCTTCTTTTGATCCAGCTCAGCAAATGAATTTGTGCAAATCTGGTCATTTTTTTTTGAAGAGGTTTTTAAATTTTGACTACTATCTCCCAAGGGTTGCAGATCTCTCCAAGGAAAAGAAATGGCGGGGGGGGGGGAGGCGGGGAGAAGAAATGGGGTTATCTGGCTTTAAAGAGGGAAGGTCAGATTGAGAGTTGAAGCTACTCCTCCCTTTTTTCTCCCTCACATTCATTAAGGCAGTGATTGAAATAAGATCTGGGAAGAAGATGGAAAGACCCCACCGCCAAGATCGGGAAGAGTGAATTTTAAATTGGAATAATTAACTCAGAAAACTATTGTAGAGTGAGTCGTTGATTAGGCAGTTGCAGTCTAACATGCTAGGGAATTCTATTAAGTATTAATGATAATATTATTAAGCAGCTCGTTGTTCAAAGAGCCCCATCCCCAAGTTCCAAAGAATTTAACATTCTGGGCTTTAGATTTTCAGGATAATTAATTGAAATCCAGGAGAATTCAAGGAGAAGCCCATTTGTCAAGTGAATAGAGCTAATCCTAATAACTTTATACTGCTTGAAGTATAATCTATCCACAAACTCTGAGGTGGGATTACTAGCATTTTAATCACTTGGCTAGACTTTATAAGCCTGCTTAAAATGTAGTGTCCTTAAAGGTATACACCTTTAATTCTAAGTACAAGTAAAGCTCAGCTTTTTTCCCCCTCTTTTTTTTTCTTCTTTTTAATAGCATCTACCCCTTTTGGCTGTTGTGAGGATCACATGGGATAATATTTGGGTTTTTTTAAAATTATATCTTATTTTTTCCTCAATTGCATGTAAAAACAATTTGTAACATTTGAAGCCCTGCTTCACCAGTGATTGTACTACCTTCTCTAGTTGCTGGGTGGGGGGAATAAAAAATAATTGCCATTTCTGTGGATTTTAATTGGGCCTCACGTTATTTCACTTGGGCCTCATGACCACCCTTCGAGATAAGCAATATAGTTATTATCCTCATTTGACAAATGAGGAAACATTCAGAGAGGCTTAGCTAATGTTTGAGAAGTCATAGGGTCACAGATTTTGAGCTAGAAGGGACCTGGGGGTGGGAGGGATGTTCATCCAATGTGATCCTGTCTCTTTTGCATAGAAGGAAATTGAGATTTAGAGAGGTTCTTTGACTTGCCCAAAGTTATACTTGTAGTAAGTAGAAGAGTAGGGATTTAAATCCAGGTCACTGGACTCCAAACCCTGTGCTCTCCCCACTGCACCCCAGCTCCTGATTCCAGGTCCATCCTCTCCACAATGTAGGCAATGCTGCAGTGATGGAAGTCACAACCTCTCTGGGCCTCAGTTTCCTCAACTGTAAAAAACATAAACAAGAACAAGGAGGGTTAGCCTTGCTCTCTATAGTCCAGTTCTCAAATTCTATGAGTCTTTGAAATGTAAGTTCTCTTTCCTAGAAGTAAAGAGTTAACTAAAGCTCATTTCCAGAATAAAAAGTGTAATAGAAGACATTGTATTGAAGTGTGTATATCACTAAGCCCTAGAATGGAAGGATAATCATATTTTCTCTGTAAACATCCCCTTTTAAAACAGGCAGATGGCCAACCCAACTTAACTCTCATTTATTTCACAAAGTTAATGCTGTAAGGCTAGCAAGACCGGCCTGCTTCTACAGCTATTTCAAAACCAGGTCGTCGGTCAGTGTCGAGGTGGTAAGTAGTTCCATGCCTTTGACAGGTGTCTGTAGCCCTCCTTTGTTCTTGATATCAGTTGTAAGTCTTTGAACCTTCCTCCGGGTCTCTCTCCCTTTCATTCTTCTTTCAAGACTTCAATCCTTTGGACCTTTATGTGCTTTCCAAGGTCTGAAATTAGATGAAGCCAGAGAGACCATTTTTTGCATCTGTTGGTCTTACATCACCCATCTGGTTGACACAGGGTTCACCATAGACTTGGAGACGAAATCTTATGTCTGGAGTGATTCGCCTCAGTCTTTTTGTCTTGCACTGGCATGTTAGGCCATGCAGGCTGATCCCTGTGAAGTGTTCAATGTTTTTTTCCTGCTGTCCTTGATTTGATGTTTTTAGATTCATTGTTCTCAGCTGAAAATTTTCCCCTCCCAGTGTGGAAGTATGATAAATGACTTGGCGTTCCTTCTTAGGGGTGCCAGTGTCTGAGGAAGGAGGTAGAGAAGGAATCTCCTTCTGCTCTGTGGGATGTTGGAAGCAAATAGAAAACAAGTCATTTGATTCTGATTATGGTCATTGTTGAGGTTGTAACCCTTTATACAAGAGAAATTAAGAATGGGGCAAAAGGAGTCATCAAAGAAATGAATAGGAGAAAAGATGGGCTGGTCATAGTATGAGTGTGAGCTAGACTGTGGGCAGTCTGCATGCTCCCCAGGGACCCTCATGGTGTCTAGAGAAATGGAGGAAAGAAGGCATCCAGAACGTTGGGTGGACTCTTATGAAGAGCTAATGGGAGGCCCTGGGCCAGGGATGTTCAGGAAGGTAGATGTGGATCTTACATCCATTAGAGTCTTTGTTGTTGAGAGCTGAGTTGCAGTCGGTCAGGATTTCAGTTGGTTAGTTGGTCAATAAACATTTATCCAGCACCTACTGTGTGTCAAGCACTGTGTGTAAGCACTGGGGATACAAGAAGGGGCAGAAGACAGTCCCTGCCCTAAAGGAGCTCACCATCTAATGAAATCAGGAAAACCTCAGTCCTATTTCCAGTCAATACTGATGGTGTGACCCTAGTCAAGTCATTTGGCTTCTCCTTAAGGCTTAATTGTTCATCTTCAGTCATAGAGGTGTTTTCACTCTATCAGAAACTGCGTCAAATACTCAGTGGTAGGGGCAGCTAGGTGGCGCAGTGCATAGAGCACTGGCTAGCTGTGTGACCCTGGGCAAGTCACTTAGCCCCATTGCCTAACCGCCTCCCCCCCAAAAAATATAAAAAAAAAATTAAAAAAACAAAAAACAAAGAACAAATACTCAGTGGTAGAAAGGAATAAATGGGTTTAGCACCAGAAATTCAGGTTACTCAAAATGAAATGTTAGGTTAAAATGAGAAAAGCTGGTTCAATTTCTACTGAGGACTTTAAATATCTGAAAATGGAAAGCAGTATTGTTCTGTACCTCAGTGTTCCCTGGCATCCAGTGATAGCATTAGTGTACTGGAAAGAAGCATTAGACTTAGAGTCACCTGGGGCAACCAGGATGAACCCTTTAACCCCTCTGGGCCTCAGTTTCCTTGTCCTGAGGTAATAGTGGAAAGAGCACTAGATTTGGAGTCTGAGGGCCTGGGTTCAAATCCTGGTTCTGCAACTTACTATCTGTGTGGCCTTGGGCAAGTCAATGAATTTTCATCCCTAAAATGAAAGCACTAGGCTTGATGACTTCTAAGGTTTCTTCTATAATTAAATTATTTATTTTTAGTTTCCAACATTCACTTGCATAAGATTTTGAGTTTTAAAATTTCTCCCTCTCCCTCGCCTCCCCCCTCCCCAAGACAGCATGTAATCTGATATAGGCTCTACTTACACATTCATATTAAACGTTAAGGTTTCTTCTAGCTCTGATTCTGCAACCTGGAATGAAAACCTTCCTCTTTGAGATATAGCAATGAATTCTTCTCTTTTCTCCTCTTCCTCTTCTCTCCCATCCCCCATTAATGTAATCATAGAAGGCCCAGCCATTTTGAGTGAAGCACCAAAGTAAAGAAGGTGTGAATAAATCCTCAGTTATTTTGAAAAGATCAGAGGGGCTTTGGGTCATTTGATGAAAGCAGATTATGCTACGTGGGAAACATCTTGGACTGACTGAAAGAATGACATACTTGAGGGCCTACACACAGCAAAGTAACCCAGTTTTAACTCGGATGACAAGCCAGGCTAGTGATGGAGAAGATTCAGCCAAGTCCCTGAAAGGGAATAGCTTGGGATCAAGGGGAAAGGCAACGGGAGGGAGAAATGCCAGGACCATGTGAGTTGGGGAGAGGGATCAGAGGTGCCCCTGCTGACCGGAGTCAGTAGCAATGGCTGCTGATCAGTAAAAGCTGATAACAGAGGAAGCAGAAGAATAGTCAACCAAGGACAATGATAGCTTCCAGAAGTGACCATCCTTGAGGCAGAAAAAAGTACAGGAGATGGACTCTAGAAAGACACTGATGCTATGAGCTCACTAGAGAGCAAAGTGAAACTTCGTGAAGAGTTGAGGAAAGTAGAAAAGGGCTCCCAGTAACCAGGATGTGTTGGCCATGTGTGTAACTCATGCCCTGTACTTTAAGTTTGAGCCCACTTTCCCCAGAAATGTTCCATGTGCAAAGGTGAGAATATTCCCTCTTTTTTTTTGGCAGGGGGGAGGATTGTGTTTCTTATAACTACTGTCCTTAGTATATGTGCTCATTAAATACCCCTTTTAAAAGCTAAGTAAGCTTGGCTGATAAGTCATTGAGGATCATACTACTGGGGGCTCATGAGCAATAGTAGTAGAAAACACTAGTCCCTCAGGGTTCCCTTACCCCAGGGTAGGAACCTGTGGCCTTGAGGCCACTTGTGGCCCTCTAGGCCTAAGGTTCTCTACCCATGCCTTACCCCTTAGAATCTTGAGAAGTAATCAGCTCCCCTTTGGGTACCTGACAATAGAAGTTGGGGGAAGTGGCCTGGGGCGGGGGAGGTGATATATAGATGTGTGTGTATGTGTGTTTGTGTGTGTGTGTGTGTGTGTGTGTGTGTGTGTGTGTGTGTGTGTTGTATCAGAGGGGAGTTCAAATCTGGCCTCAGACACTTACTAACTATATTACCCTGGGCAAGTCACTTAATGTCTTTCTGCCTCACTTTTTTCATCTGTTAAGTGGGGATGATAATAGCACCTACTGCCCAGGATGGTTTTGAGACTCAGATGAGGTCAAGCACTTTTGTAAAGCACTTTGCAAACCTTAAAGAGGTATGTAAATACTATTATTATTTCATCTGTCTAGCCAGCACCTGTTGGGGAAAGTCCTGGCGATATAATTGTGCCACTATTCTGTAATTTCTATTCTTGGTTGCTTGGGACATTGAGAAGTTGTGACTTGCCCAGGGTCACAAAACTAGTATATCAAACCCCAGTTTTCCTGATTCAGAGAGATTTGGCTCTCTATCTACTTTGCCAGGCTAGCTTTTATCTACATATATAGACTTTTATTTTTAAGCCTTATCTCTGGTTTGAAGGAACCTACCTTTTTCAATTGACTTAATCATGTTTGATTTGAGGAAAAAGCCCAAGCCATGATTATTACTTAATTATATGATCCAGAGTCCACTCTTAATGTACTTTTGTTCAGTCATTTTAGTAATGTCCAACTCTTTATGGCCCCATTTGGAGTTTTCTTGGCAAAGATACTGGAATGGTTTGCCAGGTCCTTCCCCTGAGGAAACCAGGGCAAACAGATTTAAGTGACTTGCTCAGGGTCACACAGGTGGTAAATGTCTGAGGCCAGATCTGAATTCAGGAAGATGAGTCTTCCTTACTCCAGGCCTCTGTGCCACCTAGCTGCCTGAGCCAGGCTTCAGGAGGGTTACAAGTTCCCGTTCACTGGAGGTCTTTAAGAAAAGACTAAATGACTATCTGTTGGTATGTCATAGTGGGTATTCTTTTAGGGGCATGGATAGACTAGATGGCCCCAGAGGTTTCTTCTAATGCTGAGATCCTGTGATTCTATAGGAGAAGTACGAAGGGAATTAATATGTGTGTGTATATATGTATATCTATATGTGTATATGTATATGTGTGTATGTATATATGTGTGTGTGTATGTATGTATGTATGTATGTATGTGCATCTCCTTCTATGTGTTGGGCAGGGCAGCTAGGTCACGAAGTAGGTTAGAGTGGGGGGCCTGGAGTCAGGAGCACCTGAGTTCAAATCTGACCTCAGACACTTACTAGCTGTGTGACCCTAAGTCAGTTACTTAACCCTGTTTGTTTCAGTTTCCTTATCTGTAGAATGAGCTGGAGAAGGAAATGGCAAACCACTCCAGTATCTTTGCCAAGAAAACCCCAAATACAGTCATGAAGAGTCAGGCATGCCTGAACCCAATTGAATAATGTGCCCAGCACTGCGCTAACCACCTGTGTTGTAGCCTTACAGTGGAAATAGCTCTGGACCTGGCGTCTAGTCCTAGCTGGTTCTATCATCAGTCAGTTGTGGTGTGACCTGGAATCTCCCAACAGGTCCCAGTTGGGAGGAGCAGGGCACCCCCACACCTCCATTTCTGCAAAGGAACACACATTCTTTACTATGGTTCCCTGCAGTGTAGGAAAGCCAAGGCTCAAGGAGGGGACTTTGAACTGAATGTTGAAGGTGCCTCTGAATAGAAGAAGGCAGGACTGATCCTCTTCTCTTACCATAAAGGCAGAAGAATCTAGATCAATGAATAAGCATCAAGGCATCTAACCTCTTGGGCAAGTCTCCTGTCTCTCTATGCCTTGCCTTCTCATTCTTGTAAAACAAGGGGTTTGAAGTAAATAATCTCTAAGGTCTGTTCTAGCTTGAAAAATCTGTGATTCTATGATCTGATGCTCCTTCAGCTCCTTTCCCTATTTTGGTGGTTTTATCAATATCCTTTTTTAGACCAGGCATTTCCTAAAGTCCCTTTCCCCATCAGACTTTCTTGTAACAAGGAAAAATGAGCAAAGAAAACCAGCCGCTGCAGCTGACAATAGTCACCACCTTCTGATCCTCAGCTGCTCACTCTCAACCCAGAGGAGCCCCCATGACTGTCACTCACAGGCTCATTCTACTCCCTGGCATTTTTGTGGAATCTGAATTCAAGGCAGGCTGCTCTTTTCCAAAGCTTATTCATTGATCTAGATTCTTCTGCCTTTATGGTAAGAGAAGAGGATCAGTCCTGCCTTCTTCTCTTCAGAGGCACCTTCAACATTCAATTCAAAGCCCCCTCCTTGAACCTTGGCTTTCCTACACTGCAGGGAACCATAGTAAAGAATGTGTGTTCCTTTGCAGAAATGGAGGTGTGGGGGTGCCCTGCTCCTCCCAACTGGGACCTGTTGGGAGATTCCAGGATTTCTTGTTGAAGGGAGGACAGTGCCAGAGAGTGTTTACATTCAGGGAAGGGAAAAGGTGCTGATAACTGGAATAATCTCAGAGCGTTAACAGCTGCATTGGTTTTGTGTGGTGTGTATGTCTATGTGTGTATGTGTGTGTGTGTGTGGGGGGGTGTTGGGTAAAGCCTACATCCCAAACGGGGCAGGGAGGAGTTGGAAGACTCGGTTTTTTCTTTAATAATGATGATTAATGTTTAGCAAGTGACGACAGTGTGCCAGGCACTGTGGTACACATGGAGAGTGGCTGGCACAGGGATTGGGTTCCTGGTACCCTTGTGGTCACCCCCTACCCCTAAGGAGAGCCAGACAGGCCTTCTGTGCACGCTCTCTCTCTGTGTCTGTCTCTCTCCTTTCTTTACTCTTATTTTCTCTCTCCTTTCTCTACTCTCTATTCTTTGTATTCTTTCTGTCTGTCTCCATTCTCGGTATTCTCATTCTCTCTCTCTTTCTCTCTCTCCCTCTCTCTTCCCCTTTCTCATTCTGTCTCCCCACCTCTTTCCCCCCCCTCTCTCCCCACCCTCTCTCTTTCTCTCTCCTTCTCCCCCCTCCCCCTTTCTTTCTCTTTCTCTTCTCCCTCTTCCTCCCCTCATTCTCGCCACTCTCAATATTCTTTCTGTCTTACTCTCTTTTCTCTACTCTCTCCCCCCCACCTTTTTGTCTTTCTCCATTCTCTATACTTGTTCTTTCTCTTCATTCTTTACTCACACTCTTCGTTTTCTATATTCTTTCTGTTTCTCACTTTCTCTTTTTTCTGTTTTTCCTCTTTCTCTCACACTCACACACACACACACACACACATGCACTGGGGGTTAGATCTGTTTTTATGCCTTTGGGTTTATTGTATACCCTCTCTCCTCTTTGTTCTCCTCCTCCCCATCCATATCTTCCTCCTCCTCCCCATAGATTATGAGCTTCTTTGAGGGCAAAGTCCTCGGTCTGTGTCCTTTGGGCCAAGCCTCTAAGTGTTCTCCCTCCAGAGAAAAGCTGAATCTAGAACAGTGAGTGCCAGGCATCCTAGGAGTGCTTGAGGCGTCTTACCTACTGACCAGCTAGAAAGTGAGAGATGTCTTGGGAGTGTTTGAGAGCAACATAATAACATAACAGCAACACAATAGAATCGTAGATGTAGATAGAACTAGAAGGCAGGTTCTAGATCTTTGCTTCTCGGTCTTTGAGGCCAACTGCTCAATTATGACTAAGAGTGATTAAGTGATTCACATAGCTGGGAAATGTCTATGACGGGATTCAAACTCAAGTCTTCTCAATTCCAAGTCCAGACCATCTCTACTGTGTAGCAAGGTGGCATCTTGAAGAAAGACCCAAGTTCAAATCCTGCCCCAGATAATTAGCAGCTCTGTAACCTCATTTCCCTCATCTTTAACATGGGGATAATAATATCACCTATCTCCCAGGGTTGTTGTGAGGACCAAATGAGAAAATATATCTAAAGCTCATTAAAGTGCTACTATAAATGTTACCCTATTCATATTGTTTCTCCATTTCTCTAAATAAAAAGGTGCTCAGGGTGGGGGCAGGGTTCTTTGTCATACTTACAGTGCCTTTTGTGGAGGAAGTAATGGTGTTAGCTATGCTAACAATTATAATTCTAAGGCTGGAAAAGACTTTAGAGATAATAGTCCAACCCTCTCACTTTAGAGAGAATAAAATAGGTCCAAATGGTGAATTAATTTGTCCCCAAACAGTGGTTTCTAGCTTCCTGTTATTTTCATTAGGCCAAGCTGCTTGTCTGCTAACATGCCCATGTCACAAGGCAATCTGACACCCAGGAGATTAATGGTTCCATAACTTCAGTTTTCAGGGGATTTGCCTAAATTTTTGTATGTGCTTACACTTCTCAAATGTTGCTTTAAAAGCCTTAGCTTGTGCTGGGACATAGTATCTGTAAAGTGCTTAGCACAGAGCTTGTATGTAGGAGGTGCTATAGAAATACTTATGCTCCTCCCTTCCCCCCACCGCAGTTTCTGGTTATTCCTTCTGGTTCCTCCAGCTGCTGGAGCCTTCCCCTTTGGGCTTACCATCCACCTACTTCATATGTATCATGTTCAGTTACTCTTGTCATTCACATGAGAATTTAAGCTCTCTGAGGGCAGGGACCATTTCATTTTTGTCTTTATACCCATAGGCCATGCTAAGCACTACCTTAGTCCCTAGTACATAAGTAGACACTTAAATGCTTGTTGACTCTTAGGCTCAGGGTCAAAGTCGTGTGTGTGTGTGTGTGTGTGTGTGTGTGTGTGTGTGTGTGTGTGTGTGTGTGTGTGTGTGTGTGACAAATTTCTATTACCAGCCCTCTTATTTCTTTTTCATCATGGAGTGGAAAGGACTATGGCTTCCCAAAGGCACTGCCTCCAATGATATAGATCACAGCCACCTATCTTGCCTGAATCCTTTCATGAATCTTCAGCAGAGGGGCCACTCAATGTTTTGGGAGGCCTTCTATTTTATCCTTTGGGCAGATAAGATCTGTGATTTCTTGAGGAACTCCTCCTGATGACCTTCCTTAGCAATGCAGAATAGTACCTACTCTGACAGTAGGGTTACACAGCTAGTATGTGTCAGAGACAGAACCTGAACCCAGGTCTCCCTGACTTCCAGGCCAGCTCTGCATTTACTATCCCACACTACCTTTCCCTTTCTCTGTGTAATCTTTAATGGTAACAAGTATTTTCAATACCTATAGCCTACCTCTATTAACCCACTCCAGCTATGTCCTAAGTGCAGCCTCAAAGAAAGCCGGTCTCCCTGAGTTTTGTTCCTGCATATTTCAGTGGTTGTGGGCCTGGAGCATCAATGCCTTAGGCAAACAGTGACTTTTTTTTTTTTTGCAAACCACCAGGTGTCCCACTAATTTTTTATTCTTTTCTCACTCTCTTCTTCCTCCCAGTTTCCCCACCTTCTTTCTTTTCCCTCTTCCTTTCTTCTCTGTCTTTCCATCTTTTTTCTCCTTGCTGGGGTCTTTAGCTGCCAGTGGCACTGGCCAACACAATCCTAGTGGTGGGATTTGGGGCTAAAAATATCGCTGGGGTTCTCTGTGTCTCCTCTCCACCTCTCCCACTCGCCCCAGCTTTCTGCTGAAGCCCAGCCATACATAGATCTGTATGAAAGAAGCCTACTTTCTGATCCTTGACCCCAGACTGTCTGCATTAATTAGAGTGCACTGATTTATTTACAAGCATCAGGCTCCACTAAAGAAAGTTTTGCCCTCTCCCCCAGCGTAGCTTAACTGAAGGGTGAGTCTGCCAATGAAGGCACTCTGGTGGCCAAAGAATTCCAGTCATCTCCTCCTGCCCTTATTTTTTAGATGCATAGAAATATGTGAACTGGTTTTTCTAATGTGCTTAGGATATAAGCTTTGCTTCTTCCCTTGATGGGTTTTCTTCAGTCATGGTCCTCCACTCAGCTTTGACTTTCTGTCTTCCCCAACACATACTCTGGGTGATTTGACCTTAGCTAATGAGCCTGAAATCTTTTTGCCCAATCCAATTGAGGTTCTACTGTCTACTTACTATTCCAGCTAATGATAAATGACATTTATGTAATGCTTTAATGTTTGTAAAGTGATATATATATATATATACACACACACAAATAGATATATGAATAGATATGTGTGTATGTACCTACATATATATACATATACACACATATATATACTACTTACCTCATAGGATTGCATGAAGCCCAAGGAAGTTTATAGATATAAAACATATATTTAATGTATTTATGTTTAATAGTTTATATAATAAATATGTTTTACATATACTATTTACATTTTATATTATATAGTTATAATATATTGTTATTGCATAGAATTATGCAATATATTTATTGCATAGAAAGTATATAAATATGTTGTATAAATATATTGTATAAAATAATTAATTTTATGTATGTGTGTGTTTGTATATATATATATATATATATATATATATATATATATATATATATATATATATATATATATATATATATATATATATATATATATATATATATATATATATAATCAAACTTCCTGAGGCTGTCACACCAACTCTTTGAGGCAAGTAGTAGAGATATTACTATACTCATTCTATAGATGAGGAAACTGAGGGTTGGAGACAGAGTTGTAATGATCACGGGGTAAATAGGGTTTTGCTCCATGATATCCATGAGGGCGTGAAGCTTCATCCAGGGATCCCCTTCCTTCCCAGGGGACATGTTTCTAAAAACATTTCTAGCCATGGCTCTATTGCAGTTTAATGACTTAACTGGAATCACACAGCCAGTAATATGTCAGAGGGTTGTTTTTGAACTCATGCCTTCCTGATTCCATATCTAGTTTTCTGTCTGCTATCCTGTGTTGCCTCTATAGAAGAGAACTCTTCTGTAAGATCACAAAGGAAATATAAAACTTAGAGGCATAGCTAAGTCCTTACTTCTGTGGCTGCATTTAAGCTTGATAATTTGTCTACTTTTTGAAGCTTCTAAAATAGATTATTTATGTTAGTGGATAGGGTTTTACACCTGGGATCAGGAAGTTCTGAGTTCAAATACTGCCTCAGGTACTTACTAGCAGTGTGGCCTGGGCAAGTCACTTAGCCTCTGTTTGCCTCAATTTCCTCATCTATGAAATGGGGGGGGGTTGGACTTGATGACCTCACAAGTCCCTCTCAGCCCCAAATCTATGATTCTGTGAAATGGTGGAGCTATTTCCTTTTGTGCACTGGAAGTCCAGACATGTCATTACCTCAGCTTTCCCCTTTTTCATCCTCTTTAGGGCTGAGAATGATGGCTGCTGGAAAATTTGCAAGTCTTCCTAGAAACATGCAGGTGAATCATCAATACCCCCTGGCTTCTTCCATGGACCTTCTAAGCAGCAAGTCCCCCCTTGATGAACCCCGCTCCAATGCCTATCAGGATGTGTCTATACATGGGACCTTACCGAGAAAGAAAAAAGGACCTGTTCCCATAAGGTCTTGTGACGCATTTAGCCATATAGGAACCCTCCCTTACTCCAAGGCCCAACGGCAGAACTTCCCTCTGATCCAAGACGTGATAGAGGAGAGTCCAGCGCAAGACTGGCGAGGGGAAAAGTCCACCTTCAGGTAACTCTTTCTATTTAAGCTGTTCAAACTCATGCTTACTTGTCTCAATAACTTATTCGTAGGCAATTTCTCTTAGCACCCAGACCCCCTAAAAGCAAACAGAAAAGGTCCATCTACCTCAGTGTGCCTTTGTCATCACTTTATATCTCAGCCTGTTTCCATTCAGTTTGGCCAGGGGACCAACATCTCAGTAACGATCCCCAAGAATTCTACCCTTGTGTTACTTAAATCAACTTGGCAAGCACTTTCTTTGGGCCAAGCATCAGGCTAAGTGCTAAAAGTTAAAGCAATACTTCTATGGACTGGATTAGCTTCTGAACAAAGAAGAGTGATTCCTTGCACCTGGATAAGGAAGAGTGATTCCTTGCCACCTATCTGCCAGAGATCTAGGTAAATAAGCCTCAGAGCTGATAAATGCCTTTCTTTGAGTTTGTAGAGTAGGCTGGCCAGAGTAGGATAATTGGCTCTACCTGTTGAAGCTGGTTTTAAAAAGACCCCTGCCTTTTTTTTCCATCAGTGGAAAAAGTCATCCACCTGTGATGCTATCAGGTGAAGTCCATGACATTCTCTGGAGGTGGGCTCCCTGTCTTTCCTTCTGCCTGACCCTGCAGTCATATCAGAGAGGCTGCTGTGATGGGTCCACACTACTCCAGTTAGCAGAAAGCACGAAGGGACAGCCCCATGTATTCTCAGGAAGAGATGGAGAGGCCAGTTGCTACTAGGTTAGGTCCAGCTTACCAGGTTCAAAGGCTGGCTTATGGCTTGGAGGAATCCTTTCGATCTCCCTTGATCATCTAAGCAGAGCCCACATGGGTGGTAAGCTTAGGTAACAGAGCAGGTAGCTGCCTGAGAAAGCTGACTTTCCAGATTAGTGGGGAGGTACCTAATTTAACTCTCAACATTTATCAGGTGCTTCTGTAAGCCAAGCCCTTGGTTAGGGGCTAGGGAAGCAAAGGAGAAAAAAGACCAAGTGCCCACTCAGACCAATGTTCCTATCACAGCTATGAGAAGGAGCTAAGGCCTGTCATCAGAGGATCACACATCCCACAAGCATTTATTAATCACGTTCTCTGTGCCAGATACTGTCTTAGGCACTGGGGATGCAAGTCCAAAGAATGAAACAATCCCTATTGTAAGGAATTTGCATTCTAATGAGGGAGAAAGCAAGTACATCTATAGGCATACACAGACTCAATATAAAGGGAATCGATGTTAATTAACACACACTGAGTTAGTAAGAACCAGAGAGTTTGGGTGGGAGAGCCTGATTCCTTGCAGGGACTAGGAAAGGCTTCATAGAGAAGCTAGTGCTTGTGTTGACTATCAAAGAAAGCATGGGATTCCATCAGGCAAAGGTGAGAAAGGAGGGCATTGCAAGCATGGAGGTTGGCCAGTGCAAACAAAGACAGAGAGGCTGCAGATGGAGTGTTGGGTGAGAGGCATAGAGAGAAGGCTAGTTGGACTAGTTTGGAGTCCAGGAAAGGGAGTAATATGTAACGAGGCAGGAAAGACAGGAGGAGGCCAGGATGTGAAGGCTAAACAGTATATATGTGATCCAAGGCCATAGGGAGCCACTGGAGATCATTGAGGAAAGGAGTGACAGTGTCAGACCTGAACTTTAGGAAAATAACTTTGGCAGCTATAATTAAGAAGTTATTGGTGATTTGAGAAAGAACAGTTTCAGTTGGATAATGAGGTCAGAAGCTAGATTATTGCAAAGGCTTGAGTGAGAGGAGAGAAAGTCGGGGCAGTGAGTATAGATAGCTTTTTCTAGGAAGAGCAATTATCTTTTCCCTTTACTTAAAAGCATAATTTAAAAAAAATTATTGGTAGCTTTTTGTTTTCATATTTTTATATCACCTCCTTGTCCAATATGTCCTTCCCTGTTCTTTCTGAGAGAGCATCCCTTAAAACAAAAAATAAAAAAGGGAGGAAGCAGATATCTGACATTATGTTTATTATGTATTATATTATGTGGAATATATATACAATTATATTCCAATTAATATAATTATATTCTGTATAATACATCCTATTATATGGAATATAATATCAGAGCCAATCCATCTCTGCAAAGAAGGGAAGTACATTCTCATACCTCTTGCTCAGGGACAAGCTTGGTCATTATAATCACACAGTATTTAGTTTTGAGTATTGTTGCTCCTTACATATACGTTCTCACAGTTATTGTGGATGTTGACTTCCTGGTTCCGCTGACTTCACTTTGCATCAGTTTGTGTCTGTTGATGAGCAGAAAGTTAATTAGGACAAAGGCCCCACAGCTGGAGCTGGCCGTCTTGGGATGGTCACAGGCATCGAGTCAGAATGCAGCTGACAGCTAGGGAGATTTCCCTGCTTCTGTGACAGTGGTCCAGGCTCTTTCTCTTGAAGTTCTGATGCAGGGCAGGGTGCCAACTCATACAGGGGAAATGGCAGTTCATAGTCTCCCTTTCTGTCTTGAGGAAGTCCTTCATAAACACTCAAGGTTCACACTGTCATCCTGCCTGGAGTTCAAAGCTTTGGTTCCAAAGCCGTCTTGGGCAGAGGTCAGCATTCTGAGCTGAAGTGTGTCCTTCTGGGGGTGGGTACAGGTACAAGTCTTTGGTTTGAAGTCCAGGATCTTTGGAAGGCTTGTTTTGTGTGTGTGTGTGTGTGTGTGTGTGTGTGTGTGTGTGTGTGTGTTCACCATAACTTAATAAGCACCAGCCGCTGGGATTTTGACTGCCATGTCATATTCAAGATTTATATTAAAGTGAGTAGTTAGTCAACAACAAAGTACTTAGTAAGCACCTACTATGTGCCAGGTACCATGCTTTGCCTTGAGACATAAAGAAAAGTATAAATAGTCACTGCTCGCAAAGAGCTCACAATCTGTTGCAGAGACAACATGCATAGAAACATATGCAAACAAGCTATGTACAGGATAAGTTGGAGACAATGAGCAGAAGGAAAGCCTTTTGGGAAAGGCTTCTTGTAGAACTTGAGATGTTAGCTGGGACTTGTAGGAAGCCAGGGAAGCCGGGAGGGGGAATGGTTTGTGAACATGCGTGGAGTTGGGAGATGGAGTGTCCTGTGTGAGGAACAGCAAGGGTGTCAGTCTCATTGGATCAGAATCCATGGAAGGGAATAAAATATTAGACATTAGGAAAGGTAGGAGAGGGCTAGATTATGAAGGACTTTAAATGTCAGAGAGGGCAGCTAGGTAGTGCGGTAGATAGAACACTGGGTTTGGAATCAGGAAGGCATCTTCCTAAGTTCAGATCTTGCCTCAGACACTTGCTAGTTGTATGATGCTGGTTGACTCACTTCACCATGTTTTCCTCAGTTTCCTTATTTGTAATATGGGCAAATCACTTCAGTATCTTTGCCAAGAAGATCCCAAATGGGGTTACGAAGAGTTGGATATGATTGAAAAACAACTGAATAACTGCAAATGCCAGAGGATTTTCTAGTTTTATCCTAGAGGTAATAGGGAGCCATAGGAGTTCATTGAATGAGGAAGTGGGGTTTACATTTAGGAAGATCGGTTTGAGCTTCTTCATGTGTGATGCGTCATAAAGCAATTATTAGAAAAACTATAATAATTTGCATTTGTGTGATAAGCAACAGAACATTGACTAGAGTCAAAGGATTTGTGTTCAAATCTCAGTCCTGCTACTTACTACCTTGGCCAAGTCACTTAAACTTCCTGGGCCTTAGTTTCCTCACCTGTACAATGAAGGAAGAGGGGTTGGAGTAGGTAGATTGTGAGTAGTAACTCCAGATTTGATGACCCTGTGACTTGCAGTGTAATTCAGATCGAGAATATAAGGAGTTAGATTTCAAGGAACATGCATACTTATGTACATATGTTTATTCATAGACCCAACACATTTGTGTAACTCACGAGTTCTTGATTCAGAAGAATCAAAGTACCAAACAAACTTTCATGGCCTCACTTTTATTTTTACAAATGAGCTAATTGGGGTACTGAGAAACAGACTTGCCTAAGGTAAAACAGTTATAAAGAGAGAGAGAGAGAGAGAGAGAGAGAGAGAGAGAGAGAGAGAGAGAGAGAGAGAGAGAGAGAGAGAGAGAGAGAGAGATTGATTGATTCTGGTATCCTGGTTCCCAGTCCAAAGCTTTGCTGCCCCAAGGAGCTATAAAAATACCAGCCACTCCCTGACTCTGTGTTCCCACCTGAGACCTGGGAGCTCCATTTCTCTCTAGAAACACATGTGAGAGCTGTTTAGCCCTGCTTGTCTCCAAGGTAAGAGGAGTTGTTCTGAACCAGATTGCCCAGAACAAGGTGATTGATTTTGGTTTGCTTCAGAGCATTCGTGATTTCTCATCTTTTGTCATTTCATGCTGTTGGGGATTTCAGTTTCAATTGGCATTGACCTACAGAGATAGCAGACCTTCACCACAGGCAGAATTAGACTGGGTACTGGCTTGTTTGTAGCCAGAGGGCAGGGATGGGGGCAGGTTTCTACAGAAAGTGCCTTAGGCCCTTCTCAGAAAATCCTACTTCCACCCACTTAATAAATAAATGCCTTCTGGTTCTGTGACTCAGTCACAGGGTCCTCCCCTTTCCCATAAGAGTGTATCTGTAACTACCATAGCATCATGATAGGTAGCATTTTTATTAAATAAAGTTCATCGGTGTTATCTCATTTGATATTCACAAACAGCTGCCATGCACACATTTTACAGATGAAGAAACTGAGGCAAACAGGTCAAGTGACTTGACAAGTGTGTCACACAGCTAGTGTATAGATTTTAATGGACGTCTTCTTGACTCCAGGCCCAGGCTCTATCCACTGAGTCAGGTAGCTGCCTCATTATTATTATGATTTTGGTTCAGGCCTCTGATTCCTTCTCTTTGAGAACTCTAAACCCTAAAGCAGATCAGCTACTCATCTGCAAACTTGTCTCTGAGAATTGCTAGGGGGCAGGGCACTGAGAGTTTAAATGATTTATCTGTGACCACGTAGTATGTCTCAGACACAAGATTTGAACCTTATTCCAAGGCCATTCTTTTATCCATGATACCATCCTGGCTAAATCATCATCATTCATTGTTGTTGTTAATTCAATGAATATTAAGTATTTATTAAATGTTGTCATGTTGGATACTTTCAATCTCTCTAATGTGTAATCATTAGAGGTCCTATTAACCCTACTTCACAGAAAAAGAAACTTGCTTGTGGTCTCAGCTAATGAGTGTCATGGGTGGGATTTGAACCCAGGTCCTTCTAGATAACAAGGCCAACCCTGTACCATAACAGCCTCTGAAAGACAAAAGGTAACAAAATGGTATAGTGGATGAGGGGTTAGCCTTCAAGTCAGGAAGACCTGGGCAAATCTCTTAATGGAATATTGATTCTAAGGCCACATAGCTCTAGAGCCAGAGGTTCTGGGTTCAAATCCTCCTTTTGATATTACTTGTGTGACTCTGAGCCTCAGTTTCATCATCTGTAAAGTGTGGCTTGATTAGATATCTCTGGTCCTAACCAGTTCTGAATCTACATTCCTAAATTATAGGGGTTGCCAGTCTGCACCCATGGAAGGAGTTTCTTCATGCTGATGAAATCCCACATCCCAACCTAAAATAACAAGAAAAAATTAATTGAACAGCAGCAATGTGGGAGGCACTGGAGAAGAAGAGTTCTTTCTCCACTGACCTCACAATTCAAATAGCTGAGCCATCCCACCCACACATATTGTAGGGCCTCTAAAATCAACAGCCCTCTGAGAATATTGGCACATCTGAGCGTGGTCCAAGGTTCTTTGTAGAATAGATGGAGCCAGTCCCCAGAGCCTGCCCAGTACTCTCAGCACTTTGTATGAGACCAGGGCCATGCCACAGAGTGCCAGGCAGAAGAATCTCAGTCCAGCAGTCTGTCTTTGCCCTCAGCAACCTGTGTCTCTTGGCTTCATCCTCCCCTTGGCTCCTTTCCCTCTTTTTTGCGGTTTTGAATGATGGCCAAAACCAGACGAGTGGAGCCCTCCAACCTCCTGGTTGTTCTGAAGGCACTGTTGTCATTGGGCACTGAGATGTAGACTCCCGGAAGCTTGCAGGCAGGATTTCCTCTCAACATCACAGCCACGGTGGGAACTCTCATCTCTTTGATTCCTTTACTTTCCTGTGAGACATTTTCAGTCAAATCTGGGCATTTCCTTGGGTTGAGAGGAAACCTGTTCCTTTATCACCCTAATCATCTTGATGGCCATGTAACCAAGGGATGAAATCCTTTCATTTCCCTCTGGATGTGGGTATATGTGGACACTCATTTCTCGGTCCCCTACTCTTAGAGGTCGCCCACCTTCTCCCTTGTTGGGGAAGTGCTGAGCACTGAGGATGCAAACACAAAATTGGAACTAGTCCTTGCTGTCAGGAATCATAAAGCTAGAGGTCGAAGGGATCTTAGAGACAATCTAGATTAACCCACTTATTTTACAGATGAGGAGACTGAGGCCCTAGAAGGTTACCTGAGGGTGAGTGGCAATAAGCATCAGAGGCAGGATTTTAACTCCAGATTCTTTCCTTTATGTTATTCTGCCTCCCAAAGATTTTACATTCTAATAGGGGAGAGGTAAATACATATGGGAACTATATGTTCCATTTTGGAACTAGTGAATCTAAGATGGCAGCTAGGTGACTCAGTGGAATGAGTACTGGATCTGGAGTCAGGAAGACCCAATCTCAGATGCTTTTACTGTCGGTGTGACCTTGGGCAAGTTACTTAACCTCTATTTCTTTCAATTTCCTCAACTGTGAAATAGAGAGGGGGAACTAGGTGGCACAGTGGATAGAGTGACAGGCCTCGAGTCAGGAAGTCTCATCTTCCTGAGTTCTAATCTGGCCTCAGACACTAGCTGTGTGACCTTGGGCAAGTCACTTCACTCTGTTTGCCTTGGTTCCTCATCTGTAAAATGAGCTGGAAAAGGAAAGGGTAAACATTGCAGAAGAGAGTCCAGGATAGAGCCACATAGCATGGGTTGGGATATGATCGATGAGCTTTAATTTAAAGGTGACTGAGAATTGATAGGATAGATAGAAAGAGAGTCATGATAGAGTGAAACCTGAGGGAGGATAAAATATCCCGAAGGAAGTGGGTGAGCAACAGTGTTAAGTGCTCAGAATGATCCAAAAGGATGAGAACTGAGAAAGAGTCCTTGGATTTAAAAGCACGAAAGAGATGTTCGATGACCTTGCAAAGAGCATTTTCCCCAGAGAAGCCAGATTGTAAAGGATTGAGAAGTGAGTGGGAGGAGAGAAAGTAGAGGTTGTGAATGTAAACCACTTTTGCTAGAAATTTGGAAGATGACAAATGTAGGATAGCTTCAGGGGATTTTAGGGCCTAGCAAGTGTTTCTTAAAGATAGTGGAGATCAGGGTATGTTTGAAGACCCCCAGGAAGGAAGACTACCCACTGGGTTAGTGGAATTTAGGAAATTAGGAAGTGAGAGGATCCCAGCTCTGCCTCAAGGCAAATCCCAAATCTGAGTGGTTAAGTATGCCCCTAAAGGAGAGGGGTGGGTTAGATCTCTGGAGGTCTGGATGCCACTGCTCCTAATGGTGGGGGAAGGGAAATAGCTGGTCAATTAGCAAACCACCTGCACTGTTTTGGACCTGATGTCTTTCTGGGAGGTCTAGATGGGAAATACATAGAGTTAGGCAAAGTAACTTCCAGGGGAGAAAGCACTAGCCCCTGGGGGTTGGGGCGAAGGGGTCAGGAAAGGTCTTCTGTTGGAGGCAGCCCCTGATCTGTGTTTGTGCCTTGAAGGAGGCTGGGGCCAGCTAGGTGGTGAAGTGTTTAGAGCACTGGGTCTGGAGTCTGGAAGATCTGAGTTCAAATTCAGCCATAGACACTTACTAGATGTAGAACCCTGGGCAAGTCACTTAACCCCTATTTGCCTCAGTTCCTCATATGTAAATTGAGGGCACACTGGAGAAGGAAATGGCCAACCACTCCAATATCTTTGCCAAGAAAACTCCGAGGACAGAGTCAATGGGGTCACATAGAGTCCCAACACAACTGAACAGTAATGGATTTGTAAGAGGTGGAGTTGAGGAGGTAGTGCATTCCGGACATGGGAGATAACCCTTGCAAAAAGATGGGAGGTGGAAGCAGTTTATGGGGCCAATTTGCTTGGATCAGGGCCCTGCAGAGGGTTTGCGTTTAATAAATGTTTGCTGAATCCTAAATTCCGACAGGATTTCCCTCTTCACAGTCTGAGGCCAGATTTGGCCTTCCAACTCCAGGCCCAGTTCTCTATCCACTGCACCACCAGCAGCCGCTGATGCCAGGATCCACGGACACTTTGAGGTTCCTGGATAGATTTCAGACAGTCCATGAACTTGGATGGGGAAAACAATTACCTCTTTGTTTTCACTGACTTTCAACTACAATTTAGCAGTTTCTCCAGGTATTTTAAAATATTCGAAAAGAGGTCCATAAACTTCACCAGACTGGCTCTATAACATAAAATAAAGTTAAGAAAGAACCCTTTGACTGGATGGAATAATCTTTCTAATGATGACTATGAAATCACTAAAGGTTGCAAGTATGTTGCATATGAGCAATTATAATTTGTACTTGGAAAGTAGCACAAAAGACATTTTTTTACATTTAAATTTTTTTCCCTCAATTACATGTAAACAAAAATGTTTTATCATTTGTTTTTTAAGTTTTTGAGTTTCATATTCTCTTCCTCCCTTCCTCCCCACAAAAGACATTATCAAAGACTAGGAATGGAGACTCTATCCTTGAGTTTAATGGTATAAGGAACCTGTGGTGAATTGAATCAAATAGGAATTACCAGGGAGGAAATGTTTTGAGAGACTTGGTAGAGATAGAATTGAATAGGTTTAGCAGCTGATTAGATGGATATTGGGCATGTAGGAGAGGGAAGAAGAGGAATCACCTACTTTTAAAAAAAAACCCAACAACCCTGGGGTTTTTATTATGGTGACTTGGGAGGATGATGATGCTATTCACAAAATGAGGAAGTTAGGAGGAGGAGCTGGTTTGGAAGGGAAGAGTTTGGCTTTTTTGATATATTTAATCAGAAATATATAATTGGGACCTCTGGATAAGGATGGCTAGTAAGCATTTGGAAATGCAGTCTACTGTTCAAAATAGAGGTGGTGGTTAGAGAAATATAGGGCTTGGCATGATACCTGTAGAGAAGATAATTGGATCCCAGGAGGTATGAAAGATTTCTGGAAGGGATGGAGAACAGAGCTTTTGATAATGCCTAAATGTATTAGGTGGGGCAGGTAACAAATTTATTAGGCCAGAAGAAGAAAAATAGAGAATGAGACAGAAGGAAAAATCAGAGAAGTAGGAGGAAGCCCAAAACAATGTTATATAATAGAAGCCTAGTAGGAGAAACTTGAAAGCGAGGTGGCCTAGTAGATAGAGTGCTGGGCCAGGAGTCCAGAAGACCCGAGTTCAAATCCAGTCACTTACTAGCAGTGTGACCCTGGGCAAAGTCACTCAACCTCTGTTTGCCTTAATCCACTGGAGAAGGAAATGACAAATCATTCCGTTATCTTTGCCAAGAAAATCCAATGGACAGGATTGGTATGCTATAGTCCATGGGGTCACGAAGAGCTGGATATGACTGAATGACTCAACAACAACAACAAAGGAGAAACTCTCTAGAAGAAGAGGAATGTTCTGAAGCATGGAATGTTTGCCTGAAGGTTGGAAAATGTGGACTGAGAGATCAGGTGATTAGATTTGGTGAATCCAAGAGCCAAGGAGCCTAGATTCAGAGCCTGAAGGGCCCCAGAGGTCAATCTAGTCTAATGTCTTCATTTTACTAGGCAAGGAAGGCTAGGCAAGAAGACACCATTGATGAAGCATGCACTGTGCCAGTCACTGTGTTCAGAGGAAATTGAATCCCAGAGAGGTTGAAGTGATTTGCTTATGGTCACCCAGGCAGTAAGAGCTAGGTACTCCTTCTGCTGTCTTAATCTTGAGGAGCAAGGTTTGCTCTAGATGGTCAGAGAAGAATGTGGATTGTTAGGTGTAGAAGAATGAAAGAGAGGCAAGGAAGCAGAGTGAGTGAGTATAGGCAGCTGTTCTAAGTTTGGCAGAAGGGAAAGAGAGACATGGAACAGACAGTGGTTGAAGGCAGGGGGAGGGGGGGTAGTAAGATGGAATGAAAGTAGGATAGAGAAGTTGTAGAGAAGGGAAGGAAGGAGGGGGAGAGAAGATACTAGAGAAATGTAATCATTGGTCTCAGAAGAGGACAAGAAATTTTGTGGACACTGAATTCTGCCAAGTTTTGGTTCTGGTGGCTTTGACAGGGAGCAATTTGGTTCTGCAACCCAGGAGGGAACTTGGACCCAGATGGCATCTTATTTTCCCCAGCACCAAAGGAACTGGCTTTGGACTGAAGGGTAAGAGTGAGGCAGGGCGAGGTAAAAGTGGGGGATTGGTAGATGTAGACTAGCCTGGAGATGAAGCAAGGTGACCCTGGAAAATCTTGAGCAAGACTGTAAGGCAAATTGAGTTGATTTGGGTATGATGAGAATGTGTATTTCTTCCACCTGAACCAGTGGGGGATGGAACCTGGCTGCAGATCTTCTGTTGGGGATGGGAGGCCAGGTAGCTTTGGGCTATGTATCAGCCAGAATCCTGGACCTGGGTTCTAGCTCACCTTTGTTAATTGGCTGGCTGGCTGAATGAATGAATGAAAAAAAATTATTAAGCACCTACTATATTTGAGGCACTATACTATGCAACAGGTATATGAACAAAATAATCCTTGCCCTCAAGGAGCTTACATTCATTCTAATAAGGGAAGACAATACATAGAGAGGAGTGGTGGCCGGGAGGAATGGTTCCAAGTGGGACAGTCAGAGGAAAGCAGGTACAAAGGCCTGGGGAAGCGAGATGGAGTTGTAGGGTATGAGGAACAGCAAGAAACTCTGTCCCCAGTCTTAAATACCTTCTCCAGCCTTTTGTAGCTAATAAGAAGTCAGAGGCAGGATTTGAACCCAGTTCTTCCTGCCTCCCAGTCCAGAACCAGATCCACTGGGGTGCTGCCACAGTGGGACATAGTTCTACATAAATGGGATGGATCAGACAACACCTTTTTCTTGTGCTTTAGGGAATATCACATTGCTCATTCAGTTTGAAAAACTCCAGCATTTTCATTATCCTTTGGAGTTTGCAAGGAGGGGGGGAAAGCCAACATCTAAAGGTCAGCTTTCACAAACATACACACACCCCTTTAAAAAGAGAAAAATGACACATAGATAGCAGCCACAGGGAGCAATGTTCACTTCTAAAAAGCTCTGTATTTGGCCTCAGATGGCCTGAAGGTTGGCCATTCACTGATGCCAGGCAGTGTGTGACAGCCAAAAGACACACTGGTCTTGATATGCCCATTTTCTCATCCTTTGCCTATTCAATTGGACAGAATAATGCCCAGAAAAGAGACTCTCACTTTCCTTAGTCACTAGACTTTGGGTTCAGGATGGGCTAACCCATGACCTGCCCAACTCTTTATCTGGCCATAGCACTATTGTTGTCCCTGAATAATCTCTTTTTGTGTTTATATATAAGCTCTGTTCAGCACCACACCTAGCTTCTTAAAAGGGCTTCTCTCTGCATAATTAAGCAAACTGTGTCTGAGGAGGATGATACCGTACTCTAGTTACAGCCGTTTTCATGTGAAAGGCCACTGCTGTGTCTTCTGGAGGTCTGGGTTCAGTGTCGAGACTCAACACTCTGTTGCTTTTCTAGGAGACCCTGTGTATTGGAGGACATTGAGGTAGAGATCTTGGAGAAGCAAGAGTTTCTGAGGCTTTTGATTCTTGGTTTAAAAAAATTATTTTTAATGTTATTATGAAATTGACAAACAGCAAAAGACATGAATGTTTTCATGTACAAAAAATACAGAAAAGGAAGATTGTATGTGGAACTGTGAATCTTAGTTACAGATAGCAGGATTCAAGGCCCTCCTAGAAATCTTAGAAGTGACACAGTGGCTAATTGGTACATACCTGTTCTGTAGTCCCAGATTGCAAAATGTTTGAAAGGAATTCCTAATTCTTCCCTGAATCTTGTTTTCTGATTCCTTATCTTGGCATAGAGGTTGATCCTTCGGTATAAGATACTATACCAGTGGAGTGCAGCTCCAGCTATGGGCTGGTAGATGGTGCAGTGGATAGAGCACTGGACTTGGAATTGGGAAGACCCTTCTTAGTTCAAATCTGGCCACAGATACTAGCTGTGTGACCCTGGGCAAGTCATTTGACCCTGTTTGCCTCAGTTTCCTCATCTCTAAAATGAGCTGGAGAAGGAAATGGAAACCACTCCAGTATCTTTGCCAAGAAAATCCCAGATGGGGTCCACAGAGTCAAATGTGACTGAACAACAACAGTGAAGTTCCAGCACCTTCAGCGTGAAAAGGCTTTGAGTACAGGCGGGATCAGTGGTTGAGTTCAGAGGTCTGAACACCAGGTTAGTCACAGAAGGATGGAGATAGATAGATATGATATCACACACACACACACACACACACACACACACACACACACACACACACAGAGGAATTCTTAAAGACTGTCTTTTGGATTATATAAGGAGTATATACTCCCAGCAAAATCAGAGATACTTGAAATATTGAAAAGGAAATCAATTTAATACCCTTTGACTGAAAAAATTAAATTTTGAAGGAAGCTAGGAATTCTGTGAGGCAAAGGTAATAGAAGGAAGGGCTACATTCTAGGCATGGGGAACCACCTGTCAGTAGGTGGGGAGGTAGTAGGTGGAATATGGTATATGGGGACAGCAAGTGGAGAGATTTGGTGGGATGTCTAATTGTGAAGGGCTTTGAAAGGCACACAAAGGAGATTGCATTTTAGTCAAGAGGCGAAAGGGAATCCATATGTTTTTTGAACAAGCAAGAGAATAATGTGGCCAGACCTTCTCTTTAGGAGTCCCTGTTTGGTGGTTGTGTGGAAAACGGATAGGAGAGGCGATACCATTTGGGAGGTTATGACATTAATCCAGTGGAGGGATGATAGAGGGCCTGAACTGGGGTGGTGTCTGTATATATGGTAAGGAGAGACAGGTATTCAAGAGAAATTGAGATAGAAACTAAGATTTGGCAGTGACTATATCTGAAGGAGAGTAAAGAGTCAGGGATGTGACAGGAAGGATCATGGTTTCTTTAACAGAAATAGTTGGGAAGAAGGGAAGGTTTTAGTGGAAAGATAATGAGTTCTGTTTTGGACACGAAGACTTTGAGTTGCTTATGGGACAGGCACTGGGTGATGTGGCAGGCCTGCAGTTCAGAAGTGAAAGTGGGGCTGGATATCTAAATCTGAGAGTCTTCTATATACAGGTCATAGTTGAACTAACGAAGAAGATGCTAAGACTCGGAGAGGTAACAATCAGCTCTGGTAGAGGAAAGTTAGCCACAGTGGGGGAAAAAAAGTCACAGCTCTTTTAGATGATTGAAATATTACATCTCTGCATATGTGTGTTCTTATTTTTCTTATAAATTATTTTTCTGTAGAGGCAGCCTGGTGGGACAATGTATAGAAAGTGACGGACCTGGAGTTAGGAAGACCTAAATTCAGATTTGGCCTCTGATACTTTGTGATCCTGGGCAAGTCATTTAACCTTTGTTTGCCTCAGTCATCTCAACCATAAAATGGGAACCTATCTCTCAGGGTCGTTGTGAGATTTGAATGAGATAATTGTAAAGAACTTAACACAGTTCTTGACACATAGTAGGTGCCGTATAAATGATTATTCTTTTTCCCTCCCTTTTATTTTTTTTAAAAGATTGGATTTTGTTGGTATGTGCAAACCCACAGCTCCTTTGCCACTTAAAGCCTTGGAGGGTTGCCTTGGGAACTGGAAAGTGAAGTGACTTGCTGTTGGTCACATAGCCATCACATGTCAGAGGGAGAATGGGGGTGCAGGTCTTCCTGATTCTAAAGTTGGCCCTCTCTCCACTATGCCTTGTAAATTCTCAAATGTTGGATAAAGACATGTATTAATCCAGTGTTAGTAGATGTATATACCTATGTGTGTATGGCGGATGTTTTTTAACATGAGTGTTTACACTGGAAATTGGCAAAAGGTACACATGGGGACTTGATTTTTTGTTTTGTTGATTGTCTAGGCTTTAGAAAGTGATCTAGAAAAGGCAAATAATGCAAATTAAACTTGGATGTGTGGTGAGCACAATTTTTCCTTCTTCTGGAGGACCAGTTGTTTAACACATTTTTGAGAGAACCTCTGATTCTATATTGGTGTAGGTATGAAGATCTGCAATTTATTCATCTTAGGAGGTCACCTGGGGACATCGAGAAGTTAAATGACTTACTCTGGATCACACAGAACAGGATGTTATAGATGATGAACTCGAACCCAGATTTTCCTGACTATCTGCTAAACCAGTGGGGTCCAATTCAAATAGAAACAGGTCCCTGCAGGCTATATTTAGACTTAGAAAACCTCAAATTAACAATAGCTATGTTGTACTGTATTTTTACGTTGCTCAAGATTTCCTATTTACATTTTAATCTGACTCTGGGACAGTTTGACTCCGCTGTGTCTTCCATATTTACACGTAGGTCCACATAGACTCAGAGTGACTCTAAGACAGCTTTACAGCTGTCTCTGTGTTGCTCTGAACGTCCCTGTCACATGTGCAGATAGTTTTGTATCTAATTTTCACTGCCACCCAGACAGGTTGGTTTTCCTTCCTTGCTTTAACTGAGCTGTAGAGCAGAAAAAGAGTCGATATTAACGAATCTCATTATTGAATGTCAGTGAGATTGTGAAATACTGGAGATGAAAGATTTAATGAGACTCATTGGTTATTTTTCTTATTTCCTCAATTCTTTAAAAGTGACCTTTTTGAATCCTGTATGCATGCCCCTAGAATGGCAAAGCACATCTTTAATATGATATTGACTTATTAATATAATTTATTAATATAACAGGCAGCTAGGTGGTGAAGTGGATAGAGTACTAGGCCTGGAGTCAGGAAGACCTGAGTTCAAATCCAGCCTCAGACACATTACACTTGATTGTGTGACACTGGGCAAGTCCCTTAACCCTGTTTGCCTCAGTTTCCTCATCTGCAAAATGAACTGGAAAAGGAAATGGCAAACCACTTCAGTATCTCTGCAAGAAAACCCAAATGGGGTCTCAAAGAGTCAGACATGAATAAACAGCTAAACAACATAATATTAAAAATGTATTAATACAAATTATATGGTGGAGCTTAGGAAGGAATGAATCCCTTCTCATTTGTTTTATCATCTGAGTTGTGAAAAGCAGTTTTTGTTCCTTTTTTTTTTAAGTTCACATCTGGAAGCCTTGTTATTTCAGTGCCCTTGGAGCTATAACACGTTTTAAATAAGTGTGGGCTTGTATACACTCTGACTTCCTCCTAGGGCTATAAAATAACTCTTTATTAGACTCTTTTATGTGTTTTCCCCAGGCCCTTTACAATGTTACAAAACTTAGGGACAATTTCCTTGCTCCCTTGATACATTTGCCAGCCTAAGCATCTCCCTACCATCTTCCGATGGTGAAGTCACCCTCTCTACCAGTCACTCCTTTGTTCACCTAGACCAGCCTCCTTTCAAGCATCTCCTTCGCCCCTGCTCTCCCATGAAAAGATGATACAGTAAATTCCAGCTTCACCTAGTTCCCTTCCTGGTGATTCAAACATGTTCCCATCTTAAATGTGAAAAAGGAAATTTTAATGTGAAGCTGATCTAGCAAGTGGTTCAATTTCATTTTGAAAAGGCCTAGAAGCAGAGGTGGGGAACCCGCGGCTTCCAGACCACATGTGGCCCTCTAGTCTTCAAGTGCGGTCCTTTGACTTTCAGCCGGACTTAAGGGCCTAGAGGGCCACAAGAGGCCTCGAGGCCCCAGGTTCCCCACTCCTGACTTTGAACTGATTGAAGACTAGTCACTAGCAACAATGGAGATGGAATACCATATATCCAGTTAACTCAGGGTCATTGTTAAGTAACAAGTATATACTTGCTTACTACCAAATGATTCATGTAATGATAGTGGGTCCTGGAACCATGACTTTCTGTTCCATTCTCCCCCCCGCCAAATACTTCTTCCCTGTCAAAGTCTTGAGACTCAAGAGAGAAAAGATTGTGTTTACACCATTTTATTTATTTATTTATTGCTTTTTGGGGAGGCAATTGGGGTTAAGTGACTTGTCTAGGGTCACATAGCTAGTAAGTGTCAAGTGTCTGAGGCCACATTTGAACTCAGGTCCTCCTGACTGCAGGGCCCAGTGCTATATCCACTGTGCCACCTAGCTGCCCCTTGTTTACACCATTTTAGGTAGACACTTGGATGAAAATAAAATGAATCACCATCTCATTATACCATATCTAAATATGAGAGCTCTTTAGGCTCATATAGATCATAGGACAATAGATTTAGAGCCAGAAAGGATTGGAGAGGCCGTTTAGTCCAATCCCATTTTACAGATGAAGAAACTGAGGCTCCCAAAAGGTTAAGTGATTCCCCTATGATCACACAGACAGTAGAACTGGGATTCAGACCCAGTTCTCTGACTCTAAATTCAGTGTTCCAATCTAACAGAGATTCCTTAGGTCAGGGGTCCCCAACTGGCAGTTCAGTACCTGCTATGAGACCTTGAAACTTTGGTAGATCTCTAAGCTGTTTGCTATGATTATAGCACCTCTCCTGATAGCTTGTCCCTCTTGCCCCCAATAGCACCCCAATCCAAAAATCAAAGCTATCAGTTGTGACCTCTCCCCGAGTTTAAGGATTTATGAGCAGTAATTGCCACCCATTTGCTAGCTAACTTGTAGATTTGTGGAAGTTAAATGTAGCTTTTCCACACACAGAGGCATTATCGGTGGAGTTGTGAATTGGTCCAATCTTTCTGGAAAGCAAAGGGGCATTATTGAAAGAGACATAAGGTAGAAGTGTGATGATAAAACATTTAAATAACAAGCTGGAAGGAGGGGGAAGTATGCAAAACACTCTTGTAAGTTTAATCTTCATCACTGACATTTTCTCAATCACTGTCTTAAGTTTAGATAATCAACAAAACACTAAATTAAGCTCCCCCCCCTTTTTTTTTGTAGATTTCACAACATCCAAGGTATAAATGCTAACACTGAAAACTGAACAATTCTGCCAGCTAACTTTAGTACGTTCTTGGGCCCAGACCCTGAACACCAAAATATTTAAAACCACATTTTCTGTAGTAGCAAAGAACTTGCAACAAAATAGATGCCCATACAGGGGTGGGGAACCTACGAACTGTTGCCTTCTGGTCCTCAAGTGCAGCCCTTTGACAGAGTCCAAGTTTTACAGAACAAATCCTTTTATTAAGGGGATTTGTTCTGTGAAATTTGGATTCAAGGGCTAACAAATGACTAAACAAATTGTACAGATTGTTGTAGGTCGTGATGACTGAGATGTGGTTGTATTGACAAGTGTTTCAAGCCCTTGAGGAAAATGTTCCCAGGTTTTATATAACATTGTTAAAGGCCTTGGGGAAAAGCATGAAAGAACCCAATAAACAGTTATTTTATAACACTACAAGAAAGCTGTGAGTGTATGTTAAGAAACAATAAATATGAAGAATGCAGAGAAGCATGGAAAGACTTGTCTGAAATGATGCACAATGAAGTGAGCAGAGCTAGGAGGATAGTATACGGGATGATTACAACAATAGAGATGGAAAGAATGACCACAAAATGAGGCGTAAGTACTGTTTCATTAAAGTGATCAGTCTTGGCCTTGAAAAGGAGCTATAAGGATGCCTTTTCCTCTCTTCTTGGAAAGGATGGGATGTTCTTGAATTGGACCACTTCAGTTGCTGGGGGAGGGGCAGGAATATATTGGGAATGAAGTGATTCAAAGGCAAAAGAGATCAATAAAAAATTTTTTTTATAGCAGTCTCTTTTTATAGGATGGTAACAGGGACTCTGTAATTAGAAACTAGGGACCCCAGCCTTAGGTTAATTACAAAGAATTGTAGCATTTTTATATCTTAGGGTCTACTTAATTAGAAGGAGAATGGAGTAATTTGAAATCAAACAAACCAAGGACCTCATAATTAATTTTTAAAATCTCTTTCCACTTTGACTTATTCATAATAATGGGTAACAAAATAATATTGGTGTGAGATATTGGGCTCAATAAACAGGTGTAAGTATCTAACTGTTGACCTTCTGTCTTTGTTCCCAGGTTAAATTTCCTTCCTAATGTAGAATTAGTCAAAAGCATTTATTGACCACTTTCTATGTGTCATTTAGGACAATGCTCAGCACTGGGGATGCAAATAAAGGTACATGACAGTGCCTTCTCTCAAGGAGCTCATATTCTAATGGGGGGAAGGTATAATAGCATACAAAAAAAATTATACATACAAGATACATACAGTGTAAATGGAAGGAAATCTCTGGAGGAAGATGCTTACAGGAAGGGGAGTTATGGCAGGGAGGATCCTTTGTAAAAGGTAGGATTTGAACTGTTTTGAAGGAAGTCAGGGAAACAAGATGAAGAAGGGGGGAGGGGGTGGAATACAGACCATGAAATGGTAAAGAGTTGGGAGAAAGAATATTAAGTCTGAAAAACAAATAGCAATGTCCCAGGTAGATCCTACATGGAGAGGAGTTAAGTATAAGAAGTCTGGAAAGATGGGAAGGATCCAGGTTGTGATGGGCTTTAAAAGTCAAACAGGATTTTTATATTTCATCCTAAAGGTAATGGGAGTCACTGGAATTTATTGAAGGGGAGGGGAGGGGAGGTTACATGGTCAGATTTATACTTTTTGGAAAATTACCTTGGCATTTGAGTGAGAGGGTGGGCTAAAGTCAGATCTGGGGGAAAACATGAAGTAAGAGACCTAACAGTAAGGTAGTGATGAGAGCTTGAATCAGAGTAGTGTCTCCCCCATTTCTTCAGTGGAAATTGGTTATTGGAGGGATTTTAAGGGGTATAGCATTCAGAAACTGAATGCTGAAGATATTCCCAACCAACCCAATGTTCAAGTGGGAGTTGATGGGACGGCAAAACCTCCTTAAATCAGATCCCACTAATTCAGAATTTTTGGTCAATGAGATAGAAGCTCAGGCTAATGTTTCTCTTGTCAGTACGATAAAAAAAAAAAGGTTACATTAAGCAAAGTAGCAAAGTAAACATGATGTAAGGGGAAATGTTTAACCTGATTTAGAGACTAGTTCTCAGCCTCCCAGGTGGAGAGCTTCCGGGCCTGGGATCCTGTGTTAGTTCATCTTTGTACCTCCCCCTGGGGCCCTATAACACTATCTGTTTATCGAGTGCTTAACTAACTGTTTGTATTCTGAAGACCAAACCTTTCATCTATTTGTAGAAAACAATGTGCTAATTCTAACCAATCTTTATCTAATCAACCTCCCCTCCCCTCCCATTCCCCATTTTGGTATCCCTACCTGCCTTCTCTTGTCTGGTCCTGCATTGGGTCTTTACTGGCCCTCCCTCCCTCCTTCCCTGGAGTTGAGTTGTTTCTCTCTCCAGGAGAGAGTAAGCTCTTTGAGGGCAGGGACTTTTGTTTTTTGTAGCTCCAGGTAGAGTGTGTGTGTGTGTGTGTGTGTGTGTGTGTGTGTGTGTGTAAGGGAACATAAACTCCTTGAGACTAGTAACTTCCATTTTTGCCCTCGTGTCCCTCCCCAGCACCTAGCACTGTGCCTAGCTTAATGCAGGTCTTTAATAATTGCTTGTTGAATTGAATTGAATGAAGCCTAAGCAATAAGAACACTACTTTCAAGTTAGCCATTTGGTGGATTTATTATGAATCTATTGATATAAGGAGATGTCCCAAAAGTCTTAGTGTAGTTTTAAAACTTTACACAAGCTTTAAGATGCACTAAGACTTTTGGGACAGCATGCGTAGTTATCTGCGTTAGTTATAGGAGATATTTTTAAAAATTATGCCTTAGTGAAAAAAAAATCAAAATGAGGTCACTACTCTCTCCCTCCCACTACCAAAATACCTGCCAATTTGAAATGAGTAAACCCTTATTATCCATATCTCTTGGTAAGAGGGAGAGAGAGACCTTCTGGAATCTAGAGTGTGCCAAGAGTTTTAGCACAAGCTTAAGCAATTAAAAGGAAGCTAGGTGGTCTAGTAGGCAGCTAAGTGGAGTACCTGGCCTAGAGTCAGGAAAACCTGAGTTCAGATCCTGCCTCCGACACTTACTAGCTGTGTGACTCTCTTAACCCTATTTGCCTCAGTTTCCTCATCTGGAGGAGGAAATAGCAAACCACTCCTGTATCTTTGTGAAGAAAACCGCAAGTGGAGTCATGAAGATTCTGATACAACTGAACAATAACAAACTGTTAAAACTTAAGTCTGCACTGGGAATTTTGGGATATTTTGTATAAGATATGGCAATCAGCAAGCATTTATTCAATATCATCTATGTGCTGCTCACTGTGCTAGCCGTGATACTGAGACAAAAATTAAGTAGCCTCTGGTCTACAGCAGCTTACAGTATATTGGGAAAGATAACAGGTTCATAGGTAAGTATGTACAGTTAATGCAAAGTAAACTTTTCTTGGGGGAGGAGAGAGCATGGGCAGTTGGGGGAATCAGGAAATTGGCACTTGAGTAGAATTTTGAAGGAAACTAGGCTTTGTAAAAAGTGGAGGTGGAGGAGAGCTAGACATGCTGGTGACTAGACAAATGGACTGTTCAGTCAGCAAACCAAGGCCAAGGTCTCACTGCGGCCCTGGGTCATCTCTAGTTGTCCTGATCTGTATCTTGCCACTGGACCCAGATGGCTCTAGAGGAGAAGGTGAGGCTGGTGACTTTGCTGGGCCCCCTGCCTCACTTAAATCCAATTCACTTGCAAGTCACAACATCACTTTCCCAGGCAAGAACAAACAACAACAAATAACAATTTGTTAAGAACTGTAATTTACCTGGGCAGCTTTTGTGCCAAGTAAAGTCTGGGAACATAAATACAGGCCAAAAAGGAAGAGAGTCCCCACCTTCCATTCTAATGAGGAACAGACCACACATAAAGGGGGAGCTGAGAAGCAAGATTGGGCAGGGGGAAGATTAGGAGGTACCTACCTGTGCATGGTTATTAAGTCTGCAGAAGGCTGCCCATCACCCCCGCCCCCAAACCACTGAACTTCTCAGCCTCAGTTTCCTCATCTGTAAAATGAAGATAATAATAGTGCTATCATGAACATCAAGTGAAACAATATGGGTAAAGTTTTTTGCAAACCTTTGAATGCTAGTAAATGTTAGCTACTGTTATAGAAATGATTTTTTTTGTTGAAGTAACAGTAACAACTAACATTTATGCAGTACTTTAAGAACTAGAATTACATTTTTCAACACTCCCCAGTGTTGGTCAAAAGAAGATGAAGTTGTATATATTAACTGCTTTACAGGGTTTTTTTGGGTGGGGAGGTTCAGTGGGGAGGTGCGGTGGGGAGTATGAGGTGTTGGGTAGAGGTTCAGACTATAATTTCGTAGGTGAAAACTTTCTCAACAAATGTAGAATCAGCAACTCCTCTGCGACTTTTAGTCTTAGAGAGTTGGCTGGGGGCCCTGAGTGGTCACACAAGCTAATCTGGTTCAGAAACAGGACTAGGAACTTGAACCCATAACTTTCTGACCCCAGAGTAGTCTTTATAAATGATGCCATCCTGCCTCTCACACATCTTTTTTTTTTTTGGCTTTTTGATGAGGCAATTGGGGTTAAGTGACTTGCCCAGGGTCACACAGCTAGTGAGTGTTATGTGTCTGAGGTCAAATCTGAACTCAGGTCCTCCTGACTCCAGGGCTAGTGCTCTATCCACTGCACCACCTAGCTGCCCCTCACACCTCATTTTTATCCTGCCTAGATGAAGTCTGAAAATTAAAATGTTAAATCATTGTAAGGAAAAACATTCTATTTCAAATGATGCCCTTGGTATGTTAGAATGATAACAATGTACACAGATTCTTGGCTTCCCAAGGTTTTATTGTTGTTCAGTCATTTTTCAGTCACATCTGACTCTTTGTGACCCCATTTGGGGTTTTCTTGGCAAAGACACTGGAATGGTTGGCCATTTCCTTCTCCAGGTCATTTTACGGGTGAGGAAACTGAGGCAAACAGAGTGAAGTGATTTGTCCAGGGTCACACAGCTAGTAAGTGTCTGAGGCCGGATTTGAAACTCAAGTCTTAGTGACTCCAGGCCTGTTGCTCTATCCACTGTACCACCTTGCTGCTCTATTTCCAAGGTTTTAGGGAGTCCTCCAAAAAGGACCTCTTGATTATCCCAGTCTTATAAAATAGCTGCTTTGCCATTGTTGTTTTGCTTTGTGTGGAGACTAAAACCTTCAATTCCCCGTTGGCTGTTCCTGCCCTCTGCTTATCTGCCTGCTCAGCCTTGAGTATTTGGCAGAAATTCTTCTTGGGCCCCTGCTGCCCAATTTGACAATTAATTTTCTTCTGAAATGCTTACATAGTGGTATGTACAGGCCTGGGGAACAGGATTTCACTCCTGCTTTGTCTGCGGCTTGCTCCTTACAGGCCTAGTCTGTCCATCTGACAATACTTCCTCTTATGGGTAGCCTCCAAACCTTTGGGAATAAAGACTCACGTCCTCATTAGCAACTTTATTCATAGGCGTCGGGGTTTGTTATTGGCTTAAGTGCAAAACCTTTGTGTGGCTACACTGTTTTATTTTCCAAGGTTACTTTCAGAGACTGTAAATCCCTGCTTCAGGGACTGTTTATTGGCTTGTCTCTTGGGGTTAATTAGATAACTCTTTCATAGGAGATGGAGGATTCTATAGGACAAGATTTTGGTTTTTTTGTATGACTAACCTCCAGTGAAGAATAGAACAGAGATGGTTTTATCTTTTCAACCCAGACTCAAATAAAGCTAGCTTAACTGGTTATAAGCGAGCTCTCTAAACTTTGTGATTTGGGAGCATTCTTTGTTTTGTGACTCCTTCCTCTCTCCTGAAGATTAAAAAAGTTTTTATTTTAGAAGAGAACATGGCATAGTGGGCAGAGACGGTGTGCCTTAAAGTCAGGTTGCTTGAAGCCAAGTCCTTCTTCCTTCTGTGAAATGCCAGCTGTGTGGCCCTGGGCAAGTCACTTTCATTCTCAATGTCCTCAGGCAGCTCTCTTAGGTTATATATGGTACACTTATCCCTTCCATGTCCTCGACTTTAATACAGTTACCTTTCACCAGCCCAGTTTGGGTATATCGAGGGTCAGAATAAATAATGAAATGGGAATTTTTGGAGAGTTTTGCAGAAGTCTCAGGCAACACACAGATGGCACAGAAAAAGTTCAGAAACTCAGAAATGCATAACCCAAATTTTATAATAAGGTACTGTAAACACCCCATAAAAGAAAAAATTCAGACTTCTCTGGTGCGAAAGGACCAAAAAATTTTATGCAGATTTTCCAGCTCGAGGGGCCCTGAGCCTCCAAACACCACCACCCCTCTACCCCTTCACTCCCCATGTGGAAGGGATAACTATAGTCATAGAAGATCAGCTTGACCAATGAAGTAACCCTACTTGTCGTCTAAACCCAGGAGATGAAGTCGTAGTTACGGACTATGGCTTTCCCCATTTGTTTGATTATAACACTGATTAATTACAGTGATACAAATTTGCTCTGCTAGCTCCCCCTTCCCTTCCTGTTTTCTCTCCACACCATCATCCTAGGCATTTGTTGAGCTGTGGAATAAAGTCTTGGGGATCTTGGGGGTTACCTAAAGTCTGCAATAACCTTTTCAAAGAAACTACCAGGGATTCATAGGTCACTCTTGCAGGTACTGCAGAGGCCTTCAAGGCCCCAGGTTTAGCCCTTCTGTTGTTCTCAAATGAACCCTCAATGAAAAATAGCAGCTTTCCTGAGGACTAGCATCAATTCCTCTTGGAATGATTCCTTCTCCCAAAGAAAGAACCCTTTAGATGACCTCTGGAGTCCAATTTGGAAACCAAGCTCTTGGCTGGTAGGAGCTGTATCCCCAGCTCCTGGCACATAGTGTGACTGTAAGAGCATTGGATTTGGAGTCCCATTTTTGCCCTTATTGACAGTGTGACCTTGGGCAAGTTTGATTGATTCTCAGTTTCATCAACTGTAAAAAATGAAGATAATACTTAGACTTTCTACTGCATGGGGTTACAAGGTTTAAATGTGAGCATAGGAAGACACTCGGTGTTTGGAATACACTATGGGAATTATACTGTACATTGTTATGCAAAGGGTCCAGGGAACAGCCAGTAGGCCAGTTTTTTTTTGGGGGGGGAAGGGAAGCAATGTGAAATGATACTAGAAAGAAGCAATAAGATCAGGAATAAGATTATCAAGGGATTTCACTGCCAAACAAGACTTTGTTCTTTATCTTAGAGGCAGTAAGGAGCTATCGAAACTTCTTGAGCAGGGGATGACTTGTGCTTAAAGAATATCAATTTGGCAGCTTTGTCAAGGAGGCACTAGTGAGGGGAAAGACTAGAGACAGAGAGGCCAGTTAGGAGTCTGTGAGGAGGCTGCTTGAGTGGAAAGAGGGGACAGACCTAGGAAATGTGGAGGCAGACTCCACAGGCCACGGTACCTGATTTAGAAAGTGGCAGTGAGGGGGAGCACGGAGCTGATGGTCATTTGATGATGCCTTCAAAAGAAATAGGAAAGTTAGGGAGCATAGATATGCTTTGGGTATACGGCAGCTAGGTGGCGCAGCGGAAAGAGGGGGGGATGGGGCGAAAGAACCTGGAGTCAAGAAGACCTGAGTTCAAATGCAGCCTTATCTATTTACCAGATGTGTGACCCTGGGCAAGTTACTTAACCTCTGTTTGCCTCCGTTTCTGTTTCCTCATCTGACTTCCCAGGGTTGCTGTTAGGGCCAAATGACATAATATTTATAAAGCACTTAGCACATAATAGATGCTTAATAAATTCATGTTTTCTTGCCTCCTTTTTTTTTTTAAAGAGCTAGGTGGCACTCTGCAGACCTGAGTTCAAATCTAGCCTCAGATAGTTAATAGCTGTGTGACCCTGGACAAGCCACTTAACCCTTGTTTGCCTCAGTTTCTTCATCTGTAAAATGGCACCTACTCCCCTCCTTATTCTAGCATTGTCTTAAGGATCAAATAAGATAACAATCAGAAAGTGCTTAGCACAGTGCCTGACACGTAGTCAGTGCTATATTTTGTTGTTTTTTTGTTGTGTCTGACTCTTGGTGACCCCATTTGGGGTTTTTTTGGCAAAGATATTAGAGTGGTTTGTGATTTCCTTCTCCTGCTCATTTTACAAATGAGGAAACTGAGGCAAACAGTTAAGTGACTTGCCTAGGGTCACACAGCTAGTAAGCGTCTGAGGCCAGATTTGAGCTCAGGAGGATGAACTTCTGACTCTAGGCCCTGTGCCATGTCCACTGTGCCACCTCGCGGTCTCAAGTGCTATGTACATGTTAGTCATTATCATTATCATTATTACTCATTATTATTATTAAACCAAGGAGTTAAGCTCCTTAGGCCTAAATTTGTCAATATAATTTGTGCCCTTATTCTTAGATTTGTACACACATTTGGCTCCCACCTCTAGTTATTCCTGCCTCCAAATCTTTTTCTACCCAGCTACCAGATTTATATTCCTAAAGTACCGGTTTTACCATGTCATTTCCTTCCTCAAATGGCTCCAGGGGCTCCCTGGGCATCAAAGATAAAATACAGACTTACCTGTTGGACATTTAAATCCCTTCAGAATGGATTTTATCCCACTTTTCCAGGCTGATGACACATTACTCCCCCTAACACTCTACCCTGCTGCCAAACTCGCTGTTCCTTGTACACAATATTCTGTCTCTTGCCTCCAGACCTTTGCATAGCCTATACCACAGGATTAAAAGGCTCTTCCTCCTAGACTTTTCCTCTTGGAACCTCCAGCTTCCTTCAAGGCTTAGTGTACATGCCTACTTCCTTTAAGTGGCCTTTCCTGATTTTCCAGTTCTTAGTCTTCCTCCTTCCCCACCAGCCCTGCTTCAATCATGGGATCATAGGATTGTTGACAGGGAGCTGGAAGTAATCTCAGAGATCACTAATCCCATTCCCTCATTTTACAGATGAAGAAATGAAGGCACAAGCAGATCCATAAAGCTGTTTGCCCGAGGTCATTCATGTAATTAGTAGCAGAGTCCAGAATTTGACCCAAGATCTTCTGACTCCAAAGTCAAACCTATTGTATCGTGCTAGTAGAATATAAACTTTTTGACAACAGGGGAATGCCTTATTTTTTCATTGCCTGGCACAGAGTATGAACTTAAATGCTTGCTGATTGATTGAGATCCAAGGAGAAAGGTAAACAAGATAGGGCCTAGATACTAATTGTTATTGGCCCTCCATCAGTCCTCACTCTCGATTTGCATTCACCTTTTTTTCTTTATTCTCTTTCTTCCTTCTCTCTTGTTACACCTTTTCTTTTCTTTTCCTTTTTTTGTCTTATTTCCCCTCAATTCAATTAACCATCCATCCATCAACCAATATTTCATGCACAAAGGCTGCTGTGTTCAAGGCACTTCTGGGCAGTGTGGGAGACACAAAGAAAAAACAGGAAATGATCCACGTTCTCAAGGAGTCTACAGTCTGTCTCACTGGCATGGGCGCAGGAAAGTGAGGCATGTGGAAATGAAAAGCTACACAGCCATAAATACCGAATGAGAGCAGCGGCCTAACTTCGGAGCTGGGAGAGCTCTTGGGGCCGGCCCTCGGGTGGTTTAGGTCTGATATTAGAATGAAATGAGACAACTATTGGTCCCTCAACAATGAAAGGAGGTTTGGTTAGTCGGGGTATGGAAAGGATAACAAGGTTATAGCCCTTGGCTCTGGTAGAATTGGCCCAGTGGACAGAGTTAAAGACTTGGATTCAGGCAGGCCTAAGGATGAATCTAGCCTCAGACATCTGTTAACTGTGCTAGCCTGGGCAATCATTTAACCTCTCTCAGTCTCGGTTTCCTCATCTGTGAAATGGAGATAATAATAGTACCTACTTCTGGATAGAGCACCAGGCCTAGAGTTGAGAGGAAACTGAATTCAAATCTTGCCTCAGACAATTATTAGCTGTTTGACTCTGGGCGAGTCATTTAACCTCTGCCTCAATTTCTTCACCTGTAAAATTGGGGCAATGGTAGCACCTACCTCCCGGGGTTGTTGTGGGATCAAATGACATAATATTTGTAAAGTTCTTTGCATAGTGCCTGATACATGGTAAGCACTATATAAATGTAAGCCATCACCATCATCATCATTATTATCATTTTTACTTCCCAGGGCTGTTGTGAAGATCAAAAGAGATAATATTAGTAAAGCAATTTGCAAATCTTAAAGTACTATGTAAATGCTAACTGTTGTTATTATTATTATTATTATTATTATTGGTGAGGCAATCGGGGTTAAGTGACTTGCCCAGGGTGACGCAGCTAGTAAGCGTCAAGTGTCTGAGGCTGGATTTGAACTCAGGTCTTCCGAACTCCAAGGCCTGAGCTCTATCCATTTTGCCATCTAGCTGCCCCCTAATGGTTATTATTATTATTACATGGCCCCCTTCCTTTCAGTACAGGGCAGGATATGGTGACTGGGGGTATTGAGATTGGGTGGGGGAGATTGGTGTATCCTACCTAGTGAGAAGAGCTCAGACTTTGTATTTATGGATCCAGGTGATCAGAATTAATTCAACATGCCCTAAGGTCACCAGGAAGCTGTCAACCCTGTTGACCAATCAAGTTAGGGAGAGCTTCCTTGCCTTGTGATGGAGTAGGGAACCCTGGTAGATACTAATCCTATCACAGAAGGACTTGCATGTGGTTTGTGTTGTGCTTCTTTCCCACCAATGTCCTGCTAGCAGCACCTACCGGTCGCTAATGACATTTATGACCACAGAGGTTGTTGACCCCAGCCTCTGGGACTGCAAGCCATCTGCACGCACAAAAGTGGAAAATGCATCTTCTGGCAATTTTCTGTCTTCCCACAGTTCGAGGAAGCTTCTGGTCTACTCAGGAAAAGGGAAGTACCATTAAAAATAGATGGTTTAATTGGGGGTAGGGCAGAAATCCAAAAATATGAGCTGGCAATCACAGTAAAAAAAAAAAACCTAATGTGCAGTAAAGAGGGAAGCCAATACTGAAAGCAAACCGAAGAACCTTTTCACAGAATGCTCTTTTGTTCTTTCCATTAAGATCACTGCCAGCTCTCCTTTTTAAGGTCCATTCAATTATTCTGAGTTTTGCCTATCTCTTTACTTGAGTTGTGCCTCATTAACAAGGCACACTTTTCATTACTTTAAAATCATTTGAATGTTCCCTTGGTGATTTAATTATTGGTAACTTTTTAATGTTATTTGGAGAGAGGTCAATTTGCAGCTGTTTCTGCCCATGAAAAAAGAAATGAAGAATTAAGAAAATTAACTTCAATAATTTGAGCTTCCTTGACCTCAAAGCCCAGCCCAGCCCTTGTTACATAAAAATTTTAGATGAATTGATCATTACATCTCATTATGAAAGAAGTAAAGACATGATGCTATTATTTCTGTTTTAGAGATCAGGAAATTGGGGGTAGGTTGAGAAATGTAGTCAATCCCATGTATACGAAAGCTTGGAGGTAGAGCCAGGGACAATTAGCATTCTACACCTTCTTCAGAATATGTTGCCTTGAGCTCTTCAGTTATAATTTTTTATGCTTAAAAGCAGCTATATAGTTCTCATTTAGCTGCAGAAGTATCAATGCTTTTTGCTTATTTTTGACAGGAAATATATTGAACAGGTCTACTGAAAGCTTGACTGTTTGTGTGACTTTCTTTGGATGTGGATGTGAATCAAGAAGTGTAAAATAATCCTGACATTTTCCTCAGTAAGGGAAAGCATTATACTCATTAATGTTTTTCTTTTGCAGGGATCCTCATCTCCTGGACCCGGTGATGGAATATGTGAAGGTATGTCATGGTGGTCATAACCCAAATCATGTGTGTGGCATGACTCACAGGGTTTCCATTTCTAAGTGAGTGTTACTAACTAATGCTCCAGTCAGATGATGAAGAGGAAGCTGTTTCTGCCATTTGAATCTATTATAGCGATTTAAATCTATTAGAGTAATGGGTCATGCCCTCTCCCAGTCCCGTATGTCACCTTGGGACTTTTCTTTTCCCAGAAGAAAAGCTCAAGAGAATTGCTTGGGCTTTCTTCTGTTCTATTGCATGGATGTCCTTTCAGAGCTGCTGAGTCTCTTATTTTGAGGTGGGGATGAGTGATGAGTGATGAGTTTCTCCCTAGTGGGGTTAACATTTGTTGTGTGATTATTGTCCCTATCATCAGAAAGATTCTTTCCATTCTTTTTCTTTTTTGAGGCCTGCCATTACTAAGGCGTGTCACCTCCTAGGATATAGGTAACTTTAAGTTATATAATCAGGCTGTTTATAATTATACATATTCCACGTGCTTCTACCTAAACACAGGCAGCTACTGAAGTAAGCAGAATTAAAGGTATTTATTCCCCTTAGAATGGATGTCATTCCATTTTTTAATTATTTGAGGACAAGTTATTTCATTTGTGGATTATTGAGACCAAGGGTTCCTAATGTGGGGTCCATGGATAGATTTTAGGGAGGGGGCCTCTGAACTGGTGGGGGAAAAAATTACATATTTTCTTCACTGACCTCTAACTTACATTTAGCATTTCCTTCAATTTTGAAGGAAGGCAATGAACCACTGGAATATTAACAATATTTGTGATTTTGTAACCAATAGAAATCACATCTAGTTTCCTCTCATTTAATTGTTATTGCTGGTAATATTGTTTGCGCTCATTACTACTTCGGAATTACTGTAGTTACTAAGATCTTGTAGATTTTAGGTGATCACAGTCTGATCATCTCCTGAAAGTATTTCATTATGGTTGGCTTCCTTTGTAATCATATGTATTTTATTTTGGGATCTAGACCCGTTGTATTTTCTTTTCATTGTTTCCCCACCCACCCAGTTCCCCCTTTCCTTCTCCTGTGGCTCTTCTATCAGTGAATACCTGGGGAAAGACTAGGAAGTGTCTCCTTCCGTTAATGAGTATGATGGAAAGTTACTTGTGTTAGATTTATGAGTTCTGTTATGGGTTTGATTTGTGCTGGTCCTCCACGTCTTTGTGTGCCACTCCCCTTAGGTTACATGGAGGCATGCTGACGTGGGAGGAGCACTTGTAGCTAAAGTCAGAGGATCTGGGTTCCTTGCTGCTTCAATGCTTGCTGCTCGTGCCACTTTGGGCAAATCACATAATGTCCCCGGTCCTCAGTTTCCTCTTCTTTAAAACAAGAGGAATCACACTAGATGGATTCTGGTCACAGAATTCTAGCTCTAAATCTGCAATTTTGTGTTTATTTGGAATATCTTATATCTAGCTGGCATTGGTATGGGCAGCTTGGTAATGCAATGGATAGAGTGCCTGGCCTGGCATCAGGAAATTTTGTTGTTTTTCAGTTGTTTTTCAGTTGTGTCTGAACCTTCGTGACTCCTTTTGGGGTTTTCTTGGCAGAGATACTGGAGTGGTTTGCCATTTCTTTCTCCAGCTCATTTGTACAGATGAAGAAACTGAGGCAAACAAGGGTTCAGTGACTTGCCCAAGGTCATACAACTAGTGTCTAAGGCTGGATTTGAACTCAGGAAGACAAAAAGACCTGAATTAAGTCACTTAGCCCTGTTTGCCTCAGTTTCCTCATTTGTAAAATGAGCTGGAAAGGGAAATGGCAAACAGCTGCAGTATCTCTGCCAAGAAAACCCCAAATGGGGTCACAAAGAGTCAGACGCAACAGAAATGACTCAACAACAAGCATTTAAATAGCACTTTTAGGGGCAGCGAGGTGGCGCCGGACCTGGAGTCAGGAGGACCTGAGTTCAAGTCCAGCCTCACACATTTACTAGCTATGTGACCCTAGACAAGTAGACAAGTTACTTAACCCCATTGCCTCTCCCCCCCCCCCAAAAAAATGAATAGAACTTTAAGGTTTGCAGAATGCTTTTACATATGTGCTTTCATTTGGTTCTCCCAGCAACCCTGTAAGCTAGGTACTATATTCTTATGTTGCAGCTGAGGAAACTGAGGCAGTTAAAAGTTAAGTAACTTGGGCAGGGTCACACAGCTAGTAAGTGTCCTAGGTTGGCTTTGAGCCCTGGTCTTCCTGACACCAAGCCCAGTATTCTATCTGCTGCAGCACCTCACTGTCTCTAGAATGTCCTCTTGGATTGAGACACCGTGGTATCCTCCTATTGGAATGGAACCTGGGATTGTAGATTTGGGGCTTGAAGGGCTTTGGAGGCCATCTAATACAACTCCTTCATAAGGAACTAGAGACTCAGGGAGATTGTGATTTGCCTAAGGTCTTGCAGGTAAGCCCAGAGGCTGGGTTTGAACCCATGGCCTCAAATTCCAATGCTTTTTCCACTATACCACATTGCCCTCCCCATCCCATAAACATTGAGATGCTTATTACAATTGTGTAGGGTTTTTTAAAATTCTCATTTCTTGCATCTTACCTAATGCAGTTATTATAGGGCAAAGGCCATGGCTTATGGACTGATAGAGGGTGGTCTTGGTGGTGGTGTCTGAAGGGTTTTGTTAAAGCCTTGGCTTTAGAGCCCTGAGTGGGTCCTGTGTCACTTACATGACTCTTCAGGCTGGCCATCATTCAGTCATTGATCCTGGCTGGGGATTGGAGGGCCATGAATGCACTCTGCAGGAGGGGACAGCTGACTCCCCCCCCCGGAAGAGGGGGACAGCTGACTACCCACCCCCTCCAGGGAGAGGGAGTATGCCATCCCTGAAGAGAGGGTGATACTGTCCAGGGGAGATGAGGACATGTCCTGGGAAGGAGGGACAAGTTTGGTCCTCTGGACTTTGGGGCCTCTTAACAGTGCCCTGCAGGGTCTAAATGTCACCTGGGCCATGCCAGAGAACACATATTCTTTGTTCAGTACACAGCAGATAAGGGCTTCACTGGCAGAACCTAAGTCACCATTCTAGAGAGAGGATGCAGAATGGTTACATTTTAAGAGTTTTTATTAAATTTTTATATTTTTAACATGGTTTGTGCTTGGAGTCAGATAGGTGGTATAGTGTCTAGAGTGGTGGGCCTGGAGTCAGGAATACCTGAGTTCAAATTTGTCCTTCCTTGAGAAAAATGGAGGCTATTCACCGAGAGATTCCTTTTCCCCTTCTCACATCACTTAGCATCTGCTACTATCTCCTCCTTCCCCTCTGCCTCAGATAATAAAGTGACTCTTCCCTTTGCCAGGGCACACCCCTCTGGATGCCCCCATTCTAGCCCATGTTCTTGCTGCCTCTATCATCTGCACCTTCTCAGTCATCTTCAGTCTCTCCAGGTCTACTGGTTACTTCCCTGCTGCCTATTATCTCTCCATCCCTTGATCCATCTATCCCCACCTAGCTCGCCATGCTATATCTCCCCTCCCTTTCCTGGCTAAAACTCTTCAAGAAAGCCAACTACAGTGAGTGCCTCCATCTCCTCTCCTCTCACTCTCTTCTGTACTTTCTGCAATCTGGCTTCCACCCTCATCATTTAATGGAAACAGCTCCCTCCAAAGTGGCAATGATCTCTTATTTACCAAATCTGATGGCCTTTTCTCAATCCTCATATGTCTTGACCTCTGGGGCCTTTGACACTGTTAATGACCCTATTTTCTTTTTTGTTTGTTTGTTTTTTTGCTAGGCAGTGGGGTTAAGTGACTTGCCTAGGGTCACACAGCTAGTAAATGTTATGTGTCTGAGGCGGCATTTGAACTCAGGTCTTCCTGACTCCAAGGCCAGTGCTCTATCCACTGCGCCACCTAGCTGCCCCTAATCACCCTATTTTCCTGGATACTGTGTTCTCTCTAGGTTTTTATGACATTACTCTCTGCTGATTCTCCTCCTACCATTCTGACCCCTTCTTCTTTTTTATAAAAATATTTTCTTTTTTCCAAATTACATGTAAAAACAATTTTTAACATTCTTTTTTTTTTAAAGGTTTGAGTTCCAAGTTCTATTCCTCACTTCCTCCTTCCCCTACCCCTCCCTGAGATGGTAAGCAATCAGATATAGGTTTAAAAAAAATGTGCAATCATACAAAACACACTTCCATATTAGTCATTTTGTGCAAGAAAGTGCAAAAAGAAAGAAGGAAGGAAGAGAGAGAGATAGTATACTTTGGTCTGTATTCAGACGACATCAGTATTTTCTCTGGAAGTGGGTAGCATTTTTCATTGTGAGTCCTTTGGGATTGTCTTGGATCATTGTACTGCTGAGAATAGCTAAGTCATTCACAGTTGTTCATTGTACAGCATTGCTGTTACTGTGTACAATGTTCTCCTGGTTCTCTCTCACTTTACTCTGCATCAGTTCATGTAAGTCTTCCCAGGTTTTTCTGAAATCGTACTGCTCATCATTTCTTGTTGTACAATAAAATTCCATTGCAATCATATACCACATTCCCTAATTGATGGGCATCCCCTCAATTTCTAATTCTTAGCCACCACAAAAAGAGCTGCTATATTTTTGTATAAATAGGTTCTTCTCTCCCCATCCTCCCTTTTTTAATCTCTTTGGGATACAGACCTAGTAGTGGTATTGCTGGATCAAAGCGTATGCACAGTTTTATAGCCTTTTGGGCCTTGTTCCAAATTGTTCTCCAGATGGTCATCCTCAGCTCCTTCCTTGAATTTACTCCACATGTCCAATCTATTGCCAGAGTCCTGTTGAATCTAGTGTTGCAATATCTTTTGTATACATCCTCCTCTCTCCTGGCATAGCTCCCACCTTTGTATAGGCTCTTATCGCCTTGTGCATAGACTAATGCAGTAATTTCTTAATTGGTATCCCTACTCCTGGCCATCCTCCACTCAGCTACCAGAATGATCTTCTTAAAGTGTAGGTCTGACCACTTCACCCCTCTATTCTGTAAATTCCGGTGAACTCTTTACTACCTTCAGAGTCAAATCTGAAACCCTCTGTCTGGCCTTTAAAGACCTTGGTTTCTTCCTACCCTTTTAGTCTTATTAGATATTACTTCCCTTTTGACATTCTGATTTAGAGTCACTGTTCTTGGGGGTTTTTTTGTTATTGTTCAGTCGTTTTTCAGTCATGTCCAACTCTTCATGACCTCTGTTGGGGTTTTCTTGGCGAAGATACTAGAGCAGTTTGCCATTTCCTTCTCCAGTTCATTTTACAAATGAGGAAACTGGGGTAAATAGGGTTAAGTGACTTGCCCAGGGTCACACAGCTAGTAAGTGTCTGAAGTTGGATTTGAACTCAGGAAAAAGGAGTCTTCATGACTCCATGACTGGTGCTCTGTCCACTCTGGCCATCTCCTATTTCTGTGCCTTTACTGATTATACCATACCTGGAATGCTCTTCCTCTGTGTCTTTGCCTTCTGGCTTTCCTGACTTCCTTCAGGACTCAGCTTAAATCCTGCTTTAGGCAAGAGGCCTTTCTTGGTCTTTCCCTAACCTCTTTCTTCCCCACTCTTCCCCCCTCCCCCTAGTGCTGTCTCTCAGGGTTTTGTGTGGTGCCAGGCACATAGTAGGTGCTTACTAAATGTTTGTTGACTGACTGATATTACTTCCCATTTGGCTGGTATATGTCTTGTAAGTACGTTGATATTTTTGCATGTTGCTTTCCCCATTAGAATGTAAGCTCTGTGAGGGTAGGGGCTTTGTTTGCTTTTCTTTGTATCCCCAGCATAAGTGCTTAATAAACGTTTGTTGACTTGACTAGAAAATTGCTTAGAGCACTGAGATTAAGTGAGATATTCCAGGTCACACAGCCAGTATGTGTTGGAGGCAAGACCTGAAGCCAGGTCTTGCTGGCTTCAAGGCTGGCTCTCTATCCACTGTGTCGCACTGCCTCAAATACCTTTTGGGACCCTACCGTACTTCATCATTCAGACTGAAACAAATTCCCCAAAACTTGTGGTCATTGGAATAGTGAGAGCATTATCAAATTTCTATAAAATATATATAGCTATTATATATAGTCATTTCTGTAGAAGATAAGTTTTATTGAACAACTCCTTATTGTTGGGTAATGAATGCTAGCTAGGTAAGACTGGACTTTAGGTTGTCTACCTTTTCTGCAAGATAGCTTTGTTTGCAGGAGAAACATATCAAGGTGGTTGAATGTCATTCCCCTACTCCATAAACTCCCATGGCTCCCTATTGCATCTGGGATCAAATATAAAATCCTTTGTTTGGCTTTTAAAGCCCTTCACAACCTGGCCTGTTCCTCCCCTTCCAATCTTGCAGTTTAAATGAAGTTTACTCTTTTTTTCCCATATTCCTTGAGTATCTTTGTTCTTTATGTAAAGTTGATGGTCTATGGTTGAACCTTGAACCACTTGCTTCTTGAAAATGGTCTCTTTAATTCAGGGATTCTTAACTTTGTATCTCAGATCCCTCTGGCAATCTGGTGAAGCCTATGATCTCCTCAGAATAACTTGTTAAAAAATGTGCAATGATAGAAAATGCTAAATTTCAATTAGAGGTTATTGAAAATTAGGGTATAATTTTTTTTTCACATCCAAGTTCATTGAAACTATCCATGAAATCTATCGTGAAACCTGAAATCCATCCATGGAACTTCTGCTTTAATGAATTGTGAGGTTCTGCATGATAAAATCATAGCCTCTTTATAAAAAAGAAGTAAATAGATTTTAGGTGTCCTAGCACTTAGCCTAATGCCTGGCACATGATAACACTTAATAAATGCTTGACTGATAATTTCTAAGGCCATTTCTTTTTCAAACTGGTGTGATTTTTATGCTATGAGTTCAGTTCAAATTTCCTCTGCACTCAAATTTCCTCTGCACTCCTCATCCTTGCCTGCTGCTGCAAGAGGAGAAAATCGTGAAAATTAATTGGATTGTTTCATATCGAACCAGGCAGTGGTCAAAATGGTCCCAGTTTGCACACTGGCATTTCTGATCCTCTTAAAATTAAGGACGTGAGCTGGTCAGTGTGTTTCAGGTTCTCTGCCATGAACCCCAGCCCCTTTTATAAAAGCATGCTGTCCTCCATGGAGATGAGGTCATAGATTATTTTTTCCAATCCCTTTTTAGTATAGTTTCCACAAGATACAAAAAGGACTGGTGTGAGACCAAGCCCGTCTCATGAATCATTCCAGCCTAGTGGAAGAGACAAAACCGGGCCTGCTAGCCAGTAGTCTGTCTAGCGGTGGATGGGACATGGGGGTCGTTAAGGGGAGAGTGGAAAAGCAGAGTTTTGGAAAGGATACAGCTCGGTGGAGAATGAATGCAGAATTGAATTCAATCCAGTTTGTATTCTCTGTCCTCCTTCTTACCTGCTGTGCAGTTTGTATTGAAGCCTCATTAATATGGCGTGAAAGGACAGGCTCCCTGGTTGCTTAGCCACCGCTGACTCTTCAGAGTTTAGAATAAAGGAGACGCACGTGATGCTCGGGAAATCCCATAGCCATTTGGAATTCTTGTCAGTGTGTTTCTGCCAGGCATTCCTCTCAGGGTTATTGCCTCCAGCTGGCATTTTCGGACTTCGTGGTAGAATTTTGATATTTAGATTTTATTGGTGGAGTAGGGGATTTTGTCACCTAAATTCCTTGGCCTTTTGCTCTTTAGGCTCTTGCTTTTGGAGGTGGGGGACTTTTTTTGGTATTCCTCTCCCCTTTCATTTGTCCACTCCATCCATCCCTGACTCCCCCCATAAAAAAACCCTAAAAATGGATATCTCTCAGTTTTTAAAGTTTTGTTCTTCCAAAAATTGTTATTTAGGGCATGGGTTACTTTTCTGTAATTGAATATAATGACATTCCTTCCACTGCTCTGGAAATTAAAAAAAAAAGATCCTATTGTCCTTCAGATTGGAAGAACAAAATGCCTCTTGCCTTTGTCACTACATCTCTCCATTCATTGTGTAACTAGTGACTGTGGCTAGTGGTATGAAGCCTTGGTATTTTGCTCTGCTTACAGCACATACCTTAGTAGATGAAATCAAAAGATTTTTTTTTTAATAAGAGGAAATGCCTTTTAAAGGAATAGCCTTTGGCAAAATGGTGAAGTAAGGGAATGTTTGTCTTTCGGGCCGTTGCTGATCACTCCCTACAGAACTTTCTTGGTTTCTCTTTCCCACTGTGCACCACCCTTCTCCCTCCCTCCCTCCCTCCCCAAAAACCCCTTTATCTCTTCTGTATCCAGTCTTGTTTGGACCTCACTATATACAGGGTTAGCTGATCTGATAAATTGTTTGTGCTAACATGTTAACTTGATACTGGGAGGGATCCTGATTTCATTTTTTATTTGTCTGGGCTCCTTCCGCCAGATTTGAGGTCAAACCTTTCTACACTTTCTTATCCTGGGAGAGTCTTGTTTTCGTCTTTCCAAATAACCTCAATGGTGGGTTCACCAGGGCACTGGTGCTGATCCTGCTAGGCCCCTGGGGCTGTCTGTCTGTCCATCGATTGCCGCTCGTTCTTACTACGTGACTGGCCACACCTGGCCTTGATAACATCTTTCTGAGTGCACATCATGGTTGGTAATGGGCTATGCCCTGCACATACTGTCTTTGAGGCACTTGAGCTCTCCATTCTCCGGAGCCATCTCTCCAGAGATGGGCTTCTAGGATTATTGACAGCATCGCGTGATGGCCATCTCCAGCCTGATGTCTTCTACCAACATTTTGTTAGGTAAGATATTATTATTATTATTAATAAATATTTTTGTAGACCCTACTATGTGCCAGGTATGTGCTAAGTACCTTACAAATATTATCTCAATTGATCATCATGACAAGGTGAGATAGGAGGTAGGTGCTGTTATTATCCTCATTTTACAGATGAGGAACTGAGACAGAGATAAGTGTCTGGAGCTAGATTTGAACTCAGGTCTTCCTGACTCCAGGTCCAGTGCTCCCTCCACTTTGCTGCCTCGCTGCCACCAAGAAAGGTAAGAATGGTTGAAAGCATCTGTTCTCAAGCTTTTTGGTCTATGGAGCCCTTTGCACTCTTAAAAATTATTGAGGACCCCAAAGAGATTTTTTTTAATGCAGATTATATCTATTGACATTCATCTTATTACAAATTAGAACTGATAGGTTTTTTTAACTATTCATTTAAAAACAAGAATAATAAACTCATTATAGTTGACATGAATAAAACATTTTTATAAAATACAGCTATATTTTCAAAACAAAAAATAACGAAAAGTGGCATTGTTTTGTATATTGTTGCAAATCTTTTTTAATGTCTGGCTTAATAGCAAACAGCTGGATTCTCATAACTGCTTCTGCATTCAGTCTGTCACCACTGGGGTCCTCAGACCACACTTTGAGAACCCTTCCTAGACAACATTTGAAACTCCTTGTCCAAACATAATTCTTTATCCCTGAAGAGATAGGGAATACCAAATGTTGGTTATTCAATGCCCTACAGCAGTCTGTTAAGGAAGATGTTTTGGGGGTGGGGGAGGGTGGTCCTTTGAAACCCTTCCAGTTATAACACACAGAACTGCTGACTCTTGTTAACTCTGAACCTGAGAACTACCATACTGGTTCATAGCAATAGTTAGGCCTGAGTATTTTGTATCTGATGGTAGAACCAAGCTTGCCAATGTGTTTTGACAGAGCATTGGGTTTTTTGGAGTCAAAGGACCTGCTTTCAAATCCTAGGAGGGTTTAACTAGCTCTTGATAAGGGTGTACTTAGGTAAGTTACTTAAATGCTCTGGGTCTCAGTTTCCTCATCTGTAAAATGAGAGATTGGACTATGATTTCTAAGGTTCCTTCTAAATCAATGACCTTAGGACATTTTGGAAGAATTGTTATAGTTGCTATCCATCCTATCGCCAGTATAGAGAGAAAATGGGGGGGAGGGAGAAGTGTTCTAGACTTAAGTCAAGGAAGACCTGACCTTACATCTGGCCTCCAGCACTTACTAGCTGTATGACCATGGGCAAGTTACTTAACCTCTCTGTTTCCTCACCTGTGAAGTGAAAATAATAATGCCTGCAGTAGCTCCCTCGAAGACTGTTATGAGGCTCAAATGACATAATATTGGCAGAGACAGTCAGTTAACAAACATTTATTAAGCACTTAGTGTGGGCTAACCAATCAATAAACATTTATTAATCACTAGGCACTCTGCTATGCATTGGGGATGCAAAATGAGTCAAAAGATAGTCCCTACCCTCAAGGATCTTACCATTTAGAGGAAGATGTCACACAAAAGGAAGCTGAAAGATTGGGACAGAAGGAACTCAGTTGGAGATGGGAGGCTGGGAGAGATAATCTGAAGGAATAAAACATGGCTGGCCTGGGCCCTCTCCACGAATAAAGGTTCTGAGGGGAGCCAGCCCATCAGATGGAGGGCCCAGAGGAACAGAGGATATTACAATGTGTGAGTTTCAGAGCTTGTTGCTAACCTTAAAGCATCAGTTGTTATCTCTTCAAAAGGTTAAGGATGTAGCCCAATTCACCAGCAACTAAATTTGTTGTCTGTGAATTTATTAAAGTCCTTCTTGAGCGATTTTTAGCCTTTACCAATCACTTACGATAGTACATTCTAAGTATTTCCTATTTGAGATCTAAAGTCGCACTTCCTTTTTGTATTATTTTTTTTCCTCAAACTTCAAGACAGTGCCTCCTACTTCAGTTGTGCTGGGAATTGGGCCAATAAATCTGTGTTTGTCCTATTTTGTTACCTTTGGTAATTTGGTCAGCTTCTATCATCTCCCACCTATTCTCTTTCATCCCTGACCCTTCATCTTTCTAGACTGAAGCATCCCAGTTGTTTTGATCCATCATTACCTTCCATCTCCTTGGTTTTCTTAGTTGATGATTGCTGGACCTTCTGTAGCTTTTATCGCGTACCTTTCTTGAAGGGTAGTGATCAGAGCTGTGTATCACCATTTACACGTAGATACCTATGTACTAAAGTAGGGTACGTTTCATTCCGTCTAGCTCACAGATGATGCCCAGCACTTTGGTTTCTCTGTTTACTTAAGTGATCATTTGAGTGTGTCCTCAGGAAGATTTAGGATGAATCTAGACCATAGGTCCTATAAGGGTAGTTTCTAAGTCCATGTTTTGGAGCACCTATCATGGATCCTTGAAGGAAGGAAGCATCTTGTATATATTTGTATTTATTAACTTTATGCTGCATATTTTTATATATACTTCTCGTCCAATTAGACTGTAAATTCGTTTAGAGTAGGGATTCTTTCATTCATTGTCCTTATGTCCTTAGCACCTAGAACTACTATGTTCCTGGAACACAGTAGGTATTTAATAAATACTTCTTGATGGATTGATAGAACATGGGTAGTGAGTAATGGACATAAGACAACTCCTAGTGTCATAAAATGTCAGAGCTGGAAGAGACTTTTTGAGTTGATGCCATACAACTTCCTCGTTTTATTTTTATTTAAGTAGACTGGTAAGTTTATCATAAACACTAATGTAAACAAATAGAACATGGACTAAAACTTCCAATAGAATTCAGGAACCTAAATTATTTAAAAAGTGAGCTTATGACAGAAAAATGTAATGTAACATTTCCCTTTCTTATCTTCCTTCTGTTTGTGTATTTATAAACGGTTTTTTTGCTATTTTTACTGGCTTAAACTATCTCTATATGCACTGTCCTAATTCTGCTATCTTTACATTATCTTTTCATATTTCTTTGTATTCTTATTAATCTCTTTTAAGGGAACAACATTATTCCATTACGTTAATCTGCCATAGCTTATTCCACGGCTCCTTAACTGTTGAGCATAGAGGTTGTTTCCAGTTTATGGCTATTCCAAGTGAGGCACCTATGAATATTTCCATGCAGATAGGTCTTCTCCCTGTCTCCTCCATTCTCCCTTAGTGGCATCCTTAGGACACAGCTCTGATAGTGGGGCTTTGGGGTCCAGGATTTCTGTGACTCCTGCCATAGGTTGTCATTTTGCTCTCCCAAAAGCTTGTTCCCTATGTTTTGTTCCACCAACAAAGTAATGTAAGCAGAATGCCTCTTTCCCCACCATCCCACCAACATAGAATTCTACTCTGCTGGCCCATTTGATGAGTGAAAGGCCAACTCCCTCATTTTACAGATGAAGAAACCTCTATACATAAGTCAGTTGCAATCATTATCATATGAGAAAGCATTCAGTGAGGAGATTAGTCATCCTTTCTGGTGTCAGAAATAATCAGGACTTCCTGGAGGAAAAATGTAGGACTTCCATTATTTTTCTTAGTAATACCTCCCCACCCAATGGCCATTATTTAAAAAAAAGAAAAGAAAAAGTTTTGAATAAAGCAGATTCAGTAAGGACAAAGAGAATGTAGAGTTGTTGTTTTTTTTTTTAAAGTGGGGGAAGGGATAGCAGCCTAGTGGTGATTTTTATCAATTCTGCTGAAAGTAGAAAATAGCATTTCATCATCTGTATCAGCTCACTTCACAAAGGCCTGGTATCTCAACAGCCAGTTAGCCGAGGGGAAAATGTCATCCCAGAATGCAGGTCCTTGTCTCTCCTTAGCTCCTCGGTGGCTTCTTGCCAAAACCACTTGTCAGACTAAATAAAATCATTTGCCCTTTCCGAGACTGCTTTGCAGGTAAACACCAGGAATACAGTCTGCAATCTATGTTCCACCAGAACCGTTGGCCTTGTCTTTCCCATAAGGACTGATTAACAACACATGAGCAGAGAGAGAGAGTTTTTTTTTTTAGAAACTCTCTCTTTGTGGGGGTAAAAGGCCCCTTTTCAGAGTTGGTCTTAGAGACAAGTTACAGACTTTTCCAGGGCTCCGATCTCAGCGAGGCCCGTTTCCTCTGGTGGAATGTTGAGGCGTGAGGTCATCCAGCAGATTAAAAGTGGGGAGAAAGGGGAGGGAGAGATAATTATGCGAAGACCACTTCCAAGAAGATGGACATACACTGGTGTGTTGGAGACCGAAGCACTAGGAAGCCTTGATCAGCTCTCTATGACTTCAGCTCTTTCTTTTGTATTGCATTGAAGGCTGCATCCATGGTCACAGTTAAATAGCTCTTTGAGAAGATTCTTTTAGTCCAGCAGGGAAAACAGGCTAGTCTGCTTTGAATTAGCCTGCTTACAAAGTCATGAAAGGGACTTAGAAAAACAATAGCTCGTTGTGCACTGCGGGAAGATTCTAACAAGTTATGTGAACCAAATAATGGGTCTATTGGCTGTCTCTGCAGGTTTTTGCCTGAGTCTGCACATCCACAGAGCCAGCCCCATCCCCCTACGGGACCCAGAAGATCAAGCCGTGCCAGCCTGGGATGTGAAACAGCCTCTCACATTCACTGGTGCTAAATATAGCTGCCACCCTCTCCCTCCCACTCTGCCCCGACAACACTCTGCAATTATTCTTGGGAGGTTTTCTGTTACTACAAAAAAAAAAATAATAATTTTTTTTAAAAAAAGAATTTAGTTGAACTGGTGTGGGAAGACAAAAGAGAGAAAGTGGAGGAGGAGGAAGAAAAAGGAGAATCTAATTAAATGGAAATCGGATCCTCATGATCTGAGGAAAATGTAGATATTTCACCAAAAATAAATTAATTAAAAGTGCAGTGTTAATTTAGGTCAGAGATGCTGCCAGCTCAGCAGGAGGCTATTTTGGGATTTGAGGTGAGGCAAATCACTGGAGACAGACCTCTCTTGCTTGTCTAGAATGTGCTCACCTGGCTGATTTTCTGCTTGCATGAAGAGTGAGCTGTCTGTCCTTTCGCAGGCTGTATTTTCCTCCTGCCATGGGCTGAGCATCCCTGATTGTGTGGCCTATGCTTGCATCTGCCTTTACATGATAAGCCACAGACTGCTTTCTCACTGTTTCACATGCTTCAGGCAAATTAATGTAAAGAAATTTGCTTGCATTCTTATAAATTAATATAAAGAAATTCTGGTCACCTGATTAGTTATGGGCTACTTTATTGCTTTTAAATTCATTTTCAGTGGGTTAATTGACTCATGATCATTAGATGCCCACAAACAGAACTAAGGCCCCTCCCTTTTCTTATTCCTTATCTTCTCTGAATTTCTAGCCTAAGGTGACATGATTTTTATTAAAGGTGTACTATTTCTTCTAGTCCCACCCCCCCCCAATTTTCAACAAATTGAAAGTGGCTAAACTCAATGTTGATCGAGGGAGACCATAGGGTGCAACAGAAAGTGTACTGAATGGAGTCAGAAAACCTGCTTTCGTAATCCTGCCTCTGACTCTTAGTACCCGTGACCTTGGGCAAGTCATTTGACCTTGAGCATCGGTTTCCTCATCTGTAAAAAGAGGGTGTTGAACCAAATGGCATCAGAGGTCCCTTTTACATCTACTTCTATGAGACTGTGTTTCTAATACTATGTTCTTGTATCCCTCTTGAGATTAAAAGAGATCTCGGGACCATAGAATGGATTAGAGCTAGAAGGAAGCTTACAGTTCATTCAGTTGAACCCACTGAATTTAGTGATAAGTTAGAACTGGGGCCTGAAGAGGTTGACTTGCCCAAGGTCACACAGATGAGTGATAGGGGCAGGATTTGAACCCATGTACTTTGACATCCAATCTAGTATGCTTTCTCTTATACCATGCAGCCTTACCTAGGTAAAAAAAAAAAAGAAAATAAACCCTGTCCTTGAAGATCTTATGGTTTTGTTAGGAAGGTGACTTATTCAGATGAAACAGAAAGAGAAAATTGTTCCTTGGCTTTTGGGGAGAGTGAATTTGGAGAATTTTCAATGAGAAGAGAAAGCCACCAAGGGGGTATAAGGATGGAGCAAGGGGTTGTTTCAGGCTCTTGTGCCAGTGTGAAAGAGAATCTGCTTTAATGTACATGTAATTTTTTTTGGGGGGGGCTAGGCAATGGGGTTAAGTGACTCGCCCAGGGTCACACAGCTAGTAAGTATCAAGTACCTGAGTTCAAATTTGAACTCAGGCCCTCCTGACTCCAGGGCTCGTGCTCTATCCACTGCGCCACTTAGTTTCCCTGAATCTGTTTTAATCTAAACTAGATGAATGAGTCTGAGAGGAGGAGGCAAGTTACTAGTGCTTGAATGTATGTAGTGCATTCAGGTTTGGAGAGCATTTCCTCCTCACAGCCATTCTGTAAGGAAGCAGGAGGTGCTGGTGAGGGAGCCTACTCAGCTTGGGATGAGCAGCATCCTGTAGAGTTTAAGCACTGGGGCCTGGACTTTGAGGCCTTCTGACTCTAACACGAAGGTCCTTTTGATTAGACTCAGCATGGTGTATGAACAGGATGTCTGTTTGAAGTAGCTGTTGTTTACCTAGCATGAGTAATAATAGCTAACATGTATTTATCAATTTAAGGTTTACAAAGTGCTTTACGCAAATTTCTCTTTTGATCCTCACAACCACCCTGGAAGTTAGGTCTTTTCACTTGTGTCTGACTCTTTGTGACCCCATTTGGGGTTTTCTTGGCAAAGATACTGGAGTGGTTTGCCATTTCCTTCTCCAGCTCATTCTACAGATAAGGAAACTGAGGCAAACAGGGTTAAGTGACTTGCCCAGGATCACACACATGGTAAGAGTCTGAAGCTTGATTTGAACTCAGGTCTTCCTAACTCCAGGCCCAATGGGCTGACTTTTAGCTGGAATGTAGGGACTATTATTATCCCCATTTTGCAAATGCAGAAACTGAGGTAGATGGAGGTTAAGTGACTTGCCCAGGTTCACACAGCTTTCAAACTCAAGTCTTCCTGACTCCAGATCAAGTACTCTATCCACTATGCCATCTAACTCTTAAAAGGGCTTTGACAAAATAAATTTGTGTTGTTAACATAGTACTATTGGGCAGTTAGGCAGTGCAGGGGATAGAGCAGTGGATTTGGAATCAGGAAGACTCATCTTTCTGAGTTCAAATCTGGCCTTAGGTACTCATTAACCACGTGACCCTGGGCAAGTGACTTCACCCTTTTTTGCCTTAGTTTCCTCATCTGTAAAAGGAGCTTGAGAAGGAAATGGCAAACAACTCCATTTTTTTGCCACTAAAACCCAAAATGGGGTCACAAAGAGTCAGATACAACTGAAAGGACTCAGCAACAAAAAATTGAATTGTAAGAGTGACTTGTGATTTTTAGATTGCAAGCTCATTAGTCACTACTTTTCAGATTCTTCTGGTTGTGCCTAAAACAGCACCTCATATGTAATACGCGATAAGTTTTCATCAAAGGATGTTTTCAGCTAGACCTGGGGCCCAGTACAAGGAACTTCAGGTGAGAAATATTCTCTCCCCAGACAGGTGGACAGCCACCTTCCCTTCTCTCCTGCCCAGAGCCCTAAGAAGAGAAGTCTCTTGCCCAGGGTCAGATAGCCAGTAAGTATCAGAGATAGAACTTGAACCCAGTACTTTGACTCTGAAGTCAGCTCTTTAACCACTTCTGTGCCTTCTGTTTAATAAACTAATATGAGCATTGCAACATTGCCGCAAGATTCACTTTCCTCCCTTCATGCAAGATAAAAGTCCTTGTAGTAAAGTAGCATAGACTCTATCATAGGGTTGTGGGGCATTTGGAAACCATTCTGATTTTCTTGATGGAACTGTGGTTGTCAGAACCAGGGAGGCAATGGGGGAGGGGAGAGGGGAAAAGACTGCTGGATTTGGACCTGCCTTCAAATTTCTAGCTTTGCCGCTTTAATACCTGTGACCTTGACCAAGTCACCTGCTCTTACAAGGGTCCTAGTTTTCTCATTTGTAAAATGAAGGCATTGGAATAGATGACTTTCAGGGTCTGTTATATCTATTATCATCAATAAACATTTATTAAGCACCTACTATGTGCCAGGCACTGTGCAATGTGTTGGGGATACAGCAAATATAAAGAAAGATAGCCCTTGCCCTCAAGGAGCTTACAGTCTAATGGAATCTAGGAGCCTATGAGTTTTACTAATGATTAAAAACTCTTTACTTAGAACAGTAACTTTTTCTCACTCTTCTTGTGTGGTTATCTCCATTCCGGTTTACTGCTCAGTCCCCTAGGAACACTATGGGCCAGATAGGCTATGCTAACACAGGTGAGATGAAGTTTTTAAACCAGAAGGTTCTGGAAATACCCTGAAGGATAATTCCCAGGGAATTCTCTTGTCTGTCCTAGCACCTTTTTTCTTCCGTTGCTGGAGACCAGCTCCCAGCCTGTTTAATAGTGCCCCCTGTAGAAATGCATGGGAAGACACTAGTGGAGCTCATGAATAGGGATGGACCCAATTTCCTGTCTTGGAGAGTTTATGTTAGTTCTTCAGTATTGAATCTGGGCTGTGGTCTGGTGCATTGGCCCTGGCACCCCCCAGAAGACAGAGAGATTCTTGGGCAATCCTAAATCTGGCCACGGCCATTACCTGTTTCTTCAGCTGCCTGTAGACAGTGAAGGATTAGGGAAGATACTGAAATATTAAGTTTAAGGATTGACTTTGGGCTGGGAAGGCCGCCCTTTTAGAGTCAACTCGCTTCATGCACACTCATCCATTTTTATTTAAAAAAATTTTTTTTTCCATATGCTTTTGAGTTGAAAATTTTTTCTCCCTTTTTCTCTCCCCCACCCTCCCCAAGACGGCGCACAATCTGACATAGGCTTTACATTTACATACCCATTAAACATATTTTCACATTAGTGAAGTTGTAAGTAAAAATTAAAACCAATAGGAGGAACCATCAGAAAGATGAAACAAAACACACTCATCCATCTTGACCTGAAAGTCCTCTGGGAGGGTGGGCAGGCGGCTACATGGATAGAATGTTGCACTTGCAGTGAGAAAGACCTGGATTTGAATCCTGCCTTAGACATTTAATGGCATATTACTAAGTATCTAAGATGCCTTCCACAATGCCTGCATCCATCCCTTGCTATGCTGCCAAAGCTACATGAGAGAACAAAATACATGTTTGATGATAGATATTAGATTGTGTGTGTGAGACCTAGGGCAAAGTCACTTAACCTTTCTCTGCCTCAGTTTCCTCATCTGTAAAACCCCACTGGATTGTTATGAAGATCAAATAAAATAACATGTAAAGCCCTTTACAAACCTTAAAGTGCTATATAAACACTTAGCTATTGTTATTAAGAGGAATAGGATTTCAGCAGGGACTTATCTGAGCTCATCAGAGCAGATCCCTGTCCCCACTCCCACCCAATAGCCTCAGTTTTTACTTTCTTCCCTATCCTGGTTTTGAAAAATCTCAGCTTTCTAAAACGCAGACCTGGGACAAATCTGACACAGGGCAGAGCAGCAAATGCCTCGTTTCACTTCAGTTTTTTAAATGAGCTATTGGATTCATTTGGTTTTTTTCTTGACTTTTTTTTTTGGCTTTGAGCAGATTTTTTAAAAAGGCTTTGTTTGTGGTTTTCTGTTAAACTCTGCCCTCTCGTGTTAACTGAGTGCAATAGCACTGTCGTGGTTCTGAATATTCATAGACAATCATTAATATTAAACAAAGGAAGGTACAAAGCCCCTCTATAAAGGTCACAGAATTTCTGAATTAGAAGGGCTAATGAGGTTGTCTAGTCCTACCTTCAGCTAAATGCAATCTCCTGACACTATCCCCAACAAAAAGACTTGAAGACTCCATGGTGATGGGGAGCCCACAGCCTCCCAAGACAATGCGTTCCATTTTTAAACAGCCTCAGGGTTTAGAAAGGTTTTCCTTGCATGGAGCATAAATCTTGCCACTCTGCACATTCTGCTCATCTTTCTTAAGTTCAGTAACAATGAGTATGATGATGGCTAACATTTATGCATCGCTCCAAGGTCTGCAAAGTCCTTTATGTATGTTATATCATGTGCTCCTCACAACCACCCTGGGAGGTAGGGGCTACTATTTCACAGCTGGGGATCCAGCTGCTTGAAGATGCCTTGCCTGTCCTTCCATGGAAACAGAGACTCAGAGCAGCTGTGTGACTTTCCCATTGTTCTGTCGCTTGTAAGAGGCATTATTGAATCCAGGTCTCCTAACATTAGCAGATCTCCTTCCTCTCTGCTGCAGCATCTTAGTGCATGTGATCAAACAATTTGCAAATCTAAGGATGCTAAACCATGCACCCAAATTAAAAAGACAGTGTACTGAAAGATTTAGTGCCATTTTAAGCGACTAATGCTTAAAATGTCAGATATACGTGATACAGTTTTAAGCTAGTGAAGCTAACTTATGAAGTGGTGAAGCTTAAGGTTTTGGGGACACCTGGCGTAGCTGTCATTTATATAGCACTTTAAGGTTTGCAAAGTGTGCTTTTGTTGTTTGGACATTTCAGTCGTGTCTGACTGGTGATAGAACCAGCCAGGACTAGACCCTACGTCCAGAGCTATTTCCACTATAAGGCTACACTATAGGTGCTTAGCACAGTGCCCCGAACATTGTTCAGTCTATTTCAGTCATGCCTGACTCTTCATGACCCCATTTGGGGTTTTCCTGACAAAGATACTGCGGTTTGCCATTTCCTTCTCCAGCTCATTTTACAGATGAGGAAATCAGGGTTAAGTGACTTGCCCAGGGTCACACAGCTAGTAAATGTCTGAGGCCACATTTGAATTCAGGAAGATGGGTCTTCCTGACTCCAGGCTTCCCACTTCATCCACTGTGTCACCTAGCTGCGCACCCCCCCCAATACTTTTTGATCTTACCTGTGAGGTCAGTGCTATATTATTATCTCTTTACAAATGTATTATCTCTTTACACTGTGGAGCAGAGAAGTTAAATGACTTGTCCCTGGTCCAATAGGTAGTAAGTGTTTAAGAGTTGGGATTCTCACCTAAAGCTCTCAAGCCCAGCTCTTTTTCCTCCATACCATATTCCATATGTAAATTCAGAATTTAATAGTCAGTTATTAAGCATGTGTGTATACCAAGGACAGGGAAGACATTTCTTGTCTTGTCTTCCAAAGTTGTTGGAGGAAGGGGGAGGAGAGGAAGTTAAGAGCTGCTGGGAGATTTTAACCAGCTTTGTCACAATAATGGCTACACCTCACGTTGTTGTAGTAGGGTGTTTTTACAAAGGCCTCTTCCTCCTCTCCCTCCCCTTTCCTCCAATCCTGTGAGGCAGGCAGTGAAGTATTATTTCTATGTTTCTAAATGAGGAAATAGAGGTGCCTATGGTTACACATCGATTAAATAGCCAAGGCAGCTTTTCAGCCCAGCACTCTCCTGATTCTAACATGCTTTCCAGGACACAAGGATCCATCTCTCACTATGCTACATGAGAGAGAGCATGTCAATCATAGATATTGGAGGAGAGAAGAAGAAGGTTCGGAAAATAACAAGTCAAATGTTAGGGAGATTGGCATCATAAATGAGCACAGCTGAAAGTGGAGCTTGGGGGAAGGGAAAGAAAATAATTCCCTTAACAGATAATTCCCTGCCTTTGGCTTACCCATGGTTGCAGGTTTTGCTTAGCACTCATTTCAAAAGAATAATAAGTCTTATGTTTGAATGTCAGCTAAACACTCAAAATAAAATCAGGCTAATAGTGCAAGTGTGCCTCATATCACATAACAGGTCTTGAGAAATTGTATTGCCTAACACATTTTTTATAAAATATTCTAAATGAAAGGGAGGAGAGAGGGGTCTCCTTTGCCACTATTTATTTATTTTTATTTTATGGTTTTTTTAAAATATAAATTTATTTATTTTTAGTTTTCAATATTCACTTCCACAAGTTTTTGAGTTCCAAATTTCTCCCCCCTCCCCCTATCCCAAGATGGCATGCATTCTGAATACCCCTTCCCCTAGTCTGCCTTCTCTTCTATCTCTCCCCCCTCCCTTCTCTTATCCCCTTCCCCTTCTATTTTCCTGTAGAGCAGGATAGACTTCTGTACCCCATTTCCTGTATTTCTTATTTCCCAGTTGCATGTGAAAACTTTTTTTTAAAAAAATGTGTTTTTAAAACTTTGAGTTCCAAATTTTCTCCCTTCCTCCCTCCCCACCCACCCTCATTGAAAAGGCAAGCAACTCAATATAGGTTGTACATGTGCAGTTATGCAAAATACTTCCTCAGTAGACATGTGAAAAACTAACTCTATTTCCCTTAATCCTATCCTGCCCTCCCATTTATTCTATTCTTTCTTTTGACCCTGTCCCTCCTCAGAAGTATTTGCTTCTGATTACCCTCTTTCCCAATCTGCCCTCCTCTCTATCATCCCCTGCTCTCTTGTCCCCTTCTCCCCCTATTTTCCTGTAGGGTAAGACAGATTTCCATACCCAATTGAATGTGTATGTTATTCTCTCCTTAAGCCAAATCCTATGAGAATAAGATTCCTCATTCCCTCTCACCTTCCCCTGTTTCCCCTCCACTGTAGAGACTTTTCTTTTCTGTTTTTTTTTGTGAGATAATTTACCCCATTCTACCTCTCCCTTTCTTCTCCAGTATCATCCTCTCTCATCCCTTAATTTTATTCTCCAGATATGACCCCTTAATCTTCAACTCACCCTGTGCCCTCTATCTATCTATCTATCTATCTATCTATCTATCTATCTATCTATCTATCTATATATACATACATATAATTTTTTTCCTTCAACTACCCTAATACTGACAAAGGTCTCATGAGTTACAAATATCATCTTTCCATGCAGGAATGTAAACAGTTCAATCTTAATAAGTCTCTTATGATTTCTCTTTCCTGTTTACCTCTTCATGTTCCACTTGAGTCCTGTATTTGAAAGTCAAATTTTCTATTCAGCTCTGGTCTTTTCATCAGGAATGCTTGAAAGTCCTCTATTTCACTGAATGACCATTTTTTCCCCTGAAGGATTATACTCAGTTTTGCTGGGTAGGTGATTCTTGGTTGTAATCCTATCTCCTTTGCCCTCTGGAATATTATATTCCATGCCCTGCGGTCCTTTAATGTAGAAGCTGCTAAATCTTGTGTTATCCTGATTGTGTTTCCACAGTACTTGAATTGTTTCCTTCTGGCAGCTTGTAATATTTTCTCCTTGACCTGGGAACTCTGGAATTTGGCTACAATATTCCTAGGAGTTTTCCTTTGGGGATCTCTTTCAGGAGGAGATCTGTGGATTCTTTCAATTTCTATTTTGCCCTCTGGTTCTACTATATCAGGGCAGTTTTCCTTGATAATTTCTTGAAAGATGATGTCTAGGCTCTTTTTTTGATCATGGCTTTCAGATAGTCCAATAATTTTTAAATTCTCTCTCCTGGATCTATTTTCCAGGTCAGTTGTTTTTCCAATGAGATATTTCACATTGTTTTCTAATTTTTCATTCTTTTGGATTTGTTTTACAGTGTCTTGATTTCTCATAAAGTCACTAGCTTCCAATTGCTCTATTCTAATTTTTAAGGAAGTATTTTCTTCAGTAATCTTTTGGACTTCCTTTTCCATTTGGCCAATTTTTCTTTTTAGGGCATTTTTCTCCTCATTGGCTTTTTGGATCTCTTTTGCCATTTGGGTTAGGCTTTTTTTTAAGGTGTTATTTTCTTCAGTATTTTTTTGGGTCTCCTTTAGCAAGCTGTTGACTTGTTTTTCATGATTTTCTTGCATCACTCTCATTTCTCTTCCCAGTTTTTCCTCTACTTCCCTTACTTGCTTCTCAAAATCCCTTTTGAGCTCTTCCAAGGCCTGGGACTGATTCATAGTTTTCTTGGAGGCTTTGGATGTAGGAGCTTTAACTTTGTTTTCTTGTGGTTGTATATTTTGATCTTCTTTTTCACCAAAGTAAGATAATATAGTCTGACTCTTTTTGCACTGCTTGTTCATGATTCCAGCCAATTACTTGAGTTTTAAACTCTTTGTTAAGGTACGAGTCTGCTTCCAATGTGGAGAGTGTACTGTCTGAAGCTTCAGGGGTTTGTGTAGCTGTTTTCAGAGATACTTGTAGGGACCTGTAAATTTTCAGTTCTTCCAAGGTGGTATGATAAGCGGCGAGGTGTTTACTCCTTTCCTGGCCTGTGACCACAAGTATTCCTTTCTGTCCCATAACTGTGAGGAGGGGTTTCTCTCCACAGCCACTACAAGCTTCACCACGCCAGCGCTCCTCCTTACCCCAGCACCTCCGCCTAGAACTGTGACCCAGATCCAAACGCGGGCAAAGCAAGAGATTCCTGCCTCAGCACTGGCAAAGAGATCCCTGTAATCTCTCTCTGATCAGCCACTGGATTCCCCCTCAGTGTGTGGACCAGAAGCTCAGGAAGCAGCTACCCGCCCCCATGCTTTTGGGGAATGGAGCTGAGACCCTGCCTTCCTTTCTCAGCACCGACAGAAACAGACTTTTCCCACTGACCTTCTTAGTTGTCTTTGGCATTGGTGGATTGAGGAGTATGGAAACCTCCACAGCTGCCCACGATTCAGTCTTCTGAGGCCTGCTCCAGGTTTACTGTGGCCTGCGCACCCACGCCGCGCTGCGCTCTCAGCCCACCGCGATATACCTTTCTGATCAATCATCCAGGTTGTCTTGGGCTGGAAATTTGTTTCACTCTGTCTTTTTGTGGGTTCTGCTGCTTCAGAATTTGTTTAGAGCCATTTTTTACGAGTATTTGGAGGGGTTTGGGGGAGAGCTCAAGCAAGTCACTGCTTTCACTCCGCCATCTTGGCTCTGGCCCCCGTGCCCCCCCCACTATTTAAAAAAATACTAGCAGGAAACTTTTTTGCAATATAATCACCCCTAAATCTATCTGGTTTGTGCCATGTTTTTTTGTTTAGTTTGTTTTTTTAAATGGAGGCAAACAGTGTTAAGTGACTTGCCCAGGGTCACACAGCCAGCAAATGTCTGAGACTGGATTTGAACTGCTAAAGATGAGTCTTCCTGATTCCAGACCTGCCGCTTTATCCACTATAGAGCTACCTGGCTTGGCTGTCCATACCATGGTTTTTCTCTATAGATTTTTTTGTGCTTAGCTTGCCTAACAACTGTTTTTGCATTTTATCCACTATGGAGAGAGGCAGGGATGATTTATTTTTTATTTAATAATAAAGGAAGAAAGTAAGAATTCACATTTAAAAGAGGGGGTCTGGATTGGATGCCTTTTCTTTTTACCAACTAGCAGAGCTTGAGACCTCAATAAATACAAAAGAGCAAGGTTTGACTTCATCCTCCCTCTTCATCAGTAGAAAGAGCATCAGATTTGAAATCAAAGGAAGAGGTTTCAAATCTGAACTGTGTGTGACCTGGGGAATCGTCTTGCTGGGCCTCCCTTTCCTCATCTGTCAATCAAAGGGCTTGGTAATTTCTAAGGTCTCTTCCACACTCTTAGGTTCACTTCTTTTCTTTCCTCTTTCAAAAGGTACAGCTGACTCTGTTTAGTCAGAAGCTGTATCCTTTCCGTATTAGTTATATATGCCCATTTCATTCATTTATCTCTCCATCCACCCATTTATATTTATTTGGACTTGTGGTTTTGAGGAAAACTCCCAACAACAATGCAGGTTGGCACCTGTTCTGCAAAGTCTTAGAGAGTTGCCCAGAACACTAAGAGATTAAATTATTTGCCCTGGAATACAAGTGATCCACACAAGTGATCGGCCACGTGCTTTCAGTCCCCAGTTTCTCCTGAGCTACAATCAGGAATCACCAACTGCCTCATTGGCACCTCAAATGTTTGTTCCATAGGCGTCTCAAACTCAACACAGCCAAGGAAAACCTCATTTTTATCACCCCAAACCTTTCCTTCTTCAGAACTTCCTTCTTGCTGTCTCAGCACCCTATCTACCTAGGCTTAAAACCTTGTTATCATCCCCAAATCTTCCACTTTCCTCCATCCCGCATATCCATTCTACATCTGTCATATCCATATCCTTGTCTTTCAGCTACTGCCCTGGCTCCAGCTTTCATCACCTCTTTTCTGAATAACCTTCGTGCAATAACCTTCTGGTTGGTCTCCATGCCTCAAGTCTCTCCCCACTCCAATCTGTCCTTTTTCTAAAGCACAGTTTTGACCATATCAGCACCCTGCTGAGTGAGCCCCAGGGGCCCCCTATTACCTATAGGATCCTGTTTGGCATTTTAAAGTTCTTTACACTGGTCCCCTTCTGCCTTTCCAGTCTTACACTTTATTCCGCTTCACGTGCTCTGTGATTAAGCAACACTGACTTGCTTGCAGTTCTGAAACATGACAATGAGTCTCCATTTCTATACCTTGTACTTGCTGCTCCCATGTGTAGAATGCTCTCCCCGCTCCCCATCTTCTCGGTTTCCCTGAGTTCCATCAAGTCTCAATTCATGTCTCATTGTCTGGAAGACGCCTTTCCCAGACTTTTCTTCTCTCCCCCCAGCTGCTAATACTTTCCTCTCCCAAATAACCTTTCATCACCTAACCTGCATATATCTTGTATGAACCAAGTTATTTATGTGCTATGTCCTCCATAGAATGTAAACTTCTAGAAGGCAGGGGAATGCTTACTATTGACATATATAATTTTTGTTGTTGAGTTGTTTTAGTTGTGTCCAACTCTTCATGACCCCATTTAGGGTTTTCTTGGCAAAGATACTGGAGTGGTTTGCCATTTCCTTCTCCAACTTGGAGAAGAAAAAAAAACCTTGTTTTGTTTTTTTTGTTTTTTAGGCAATTGGGGTTAAGTGACTTGCCCCAGGTCAACAGCTAATAAATGTCAAGTGTTTGTTCTGAAGCAGGATTTGAATTCAGGCCCTCCTGACTTCAGGGCTGGTGCTTTATCCACTGCGCCACCTAGCTTCCCCTCCAACTTGTTTTATAAGTAAGGAAACTGAGGCAAAGAGGGTTGAATGACTTACCCAGGGTCCCATAGCTAGTAAGTTTCTGAGGCTGGATTTGAACTCATGAAGATGAGTTTTCCTGACTCCAGGTTCAGTGCTCTATCCACTGTGCCACCTAGCTGGCCAGCATATACTATACTTATACTCTATTATGTTGTACTATATGCTATAATATATACTGTATAGCTACATGTGTATATGTATATTATATAGCATATACTAGGTATATATATGTGTATGCACACATACAATATACACATAAAGACATACATATATACCAATGCCAGTTACACTTAATAAATGCTTGTGGACTGACTAACTGATATGTCAGGACTTTAAACCCAGATTTTTATGACTCCAAGCCTAGTTCTCTATTCACCGTACCATGTGACCTCTGATGTTTTATATAGTTGGATAAAAAGATAAATCTGAGGAAGACCCAGGATTGCTGCAAAGATACCCTACTCCTCCTGCTGTCATTTAAAGTACAGTGAAGGAATAAGCTCATTTAAGGGGCAAAAATCACATGGAATAGCTTAAAAATGAAGAGTCAGCCCTCTGATTCTGCAAGCTATTATTAATCGGAACAGAACAGTTCATTCTGTGCTTTCTGGGCTCCATCCCATCAGTTTTTTGTGAATGAAGATAAGAGTGGGTTAGATCCTGGTAATAAAAACATGCTGTTTGGCCCTTGGAGGCAATTTCCTTTAGGGTCTTAGTTCCCTCCAGATGGTATCTAATTGTTTCTTGAATGACCCCAGTGTCTATGTTGCAGAAACCTGGCCCGGGAGGCCATTTCCCATATTTATTGGCCTCTGGATGAGAGAGTTCTTCATAAAGCCCCATTCACAGAGCACAACACTCTGAAAAGAGCTTTTTGTGCCCAGAAGTGATGAAACTGATCAACTACTTCCTGTGACTGGCAGCCTCCAATTAGAGTCTTCTTCTCAGACCCAGGTGTAATTTTTTGAGGGAGATTTCATGTGAGCCTGCTGACCCCAGTATTAGTTTCTTTTTTCCCATTCCCACTCTTTGTGCCCTGGTCCTTCCTGGAAAGAGTGTGGGTGGTCCAGTGACATCAGTATCCCTCTGAATTATCTTCGGCTACTAGTCACTTTTCTTTTTCAGCCAAAGATAAGATTTATTAGAACATTGTCATATTGGGCAGACCCTTAAGGAGTCTGAACATGAGTAAGCAGTTGCTAGATCATAAGAATCTAAGCAGTGGCTAGATTTTAGGAATCTGAGCAGTGGCTAGATTATAAGAATCCCAGCATCTTAATGGAGACAAGATGGACCTTATATACAGAAAGACTATGGGAGGGATCTAGGAGTGGCCAAGTAGTCAATGAGGTAATAGAACTTACTGGTCACTCTTAATTCATGTTTTTTCCTACATTCAAAATGTCTGAGTTTCCTTGGGTATAGATTTGGTCATTATTCTAGAAAGCACTTTCATTTCAGGACCCTGGTCTACGCGTAACCTGAGACCATGGTGCCTCAGGGATGAGGTTGGGACCATTCCTAATTTAATTAAAACTTAAATGCTTTGGATGCCATAAGACTAGGATAACCTAATAGTCTTAAATTTCATAACATCATTCTTCAAAGCCATTTGTCGATGGGATGTGGTAGAAAGAGCCAGAGGACCTTAGTTTCAAATAACACTTCTGATGGTACGTAACTACCTGTGTAACCTTGGGGAAGTGACTTGACCCCTCCTGAGCTTCAGTAAAAGAGGGACTTGGACTGGATGATCTTTGAGGTCAAGGTCACTTCCTCTTCCAAATCTATAGTTCTTTGATCCCTAATTCCTTATCAAAAGGCAAAGTTGGAGCTGAGATCCAATTTCTGGACCTGCTACTGTATGGAGTTGAGTCCCAGACAAGGGGGGTGAGCCATTTTCTTTATCCCCAGTCTCCCACCCCTGTGCCCACCCTGCTTCCCATCTCCTTCTGGGGATTCCCCAGTCTGAGCCATAGGTCATTTTAATAGAGTGAGCACACTGTTTCATCTTTGTATCATCCCCAGTCTCCAACTTGGTGTCTAGGAAGAATAAGGATTGGTCTTGCCTATTATAAGAAGCTCCCATAATTCTCTGCAACTTTGAGAATTTCCTCCTGCATTACTAGAGGTTAAGTGACTTGCCCAGGATTGCAGAGTTGGAGTTGGGACTTGAACTTGGGTCTTTCTGGCTTCAAGGCCGGCTGTCTTTCAGTCTACTACACCAAGTTACATAGTAGGCGCTTGATTGCTTTTTGATTGATTGTTTCTCCCTGGGAAAAGTCTGAACTATGGCTTTGGAATGATCTAAACTTGAGTTAGGGCTGGAACGGCTTGCATTTTCTGGGTTGACTGGAAACCTTCCTTTCCCTTGAGCTGTGTTGTCCTACAGAAAGTTCTTAAACAGCCTCAGGAAAGCTCCGATAATCTCTCCTCACCTCTCCCAGACAAGTAACACTTGCCTGTGTCTTTGAGTCAAGAGCCCCATATCTGTATCATCAAAAGGACTTCTAGAAATAGCCTCAATGGGTTGGATGTTGCTGGTGTTTAAGTGAGTAGGGTTTGAGTCAGCGTTAGGAAGAACTCCCAGAGGTGTTTGAAGTCACAATGGTCTCACATGGCCTGGGACAAGTGATGAGTGTGGGAAAGCAGGCCTGGAATTTATTTCTTTAGTTTGTAATGAGCCCGTCTTCTTGGGTTCCTGCTCTCCAACTCATAGGCCTAGCCCAGGACATTCTATCTGCATGAGACAGCCTAGCTCCTCCCATATGACAAGTATCTCTTGGCCCAAACCCTCCCGCCCTTACTCTCACCCCTATCTGAGTCTTGCCCTTTATAGACCTACTCTGTTCTATCTCATCTACTTTGTTTTCTGGAATTTCTTTTTCTTCCCTTGTTTTGTTCTTCCTTTAGTTGTTTCTATACTATATGTTCCTTGTACACGAAATGCTCAAAGATATTTCCTTTCATTTTGTAAGAATCCTCCCTCCAGGTAGCTATTGATTGCCAAGAAATGTATGCCATTTGACTCTTTGAGGGTCCTTCCTCAGTCATGTATGTATTGCTGAGTGAATCAGGAATAACATGGACCTGGTACTATTGGGCCAATTAACTCAGTAGGTCCTTCTCACCTTTGTAGACTCCTTTCTCTACTCCCATCTCTGTCCCTTCCCCCCTGTTGCTCTTATACTTCCAAGGTCACACTGCATGTATTTGCCAATGACTTAAACAATGAATTCCATTGTCAGTGATTTTGACTTGGGTGTGAGACAGCATGAATCTAGATTTTCTGGGTATCATCAACAGCCCTGGGTATTATGCTTGGCAGCTGGGCTTTAGATGAAGGAACTGGCTAGTAAGGAACACAGCCCTTTCTATAACAGGAAAACCTCATCTTGTTCTGGTGCAGAAACTGGCACAATTGTTCATACCACCTTGTAACAAATAGATTTCCAGTTCTTCCCTCCTTGTTGACATCTCATCATTTACCTCTTAGTTGCTAGTTGATCTCACCTTTTAGCACTGGCCTCCCTCCCTACTTCCTCCCATTCTAATTGGCATTTAAATGGTACAGAATCTCTGATTGGATCTTCCTTTTAACAATCTTAAACTAACTGCTTGACAACCCCAGTTCTTGTGCTCCTTGACAACCCCAGTTTTTGTGCTCCTTGAGACCGGTCTGCCAAGCAGCAAATTTATCTGTCACCTTGTCTGCCTAAGGGTCAGGAGTCTTTGGTGCCTGTTGGATTTACACTTGATAATATCTTGGCCCCTGGCTATTTTCCAGGTTTCTACCATCTCTTCATTATCTTAGAAAATAGATAATCCCAGATCATTGTTTCATCCACCCTGGCTACTTCAATTCTTTAAAAAATGATTAAAACTCATAGGTTTGAATGAAGTCATCAGGGAATGGGTTTCCACCTGGCTCTGCCACTTACCACCTGTGTGACCTCAGGCAAGTCACTTAATCTCCATACGATTATTTCCTCATCTGTGAAAACAAAGGGATTGGGATAATTCAATTTTATTTTATTTTTGATTCTGTTATCTTCTCCTTCCCTTCCCCCACCCATTGAAGAAACAAGAAAAGAAGGGGATTGGGCTATATGGCCTTTTATGCCATTTTCTGGCTCTAAGTCTATGATCCTAAGAAGGAATGGATGCTTGATCTTATAGCTGGAAACTTGCCAAAGCTTTGCTTCCATTTGCTGGGAACTCCATGGCAAGTAGCATTGTATTATCCCATGTGCCTCATAGTTGAAGAGACTCTGTGGACTTTCTTTTCCTTTGAATGGCATACCTGGAGTCTTTGCAGTGGGGAAGGAATGGATCACTTTTCTCCTTAGATCCACTCTATGTTCATTAAATATGGGATGAAGATAAAGCTTTTTTTTTTTGTCTAGCAGTGTGGAGCTCCACCCCACCTCCCTTTTTGTTCAGATGTTTAAGCCACACCAACAGCTCTGTGTTAAAGTTATAAGCCACCATATTAAAGCTATCTAATTACACTTCCTGTTCCTACCAGTCACTGCCCCAGTAAAGGCCTGATTGTATCCATGGTAGCAAAGGCATCTTATCTGCTTTCCCTTGTGTGTACATGGCTACTAGAATTCCCCTTCCTCTTTGATCCAATGTACAGAGGATGAAATAAACCCTCTGGAAAACCACATTCATCAGAACCACAGAAAAGCCTTTTATTGGTAACAAGTAGGTCATGGCAGGTTGGTCCAGGGGAAAGAATGCTGCATTTGGAGTCAAAAGATTGTGGTTCAAACCCCACTTCTGCTGTTTGCCATGTGTGAGACCATAGGCAAACCATAGCCTCTTTTGGCCTCATTTTTCTCATCTGTAAAATAAGGGGACTATTCTAATGTCTATTCTACTCTCTACTGTCCCTTCCAGATCTAAATCTATGATGTGGAGCGATTCTTACCAACATACTGGCAGGATACTGTTTTCTGGGTTACTCAGTAGATCACCTGCCTCCTCTATGCCTTGGACCAGATTATGGCCAGGAACAGAGTTCTGCCTTCCCTCCTTGATGTCAAGGTCCTGGATTGCTGGAGTTGACTTGGAAACAAAAAGATCAGAGGGGAGTAGCATCCCCTCTGTGGCTTTGAGGAGACTCCACTAAGCTGGCTATTCTGTTGTCTATATGAGCATTACCACCACTTGGATTATTGCTGTGAGCTCCTAAATGGTTTTCCTGTTTCCGATCCATTCTTCCTATGGCTTCCATGTTAGTCTTCCTAATGACCTCATCTAATCACATTGCCCTTCTGCCTAAAATCCTTTCAGTGGTTCTCAGCCTTCTACCAAATAGAGGTCAGATGCCTTTGCCTGGCATTCGAGATTAGTTTTGGCTTTGCTTTCCGGTTTGGTCTCACACTACTCCACTCTGTGCCTTGCGTATCAGCCAAACTGGTCCACTCTCCTTTGCCCAATTCATAGCTCACATTCTCCCTGTTCTGTTCCTTCACTTACCTCATCCTCTGCATACCGTAAGCCCCACCTTGTTCCCATGTTAACAGGTTGAAATCTTGCCAATCTTGCAAGTAAGATAATGTGGGAAGTATTTTGCAAGCACCACATAGATGCTAATTGTGATAATGGTGGTGCTGAGGGGCCTAGCTCAAATCTGCCTCCCCTCATTCTTCCACTTAGTCAAGTTCTTTGTCCAGCTTCAGACTTCACAGCCTCTTACACACTTGATGTATATTATATTTAGCAAGTGCTCATCTCCCTCCCTGAGTGTGCACTCAAGGAGTGCACAGTGCATCAATTCAGTGCAATTCAACAAACATTTTTAAGTGCTAACTCAGCGTGAACAGAGCAGCACTTGAATCCAGGTCTTTCTAGATCCTATTCAATACACCTGTCCTACCTCTTATTTTACGGATAGGAAACCAAGGCAACCGACAGGCATGTGGCTGGTTAGATGTCACAAGTTTGCAAGGCCAGGTTTACCCAGAGTAAGTTGAAACATTTTGCGGTGGGGAAGGAGGGTGAGTGAATTGGAGGAGACGATGTTTTTACTTTTCTTTGAATCCCTTTCATCAATCAATGTGCTTGGCAGGTAATAAGCACTTAATTAATGGGTATTGATTGTTGGTAATAAGGAGTTAGAGTCTCTCTTGAGGGGGAGGCAGTTGGGTGACTTTAGTTAAAATTCTCCCTCTGCTACTTGTCTCTGTAGCTGTGTAACCTTGGGCAAGTTCATCTTTCTGATCTGTACACTGAAGGGGTTTGACCCACAAAAGTACTACCTACGTGCGAGAGGCCCTGATATTTTAGAATACCTGGGTTCAAGTCTTGCCTCTAAAACTTGACTCTGTATACTGACCATGTGACTCTGGGTAAGTCACCTAATCTCACAGGGCCCAGGCCACTCTCTGAGGCTAGAAATGAAAGTGTGAGGGCTGATCAGCATTGATAGAAGAAGATTCATCTTCTGATGCTCCCTCTGCTAATAAAAACTACAGGTTTGATGGGGAGGGGACTCTGTGAGGTGAGAGTGAGGAAGGAGCGAATGGCCCATAGCAGGGCGGTCAGAGTGGCCAATTCGGGGTAGGTGAAGACAGGGAGGCATTGAAAGCCGGCTTCTTTTTTTGAAAGTCTGGCAATGAAAGGGAGGAGAGCAAAAGTTAGAGGGGATGGCAAGGTCAAATGAAGGTTCTAATTTTTAAGGAGGAGGAAAAACTCGATTATGTGGAAAGCTAAGAAGGATCCAGTTGTCTGACTGGAGCAAAGGGGAGGACCCGGTGAAGGTGCAAAGGGACTGTGCAGTGTGGAGGAGGGAGTTCACAATGAAGGGCTTTGATTTTTCATTTTATTTTTTTCATTTTATTCTTTTATTATTTATTTTAAACATTCTTTTCTTTTTAAATCAAATCAAATTAATTTAAATTAAGGCAAACAATGTGATATGCCTTATTTATCTCAGGAAACCAGGAGAAAGTCCCAAAAGTCAATAGACAGTTAATGTTTGTTGAAGTTGAATGGTGTGTGTCCTTCATAAGACAAACAATGTGGATGGGCTTGCTGATGAGGTAATGGAAAGGACACTGAATTTCGAACCAGAGGACCTGGGTTTGAATCCCGGCTCAAACACTTAACTACTTTTGTGACCTCAGGGAAGTACCTCAGTTTCCTCCTCTGGGGATGTGGGGATGTGAACTAGAGAATCTTGAAAGACTTTTCTAATTCTCAGTCCTATGACTGACTGTATGTGAGCCACTCATTATTACCTCTGTAATTAAACACAGATTCATCTGGTTGGTATTTTAAAACCTTCACAACTTGGCCCCAACCTACAATTCCAGCCTTTTTACTTTTGACTGGTTTGCTATATGCATGTATATGCTATGTGCACGCCACTGTCCAGTCAACCTGGCTTTCTTGACATTTCTCACGTAGGATGCTCCATCCATCTCCTGTCTCCTTTTCACTGCTGTTCCCTAAGTTTGGAATGTACCCCCTCCTCACCTTGGCCTCTTAGAATAATGCTGCATTTCCTTCCATTCTTGATCCATACCCCTCAACCCTTACTCACCTCTCACCCCACCCCCTTATGTAGTTTATATTCTGTGTGTACTTTATGTATAGGCAGGCTGTCTCCCCCAGTAAAGGAATGTAAACTTCATGTTGCTGCTGCTGCTACTGTCCTCAACATTTTCCATTTTGTAGATTTCACTGAAAATGACTCCCTTTGAATCAGGGATGCTGGAAGATTGAGCTGTCAGTGTGGGCACTGCATCCTGGTAGGAGCCTGCAGAGATGCTCTGAGATGGCACTGTTGTTCCGAGATAATCTCAGTTAATAGCCTTCTTCTCCTACATAGCTTCCCCTCCCTCTCCCACTCGTTGTAGCTGTCAAATGGACCATTGTCTTCCTGATGTGATTTAGCAGCACCCTACCCAATTTGTAGCTGCCAGCCTGGGGAGAATGGCAAAATAGAAGTTGATACCAAAAAGAAAATAAATAAATGATGATACACATGACTGCCACCTATGTGATGTCCATTCCCTAATGATTTGGAATAGGGTATGACTGCATAGTACAATAAATGGAAAGCAGTACTTGGAGCCCTGCCAGGTATTTGAATTTGAATTTGAATTCTGCCACACACACCTCCCCACCCCCAAGTGGCTTTAAATAGCCTAGAGAAGAAAAAAAAATGCCAGATTTAGAAGGGAAGATCTTAGTGATTTAGATTTGTATGGTTTTTTTTCAATGCCAAGTTCATTGCTGCTGGTAGATTTGTTGTTTTGTCTAAATTTGTGATTTCATTAGAGTAGGGAATATCCCAGTTTTAAAATTCAGTCTAGCAAGTCATACAGAAAACTCATAATTAATATAATTTGTTTTTATTATCTTTTGTTTTTGTATCACCTTACCTTCTGCGTATCTCCCTCCCCCCTTATGCACCTATCACTTAACTGTGTGCCAGGAAGGGTGCTAAGGTCTGAGGATAAAAAACAAAAATACCAGTACCTGCCCTTAAGGAAATGTGTGTGTGTGTGTGTGTGTCTATGTATGTATGTGTGTATATATACATATTTATTTTGTTAAATATTTCCCAATTACATGTAAATATTTTAAACATTCATTTTTCAAAATTCTGAATTGTCTCCCTCGCTCCCAAACTTTCCAAAACCCCTTGAGAAGGCAAGCAATACAATATGTGACTATACATGTGAAGTCATATAAAGCATTTCCATATTAGACATATTGCAAAAGAAAACACACACACACACACACACACACACACACACAAAGAAAAATAAAGAAAATAAAAATGTCTACTTCAATCTGCATTCAGACTCATGAGTTCTCTCTCTGGAGGTGGATAGCAGTGTTTGTCACAGGTTCTTTGGAATTGTCTTGGATCATTATTTTGATCAGAGCAGCCAAGTCTTTCATGGTTGATCATCCTTAAAATATTGAGATTACTGTGTGTACAATGTTCTCCTAGTTCTGAAGGAGCCGACATTTTAAAAGAGAGGACAGCACATACATAAATAGGCACATACAAAATCATTTCATCGTAGGAATGGAGCTGGAAGGAACCTTAGAGGTCATCAGATCCAACACCTGTATTTTATAGATGAGGACACTGAGGCTGGGAGAGGTTAAGTGATAGTTTAAACAGCTATTAAGTACCTGAAATGGGCTTTGATCACATGTCTCCCTGGCTCTAAATCCAGTTCTCTGGACACTACACAAAGAAAAAAAAAAGGGAAAAACTCAAGTCATTTAAACTATCATATCAGCTGTCTGATAATATATGTAACCCAACCTATAGCTTAAAACTATGGTGTCAAACTCAAAGTGAAATGGGACCACTAAACCATACATATGGATCCCTCCAGGTCACATGTTGACTTAGAAAATCATATAATAACATTGTCTATATTTTATCATATTTTTATTTATTTTGCTAAATATTTCCATACTACATCTTAATATGATTTGGCATGAGTCATGGCAGAGGCTCATGGACTACCTATTTGATATGAGGCACTGAGAGGTTATAGGACTTGCCTGGCTCTTTTTGCCTCTTGAACCATGGTCAAAGTACAAAGCTTTCCCTCTTCCTATGAGGTTAGAGAATAATAATGCTGATAAATAAGAAATGAGGATATGGTGTTCCCAAACAGAACTTTCCTGACAATAACCTTGAGTTAAAGGGACGGCACTGTTATCCCCAGTTTACAGATGAGGAAACCAAGTCTTGGAGTGCCTAATAGTGGGCAGCTAGGAAGTGCAAGAAAAAGTGTCTGAAACACAGGTTTGGGTTTTGTTTGTTTTGTTTGTTTTTGCTTCCAAAGACTGGTTTGCAGAGCATGAGATTGCTGGGAGAGTTGAGAAAGCTGAAGGGGGTGGGGCGCAGTCAGGCAGACTGCTGGGAGCAACTGGTGAGAGATTAATATGGAGCCTTCAGCTTTTGCCTCTTGTGCAGCTTTCTCAGATTCTGCTTTCAGTAAAATCTATGGGGAAAAAGGATGGAACTCTGAAAGTGCGTCTGCCTAGCAGGGAAATGTGTATGGTAATGAACATCTCATCCAATTCTTTGTTCCATGTGCTGGTTAGATCAATATCCCCTCTGGACAGAGACCTTTTTATAGCCTCCATCTTCATTCCCTTGAGTAAATTAGGAAAAGTGATCTGCCCTAGGAAAGTATTTTAAAGAGGACTTCCACATAGGCTAGTTCAGGATTCTATAACAAGAAGCACAACCACTCCTATTTAGATGGTAATAGAAGGTTTACAGAGCACTTTCCTCCTCAAACCTTCTGACGTAAGTAGTATTAAGTATTAACATTCCCATTTTACAGATGAGGATCAGAGAATTTATGTCCCGAATCACATTAATTAAGCATTGATTAATCAATCAATAAGTATTTTTAAAAAAAACCACATGCTGTGTACAGATGCCATGGGCTACATGGTGAGGAGAAACAAAGTTTAGTTAAGAGATTCCCTGTTCTTTGGAAAATTACAACCTAGTAGAGGGAGATAAGGCCTAAATACTGGAAGGATGTGAGCCCAGATCTTCCTGAATAGTGTTATAGTCACTATATAAAGAAAATCTATCTATCTGTCTGTCTGTCTACAATAGAATATGTATAGAATGATAAAAATGGTATGTAATACAGTATATACATATATATGGTATAAATATTTGTATGTGTATATATATACATATACCATATATGTATATGTTTTGCTCTACCTCTCTAATGCAATCATCATAGAATACGTATGCTATGGTATAGTATGTATATGTGTATACATACCATTCAATATAGAGGCGGTATATATGTATGTGTGCATATGTATACTCATCATATACATGCACGCCATATATGTATTACAGTATATATATGCCACACATATGTATTATTGTGACTATATGCATCGTACATATATGTATGTATATGTGTGTATAAACATGTGTACACACACCCACATACCATACCTACTCTACCCTACCCTACCCTTACCCAACCATACCATACATATTCTATGATAACTGCCTTAGAGAGGTAGAAAGCAAAATGTTATGTGATGTTGTTGGTTTTTTTAGGTGGGGGGGGCAAAGATTAAGGGTCAGGATATGTAACAACAACAAGAAGTATTTATGAAGAGCTTACTTGGTTCCAGGCCTTGTGCTGGGTACAGCATGAACTCCAGATCCCGAGCTCTTTTAGCCACAACACATGGCCTCTCCTGTGTCCTTCTAGTCTTAGGGAGTGAGGGCTGCTAAGGTCTCGGTGCCAGTATCTTTCTTCTTTCTTCTCTTCGGATGGCATTTGCATTCTTTGTAAGATTGAGAACCAACAGGAAATCAGTGTCCTGTGAAATGTGTGATGTAACAAGAAACCTTTGACCATCTCTAGGCTGGCTCGAAATGGCACAATGCTTTTTGAGAAGGGAGAATGATCTTCACAGAGGGTTCACATCTGGTCTCTGTTGCTGCCTACCTGTGTGAGTGACTTTGGGCAAGTCATTTAGTCTCTGAACCTGAGTTTTCTCCTTGGTAAAATGAGGGGCTTAGACTGAATGGTCTCTGAAGTCCCTTCGAGCTCCAGATCTATGTTTCCAAACCATCTTCTTCCCTCCTCCCCAGCTTCTAATGACACTCCTCAAAAAAAAAAATTAACTTGTATTTTTCTTATGGTTTTATATGTGGTGTCATCTCTTCATATAGAATGTAATCTCCTTAAGGACAGGGGCTGTGTGTTTATGTCTTTGGGTCTCTTTATATGCTGTATACTACTCTTCGTTAAATGCTTGATTGATTATTGACACTGGCATCCTCACTATACCTCTCCTAAGACACTCGGTCATCTGGACATTCTTTCTGGCTGTTGTTGGTGCATGGAATGCTGTTTCCTCTTCATCTTGGCCCCCTGGCTTCCTTCAAGTTCCAGCTAAAATCCTGTGCTCAACAAGAACCTTTTCCAACTCCTCTCCTTCCTCCTCTCCGAGATTATCTCCTGTTTAAACTGTCCACATCTTGTTTATACGTATTTTTTTGCCTCTTGTCTCTCCCATTCAGTGGTGAGCTCCTTGATAACAGGGGCTACTTCCTGTTATGGTTTTTGGCCTTTCTTTGTATACCCAGTCCTTAGCCTGGTACATAGTAAGTGTTTAATAAATGCATGTTGACTTCTGGTAATAGAATGGAAAAAGTACTGAATTTGGAATCAGAGGGACTACTTTAGTGATCTTGATCAGATCACTTAACTCTGTTGGTTGGACTGGTTCATCCCTAAGACTCCTATGGTCTCTAAAGGTAAGAATTCCTAGAGGCAGAGATAAGGCATGATGAAAAATGGAATTCGTGGAGGAGGGAGATGCAAAATCCTGAGCTGAATGGTGCAACTAATAATCTAGTTTGGATGGAGGATCGTGAGCACAAAGGGGAGGGATATGGAAAAAGGAGGTAAAAAGTGTGGGTGCTTGTGCAGCCGGGTTCAGGGTCATAAGGAAAAGAGCAAAAGTTTGGCATTGGGGTGAAGAAGCAAGAGTGTTTATCAGCTCTTTATTCTCTATACAGATCATTCTAGACCCTTATGTTCAACAAACATTTTTATTACTATGTGCCAGGCACTGTGATGAGAGCTAGAACTACAAAGAAAGACAAAAACAGTGTCTGCCCTCAAGGAGCTTGCATTCTAATGGAGGAGACAACATGTAAATAAACAGGCTTAGATGAGATACATACAAAGTAGATGGAAGGTAACCTTAAAGATGAATGCTTTAGCAGTTGTGGTAACTGGGAAGGGAAAGCCAAGAATTTGTCAAGGTGGAGGGGAGAAGGAAGAGCATTTCAGTATTGATGGTACAGCCAAGGGCAATGGAGTGTTGTGTGTCTAAAGAACTGAAAGAAGTCCAGTATAGAATGGTAGAAATCCCCCCCCTTTTTTTAAGGGGAAGATTTTTCAGTGGAAGACTGGAAAGGTGGGAAGAGTCCAGATTGTAAAGAGCTTAAACTGCCAAATGAAGGACTTTGTATTCAATCCTAGACAGAGTAAGGAACCATTGGAATGGATTCTTCTCTGTTTGATTCTTGCCATATCCATGTAGATGCTCTCCTTGTGGATGCTTCCTGGTAGATGAGTTGACTTTCTTTGGCCCACTCTAGATTTCAGTATCCTCAGGGAATCGATTGCTCCTGCCTCGGTGCTAGGCTTGTTTTTATGCCTGGGTAAATGCAGATGTCACGTTCATCTTCCCTCTGCTTCTCTAAGACCTCAGAGGGAATTAGACTTTGGATGGCTCGGCCTTGCTCATTATTTCAATAAAGCTGTCTTCATTTACCCTACTGGGTTTGCAGGAGAGGTGAAAAGGGGGCTGGTGGCTTTTTCCATGGGGATGGAGCATCTCAGTGGCTGGTCTGTAAAATTGGTCCATTCTGTTTTGTTCACTGGTTTGCATGTTCACCCACTGTGAGCTCACCTCTGCTGGACAGATGCTGTCCCTGCCTAGCCTGTTCCATGACTGCTGGCAGAAGTGATTTGAACTTTGCACTGCAGGACAGCTGCTCGGCATTTCTCTGATTGCCACCATGGACAAACGTATTATTGTCTTCCTAGACATTTAATGGCTCCAAACATCTTAATAAGTTTAAGAAATGTAGCCTTGAGCCTCATGTTTTTCTGATGACCTTATTTTCCTAACTGAAGTGAGGCAGTAGAGAAGCATGTGTCTGAAAAAGGACTCTTTCCTCCTCTCTTCCCTCCCTTCCATTTTCTTCTCTCTGTCTCTCTCTCTGTCTCTGTCTCTCTGTCTCTGTCTCTCTCTCTCTCTCTCTCTCTCTCTCTCTCTCTCTCTCTCTCTCTCTTCCTTCCTCTCCCTCCCTCCTTCACTCCTTCCTCTGTAGCTCTCTTCTTTCTTCTATCCCTCTCTCTGTCTCCCTCCTTCATTACTCCTCTCCCTCTGTCTTTCTCCTTCCTTCTCTTTCTTTCACCATCTCTTTATAGGCAAAAACCTATACATTCTCTTATGCAAAGTATCTGCTTTTCCTTTCTCCCAGGTGGAGTAAGATTACCTTCAGGAAAGGGACTACCCCTTCAGTACCAGCCAGAGCACAAGTGAACCACCCCCTTCCTGCCTTGTCACTCATCTGTCAAGCTGCTTGCTGCTGAGAGGGGAAAGCTTGCCCTCCTGGGAACTGAATCTCTATTGAATGTGGCTGGCAGGCAGTATTCCAGTTTCCATGGTTACTAAGTAGGATAGGTTGGTATTAGGGCTGACCATGAAAAGCTGATGTGGAAGACAATAGCTGTACCATGAACCCTTCTTTGGTTTTCTTTTAACCCTTTCCTTCAGGTACTTTGGAAGCAATTATTAGCTCAGATGCATCAGGAATTGCTTTTGTGGGTCCCCCACCACCACCACCAATGTGTCCTCATTGTTTCTCCTCAGCTATATTCTGTTGGGCTATTAGCCTAGATCAGGTGAGATAGCCAGAGGGGGTCACTAGAGAGTAGCAAAAAGGCACCTTTCTTCCTTCTATTGTTGCTTATCTCTGACTCTTTCACTGATTTCTATCCCAGGATTCTGTAATGGAGAGAAATCACACTCCAATTACACGGTTGGTGTTTGGTATTTAGAAACCCCTTTATTCAGGACCAGAAGAATGCCTTGACTGATGTGACCTAGTTGTGGACAGGTAGTAAGTAATTCCTTTAGCTGAGGGCTGTGTCAGGGTTTAAACAAAAAGCTTTAAAAATTCATATTTCAACCCATATCATGAGCACACCTCAAGCAAGTTCAGGGGCTTTATTCTAGAAATGAAAACTAGGAATCCCTATTTCTGTGTTTGTGGGCTCTTTTTTGAACCCTGTATGACCCTGGTCCAGGCATCCAGCTTTGTCCCTCAGTTTCTCCAGTGATGATGGGTATGAGTGTGGAGAATTGATTAGGATGGGCAAAATGCTTTTAGGAAAAGGGACAGACTCAATTGAGGGTATCCTATACCTTCATGAAATTATTATCTTTAGTGGCAATGATAATAAATTATTCTAGTCTCTGAGCCATTTCTGGAAAAAATTGATTAAAAGGGCTGAGTGCTGCTTCAGGAATTGCTTTTTGCCCAAGACTCAGATGGAATGTACTGAGAAAATGGTTACCTAACAGGATCAGCTTTTTCCTTTAATCCCAACGGAACACATTCCACTTGAGACATTTCCTAGAGAAAATGGGAAGAAAGCTTCATTTGAGTCTCAGCAGTGACCTTTTTATCTTTCATGTGCCTCTAAGTGGAAGCTCATGCTAGAGGAGCAGAGACTAATTCTTTGTCATTTTCTTGGGTAGGTTATTTTTGTTTTTATGTTCAGGCATTTTAGGATTCATTTACCTCCTCAGAGAGGGCTACCAGCAAAATATTGCAGAAGGGGAGTGGTTTTTTGTAGCAGAAGCTTTTGGCTAACTATTTCACTGGCTTCCTAAGCAAGGTTGATAATGAGCTTCCCAGTCAAGGATGTCTGGGTGTCCAATATGGTTCCTTTACCCCCAACTCTCTTCAGTCTCCCCATATCATCTTTGGGGCATTAGCAAGTATAGAGAAAGGATAAAGGCCATAGGAACCAACAAATATGCTCTATTTCTGCTTGTGTGACTGATCTCTAGGCATTATAGGAGTGTGAGTGGTTTCTGGTTTGTGCATGAAGGTTTTTCCACTTAATAGAAGAAAGGATGGTTAGGGCAAACACATTTGGAATCCTACCCATCCTTCAAGGCTTAGCTTAGGTCCTCCCCTTGCCTGTGAAGGCTCCCCTGACCACACCATTCCACAGTTTATTGATTTTGCCTTTTATATGTTATCTATCACATATACTGCTTCATATTATGTCTTCTTTCTGAGCATCTTTGTTCCATCTCTCCAACTAGATATAAATTCTGAGATATAAACTCTTAGCTTTACAGTATAAAGATCATTCGAGTTAAGGGGTTTGAATTTAAATCCTGGCTCTGCCATTGTATGACCTGTGTGACCTTGGGCTTCATCTTACTGGTACCAGGTAGGAGTGGGGTTGGACTAAAAGACCTCTAAGGTCCTTTTTAGCCCTAGTTTTATATCCTAGGACCATGTTTTGTAATTCTTGATATCCTTCATGATGCTATGTCCATCCATAGTCAAGGATCAAAAACACTTTTTATTGGTTAGTTGATTTCTGAGGTTACTTATTGGACAGGCTTGCATGCATTAGTGGGAAGCTCTAGTCAGAGTATCTGGGCTCAGATGTTCACTAGCTGTGTTACTCTGGGAAACTCACTTAATAGCTCTGAGCTTCAGCTTTCCATCATAGTCCAATCAATACCACTCTTGCTTCTGGAAATGGTGTGCAAATTTATGGATCAACTCACCATTCTTGTGACTCCCCAGAGGAGACTCTGCGGACCATTTCTCTCCTGTATGTATTGTTTCTTCTTATTAGAACGTAAGCTCCCTGAGGGCAGAGGGACTATTTCTCTTTTGTGTTATTAATCCCATTGCTTAGCATAGTGCTTGGCATGGAGTAAACACTCTGTGATTTTGTTTTCATTCCTTCATAAAGTGGGAAAATAATTTTTCCTGACATTGCAGAGCTCTAGAAATGTGAGCTGCCACTAAGATTGGACTTCTGAGGGACCTCTGGCTAAATGACTTTCAGGGGTAGCTGTTAACTTGAGTAAATTCAGACTCTGGCATAGAAAGCAGTGGGTGAAGGGGTGTGTCAAAAAACCTGGCCAGGTGTATGGGAACTCGTATTGAGTGTGGTACGATGGAAAGAGCATTGGGTCTGGAGTGAGAGGGCCTGGGTGCAAATCCCACTTCTGATACTTGCTACCTGTCTCACCTTGGGCAAGACATGTACCTCCGTGGCCCTCGGTTTCCCTTTCTGTAAAATGAGGAGGTTGGGCTCATGGCTTCTGAGGTACTTTCCAGCTCTGAATATATGATTCTATGACCTAAGGAGAAGACTAGTAGTAATAATTATCACTTGTATAGTATTTTAAGGTTTTTAAAGCATTTTATAAATTATCTTATTTTTATCTTCTACAATGCTGGGAGGTAAATGCTATTGTTATCCCCATTTTGAAGATTGGAAAACTGAATGTAGACAGAGGTTAAGTTACTTACCCACGGTCTCATGGCTAATAAGTGCTTGAGGACAGATTTGAACTCAGGACTTTCTAACTAGAGATCTCACACTCTACCTAGCATCCTATATGCAGAACCTGAGCCTGTGTGAATGTCATGACTTTATAACAACCGTTGTAGGAATGCTTCATGTTTCTGCCCTTATTGAGGAATCATGGGAGTGAGGGTTGGATAGAACTGCAATCTTCTAGACCATCCCTCTCAGTCTTCTTCCTTATTTGGGGCAGCTAGGTGATGCAGCGGATAGAACGCTAGGCCTGGCATCAGGAAGACCTGATGCCATCTTGATTTTTGTCTTGCCACTGGATTTCAATGACTCTAGAAGACAGTGAGGCTGACAGTTTTGCACAGCTGTGCCTCACTTAAATCTAGTACATGTACTAGTCAAGACATCAATCATGATATATCATTGGTCCTCTTCAAAAACGAAGGATGAAGAGCAACAATTCAAATCTCAGATACTTACAACCTATATGACCTTGGGCAAATCACTTAATGTATTTGCCTGAGTTTCCTAATTTGTAAAGTAGGGATAATAATAGTACCTTCCTCCCAAGAATTGTTGTAAGGATCAAATGAGGCAATGTTTGGAGAGAGCCTATAGTAGATGCTATATAAATGCTGCAATGTATTAGTATTACCATGATCACTACCAATACCACCACGGCTACAGATGATTGACATGTTATAAGTACTTAACTGAAGCTTTTGAAGCTGTAGAACATCGGTGATTTCACTGGAGCCCATTTACCCCTTGTCATCCTGTGGGATTCTTAGCCATGTGCTTTCATGGAGGACCTACCCATTGTGCCAAAAGCCTTCCTTCAGTTCTTTCTGTAACTGGCGGTGCCAGAGCAGCACTCAGGCTGGTCAGCCATTTATTATCCTTTGCTCTACACCACCTGCCATTGTGATTATTTCTTTCCTTAATAATTTCCCTCCTTGTACAAAACCTTGTTCTTGTTTAGTCATTTCAATCATGTCCAACTCTTTGTAACCCCATATGGGGTTTTCCTGACAAAGATACTGGAGTGGTTCACCATTTCCTTCTCCAGCTCATTCTACAGATAAGGAAACTGAGGCAAACAGGGTTAAGTGACTTGCCCAGAGTCACACACCTGGTAAGTGTCTGCGGCCAGATTTGAACTCAGGGAGATGAATCTTCTGACTCCAGGCTTGACTCTATGCACTATAGCACCACCTAGCTGCACCTTCTTGTAAATAAGTGTCATCCTACCTATATGCTGTTTCCTCCATGTGTGTCTCCATTGCTCTCAGGGTCACCCATAGCTTTGATTCCTCAGAGACTGCAGTGTTCCCATGATTAGCAACCAGATAGCATGACCAGGAGAATATTTGTATTAAAAATATGTGGGGTTGCTTGGTGCCCATGTCCAGTTAGGGATCATCAAAAGTGCTGTTCCAATTCCCAAATGCACTATGGCCTTCTCCGTTCCTTCTGTTCCACCCAGGGCCCAGCTCATTGTCCAGGAGTAGTGCCTTCCCCAGATGACTGTGCTGATGAACTAACTCTGGTATTTGACAAACAAATTTTAACTTTTGAAAATGCTCTAAATCACTATTGATTAAAGAAATGCAAATCAAAATAACTGAGGTACCACATCACACCTATCAGATTGGTCAACATGACAAAGCAGGAAAATGATAAATATTGGAGAATATGTGGGAAAATTGGAACACTAATGCATCTTTGGTGGAGTTGTGAAATGATCCAGCCGTTTTGGAGAGCAATTTTACTATGGCCAAAGGGCTATAAAAATGTGACCCAGCAATAGCACTTCTAGGGCTATATCCCAGAGAGATCATACAAATGGGAAAAGGACCCACATGTACAAAAATATTTATAGTAGCTCTTTTTGTGGTAGCAAAGAATTGGACATTGAGAGGATGCCCATCAATTGGGGAATAGCTGAATAAGTTGTGGTATATGAATGTAATGGAATACTATTGTGCTATAGGAAATGATGAGCAGGCTGACTTCAGAAAAACCTGGAAAGACTTGTATAGTTTGATGCTGAGTGAAGTGAGCAGAACCAGGAGAACACTGCACACAATAACAGCCACGTTGAGTGATGACTAATATTGATAAACTTAACTCTTCTCAGCAATACAAGTATCTAAGACATCTCCAAAGGCCTCGTGATGGAAAATGCTATCCACAAAGAAGAAAGAACAATGGAGTTTGATGCAGATTGAAGCATATTATTTGCTATTTTTTTTCTGTTGTGTTTTGTTTCCTCTTTGTGGTGGTTCCTCCTATTGGTTCTAATTCTTACTTATAACATCATTAATATAAAAATATGTTTAATAGGAATGTATATGTATAGCCCATATCAGAGTACACACTGTCTTGTGGAGGGAGGTAGGGATGGAGGGGGAGAAAAGTTTAAAACCCAAAAGCTTATGGAAGTGATTGTTGATAATTCAAAATAAATTAATTTTTAAAAAAATAATAAACTCACTAGCCTAAAGGGAAAAGAAAAAAAAAGAATTTAACTTTTGATTGAAATTTTTCTTAACTGTACCACAAACCCTGCTCCATAGCACTCTGAGCTCTCCTTTGCACCTTCTATTCCTCCCTTACCTGGGGGACATCTGTTAGAGTTTAGTAAACCCCCCTTGGGAACAGCTAGGAGGCTCAATGGATAGACCTCCGGCTGGGAGTCAGGAAGACCTGAATTCCAATCTGGCCTCAGACACGTACTAGCTGCTGTGTGACCCTGAGCAAGTCATTTAACCCTGTTTGCCTCACTTTCCTCATCTGTAAAATGAGCTGGAGAATGAAATGGCAAACCACTCCGGAATCTTTCCCAAGGAACCCAGATATGGGGTCAGGAAGCTACAGATACACTGAGCAACAACCCCATACTAGAGCCAAACTGCTCTGAGTTCTTAATTCTGCTTTGTGTAATTTTGGTGCCTGTTGCTTCCCTGTGGCTCCTGGACGCCATCAGCAGTCCTAGTGCTTCAGTGAGTGAGGCTGGGGTCTCTTACGCCCACAGTGAAGGGGTTGGATTAGCCCATCTCTGAGGATGGTAACTTCTCCCCCCCCCCCCAGTTTCCTCATCTTTAAAATGAGGGTTGGATTAGGTGACTAGAAATCTCTAGAGTTCTACTATCTTTCCAGTCATGAGCTCTTTTTATTCACCACTTTTAGTCATTGGCTTCCTGATTCACAGGTTGTATTCTAGATGCTGGAGGTCCAGCCATCATATAAATGAGTTCCTATTGAATTTCCTATTTCAATGTATGTGTTAGGATCAGCTTTCCCTAGGGTAGAAGCAATGGGGACTTTTTTCCCCAGGGCGTCACCGTTTAAAGAGCATTGGTAGCACATGTATTCCAGCAGGTAGAAACAGCTGAGCTCAGTACCTAGTAAGCAAGAAAAGCAAAAGCAGGACGACTCCAGATGGTTTGCTTTCTTCCCCACAGCAGCTTCACGATGTTCCATGGTCTCTACCTCAAATTTATGGGACCTTGTGTCCTGAGGATTGAGAGCTCTCCTCATAGGCATCCCTACTGTCCTCCCCAATGGTTTTCTGACTTGGGGTTTCATTTTAGAGGGCTTGCCCCATTGCGTTTAGAAGATAGTGTGATAGGGTAGAAAGGGTATTGGATTTGGAGTTGAAGGACCTGGATTCAGGTCCCCAAATACTTACTGTCTGTGTAACTATGAGCAAGTTTCTTAACTGTAGACATGTTTTCTCATCTGAAAAAAGAGGGGGTTAGACTTTAGCCTGGTTAGACTCTGACTTCCCTTCTAGCTCTAAATCTGTGATGCTATTTTGCAGTGATTGCCCCAGGAGCCAGAACTAATAGTTATAGCTACAGGAGCATTTAAAATTAATCAGCAGGTATTTAAGTGCCTACTATGTGCCAAGCATTGTGTTGTGCACTAGGGTTGCAAGTATAAAGAATGAAACAATCTCCAATAACAAGTTTAGATTCTAATGCTGGAAGAGACTTCCAGATCACATGAACAAGATGGAGAACTATACATTTTCAGCCTCTCAAATCTCTCCTAGATAGGAATTATGTACATGAGATAAAAGCAATTTCAGCTGTCTCCACCAGGCTAAGACACCAGGAATGCTGAAGAGGTAAAAGACATGATGAATTAAAAACAGAAAGAGCTAATCCACAGTACCCCCTGCCCCATTGACCCACAATAATCTGGCAGGACTATACATACCTGTTCTTGAGCTTGTAACTGAACTCTATTCCACCCTTCTTCCAGTATAGCAGAAAACTAAAAGGCAGAACCTTGCTGGGGCTTGGACAGCAGCCAGACAGTACCCTGTCCTGCAACAGTCATCAGCTAGAAAATTAGGAATAGAGGGAGCTAAGGTAGCTTGTGTGGGGGACATGTCACTAAGCTTGAGGGAAAGGGTCCAGTATCTAGCTGGGGCCACAGTTGTCTCCCCTGAGAAGTCACTTGGGGCATAAAGTGAAGCCAGTGAAATGTGAATTGTCCAGCATGGATAGCTTTGATTTCCTGCCCCCAGAGAAACCGACATAAAAAGGGAGTAGATAGAAAGTGAACAATAGAGAAATATAAGGAGAATCATAGAGAAATAAGATTAAACCTCACAACACTCAGCACAGGTGAATTAGTGTTTTTGTGGGACCAGATTACAAAGATCTCAGGAAGAAGAAAACTCAGTTAAAGATCTTATGCATAGACAGATAGATTAGTAGAGAAAATATTAACAATAGAAGGGAACATGGCCTCCAGGTCAGCTAAAGGTATCCAGACATCTATGAATAAATATTGTAAGATAAAGGGAGATTAATCAGCACCTGATAAGGTAGACAACCCTATGGATTCCAAGAGAGCACGGAACCACAACAGAATGTTCCTGAATGGTTGAAAAGAAAAAAGAATTATGAAAGCAGAACTTATGGCATGTACAGCAGAAATAATTGGCAGAATGAGAAAAATTTGAATCCAGTGTGGCAAATCTCGCCAAAGAAACAAAACAGAGAATAATTGATTGGGCATGCAAATACATGGAAGTGAAAGACAGTCTGGAAGAGAAGAAAAGAGCAATAATGTTGAAAGAAAACATGATCTCCATATCAGCAAAACATAATGATCTTAAAGACAGGATGTGTAGATGCAACTTAAGAATTTTTATAAGTTTCCCAGAAAAACACTACAACGCAAAGTACCTGAACACCCTAATGCAAGAAATAACACAAGAAAACTTCCCGGAACTTCTGAACACACACACACACACACACACACACACACACACACACACACACACACACACACACACAATGTTAATGGAATCCACAGGCTGCCTCCAGGATAAACCCTATGCTACAAACTCCCAGATACATAGATGTTAAATTGAACAATTCCCATGACAAACAACCATTTTTTCTGCCAGTGAACAGGAGAAAGTCCTTCAAATATAAAGGAAAGGAAATTCAACTATCACGAGACTATTCTGAACCCACAAGAAACCACAAGAGGAAATGTAATAATGTCCTCTGAAGACTAAAGGGCCTCAGGAAATAACCCAAGGTGACCTACTCTGCAAATCTGAAACTGATCATTTATGGGAAGAAAGGTATGGCTGTTCAATAACAAAAAAGACATTCCAGAGCATTCCTAGAAAGAAAACCACATCTGAACAAATCACTTGCTTTTCAAATGGTCCAGACAACAGAAATACAAGAAGGGTAAATAAACACAGCAACCAAGGAAGGGACAACAAAATTACAACAGAAAGACCATTTAGAGATTTTTTTGTTTTACCTAAAAGTACATAAGGAGACAAGTAAAAGCAGAAGTCAGCTAGAAGTAATTGTGGAGAAATAAGACTAAACCTCACAACACTCTGCCTAGAGATAATGAGTGTTTTTGTAAGACCGGATTACAAAATGAGAGGACGTATAAAAAGGGGAAGAAGAGGAAGATGATAGAGGGCAATATGTGAGGTACCCTAATCACATCAAAGGTTAACAGCGAGGGGAAAAATAACTCCTGTAGTCTCAGAAAGAAGAGATCGCAAGAGGAGAATGATCAAGGAGGGGCTGAGGGTTGAAACAGAGGGAAAGAAAGGGGAGAATCTTTGTTTCAGTGGTGGGAAAGGGGACCACTGATGGATGTTTCCATGGGAGAAAAGAGATGTCCTATAAAGGGAGATGGGGACTTTACAATGGGTATAATCAACAGGTTTTTGTTACTTAGAGAATCCCCTTCATTCTGCTTCAGGTAATGGGGAATCAGAACTCCTGGGGCAACTGACACCCAGAAGGTCAAGAGGACATGGGCCCAGAGAGGAGATTTCATGGCAGAGGGGACTAAAAATGAATACCCATAGGTAGCAAAAGGTGACTAATGAACTGAACAACTGGGGACACTTAGGAAAATTCCTACCATAGGGCAATATCTTCTCTATCACCTACAGGAATAAAGAGTGAGGCACAACAGAAAAAGGGGATTATGGAACAAGATCTACAAAATAACATGGAAACTGTTTAGAAAAGGGGCTCTAGAATAGGTACCTCAGAAGCTTTAACTCCATGAGGAATAGAGATGAAGGTTAATGTTGTTTAGTCATTTTCAGTTGAGTCTGACTCTTGTGACCTCATTTGGAGTTTTCTTGGCAAAGATACAAGAGATTTGTCACTTCCTTCTCCAGCTCATTTTACAGATAAGAAAACTGAGACAAACAGGGTTAAGTGACTCACCTAGTACATATCAGGCCAAACTTGAACTTGGGTCTTCCTGAATCCAGGCCTGTCACTCTATCCACTGCACCACCTAACTGCCCTGAATATGACAATAGTTAGTTATCTATAGAGCCTTTAAGGATTACAAAGCACTTTACAAATATTATTTCATTTTATCCTCACAACAACTCTGGAAGGTAGATGCTCTTGTTACTCCCATTTTTCAGATGAGGAAACTGAGGCAAACAGAAGTGAAATGACTTGCCCAAGGTCACACAGCTAGTGAGTATTTGAGGTTGGATTTGAACTCAAAATTTTCTTGACTCCAAGTTCAGTGCTCTATCATCCACTGTGCCACCTCTAGGATGGATGGAAAGGGAAGATACATGATGAGGAGAATGAGGGAATCCTTCTAATGGGAGAGATAAAAAAATACATGTGAAAATATACACAGCATAAATATAAAGTTAATAAACATATACTTACATACATAGACAAATTAGTTAACTGCAAGGTAATTTAAGGGAAATGGCCCTAGCCATTGGGGAAATCCACAAAGGCTTCTTGCAGATGACATCTCAGCTGCATCTTAAGGGCTTCAGAAGTCAGTAGGAAATGTATTTCAGGCATGGAGAATGGATAGTGCAAAGGCTGGAGATGGACTGTTGTATGTGAGGAACAGCGAGAAATCCAGTTGGGATGAACTACAGAATGCAGGAAGGGAAGTCATGTACAGTGAGACAATAAAAGAGAAGAAAGCAAATATGAGACCAGAATGGTTCATGGCCATTATATTACTACACCATTGCTGTTCTCAGGAAGACTTCCTGTTCTCCGCCTTCCCGTCAACCCTTCCCTCTGCCTCCATATTCCTTAAGCTAAGCGGCTGCTTCACTCCGTGTAGTAAATTTATCTCATCACCCCTTCCTTTTAGCTCAGGAGTTACTCACTGGGCAGTTAAGCAAACAATGGCCTATTTTCACAGGCAGAGGACTCAGTCTGCCACAAGTAGAGGCCTTCTGAAGAGCTGATGCTAATCCTCTTGGATGCTTTTCATACCTCCATCGTGTCTCATCTGGTCCTGCTCCTTTCTGAACTGAATACAGCTCGGTTTCTGCTACATGGCAAGTTTCTGCCTGTCCCTGGTTATAGTGAGCAGCAGGATTTATGCCCTTTTTGGGGCACAGTAACCACAGAAAGTTAATATTTGGAATTGAAAAGAAGGAAATAGCTTTAGGCAGAAAGCTGGATTCAATTAAAAAAAACAACAGAAACTTTTAGGGCCATTGCAACAGGAACCAAAAAGGAAGCAGGTTATCTCGGGCTGAAGCTCCTCATGGGGCCTTGCTGTGGGACCCTTCTTAGCTTGAAGGACTTGCCTGAGGTCTCTCCTGCTTTCCATTGATGGGGGCTCATTTTCATTTTGGTTGGGATAGTGTTGTTGCTGCTGCTGCTGTCCCTGAGCCGTTTTTCGGTCATGTCTGACTCTTCATGACCCCATTTGGGATTTTCTTGGCAAAGATATTTGCCATTTCTTTCTCCAGCTTATTTGACAGATGAGGAAACTGAAGGGTTAAGTGACTTGCCCAGGGTCACACAACGTCTAAGTGTTCGAGGGCAGATTTGAACTCAGGAAGATGAGTCTTCCTGACTTCAGACCCCATCCACTATGCCACCTAACACAAAAAAAAAGAACACCCAAGGAAAGGGCACCTTGTGGTTTTGACAATCCATTTGCCCATCCTGAATAGTGTCAGAAGCCTGTAATACCACCTGGTCCCGGTTGCCTCCTGACAGCTTGTGGGGCCATGTGGGATGGATACATGGCTCAGGGTGTTTGCTGACAGACCTGCTAATTAAACACCAAAAGGCAGTGTTGCTTTGCCAATAGCTAATGGCTGTGCCAACGTTATCAGCTGGGTTTTGTGTTTTCCCTACAACTGGCTGCCAGGAGCATCCTAATTAAAAGTAAACAGCCTTGTCAGTGTAGTCATCTGTGTGTTTTCCTTTTCCTCCTTTCCCCCCTACCTAGGTTACCTAGGGTGTTTGTTACCCTGAGGAAAGGGGCCAGACCTAGTGACCTGGTAGCCCTTAAACCAGCCCCTTCTTCCAAATTAGTCCCAGTTGGATAGTGAGGCTGAACGATTGGTGTGATTTACCTTGTTCTCTAGAACCTCGCTGATTCAAAGAGGGCTCAGCTCGAGTGACAGGCGGAAAGGAGCAGAGTACTTCATGAAGGTCCAGGACTGTGAAGGGAAGGCTGCCTGTGGCTTGTGGTTGAAGGGTTTTGTCCTCAGGGTCTCTGAATTGAAGGGACAGCCAAAGAGCAGAGCCTCTCCTTGGAGGGGTTAGAATTTCATTGGAGACTAGCGGGTCACATGAGGGCTTTTGGCACAATCTCCATGGCAGGCTGGACACAAGCATGTCAGGATTGAGAGAGTTGATCGTTACAGGCTTTGGCTGGGGTGGAGGGGGGGTGGGGAACAGTCCCACCCTGATCTGAAGAAGGAGAGAGCTCCCATAGCCCAAGGAGGCAGCGGCAGCAGCCGAAGCAGGAACAGCCGGGGCAGCCAGGGGGCTATGCTGGCCGGGAGGGAGCTCCCAGAAAACTTCTGAAGCCTCTTGTCTTTGAACCCTAAAGAAAGTGTGTGGTCTCTGGGCCCGAAAATTGGAAGATGCCTAAGGAATGCAATGCTTTTCATACACTCTCGGCAGCCTTGTGCTGCTTTTATCACCGGAAATCTGTCATTGGAGTGAAGGTAAGGAGGGTCTGAGATGAGGCACCCTCAGTGATCCCATCACTAATGGGAGTCCTTTAAAGGACACATCAAAAGTTTACAGCTGTCAGTTTGGGTGCATAAGCCCAGGTGTCTTTTTTGGAGTGATGGATCTTGATATACACCTAATATAAAACTCTGCTGGAAGTACTATCCAGTGGTACTCATCTGGAAATGGCTCTGTCACTGTTTTAGCAAGATCTCTCTCTCTCTCTCTCTCTCTCTCTCTCTCTCTCTCTCTCTCTCTCTCTCTCTCTCTCTCTCTCTCTCTCTCTCTCTCTTTTAGGATGCTGCCTGACTGCTTGGGTTAAATAACTTTATTCCACAGTGCCTGTGGCAAGATGAAGCTATTTTTTTTTATACTGAACATTAGATAGCTGGGTCAGTTTTCTTGCCTGTGTTCCAGTTATTGTGTGTGTGTGTGTGTGTGTGTGTGTGTGTGTGTGTGTGTGTGTGTGTTGCATATGTCACAGTGAATGCTAATTCATTTAAATTAAGAACTAAGAGTAGCTTAGTGGCTGAAAACTCTTTCTCGTCCTTGACACAGTTAAAGTAGCCTTTTCTCCTACCCCATAAGACATTCAGTGCTAAAAGACCATGTCAGTACACTCTCTTTTTTTTTAACCTTGCTGAGAATATTAAGGCTTCATCTGAGTAATTCCATTGATAGACAGAACTATGCTAATGAATGCTATTTGCATTGTAATTGCCTGGCTTTGAAATACATACAGAATGAACGTGAACCCAGCTTCCCTTTATTTTGGGGCTTGCCTCTCTTGGTAATGACTTTTCAGACAAGATTTTAACTCATAGAAAGTTGGATTTGGAAAGTTCTCCAGAGAGTTATCTCTATCTTTACCGCAAGATCTCTCTGTGTCTCTCTGTCTCTGTCTCTCTCATTCTCCCTTGCTCCCTTGTCTCTCTTGCTCTGTGTGTGTGTGTGTGTGTGTGTGTGTGTGTGTGTGTGTGTGTATCTACCTCCATCTCTATCTCTGTCTCTGTCTCTGTCCTCATTTGCATCAAAAAAGCCATTTCAGGGTTACTGAATTCTGTTTCCTCTTTACAATGCTCTTACAAAGCAATTATGTTTTCAAGAAAAGAGGGAGGAAAACCTTCTACAGCGAATATAGGCTAGCTAAAGAGAGGGCCTGAGTGCACGCTGTGACTTGACAACCTGACTCTACTTTTCAACTCACGCTCAAAGCTAATTTTTCTTTATCAAGAAATTTTGAGATAAGACAAGTCTATATACCATCAGGGAGAAGCAAGCCCTTATTCGCTTAAGAGTCCCCTTGCTATTCCTGCAGCCAGTGGAGTGGCCATGTGGTTTCTGGCCTCATTGCGGATCCCTCTGGCTTGAGTGAGATGAAGTCAGACCATTAACATTCTTTTAAAGCTGTCAAAAATACCCGAGCTGGTCCTCTGGGACATGTACACTTCTGGAGTTGGCCGTAGTATTTCACTGTTAATAGAAGGTTTTTGCACAGATCCACTTCTGGTAAATATAAAGTCAGCAATTCAGCATTTGGCCCATAAGGCAACAAGAGGGGATGGGGTTGAGCTTTTGACTCAGTAGGCCTGCTCCCCTGCATTTATGGGATTCGTACATGAGTACAAAAACGTTTCATGGACTATTTGCAATGAACCCTACTTTCCTGTGTGGTACAGTGGGGGGAAAAGCATTGGACTTGGAGGTATAGGACCTGAGTTAGATTTCCACCATATATTACCTATATGCCTGGGCAATCAATCACTTAACCTGCCTGGATCTCAGTTTCCTCATATTAAAAATTGAGGAGTTGAACAAGATGAACCCCAAACTGTCTTCTGGCTCTACATCTATGATTCTATTTAGCTCGCCAATTTAGGCAGTCCTCAGTGAGGCTCCAGCCCCCTCCCACTGCATTTAGGTGCCAGGGTAAATATCACACACTCCCCAGAAGGTGCTCCTTGGAATTGTTCATCCTTTTCCTTTGAGGCTCTGTGGTACCGAGAAGTTCCTCGACTTGTTTTAAGAGCAAGTAGAGTCAGAAGCAGAAATAGAATCCTTCTGTCCTGACTTTGTTTTCTGCCTCATGTACTCCAAATGCTTTTCTCCTTCTCACATCCCCACTTTTGCTTAGCTAATTATCTGGGAAAAAAATTCTTTACTTTTGTGTGGGGCTCCATCCTGCTGGTAGTTGTCCCAATGATAACGCTTATGGCTTTATTGACTTCCGCTTTAATTAGGGATTTCAGATCTTGCTGCTTCTAATTAGTTTCCGTTGCTATTTGAGCTTTGAAATTAAATTGGGATTGATTGTCTGATAGCAAAGCGGAAATAAAGCCACAGTTCTTGACCACATATATTGCTAGACTTGACAGAGTTTCTCATACCAAAAATAACATTGAGGTAGTCATGGTAACTTTCCATTTGGTCTAATCCATACTGTCTCTGGAGAAAGTGCAACAGTATTAATAGTTTTTGTTGTATGGGAAGAGAACTAAAAATATAAAAAGCCTTATACATAGAAACCAATCATAGCTGCTCGCTTTCAGAAAACAAGATGCTATTTGCAGAGACATTCTAGACTTTTGGATATATTGGGCGCACTCAAATGAACTTTAACTTGATGTGTCTTGGAACAAGTTTGATTGGGTTACTGTAATCAACAGGGGCAGGAAATAATTGGATTTCCTGACCTTAAGGAAATAGACCCAAGAAGGGAACTGAGAGGGATGATAAGAATGGAGAAAAGAGAGCATCAGGACTGTGGACAGGTTGCTAGTATGTGGCCCAAATAGGTGTGGAAGAAAAATTGTTCTTTGGAGCACGGAAAGGGAAAGAACTGGGGGTGGTAAGGACAGGGGTAGGGATTGGGGAACAAACATTCCTATTACATGCCAGACACTGTTCTAAGTGCTTTACAGATATTTCTTATTTGATCCTCACAACAACCCTGGGAGGTAGGTGCTATTATTACCCTCGTTTTACAGTTGAAGATGCTGAGGCAGGCAGAAGTTAAGTGATTTGCCCAGGATTACGCAGCTAGTAAGTGTATTTGAACTCAAGTCTTCCTGACTCCAAATCCAGTACTCTATCCACTGAGCCACCTAGATGCCTTTACAAGGATATTTCACATGGGGTGTTCCAGGGAATGTGGGGGGCCCCAGTTACAATGGTTCAGTGTCCTGATTTTTAAATCCCTAGAGGAGTTCTGATAGGCACTGAAGGGTACTGGGTCGTCTTGCTAATATGAGTCACAGGATTATGAGATGATAGATTCCTAATTAGAAGGGACCTAAGAGGCCATTTGGTCCAGCCCTTTTGTTTTACAGATGAGGATACTAAGGTATAGAGGTTAAGTGACATGGCTAAGGTCATTCAAGTAGAATGGTCCTAACAAATCCAGGTCCCATAGAAATAGAAGTTTAGAAGATCATTTTACATTTAGATTTTGTAGCATTATTATGTGATATTCATGTTCAATATTTTAATGGACTGTGATGTGATCACTGTGGCTGGTACACAGTAGGCACTATTTAAGTGCTTGTTTCCTCTCTTCCTCTCTCCCTTTTGAGTGCTGTTTCCAATGGTGTCGATCACAACCCATCCATGCTGCCATCTTGCTCCATTCTTGTCCCTGTTCCATATAAGCTTTCTCGATTCCCCTATCCCCTGCAGGGTACAGAATCATGGAAGGGACTTTCAGAGGCTATCTAGTTTTACCCCCAGGTGAGAAAGTATCCCCACAATAGCATACCTTTCAAGTAGTCATCCTGTCTTAGCTTGAAAACTATTCCAGTTTTAAATAGCTGTCATTGTTAGAAAGTCATTTCCTTACACCAAGCTTAAATTTTCTTCTCTGAAACTTCCATCCATTGTAACTAGTTTTGTCCTTTAGAGCCCTTTCACATTCTAGCCCTTTAAATGTTGACATTTATTAATTTATTAAATATTTATTAAGCACCTACTATGTGCCAGGCGCTGTGGTATGTGTTGTGCATACAAATACAAACAGAAAGAAACATAGTCCCTCTCCTAAAGGAGTTTACAATCTAAATTTCACCTCAAAATTCTCTCTTCTCTTAGATAAACACTTCAAGTTCCTTCAATTTGTCTTCATATGGCATGATCTGGAGAACTTTTACCATCATGATCATCTTCCTTTGGACATTCTCCAGCTTATAATGAATGTCTTTCCTAATGTCTTCCCCTATTAAGTCCAGAAATGATCATCTAATTAGTTTTAGGTGTTCCAAACGTGGTCTGATCAGGGCCAAATACTGTGGTGCTATCACTTCTCCAATCCTGGATGGGAGTAACTCTCTTAATGGCATTTAATATTGTATAGCCAATTCTGCTATAATGCCACATATGCATTCCCCAAAAGCACTGTAGGATGCAGAATCACACAATAAAAACCAAAGGGGGACACAATGCACAAAAACTTTGTCAGTGACATATTAAATAAGATTAAGAAGCATATAAATACTACAATCACTAGTGGCGATGTCTATGACTTGGGTGGCTGGCAAAGTCTAGCAGAAGCTGGGCCGACCGAAGCACAGGCAGCAACTCTGGGCCTTGGTCAGAGGCCACGCAGCCTTCCTCTGCCCATGACTCCAATTGCACCACAAGATGTGCAATAAATATGGCATTTTATCTTGAAAAAGACCTGAGGTTGGTTTGTGGAAATGGACGTTGGGATGGTTGCATCTTGTGACTTGTTGTGAAGTGGTAGAGTTTTCTGTGTTCTCTCTGTTTCTTGTGGAAGAAATTGCACATATGCAAACTCAAAATTTGAGTTTTGTTTCCTCATGTATCAATCGCATCGGAACAAATTCACACCTTTTCGAAACAAGCATTAGAGCAGAACTGACCGTATTAGCTGCTGGGTTTTTTTTGTCTATCATTTCATGCTGCTGGTTTCTGTTGAATAGAAGTCTTTAAAAACTCCCAGAGCCTCTGAAGATGAGTCATTGGATAGCCGTATCTTCTCAGTCTTGTACCCCTGGAATTGATTTTGTGAGTACAGTTCGAAGATTTTATGCTTCCCCTTGTTAAATTCTGTTCTATTAGATTTAACCCAGTGTTCTAGTCTGTCTAGTGCGGAGGTGAGAAACCTGTGGTGTTGAGGCCACATGTGACCTTTAGGTCCTTGTGTGCTGCCTTTTGACCTAGTCCAAGTTTTACAGAATAAATCCTTTTATTAAGAGGATTTGTTCTGTGAAATTTGTATTTAAAGGGCCACCCTTGAGGACCTAGAGGGCCACCCGTGGCCTTGAGGCCACAGGTTCCCCACCCCTGCTGTAGCGTCTTTGGATCTTGCCTCTGCTATCCAACAAGTTAGTTGCCCTTCCCAACCCTGTGTTGTCTGTAAATTTGTGAAGCAAACCCATCTATACTTTTATCCAATCATTGATAAGAGTCTTTAAAAGCATAGATCCATGGGGTACTCCACTGGAGACTCACCCCCCAATTATTATTGAACCACCAATTATTATCTTTTGGGTCTATCCCATATCCTCCTAACTGTACTTATCATGTAGCCCAAATCTCTTCTCATCCCTATGAATAGCATGATAGACTTTGTTAAATACTTGTCTGAAATCAAGGTGAATTCTGTATATCTACATGTCCCTACTAACCCCATCAAAAAAGCAAATCGTGCCACTTGCTGTGACCTGTTCTTGATGAGGTCGTGTTGGCTCTTCATAAGCATGGGTTCCTTTTCTTAGATATTTCCTCCCCATCCCTTTGATGATGCCTTCTAGTATTTTGCCAGGAACACGAGTTAAGCTTACTGACTCGCAAAGGTTTCTGTGATTCTCTTTTTAGAAAATTGGGATGTTTGCCCTTCTCCGATTCTGCTGCACATTTTCCATTTTCCACAATCTTTTAGAGATATCAACAATGCCTCAGTAATTATACCTTTCCTCTTCCTCCTACCAATAATCATGTATTTCCTTGCATTCATTCTGTATCCTCAAAGAAGAATATAAATTCATTGAAGGCAAGAGATTTTTTTCCTTTGTAACCCTGTAATCTGTCACACTATTTTACGTATAGTAACTGCTTAATAAGCATTCAAATTGAATTGAATAGAGGATGTGCTCCATGGATGAAATGCTTTCTTCTAGGTCTTAACATTATAAAGGTATCATTGTAGCAGTTAGATTATCTGTTTCTTATTTCTCACTCTTATTACATGACCAGCTTACTTCCTTTTCTGATTCTGTGGATCAGAAAACTGAATGATACCTTTAATGCCACAAGGCAGGTAGGCGGTACAGTGGATAGAGTACTGGGCCTGGGGTCAGAAAGACCTTAATTCAAATTTGGCCTCAGATATTTAAGCTGTGTGACTCCGGGCAAGTCACTTAACTGCTCAGTACCTCAGTTTATTCATCTGTAAAATGGGGAGTCATGATAATAATAGCATTTACTTCCTAGGATTGTTGTGAGGATCAAATGAGATAATATTCATAAAGCATTGAGCACAGTGCCTGGCACACAGTTGTCTGTCCATCCAGCCTCATGTCACATCATGGACAACAAACATTCTTCATCCATTTTGTTTTTCCTATGTAGATTCTTGGGCTGATCTTGAATGGTCATGGATCTCATTGTCCGTCAGCATTTTGGGACTTGAAGCTTTCTGATTCTAATAGTATCCATTTGCTTTGTGCCACTTACAAGGTAGGAGTTGGGGATACAGAAGACGTATTAGGATATAGACTCTATTCTTGTGTAGCTTACCTTAAAAAAATAGTAAGGGTAGGAATAGTAATGCCTTCTATTTATATAGTACTTACAATTTTCAGAGAAAACTACACATACATGATTTCATTTGATGACCACAACCCCTGGAGGTAACCAGAGTAGGTATTTTTATCTCCATTTTACAGAACCCTAGGGCTCAGCTTATGCCACCAGAGTATTTCCACTACAACTGCCCATTTAGCACACTTCATAAAGCACTTTCTCTGAAGATTTCTTTGCTGTTATCTCATTCTCTATCGTATCAATTTTTTACCTACTTACTCTTTCCTCCTCCCCCGTTAGGTGATAAGCTTCTGGAGAACAGGTCCTGTGTCATACCTGTCTTTGTATTCCTAGATATTAGCATAGGCCCTTTCACATAGTGGGAGTTTAAGAAATGTTTGTTGAAATAAAGAAATTCAGTTCAAAGTTGCAAAGAAATCAGTTTAGTCTTTTTTTTTTTTGCTAGGCAGTGACGTTAAATGACTTGCCCAGGGTCACAAAGCTAGTAAGTGTTATGTGTCTGAGGCCGGATTTGAACTCAGGTACTCCTGACTCCAGGGCTGGTGCTCTATCCTCTGTGCCACCTAGCTGCCCCTCAGTTTAGTCTTGATGTCAAGAAAGAACTTTCTAACTATTAGAGTTGTCCATCCTAATCTCATTTCCTGTGTTGGCTTGGGTGGTTAGAAGGCCTTTGTGGAGGGAAGGGAGACTTGAACTAGGTCTTGGAAGGATGGGTAAGGTTTGGATAGGAGAAGGAACACCAGGGTTAGGGCATGTTAGGCAGGGGAAATATGAACCAAGGCTCTGAGTTGTCAATGATCATGACCTTCACAGAAGAGTTGTGAGAAGGCCTGTCTGGCTAGATTGGAAAGTGAAAGGTTGGAAAGGTAAAAAGTTGGGTTTGAAAGTTAGGGTGAGGAATTTGGTCCAGGCTTCCCCAGCCAGGGGAGATTATAATGAGATAATGTTTGCAAAGTGCCTGGCACATAGTAAGTACTACATTAATGATACTTGTTATTTTTACTATTATTATTAATAGAATTTGAACCTTGCCTGGCAAATTATAACTTGATTACCAGAGATCTTTAAGCAAGGGCTTCATGACCACTTTTCAGGTGTGTCATAGGAGGGAATTCTTGTTCAGGGAGGGGTTGGATTAGATAGCCTTTGAGGGTCCTTCCAACTCCAAGAATCTGTGATTCCATTATTTTGTGATGCTGGAATACCCTGGGCAAGTCATTTTTCTCTCAGCCTCAGTTTCCTTGTTTGTAAAATGTGGATAATAATATTTTACCAACCTCACGAGGTTGTTGGGAAGTAGATGGGTGCCCTGCAAATGCAAGTTATTTTTATTGCCAGCAGGGAAGGGAGCATGACTGTTGTCTTGCCTTCCCATCCTTAGACTGTGGGAAAATCTCCATTCTATAGACAGAGACTCGCCATAGGTTCATGAGCAGGATTAATATGAAGCAGGTGATGTTTTAGTGTGCTGTATAAACTAACTGAAAATATTCCATCTGACTCCATCACACTGAGGACTTGACAGGTTTGCATGTTCTCCTTTCCCCTCCTCTTCCCTTTCTTTCTCACCCTCTCTTTTCTCTCTCTTTCTTTCTTCCCTTTAGTTCCCTCTCTTTTTGCTTTCTTTTTTTCCTTTCTTTCTCTCCCTCTCTTTTTCTTCCTTCTCTTTTTCCCTTCTCTTTTCTTCTTTGTTTCTCTTTCTCCCTCCTTTTTCCCTCCCTTGACCTCTCTTTTTGTTTCTTCTCTCCCTCTTTATTTTTCCTTCTATTCTTCTCTCTTCCCTTTTTTGCCCCCTCCTCTCTCTTTTGCTCTCTCCTTTTTTATCTCCCTTTCTTTCTCTCCATATCCCTCCCTCACACACTCTCTCCCTATCTTTTTCATCTTTCTCTTTCTCACCTTCTCTCCCTTCCTCTCTTTTTTCATGTTCAGCTAGTAAAAGGAGTGAGATTTCTTTTCTTTTCTTTCTATTTTAAATCCTATAACTCCTTGCCTGGAGAAAGGGAGGATTACATAGTGCTGAAGAGTTTCCTGTGGTTAGAGATGGGGGGTTTGTTTCCAGTGTTACCATTAGCTCGCCTGATAGCCTAAGAGAACCACATAATCTCAGCAGGCTTTATTTCTCCCTTCAGTAAAGTAGAAATACTTATCTTTGGCTAGTTGTTATGAAGGTCCATGGGCTGATGGCCTATTTTCTAGCATTGCCTCAGAGAAGTAATTTAGTACATGGTACCCTAATGTAGGTCTGATGGACACAATATAGTAACTTATTCAGTCTGACCAAAACTGAGCTATTAATGGTAAGCTTTTGTTTGAGGGTGAGGGTATAGGGGTGGAGGAACTTTTGATTTAATTGGCACAGAGAAATACCAGAGAGGAGGAAATTCCCTCTACCAATGCACACCAGCAATTGCTTTGCAACATATTTTTAGAGTTTGGAGAACACTTAGAAGTAAAATTACTTTCCCAAGGTCACACAGCTAGTATGTGTCAAGGGCAGCAGCACTTGGATCCAGATTTTTTTGATTCTGCGGCCAGATCCCCATCCTTTATGCCCCACCACCTCTTTATTTGTGAACACCAGGGCTTCCTCTGAGCAGAATCTCCCAGGAGCCTACTGTGGGATGGTGGGATTAAAGCATTGAAACACCATCTTCAGCTTCACTTTTACAGGAGAAGAAATGGAGCCCAGAGAAGTTAATTCAATTCAATAAACATTTATTAAGTGCGTATTACATAAGGTCACACAGGTTATAGAAAGTGGCAAAGCTGGGATGTGAATTCAGATTCTCTCTTGATTTTTTTCTGTTTACCACACTGCTTTTTGGCTAGGTCAGGTATGATTCTGTTAGAGAACTATAAAGAAAGATATGCATAATTGTCAATCACAAGTTTGCTAGTTACTCTTCTGAGTGAGAAAACAGAATAAACAGAAAAGTTTGTTGTCTCTTAAATCAGACAGCCTGGATTAGAATCCTGGTATGAATAGAATCCTGGGCCTGGAGTCAGGAAGACCTGAGTTCAAATCCAGCCTCACACATTTATTAGCTGTGTGACCCTGTGCAAGTCACCTAACTCTTGTTTGTCTCAGTTTCTTATCTGTAAAAATGAGCTGGAGAAGGAAATGGTAAACCACTCCAGTATCTCTGCCAAGAAAACCCCAAATGGGGTCATGAAGAGTCGGACACAACTGAAACAACTGAACAACAGAATCTGTTACCTGTGTAACCTTGGGAACATCACTTTCCCTCTCTGGGCCTCCATTTTCTCATCTATAAACAAGGGAGATTAGATTAGATGATCTTGACTTAGACTATTCTTTTGAGCTGGGGGCTTGGGTCCTGTAATTCTGTGATGCTATAAACTTGGCTTCAGGGTTATCACAGGTGTCACAGAAGAGTTACTACTCAGAAAAAAGTGCTATAGTTAGAGTCAGAAGACCTGGGTCCAAATCCATGCCGTGCCGTGTAAGTGGCAAGTCGCCTGGGTAGCACCCTTATCCTCTCTGGGACTCGGTTTCTTCTTCTGTAAAATTAAGGCAATATATTGGATGAGCTCTGAAGTCCTTTCTAGATCTAAGACTAGGACCCTGAGAATACCCCTTGATTCTGTGTTGATCAATCAAGTCCAAGGAAAATTGAGCACTTGGGTAGAAGGATATGGTCATATACTAATGACCATATTTTTGTGGTCTTTGGCCATTACGTGACCAAAAACTGGTCACGTAATGACCAATTTTTTTTTATGTGGAAAGTTTTATTTTGGGGGCAGGTGAAGCTCAGCTTAGTATTGGGTAGGAGACATAGGAGAGTCCTCAGTAAGGATTTCCCATTGACATTGTACATGTCTCAGAGAGTCTGCCTATTAATATCTAGCATCGGTGAAGCCACAGTGGTAAATATAAACCTGAGTACTGCAATTCAGGCTAAAGTGTGATTTACATTTGTGACTTGATCTACGTCCCAGAGCCCCCGGTGAAAAGGGATGAGTTACAGTGACAGGGTTTTTTTTGGGGGGGTAGAGAGTGGGAGACAGGGATGGGTAGGGGCATTGGTGAAGTCTTATATTCAAAGAGTGTGGTCTGATTTTAGTTGACCTTCACAAAGATGGGATTCTAAATCAGCCACACAGCCTTGGAGGAGAGCTCCAGACTAGCCTTATCCTCCAAAATGGTGGCTTTGATAGTTTTGTCTGTGGTGACAAATCCCTGCTTAATGATGTCTTAAATGAACCTGTTACAGCCTGAGCAGGTATGCTATCTGCCAAAGCTGGGAAAGACAGACCAAATCACTTGGGAAATGAATCCCAAGTTAAGAGGAAGAGTGGAGTCTATACATCTCAGTGTGGAGTTTGAGTCCTACAAAAATAGTGGAATGTATTATTAAAGTGTAAAGTGTAACAGCCTGGCATCAGGACAGAACTACTCCCTGTTGGAGAAATTAGGGAGCTTGCTTGTGGGAGAGTCATGATGACATGTAAGCAGTGGTGTGCTAGTAAATGTTAAATTTAATCTGTATTACTAAGTTTCTCCATCACTTTTTGAAATTCTATTCAATAACAAAAACACAAATCAGACTTAGATTTTGTAGTGTTTGATGATTTCTGAAGTGTGAATGCTTACATTGAATTTTAACAATTGGCTTAAGTCAGTATTGGCCAACTCCAGTACACATTTACCTGTAAGGGAGAACCTTGGAGAGACTGTGGTGGATGCATATATCTGGTTCTGGTCAGCTAATCCTGTGGTGTGAAATAGAGGCCTTTGATAGGCTACGGAGGCATTTAAAAGATATTAGTTGTTTTCTACCATCTTTCTTCATCTCATTCTTCTCAGACTCATTTTAGTAGTGTGATAGCATCCAGTGAAAGACTGTGCTTTAAGGGAAGAAGAGGTCATGAGGCTTACTCTTCTTTGAGGCCACGTGGGCTTTCTAAAAGGGCTTTGGTCTTTGGTCTCTGTGATTGTTATTTTCCCCTTTTAGTTGAAGGAGAATCGAGTGCCTAACCTTGGGGATTTTGAAAGGTAAGAAGAGAGAGCCCCAAAAGTAAGAATAGAGTGGGTTTTCCAGCCAGACCAACTTGATGCCCCCCTGAGCAAGGAGTGACCTTGGAAGCTGAGTTTGGCATTCATGCTGCAATCAGACATGAACTTGGTGGGACCAGTTGGATGTAGGAACTGAGACTGAAGTGGTGTTGGGGAGAAGATTCCTTCCAGGTGTTGGTGGAAATGTATGTGTGTTTGCTTTTGCTATATCTTTGAAGTAAATTTTAGCTTTGTGAAAGCTAATCAATATTCTGATGGTTAATTGGAACTGGGGCAATAATCAGTAAGTATGGGGGTCAAGAAACACAGCTAATGAGGGCTTGAACCAATGGCAGTGAGAAGAGAGACACCCAACCCCTAAGCACACCACTGGGAACTCTGAAGTTCCTTCCTAACCCTGGGAGAACAAGCCAGGACATAAACATAATGAAAGGAATGACTTCTGAAAGTTTAAAAAGAGAAAGTGATCACTAAGAGTCAGTATGACTTTTTAAAGAACCCAACACACCAGACTAACCTAATTGCCCTTTTGTTTAACAGGTTAGCTTGACTGGTAGACCAAGGATCAGCCAGGCATTTGACTAAGTGCTATATACTTATGTACAAGATGCAGAGATGTGGACTACATTATATACTATGGTTAGGTTGATTAATAAGTGATTGAAAGACCCAACTCCAAGATGGCTGATCTTGAGGTGGGGGGTGGGGAGTCTCTAGCGAAGAGCTTCAGGGACCTACCTGTTTATGGCCCCATGCTGTTTAAATTTTTTTTTATTAGTGACCTGTATGCTTATCAAATTTGTAATACATAACTGATAAGGAGAGCTAATCTGTTGAGTGACAGCATCAGGATCCCCAAAAATAGCTTGAAAGATTAGAATAATAAATGGGCTAAATCAATAAGATAAACTTTAATAGGGATAAATTTAGTCTTACCTTTTTTTTTTTAAAAAAAGCACCCTCAAAGTACAGGATGGAGGGAGGTACCTAACACTTCTTGTGGAAAAGATCAATCATCCAATGAATCAATATGCATGTATTAAGTGCCTACTGTGTGCCAGGCACCATACTAAGTTCTGAAGATAAAAAAGATATGGGGGGGAGGCAAAACCACAGTTCCATCCCTCAAGGAGCTCACATTCTAATGGGAGAAAAAATATGTAAACAACTATAAACATAGGAGATATATACAGTGTAATGAGAGCCAATCTCATGGAGAAGTCCCCAGCATTGGGGGGTAAAGAGTGAAGGGAGGGAATTGCCAGGAAAAGATATTGGCAGAAGGTGGGACATGAATTGTGTCTTGAAGGAAGCCAGGAGACCAAGGGGAGGAGAAAAAGCATTCCAGGCTTGGGGACCAGCCAGCTAAAAGGCAGAGTCAAGAGACAGAATGAGTTTGGGAAACAGCATGACAGCCAATGCCCCTGTATCCCCTGCCATTTGTAGAGGGGAGTAAAGTGTTAGAAAGTTGGAAAGGTAGGAAGGCACTAAGTTATAAAAGACTCTAAAATCTGAACAAAGGGGTTTTATATTTGACCCTAGAGGTAATGGGGGCCAAGGGGTTTATTTAGTAAGGAGGCCACAGTTGGACCTATGCTTTAGGAAGATCATTTGGCACCTGGATAGAGGACAGCCTAGAGTAGGGAGAGACTTGAGACAGGAAGACCAGCTGGAAGATCTAGAAGAGGTGGGAGGGGAGTAAGGGTGTGTTTAGAGAATTGTAAGCTCAATCAATATGAATTGTTAGTGTGACGTGGGAGCCAAGGAAGCGAATGCTACTTAGGCTGCATTAAGAGAGGCATTAATGTTTAGAATGAGGGAGATAATAATCTTTCTTTACTCTGTTCTAGTTAAACAAAATCAGGGGAATTGTGGTCAGTTCTGAGCATCACATTTTAGAAACGGTTGGACTCAGTGAATATGAGCCCCCGCCCTTGAGGATTTAAAAAGGCTGATGACGTTTAGCATAGAGAAAAGAAGACTTATGGGGGGGGGTAACTTAATAGCTATTCAAGTACCTACAGGCTTATTACGTGCAAGAAGCAGTAGACTGGTTTTGCTTGACCCTGGATGGCAGAACGGTAAGCTGTTTGAGGGCAGGTCGTGTTTCCTTTGTCACTGTGTGTCACTGCTGCCACGGAGTGAGTGCTTAGAAAAATGATTGTTTTTATTCACTGATAAATGAATGAGCGAATGAATGAATGAATGAATGAATGAATGAATGAATGACTGTAGAGAAACACATTCCAGCTTTAGGCAAGAAAGAAACTTCTGAGGAGAACCTCCAAATGTGCAGTTGGATGCTTCAGATAATTGTATTCAGGTATCCCTGAAGTCTTTAGCCTAGTCTGTGCGACCACTTCTCAGAGATACTATGGACAGCTTTCATGTTCAAATGTAGTTTGGACTCAATAGACAAACTCTCAGATATTGGGAGCAGGGGAAAAGTCTGGTTCAATCTTGTTGCACGTCTTTGCTTCTAGCCAATGGTTGTCTTTTAGAGGAGGCTACCAGTCCCCTTAGTCATCCTAAATGAAGAAGGCTTTTTATAAAGGCCCATTTTAAAATGAGCGTCTCTCCAGTGCGTGGCTATCTAAATGTGTTTCCTCAGCAGCTAGGAGCTCTAGGGATCTGGTTTCAGCCTTCAGGGGCAGGGCACACTGACAGAGAGCATATGCCAACTCTCTCTCCCCCGACATGCTTGGCTCCTGGCAAGGGACTTGTTTTCGTTGGAGGGGCCTGGCTGGGAAGGACATTATGAGGCTAGAATCCTGGGAAAGTTCTGTGGGCTATCTTGGTACCCCCAGGACAGGAGATTGGTGCCTGCCAAGAATCAAGGAGCATTGTTTGGGAACCAGAGGTCTCCAAGAGTCTTTTTTTGTATGGGTTAAGGGTGACATTTTTAGCTTGAAGAGGGGAAAACCAGGATTGACACCTGGCTCTAAAGATGGCCTGTCATCAATGACAATTTTCACACTTGAGTTGGATTAAAACCCCTGGGGCTTTTTAGCTTTAGCAGCTGGCTAGGGAAGAGGGCAGGTGACTCATGGGACTATAACACAATGTCCTTTAAGTAAAAATCACCCTTGCCTGGATAAGGTCATTCTTACCCTTAAGTTATTTTTATACCTCTGCTTGCCTATATATATAATATTCTGGAAATGAATTTTGATGCCTGTTTGTCCTAATGAAATAGCTGTTGATGGGTCCTTTTGCTTACATTAAGAAGAATTCCTTTTCTCATACACTAGTCTGTCTGTATATTTGTATATTTCTCGTAGCAGCAGCTTAATAGGAAGAGCCCAAGTTGGAATGATAGAATCATTCAGGAGTTAAGCCAGAATTTACTAAGCACTTAAGTCTGTTCCAAGCATTGTGCTAAGGACTGGAAATGAAAAGAAAAATAAAAAATCACCCCTGGTCCTTAAAGCGATTCTACTCTAATGGGGGAGATAACATATACTCAAATGGGCACATACTACAGAAATCTAGACTAGCGAGGAAGGTGGGAGCATATGGGGGAACTAGAAAAGGGCTCCCCCAGGAGGTCATGCTTGAGCTGAATCTTACTGGACGCCAGGAATTCTAAGGTGAGGAGGGAGAGCATTTTGTTGTTATTGTTCAATCATTTCAGTCGAGTCCAACTCTTTGCGACACCATTTGGGGTTTTCTTGACAAAGATACTAGAGTGATTTGCCATCTCCTTCTCCAGCTTATTTTACAGATGAGGAACTGAGGCAAATAGGGTTAAGTGACTTGCCCAAGGTCACACAGCTAGTACGTGTCTGAGGCTGGATTTGAGCTCAGAAAGATGAGTTCCTGACTCCAGGCCAGGGCTCTGTCCACTGCACTCCCTAGCTGCCCCGAGAGCATTTTATATAGGGGGAATATAGCCAATTCAAAGAAATCACATATGAGGAACGGCCAGTTCAAACAGTTTCTGTGCTGAATGAGATGGGGAATGAATAACAGAGGGATAGTTGGATAAAGCATCAATTAATTTCTTGCCAAGTGCCAGGCACTGTGCTATGCATATAAGCAGTCCTTGCCTTCAAGGAGGTTGTATTCTAATGGGAGAAGGAACTAGGAGAAGGGAAGGGGATGTTAGGGTGTAGTTAGGAAACTGTCTGGAACTGTGGGGAAGCCTGGGGAAAAGCTCATCTATTAGTTGAGGGACAAAAGGGTGGAATACAAATTTCTGGTCTGGTGGAGATGGTTGGAGAGGAGGACCATGGTGCACATGGTTGCAGTGAGAGTCCAGTTGAGATTCGTTAGCATACGTTTGTAATTAACCTATTTGGAACAATTTTACTGTTTCCTCCATTTACAAAGTACAAAGTAGGAGGAAAAGGAGTAATCTAGGGTTGGAATTGAGCAAGGCATGATTAGTGATAGGAGAAGGGATTAGAGAGTTGTGGATGTTGAACTGGTTCACCAAGAATTGAAATTACGAAGAGAGATGAGTATAGCCAGAGCAGCACTGAGGGTTGGAGGGACTGGAGGTCATGGTGAGGACAAAGTAGATCTAGGAGGATTAAGGCAAAGGGGCAGGTGTCCTAGGAAATGATTGGATAAAGGAGATTTAGAGTCCACAAACATGGAAGTAGAATACTTAAGGGTCATGGCAAGATCAAAGGTGTGATTTATCCCTATATGTAGCTGAGGTAGAGTGGAAAAATAGGTCATAGGGAGTTGAGTGGATTGAAGAATGAGGAAGTTAGGGCATAATTGGAAGAGATGCTAGTATTCTAGTCTGACCTTCCATGTAATTTCAGAATCTCCTCTCTATACTGTGGCATGCTGTCTTTCTACTTATATCTCAGGCATATACTGAGGGGATAAACATTATTTTTTGTGCATATATTTTCCAACTAGATTATTCCTAACAAAGATCAGCCATAAATTCAAGATGGCAGTACTGGATAAGAGTCAGGATCCAAAAAAATTCTTACAGATTCAACCACTGGGTAGCACTTCTTGCCACTATCCTCATCCTATTCAACATGAAGGCTCAGAAGCTTGTAGGGGTGGTGAGGAGTGAGGGGAGGGGGACATCATTCCACCTGGTGGTTATCTCTATCTGCCCTAGTATATGGAAATGCTGCTATTCTCAGGGATTGGACAGTCTTCCATTTTTGAGCCCTTCCTCTCTGTGGAACAGTACTGACTTACTAGCTGGGGGATGGGGATTATTGTGGATTTATCCAATCAAAACCAACTGTTGAGCCAATCCTCACCCCTCAATCCCACTTTCTTTCTGAACTTGGCTAACATGGACCTTGGCATAACAAAGTTGACTTACCATAGTGAAGGATACAGTATCCAAGCATGTTTGGATACTACTTATAATACTTTACTTGGCATAGAATCAATAAAAGTAATAAAACAACAACGCATAATAGCAATAAAGTAATGCATAATAAAACATTTTCCACTTTGCTGCAGCCTCTCTCAGACTCCAGCAGTCCCCAGACAGTAATATACAAAGTGCTTCAAACCTAGGAGTTCTAGGAAATGCATAATTTAATTCACTTAGCCCCCAAAGCTCTTCCTTCTTCACATGGACAATATAGCACAGTTGGAATCTGATGCTCAACTTGTGTATTCAGCGGGGCTGGTCATTAGGTCATCTGAAGCAGTTCTGTATCCTTAAAAGAATGGACCCAGGCTCTGGATCAAGTGTAAACCAGACCCTTGAAGGTCCATGATTTTCTGTTTGGTGTTCTATCACTAGCAGGGACCTTGAACCAGTTCTTACCATGATTGTTAGTAAGGTCATGGAGCAGGTTGAATGAACTCAGAAGCTGGCCTCCTGTCAAGAATATGCTTTTGATCTTCAGGCTTTGACCCTATGCCATTCTTCCCTGAAGTCACGTTGAGTCACTTCTGTGGTGCATCTTTCTGGATCTCTGTCTCCTAGAGACGAAGTTCTCCTGCTTTGCACAGCTGAATTCTGGAGGAAGGATAGGGATTAGGGCAGGTGGAGGGACAGACTGGGCAAGAGAGGTGTTACACAGGCTAGAATTATATTATAATTCTATTATAATTTATTCTATTATAATTAATTATTATAATTATAGAATCATGTAGAATTGTGGATGTTAAACTGGTTAACCAAGAATTGAAATTGGAAGAGAGATGAGTATAGCCAGAGCAGCACTGAAGGTTGGAGGGACTGAAGGTCATGTTGAGGACAAAGTAGATCTAGGAGGATTAAGGCAAAGCGGTAGGTGCCCCAGGAAATGATTGGATAAAGGAAATTTAGAGTCCACAAACATGGGAGTAGAACACGTAAGGGTGATGTTTGTGGACTCTAAATTTCCTTTATCCAGTCATTTCCTGAGACATCTACCCGTTTGCTTTAAGCCTTCTAGATCTACTTTGTCCTCATCATGACCTCCAGTCCCTCCAACTCTCAGTGCTGCTCTGGCTATGTAATAAGATTGAATTGAGTAGGATCAAATGTAGAGTTCCAAGCTTGGCTTCAAAAATATCAACAGGATAAGGAAGGTAGGTCTACATAGCAGTTTGTATGAAAAAGATCTAAGGGTTTTAGTGGACTTCAAATTCAATATGAGTCATTAGTGTGGCACTGCAGCCAAAAAACCTAATTCTGTCCCAAGCTGTAGTCAGAGAAGGAGAATGTTTGGAATAAGGAAGCCATTAGCCCCCGCTGGAATATGCCCTAGTCAGATCACATATGAAATACTATTTTCAGTTTGGGGGGGGCCACATTTTAGGACTGACATTGACCAAGTAGAACGCGCTCATAGAGGGCCAGTGACTAGAAGAGTAGAGATATGTTCCATGAGCCTTTATTTACATGTGTCATATTTATTAATATTTATCAAGTTTATTTCATTTTTAGTCCTGAATTCTACTTTTCTTTCCCCTCCTCCACCCATTGAGAAGGCAAGAAAAACAAAACCTATTACAGATATGTATGCGTAGTGATGTACAAATTCCTGAATTAAACGTGTCCAAAGAAAAAAGATGCTTCTATCTGCACTCTTGAGTCCATCAGTTCATTATCTAGAGGTGGATAACATATTTCATCACACCATTTTAGAAATTAAAACTGATAATTGTGAACTCATTGAAGGCAAGAACTGCCTTTTGCCTCTTTTTGTGTCCTCAGTTCTTAGCACAGGGCCTGGCACATAGTAGACACTTAATAAATGTTTATTGATTTGATAAGTTTTTAATATATTCATTAATTCATCTAAAAATAACAATCATACACCAATTACATGTTAACATTTTTATGAAACAACATTTTTATTAAAATAACTATTTTCTAAAAGAAAAACTTTAATGAGAAGAGTGGGATTTACTATATTTTTGCAAATCTCTTTTGATGGCTTCGTAGAAGACAGCTGGATTCTCTTTTGCTTCTGCATTTCAGTCTGCTGTGATATTTTGGTTGAAGTACATGAAAAAATACCCAACACATAGATTTGTGGTTGGAAAAGGGCAGGAGGAGTTTAATAAGCAAATAGTATTGTTAGGAAAATAATTTTGACATCAGGGACTCCCTTAAAGTCTTCCCAGGCATCCATGGATTGCACTCTGAGAACTGCTGCTCCAAGCTGAAAATATCTCTGGTTCCTTAATCACTTGTTTGTGTTTTATATGTCTTGCCTTTTCCTTTCTAGCGACCCTACAGTATCCGTGGACTGCTTGAAGACCTCCTTGATCTATAATATTTTTGTTGGTATCATAAAACCTCATTTGAAATGCAGCAGATAAGGGGGGAAAGTTAATTTTTGAGTGAGCTGGACTATTTACTGTCTACCTCCTTAATTTGACAATTTATGTGTATTTATACAGGTCATTTCCCATGTTTTGACATTTCCCATTCCCCATTTAGATTATTCATATTCACATTACATTATTCTTAAATTAAAGAACAGTGACCTATGATAGCTGGTTCTTTGAGAAAGGAAGTTGATGGGCAAGTCAGTCAGTAAACATTTATTAAGTGACCCCTGTGTGTCAGGCACAGTGCTAAGTGCTGGAGATAACAAAGAAAGGTAAAAACAGTCCCTGCTGTCAAAGTCACAGTCTGATGATGGGGGAGACAACATGCAAAGCAAGTTATCTACAGGATAAATTGGAAATAATCAAGGGAGAAATATTCAGCATATCTAATGCATCATTTAGCTAACCCAAATGGACTGATCATATGTCTACTGTCAGACAGCCAGCTCAAAGGCCAGAAGGTAAGAAAGTTGGCCTTTCAAACTCATGAAGACTGGCTATTAAGGTATACTGAAGGGTTGTGGACAACTTCAGAGGAGGGAGTAGGGGTGCTGATATCTCAGATCTTTGGAAGCTTTGGTGGTGTAAAATAACTAGGAGTAAACTGAATATAAGAGTTGCCTCAGGGGGGTGAGCCTTTTAGCTCAGCCTACTGCACTAGGAAATCATCTGAATTGGAAGTCATCTGAATTTGATCTAGAGGAAAGAGACTCCCCAAGAGTTTCAGGAGGGCAATATATTAGCTGCCCAGTGGAAATCCTAGGGTTTCAGCTTACCTCCTAACTGGGGAGGGTAAGATCAGTGTTGTGTCTGTGCTTAGAGATGCCCTTGTGAAAATGATACTTCGTCAAAGGAAAAGGCACAGGTGGTACAACAGACCTTTCTGAGCCAAGAAGAGTGGCCGGAGGAGATCATATGGTGTAAAAGAAGAGCTTAAACAGATTTCCTGACTTATGGCTAACCTTTGTAGGGGGGAAAAAGCCATCTATTTGTTTTGGGATGTGCTGCATTCTGTTAAAGCTGATGTGTTCTGAATTCCCTACCCATTTTTTCCAGGAGAAACTCAAAATTATTCAGTTTGTTTTCATGGTGCAGCTTTGATGAGAAGTCCTTTTCATTCCCCTAGTAGTCAGTCCAGCTTGCTGAACGAGCATTGAAGGCACTGGCTCCATTGTCCAGAATGATGGGAATGTGTGGAAGAGACTCCAAGGCCAGAGGATAATTGGGGATAAAAGACTACATGAGTTTGACATCAAAGAGACTGAGGCTGAAGCCAAGGGTACAGATCAGAATTATTCTAATGCAATCAGTTTGGCACATAGCTAAGAGGACAGGCTCCACTGTAAGAATCCAATCTGCACAAATTAAAATTAAATTAGTCTTTTTCATTTGCGCACAGGGCAAGTAGCATTTTAATGGAAATTCTCAGTCTTGATAAGCAAAGAATTCCACCGATATCCTCTGCAAATTTGCTATTCATAGTTTTTGAGCCTCTTTTGATAAGGTTGCAGGAGTGAGAATAAATTAAAGTAAAAAGTCTCTTGGATTTCAGTTCTCTGGGGCTTCTGTGGTATTTTCCAATCTTCAGTGCTGTCTAATAGCTTCTATAACATCATTTGCCTAGAATGAAGGAAATCACAGTAGGAAAATGAGGCTTCTTAATTTAACAGCAAATTACAAATTTGTTTTTTAATGACCCTGGAGTAGAAATTCTAGTATAAAATGGGATAAATGATTCAGCTCTGATCACAAAATAGCAAAATAGCTCTGACATTCATCTGCAAAGGGTCATCAAGAAATTAATATCTTTCTTAGATTTGGGCAACAGAAAATTATAGATCATTGAGGTGCTTAAAAGAGAACACTGAGAACATTAGCCCATTAAAATTCTGAGAGAGCTCTCCTACTATAGTTCTTTGCTGAAAAGAAAGGATGGAAAAGGCAATGGGCTGGGAGTTAGAAGACATGGGTTCTGATTCTCACCTCAGTTTCCTGACCTGTAAAATCAATCTGTTGGATTAGATGGAAGGCATTGTGATGTAAAAGATAGAGAAGGGGCCTTAGAGTCAGGAGGATCTAGAATTAAGTTCCAACTCTGCCACGTATTGGTTGAGTGACCCTGGGCAAGTCACTTAACTTCCATGCGCTCCAGGGACCTTCGGAGACTCTTTGAAGTTACAGAGAAGGTGTCATCCTATATAGGTTTGCTCATTCTTCCAGCCTACTTCCTGACTTTGGACTTTTGTAAGGCCTGGGTGTCATGTACCTCTGGAGGGATGTTTGGTCTGGTATGGTCCCAATATCCCTTGGGATATTGAGTGTTGTGTCATTCTAGGATCTCAGGGACAGCTCAGGATGGAGACCTGAAAGCTTCCCAAGTGGTCTGGTCCAACATGAAGTCTGATTATTACCCTCCTGGTTTGAGCTCTGCAAGTTTCTGATTTGTGTTTGGGTCTGAGATGCATTTGTACACATGCACCATTTTGAGTTTCAGAAGACTGCTGCTAGACTTGGCAACTATTAGCCATCTGGAAAGCTCTGCCTATTGAGTGACCGAACTGTAGAGTTCCCTTTGATCTAGGATTCTTTCCCTGGTTATTCCTCAGCAGGCTCCAGACTGACTGAAATCTAGAACTGAGCCCCTCTCCATTCTTGAGGTTAAAACCATGCAATTACTCTTACTTTTGAAATTGTTCCTTGCTTGCCACACAGCCTAGGGCTCACATCTCTTTCGTATTTCCGGATTGGTGACCTGGAACTAGGTAGTGAACTACAGAGCTACCAATTGCCACCTGTTCCTATACCCCCTTGGCTGGATCTAGCACCTCTTCTTGCCCTGGAGCATAACCACTCCCTTTACTGGAATGCTCCAAATGGCCAGACCCCATCCCCAGTGTCCATAGATCTCTCTGTCTTCCTATGTGGACCTACCTGGAAAAAAATGACTCACTGTGATTTTTTTCCCTTAGAATTCTTGAACAAGGTTCAGTCTGATGTGTTTTCTAGATCTGTTTGGAGGAGTTGGGTGTTCTTCTAGCTACTCTGCCATCTTGTTGGCTCTGCCTTCCCATCCTGCATTTGCAGAGGGAGTTTCCCACCAGGAGCTCCCTATACCAATGAATCATAGGTCCGATTTAAAACAGAAAAAGTCCCTTCAGCCTCTACAATTCTTTGAAGTCTATATTGCTTTTTTCATGTAGTGACAGAATATGTCTTACTGATGATTCATGTCTTTCTGAATCATTATGCCCACTTTCTTGGTTGCTGAACAAATCTATGAAAGCTTAAGTGAAAAATGTACATCTCCTGTGTAGGTGCCTTTGCACAGACTCTTCCCTATGTCTGAAATATACCCCCTTATCTCTGCTTGTTTGTATGTCTCTCTGCCTTCTTTGAAGCTTTCCCTTATCTTCACAACTGGAGGTAATCCTAGCTGTTAGTGTCTTCTTCCTCTTGAAATTACTTTTTATTTACTTATCTATGTATTCATTGTATCCCTGTAAGCACTGTCAGCAACTTGAAGGCAGGAATTGATACATTTTTGCCCCTGAACCTAGCATAGAGCTTGGCAATGTAGGTCAAATTCAATTCTTCTTTTCATCAGCATGTTTTCCTACTCTTAGTACTTCCTTACTATTCTGCTCATTTTTAGCATATAATTGTTATAGAAAGTTACCTGTTAATATGTTTTTGGTCTTCCCCATTAGAACCTAAACTTCCATAGTACAGGAACCATACTGTATGTTTATTTTGTGTTCCTTATAGGGGTATAGTAATAATTACTGAAGAAGTTCTCAGTACTTACAGAATTGAAAGACTGGCAAGCTAGAATGTAAGCTCCAGAATATAAGGACAGAGACTGTTTCACTTTAGTCCTTGTTATTTTAGCACTTAACACAGTCCTTGGCTCGTTGGCACACAATAAATGCTTGTTGATTAATTGGTGACATCTTAGTGAATATTTGAGCTATCTCATTTTTAAATGATCAAATTAAACGTTTTTAGGTGCCTAGTAGGTACTGAGGATACAAAGCCAAAATAATCCATGGGTTTATACTCTGCTGCAGAGATGGTACACAAATTAGCAAATACAAGGTGATTATTTCTGCAGAAGTTTCAATCCCATTCAATAGCTATTTATTAAGAATATGACACAGAGGGAAAGAGTTCTGGGTATGGGCCAGAGAACTTGGGTTCAAACTCTTGCTTTGACATTTACTGCCTTTGTGACCATGGGCAAGTTTCCTGACCTCTCTGGGCCTTAGTTCCTCATCTATAAAATGGAGGTATGGGGGCAGCTAGGTGACGCAGTAGATAGAGCACCAGCCCTGAAATCAGGAGGACCTGAGTTCAAATCCGGCCTCAGACCAAACACTTGACATTTACTAGCTGTGTGACCCTGGGCAAGTCACTTAACCCCAATTGCCTTTAAAAAATAAAATAAAATAAAATAAAATGGAGGTATGGAACTAAATGGCTTCTAAGATACCTTACACTCTGTGATCCTCTACTACTTGCTAAACACTCTTTAAGTAAAACAAAAATGGGAACAATCTTTGCCTTCCTAGAGCAGATCCCTACTGGGGAGGGGGCATATTGACAGACCACACATACACAGATAAGTGTAGAAACTAATCTGGAGAGTTCTCAGATCAACTTAATGAGCTTCTTTTTCCTTTAGGGGATAAATTTCAGAGGAGAGAGGTGAGGTATGGAGGTTAGGAGGCTACTGCAGTAGTCAAGAAGAGTGGTGATGAAGGCCTGGACTAGGGCAGTGGCTGTACGGGTAGAGAGATAAGAGATTGGAATGGAAGAAAAAATGTGAAGGTAGGATCAATGGGACTTGTAATCACCCATAAAGGTTACTGAAATAGCTCCTACTAAAGCAGTTTTGACCTATAAAGTAGTTCTATGGCATTGAAATCCTAGTGAACTTTGGTGTACTTCATATTAATTAGTAACTGATTGACTACAGGTGAAAGTCTAACACAAGACTAGTAAGAAGACCTAGGTCTTGGTGTGATCTCAGATGAGGTGTTGAACCTCCCTGCTCTGTTTCCTCATCTGTAAAGTCATGAAGTAAGATGAGATAATCTTTCAGTTCTTTTTATGTCTTAGAATCCTATATTTCCTTTATAACTCTGCCTTCTACATAAAACCTTTTCTGATTTTCATCCAGATGCTAATGTTTTACTTCCCCCAAACTAACTTGTATTCATTTTGTGTATATATTATGTTTATGTGTGTGTTCACACACACACACACACACACACACACACACACACACACAAATAGTCTCCCCTGACAGATTGTAGTCACCTTGAGGGTAGGGACTATTTCATTTTTGTCTCAGTATCCCCAACATCTAGCACAATGCCTGATATATGTCAGGTATTTAATAAATGCTCTTTGATTGATTTGACTTCCATCTTTAAAGTATTATAATTCTTTGCCTATAGTTTTTGTAAAAATTCCCATGTGTTGGCATGCTGACATAGTATTGGTAGAGCTGCAAATTGGTCCAATTATTCTAGAAAACAAGGTGAGAACTATGAAAGAAAATTCACTGACCAGTTCATGCCCTTCGACCCAAGAATTTTGCCACTGGGAATAAAGCCCTGGGGGATAATTGATTATTTAATTCACTGAAAAATTATGAAAGACATAAATATCCTTTATATGCAAAAATATTCACAGCCACAAGGGGTAGTTACAAACAAACAAACATCTGGAAATAAAGTGGGTGCCCACTGATTGGGAAATCACTTTCCCATTGAAATGGGAAATGTAGAGAGATATGAGAAGTCTCTTTTGAACTGATGCAGAGTGAAGTAAGCAGAAACAGAACTAGGAAAGCAGCACTAAAAGATAACTAAACTTATAGTAATTGCGATGACTGATCTTGGGGTTGGAGAATAGATGCTGAAACATGTCTCCTCCGGATAGCACATTACAGAGATTAGTGGGGAAAGACATTTTGGGGGGGAGGGGGTCAGTTTTACTTGCCTACTTTTCTTTGCTATAAGTGGGAAGGTTCAAGGGTTACAGGGGCAGAGAAGCATAACTAGTTATGATTGCTATAAAAAACCCTCAGCAGTTAAACTTTTTTTAAAATCCACATTTTATATTTAAATTCACAACATCCTTAATGTTGGTGAATAGATTTAGTTTTATTGTGTTCCTCAGCAAAACCAGAGCTTTGTTTGTGATGGTAGGTAGAACGTCAGCTTAGTTGTGTTCCTTTCATGGGTGCCCAATCTGGCAATGGCAAAAATTTGCTAGGAAGCAATTCATTTGGGGTTATCTTGTGGCAATTCTTGTATTTTTCTGTTCCAAATGATTGCGCGGAGTGAACCTCTATGGTTCATTTAAAGATATATGTCCCCTTCTCCAAGACAAAATCCTGCTTATATTTGAAATGGAACTAATCAAACAATACTTTTACTTTGTGATTTCTGACTTAAAGAATTTCTTGGTTTTGAACTTTCATTGACTTTCTTCTCAAGGTAATGAGCCATTTTTTATGCAGAACTGTTTTGTTGGAAGGTCAGGTTCTGTTTTGTACACTTATATAGTTTGATCATTCCAATCTGGGTAAAATGTTCCAGAGGCTAGATTTGAGGAACTTAACAGCCTTAAATAACTTGAATTCATTTTTTCTCCTTCCCTCTTGAGCAAATATGCATGAGGACTGTGAGTACATGAGTACCCATGCATTCATTCTGACTAAGGCAAATAGGTGAAATCGAAAGCAGGTGACCTGCCTTCCCTCAGGAATGATGTCAGGAGAGGGGAAGTGAATAGATTCAGGACTCAGCCATGAGTAATCATTGACCAGTGGCCCTTCTCTCTCTTCATTCTTTCTGTTTTCAATCTCATTCCCTCCGCATTGCCATGTGCCTAATGCCTAGCCCCAGTGCTTACCACTTTTCAATGAGAGGAAATTAGGACTCAGCTCAGGCAGTACATACAGTTCAGCCAGGCAGCTCAGGGCTGGATCCCACCATAGCTCTCATCATCTTTTATTCTTCCAGTTTGAATGCATACTGATGTGGGCCCTGGACCAGCCCTGGTCTCCTACAGATCTCTGTAAACATGCCCTTTCCCCACATTCACTACAATCACAATACAGGGAGAGGAATATCTGGGTCCACACATTCACTACAATCACAATACAGGGAGAGGAATATCTGGGTCCAGCACCACAGATGCCATCTCTGGGACTTCCCTCACCAATATGCTACTTACTTCCTCTCTCCTGACATCCCCTGAGGGAAGGCAGGTCACCTGCATCAGATTTCATGTGTCCATTTGACTAGCCACTTGTACATTGGGACTTATCACATATCCCCAGGTTTATTAATAATAACATAATAGACATCAAAGTCTATACAGGATATTTCACAAGTCTTAGTGCACTTTTAAACTTTAATAGCGTAAAGCTTAAAACTGCACTAAGATTTGTGGGACACCTTATGCACGTTATCTCATTTAAGCTTCACTAGAGGGATGTATTGACTTTGGAGTCAGAGATAGTTTACTCTGATTAAGTATGTGGATTCAAGATAATACCACATGATGAAATGGAAGATACTAAGAAATAAAAGTTTACAATCTTGGACATAAGGATGGGAGGGCTACTTCTGAGAATACTGAACCAGAGGAACCAAGATGGCCTCTTCATGACTCCAGATACGATGTTCCTAGCTCTGGACACTGAGATGAGCTGCCTGGTACCCTGGAAAAAACACTGGCTGTAAGATCAGGAGGGTCTTGGCTCTGCCTGTATTGTAATAATAGCCTCAGCCTCCTTGTTCCTTCTAGCTTACTGAGGGCCCAAGAACTCTGGGGAGGGATTGCTCAAGAAGCTAACCCAGAGTGCTTCAGCAGCCCAAGACCTTGCCCAGGACTTAAGGCTTCTTCTCCAGTCTTAGTTTCTCACTCTGGCTATATTTACTACATCCTAGTAAACATCTTAGGATGGGAAATTTTCAATTTTGTTTCCTTTCCCGGTCCACTGAATGCCTCTCAGTCATTCTGGCGTTCCTTTAAATCCCTTTTATTGGCCACAACATTGGGTATGTGAGTGACTTTGGGAATGTGGCTTAACTTCTGGGCTTCAGTTTCCTCATCTGTAAAAATGCATTAGCCAGACAACTAAAAGAAGAGGGGCCTCTCTCCACCTCAATTTTCCGTTGTTGCTGTGATCTGTCAGGGGCCAAGATTCCTGGGTTCTTTAGACTTTGGTCATAATGTACCTACAAACCTAAACTGCACAAAATAAATAATGACTTTTGCTTGACAGATTTAATGGGGACTCAGCATTTGGGATCTAAGACTACAGGGGAAATTATGAAATTGATAACAATAATACAAATCTAATATAAATTGAACTTTCAAATACATGGGCTATAAAGGGAACTATTAACTTTTTAAACTCAGTAGTGAATGTACAATTCTACCAAAAATGATTTCTTCATAATGGAAATACAATCCTTTAAAAAGATTTAAAACTTTTTTTATTTCCAGTTCTAAATTCTCTCTCCCTCTTTCCACTCCTTCCCTTGCCCATTGAGAAGTAATGTGATCCCCATTTGAAAATAACTATTTATTCTTAACAAGAATCCTAAAGGTATATATATATATATATATATTTATATATAAACTTTTTATATATATTATATTCATATGCACAGACTTTTTTGTGGAAAGAGAACAGTACTGAGTTACCCCTTGGACCTAGTTGGGTATACTTAAAGCCATGGTCTTGTATCTCTCCTCCCTTTCATTGCCAGACTCCTTTTTTAAAAAAAAAAGTTGTCTACACTCATTGCCTACTATACTTCATCATCTTCCATTCACTTTTCATCCCCTTACAATCTGGCTTCCAGCCCCATCATTCAACTAAAACTTCTACCTTCCAATGATCTTTTAATAGCCAAATCTACTGGCTTTTTCTCAGTTCTCATTCTGCTTGACTACTTTGTAGCTTTTGACATCTTCCTTGGATTTGCATGAGATTGCTCTCTGCTAGGTCTCCTCCTACCTGGAGGCTGACTGTTTCTTCCCAGTCTTCCTTGTTGGATCATTAACCACCCCACTGCCTTTGCATGGACATACCCCAGGGTTGTGTCCTAGGCCTTCTTCTCTTTTATATTTTCTCTTTATTTCATTATATAGCCAGAAAGCTAGCTCCTTAAATCCAGTCTTCATGATTCCTTGGGAACTACATCTCTGATCAAGGGGATCCTGACTTCTGTAGCTGTAAGAGGACTTTCTACTCCTACTCCATTTATTGTAATAACAGAAAGCCCAGACAGCTCAATTGAATCAATCAATCAAAAGCATAAATAAGGTTCCAACATGTCTTTACTCAATTTTAAAGAAGTGAAGTGCTTTTTGATCATTGGCTAAAAGACAGATGATGTGATTACTGAAGAATCAGACATACCTCTGTGCCTCTATATAAATATAGTAAATCAATTTGGAATATTTGAGTCCAGGCAAGGCTAAGTTGAATGATGAAAGCAAATCCCTGAGAGTAAACTGCTTATCATGAGGAGAGTTTTTCCCATTCTTTTCCCTTCAATTCCTTCCCACCCCTAATAAGGCAACAGTGTGAGTTGAAGAAATCTTGAGGTCCCATCAGAGGACCCTCCAATGACCAGACTTGGTGGCATAGTACAGCAGCCCAAGGAATTGGGAGGTGACTGAGCAGTAACTTTGAGATGGATGTGACCAAGGAGCAACCTTTATAAGAACTGCAGTCTGGAGAAATTGCATGTGCGAGAACAGATAGACTTATCCAGCAGGGATGCTACAGCAACCAGCCCATCCCTGATGAAGCTTCTGCAGCAGACTCTAAGAGGATTCCACAAAGGGAGGAAAGAATAAGAAAGAGGGGAGGAGTTGTGATTTTACCCTTTGACTATATTTGTTCTCTATGCTTATGTCAAAGTACTGTCATATTCTAGGTTTGGGTTCCCTCTCTACAGGGCGCTTTCTGTAGGCCACTGCTCTCCTAGGTTCAAGAGGAATGTTCAAGGGGAACGTTCTTACATACCATCTCAGTAAATACCTTTTAAGGTAATTAAATCTGGCCAACTAATTTATAATGGAAAACATACCAGTGGGGGCTTATGAATGATAGTATTAGCAATCCAACCCCTCAGGATCACCTTTAAAGCACTGTGGGAAGAAATAGTGAGCCATCCTCTGATGATCTCATCCTGTGAGTGCCTAGCTGGGGGAGTAGCCCCAGAGGAGGCACTATGTATTCATACCAAAGAGCTACTTTTTCATTCTAGTGACCCACCTGGGGACCATCTCTGTACTGGCTGGAGCCTGGTGAATGAGAGAATGAGTTCTTCCACGCTTTCCTTCACACAACTAAGAACTGTCATTTGCCAATTGTGACTCCACCAAAGAAGGCGATGGACTTCAGTGGTGGGGAACCCGTGGCTTTGAGGCCACATGTGGCCTTTAGGTCCTCAAGTGAGGCTTGTCGACTGACCAAACAGATTCATGTGGCCTTAAGGCCACGGGTTCCCCATCCCTGGACTAGATAATCTTGAAGGTCTATTCTGACCCTAAATCTAGAGTCCTATTATCCTATGAAATTAGCTGGCTTTTCCCAGGGCACCTTGCCTACCTAGCCTGTGTGTTTTTTTTAATTGTTTGTATTATTCTCTTAATACCTACCATAAGCTAACATATTGTTATTTATGATTTCCTCTCCCACTCCCTGATCTCAAGCTAAACTCCAAACTCCTTAAGGAAAAGAGACCTGTTTTACCCTTATTATGATTCTCAGCATTCACCACTGAGTAATTCCCACTCTACTTCTGGGTATTTCTTTTATCTAGGCCAGATCCCTGAATGCATTTTTATCATCTTTTTTTTCTGTTTTTTTCTTTGCTTTGGCAGCTTTTATACTCTGCAGCTCTGAGACATTTCTCTTACATGGGAGGGGGAGGAATAAAACAAATATATGTTATCATGCTGATGGCATCTTGCTTTAATCCTCCAGACTGTCTTTCATATGTAAATCATTTCAAGCCTCCATTTGGGACATGGTTGGTTTCTGACAGATCCACTCACTGCCTCCACATTGCCTGTGTGCCCAGATAGTCTAATCGTGGGGTTGATTTATTAACAGCAATCCCCTGTGATTAAAAAAAAAATCCTGACTGCATGCCTAATTTTAAATCCATACTTTAATTTCATTTCTATGCATAGCCTTCTCACAAGATGAGATACTAGAGTGGATTTTTTTTTCTGGCTAGAAATTGGATTTTCTCTCTCTCTTAGAGCTGTTGAAATGTCAGCATTTACTCTGTTCCCAGCATGTAGATTGTCTTGGCAGTGGAATTCACACTCCCTTGGCATTGTTCCACGTACTCCCACCCCACCTCAAGTGTGCTTTCTAATAATCATTAGTATTTAGGCTGTTCAGGCTTTGTTAGGACTAGGCTTGCTCTGTTTCAAGATGCAAAACTGACTTTAAGGGTTTTTTTGGAAGATGGAGTCAGTAAGATGAGACCAGCCCTGACCCATAGAACAAGTGGACAGTAGGCCTCATGGGGATAGGTGAGAAGATAATGGAAATCATAGTCTAATCCCCTCATTTATGGATGAATGAATGAAAAAGCCCTTATTATAAGTGCTTACTATGTGACAAGCACTGTTGATAAGTGCTGAGGCTACAGATAGAAAAAAGTGAGACAGTTTCTGCCTTCAAGGAGATCATACTGGAATTGGGGAAAGACATAGGAGAGGTGGAGGGAGAGGTTTAGAAGGCATAAGGGTTCTGTGGCAGGTTGGATGGCAAGGCCCAGGGGTTGTTAGGATGCACAGACAGTTCAGATGGTAGTGTAGAGGGGTCTGGAAAGCGTGATGGCAGCGTAGATCCTGGTAAGGTCCTTAGCATTCAGTAATGGTACAGATCATGAAGAATGGTGGTCTTCCATTTTACCTGAAGAATTATGGATGGTGGTTCCCAGCTCATTGAAGCCATATGAGAAGCCATCTTGCACACCTTTTCCAACTTGTATACCACAGTGGGGATATAGGGTTAGAGGAAAGTGGAATGAGTGAGAAGAGGACCTCCACTCAGGGCTTTTCCCATCCACCTCCCTCATTAGCTCTGGGTAGCTGGGGAGGAGAAGTCAAGGAGAAGGGAAACTCAGAACGTGACTTAACTAAGGTTAGACAGACAGTATGTGTCAGAGGCAGGATTTGAACCCAAATCCTGTGCTTCCTCAAATACAGTGCTTTTTCCAGGTACACTATGGGCTTATATACTGCTGTAGGTAAAGGGCATTTAGGATTCCCTAATGCCAGAGGGTGGCATTGGGATAGGGGCGGACATTGTAGCACCTCTCCTGGTCAAGAAGACTTATTAGAGGAGCGGATTCTTCTTTTTGATCATTTTCAAAATGTTCAACACCCAGACCTGGGCTGAATTCTCAGAATATCAGTCCTCCAGGGGCTGAAGATCTCCCATAGCAAAGGCCATCCTACTGACACAATCCATTCCTATTAACACACCTCTGATCTGTATAATAGCCTTAGCCTCCCTGTTCCTTCTAGTTTACCGAGGACCCAGGTACTCTGAGGAGGGATTCCTCTTGGGGTCTTCATAAAGAAGCTAACCAAGAATGTTTCAGCAACAGCAAGACCTTACCCAGAACATGGGGCCTCTTTCTCTGGGATTAGTCTTTTCCTCTGGCTAAGTGGCTCCCCACCCCCAACCCCTAGTAAATACCTTAGGATGGGAAATTTCGAATTGTGTTTCCTTTCCCTGTCCGTGTCTCTATTGTTTTGGATCAGTTGAGTCCAATTTGATGGTCATTATTCACCCACCCCCAGAGCTCTTCCTGGCTTGTGAGAGTGAGGTCTGTTCTTGATTAACCCTTAAACACTTCAGCATTTCTAGGATCTGTGATTTTTCCCAGGATGGGGCCTCCTGCCACTAATGAAAATTAGCAACCCTTCTGCACCTTGGAGGAGACGCTGTGGTTGAAAAAGGCACAAGCCTTGATCATAAAAGATTGGTGATGAACTTATTCAGACTTAACTAGTCCAGTCCTCCACATAACAGATCCACAATCAATCTGCTTGCCTCAGTTTCTCATCTATAAAAATGAGCTGGAGAAGGAAATGGTAAAGCACTCCAGTATCTTTGTCAAGAAAACCCCAAATGCGGTCATGAAAAGTCAGGCACAACTGAAAAATGACTGAACAACAATAACAACATTTTATAAACATTTTTAAGCATTTAAATTTTTTATTTCATTTCTTCAGTAAACAAGCATTTATTTTCTCTCCCTTTCACTCCTCCCCTATTGGAAAAACAAAAAATAAAACCAAAACTCTATGTAATATGTGCATAATTAAGCAAAACAAATTCCCACATTTGTCATATACAAAAATGTCTCATTCTGTATCTGGAGTTCATCGACTCCCTGTCAGGAGGCAGGTGGCTTGCTTTATCCTTTGTCCCCTGGAAACATGGCTGGTCATTGGCATTGATCAGAATTCTTAAGTCTTGCAAAGCTGTCTGTCTTCACAATATAAATTATTCTCCTGGTTCTGCTCACTTCACTCTGCATCAGTTCATATAGTTCTTCCCCAGGTTTCTCTGAAATTGTCCCCTTCATCATTTCTTACAGCACACTAATGTTCTATGACATTCACATGCCACATCTTGTTTAGCCATTCCCCAGTTGATGAACACTCTTTTAATTTCTAGTTCTTTGCTACCATGAAAAGATCTGCTCTAAATATTTTTATACCTATGGCTCATCTTCCTTTTTTTGATCTTTCTGGGGTAGGGCTCACCTTATATTGTGGCAGGTTTCTTTGCCCTGCTCCCATGCCCATCCTGGCTGCTGGTATTAACTAAAAGTAATGACAATAGGAAAGAGGTGAGTAGATTCACATAAGAAAACATTTGTAAGGAAAAAACTAATGAAGAAAATAAAGGGCTCTGCAATTGTTAGTTATGGAGAAATCAGGAAGGGAATTGGTTCCCATGTCTAACCTTTTTGTCACTAGCTTCTAATTTTCAAGCCTATGTTCTTCAACTTTTGGCAAAATGTTAGCTTTACACCCTCTCATGATTTGCTGATATATTAATTTGTAGCAATGTTATGTGTTGGTTAGGTACAAGAGTCAGGGAAACCTGGGTTCAAATCCTACATCAGACACTTACGAGCTGTGTGACTTTGAGTAAGTCATTTACCTTCTGTCTGCCTTAATTTCCTCATCAGTCAAATAATGGGAGGTTGGGCTCAGTGGCCTCTAAGGCCTCCTTCTAAGTTTATGGTCCTATGATCCCATCTTTGATTGCTGCAGCCAGTGACAGTGTAAGATAAATTTAAGTAGTCCTAGAAGGTAATGGGGCCAGCTAATTAATTTAATGGCTCCTCGCTATTTGAGGTTAGATGCAATGGAACTGAAGACATTGCCACACACAGAGATGTGGTGTTTCTATGTTATTCCTACTGTTGAAAAAAAAACACACACACAGACTTTTAGGACCATTGACTTAGAGCTAGAAGGGACCAACCTTTTCATTTCATGTATGAGGCACTGAGAAGTTAAGAGACTTGAATAAGACAGCAAAACTAGTAAGTGGCAGAGCCAGGATTTGAACTTGGGTCAAGTTTTGAACTTACTCCAACTTTAGCACATAAAGGTCCGTGACCTTTTTTTTTTTTGCGAGGCAATTGGGGTTAAGTGACTTGCCCAGGGTCATACAGCTAGTAACTGTCAAGTGTCTGGTCTGAGGCCGGATTTGAACTCAGGTCCTCCTGACTCCAGGGCTGCTGCTTTATCCACTGTGCCATCTAGCTGCCCTGTCCATGACTTTTCCCTGGCAGCACCACTACACTGTAAGCTCCTTGAGGTCAGGCACTGTCTTTTGCCTCTTTTTGTGTCCTCTGAATGTGACACAGTGCCTGGCACATAGTAGGTGCTTAATAAATACTCATTGACCGACTGCCTCCCAACCAGACTTCTTACATGTCCAATTTAGGGGGATATTTGACCTAGAACATTCCCCTTAATGCTAGTACCCTCCATCTCTTGATTATCCCCTATTTATCTTGTCTGTATCTTATGCGGATGTAATTGTTTATATATTGCTTCCCCTTTAGACTCAGCTCCTTGAGGGCAGGGCCTCTCTTTGCCTTACCTTTTGTCTCCAGCACTTAGCCTAGTTGTTCAGTGTGTTTTTTCAATTGTATGTGACTCTTCATGATTCCATTTGGGGTTTTCTTGGCAAAGATACTTGAGTGCTTTGCCATTTCCTTCTCCAGCTCATTTTTACAGATAAGGAAACTGAGGCAAACAGAGTTAAGTGACTTGCTAGTAAGTATCAGAGGCTGAATTTGACCAAAAGAGGAGTCTTCCTGATTCCAGGAAAGCCAGCACTCTACCCTCTCTGCCACCTAGCTGTCCCTTAGCCCAGAGAAGGTGCAGAATAAATGCTTGTTCACTTGACTGGTTCACATCTCTTTCAAATCTTTCATTTATATCTTGCATCTATTTCTAATGATAGTCACGTGATGACTTAATCCCCCAGAATAAAGCAGATAAAAGTCTGGAGCCATGCTTGATTTAAAACAACAACAGTCACCACCACCAAATTGTAGAGCTCACTTCCTCGGGAGGGAGATGTGCAGGACAGCTGCCGTGTGTTGGTGGTAAAGCTCAGGGAGAGGGGAAGTTTGTAGGCTGGGAGGCAATTCCTGTGCTAGGCAAGACCCACCCTATTCAGAGTTGCATACTACATCTGCTCCAGTGCCTCTCTCATGCATAGAATACACTGAGTTTGGAAAAGTAAATTAGAGTAATACACAATAGAAAAGAATACTAGCAGCTCAGTGACCCTGGGCAAGAAAACTCTTTGATTTGCAGAAAGGAGCTGGACCTCCACTGGTAGGCAGAGTTTTCTCGTCTGGGAGTTCTCTGTGTTACTGGATCCCATTTATAGTTCCTAGCCTAGCTGCCTGATAGCAGCTTGTCTTTGGGACCATTTCTGTCTTTTTGTCTTTCTTTCTTTTTTTTCCTAATTTTTTAAAAAAAACATTTTTATTTAAAGTTTTGAATTCCAAATTCCATCTATCCCTCCTTCCATCCTCTCCTCCCTCCCTTCGATGGTAAGCAATCAGATATAGGTTATACATGTACAATTATATAAAACATTTTCAGGACCATTGCTAACTGCTTAGCACAGGGCCACATAGTAAGCTCTTAATAAATGCTTGTTGACTGTTTCCATTAGAAAAGGTGAGAATGAGATGATAATAGAGGAAGCAGAAGAGAGCTAGCCTCCTCTCTTTCCTTCTCACCCCCCCCCCCGCCCCAACTCCCATCCTACAATCCTACAGTCTCCTCAAGAGAAGCTCACACAGAGTTTCTGAATGTTTTGGTGAGAGTGGATGTAAAGCAATTCATTTGAATTTCAGCAAGCGTGTATTCATTTATTATGAAGTGCAAGGTACTGGGGTTGCAAAGGATACTGTGGTGCAGTGGAGTCAGAGTGCTGGTCCTGGGGTCAGGAAGACTCATCTTTGTGAATTCAAATCTGGCTTCAGACCCTAGCTGTGCTGTGGGAGCCTGAACAAGTCACTTTGCCCTGTTTGCCTTAATTTCCTCATCTGTAAAATGAACTGGAGAAGGAAATGGCAAACCACTCTAGTAGCCAAGTAAACCACAGACGGGGTCAGGAAGAGTTGGACGTGACTGAAATGACTCAACAACAACAAAAAGCAGTCGGACCCTGGCCTCTCTGGGACTCAAGTTTCCTCATCTGCAAAATGAAGGGGCTGGTCCTACTGATCTCTAACGTCCCTTGCAGACCTAAATCTATGATTCTATGACCCCCCCCGGCAAAGAAAATCCTTCCCCTTAAATGGCATCATCCTCATCATCCTCCTCTCCATCCTCCTCCTCCTCCTCCTCCTCCTCCCTACTAACATTTATATAGCACCTGCTAAGTGCCAGGCGCTGTGCTAAGCATTTTATAAACACTGTCATTTGATCCTCACAGCCTTAGGAGGTAGGTGCTATTGTTATCCCCATTTTTCAGATGGGGAAACTGAGGCAAACAGATGCAACTTGCCCAGGGTCACACAGGTAGCCAGTATCTGAGGCCAGGTTTGAGCTTGGGTCTTCCTGACTCCGAGCCTGGTGCTCTATCTATTATGCCACCTAACGTCCTCTTCCTAGAGCTTTATACATATACGTAGAATGCATAGGTTATTAATATGAAATATATACAAAGTAATTTCAGGGTAGCAGAGAGAATTCTTAACCATTCAGGTCTTTGTGACTCCAAGCCCAGCTCTTTCCTGTAGATGCCCTTTGTATCCCCAGAGCCTAAAAGTAGCAGACCATGAGTGTTTGGTTTCTAGAGTAACAGACTAGGACCAAATTGTTCCTTTACCGTCCAATTAAAGTTAAAGTAGAATTGCAGTTTCTCTCCTAGAGTACAGCTGCAGCTGCCTGACAAACCTGGTGTAAGTTCTAGCCCCATGCATCTGCCTTTGGTGTTAGAAGCAGGGCACTGGAGCACAGGACACCTACTGTTTCCTGTTCTTTTTGCTTCTCTGTCAAGTTCTCCATTTATAAAAATTGCCTTTCCTTGTTCCACTGCTGTCAGCTACAAATCTATCAGATCCTGAGGAAGTAAAGCAGAGATGAGGGGGCTGGTGTAGGGGAGGCTCCCTGCAGAAGGGGAGACAGGCTCTCTCCCTGCAGAAGCAGAGATGGGAGGGAGCTCCCTGCAGCAGGGAGGGAAGGGGGGCCTTTCCTGTAGAAGTGGAGATGGGAGAGGGGCTCCCTGTAGAAACAGAGATGGGGGGCCCTCCTTGCAGAAGCAGAGATGAGAGGGGGCTCCCTGCAGAAGGGGAAACTGGTAGCAATGCTTCCAAACTCATCTTTAGCACACCCATCTCAGCTTTTTTAAAACTGTAAAATTCACCATCCTCAAAGTAGAATGGTGTCACTGATTTTCAATTTCCTTATTGTTTTTTAATCAATAAGAATTTATTAAGCACTTCTTTTGTGCCAGGCACTGTTCTAAATACTTGGGGATACAAAGAATGGATAAAACTTAACAAACAGAAACCCAGTCCCTGTTCTGCAGCCACTCATGGGCCCAATCCCAATACTAATTGTTTTCCTGGGCTAGTTGTCTGCTCCTCCGGCAACCTAGCGGGGTCCCTCTGCTCCTGGGGCTCACCATATTAGTATTGGACTTAACATGGACACCTAATCAGCTTTCTTCCTTCTACACCTCCAAATTCCCAAATGCAAGCAACCCCCTAGCCTCTGACTCCCCAGTAACAAGGACTGCAAGTGTTTGTTACCATGCCTGGCCTCATTGCAATTTCTGCCCATTTTAATTCTGTCTTCTGGGGCCAAGCAACTAGCTCAGATATATCTATAGATAGCTAGGAATTGTATATACTATTTTCCTAGGGAAAAAAAACCAGCAAGCAGGGAGTAGTTGCTTTCCTATTACCAACAGGAGCACAAAAGAACACACCATTACCAAGATTTCAGACTGTTATCAGGGAAGCAGACAAAACAGTATCTTCCATGGCAGCTGCTGTGAAAACATATCACATCATCCTTGTTGGAGAAAACCCTGAGAGTCAGAAATCTTACTACTCGTTCCCAATCCAACAGGAACAGCCAGTAATAACCTTGATTCATTCGTTAGACCGACATTGATTAAGTGTGTACACAAGTGGGTAAATTTTGCCGAAGCCAGTTCCATAAAATGCTGTGAGGAGGCATAAGTAGGAGTGGGCTGTCAGGAGGAAATTACCTCTTCAAAAACAGGGGAAGAAGATCCCCAGAGTAGCAATATGCAAGTAAATATGGTAAGTGCTTACTGAATGAACCACTAAGGGCTGGAATTTTACATGTAGAATGATTCAGTTCAGTTCAATAAATGTTTATTTAGGCTTTTTGGGGGGCCAGGAGCTCTGCCAGGGGAAACAGCCCCTTCCCTCAAGAAGCTTATGTTCTAACTGAACACAAAAGACTCAACTACCCATAATGCTATTAGACGGAAAAACCCTAACAACTGGGGAGGCTCTGGGAAAGGTTTAGAGAAGAGGGGGAGAGGAGTCTCTGGACGATGCCTTGAAGGAAGATAAGGATACTGAAGAGGCAAAGATGAGGAGGGAGGGAGTGCATTCCAGATGGGGTCTTGGGTAAATATAGGAAAGTGGGAGATGGAAGAAATCCTGCATTTTGGGGAACCAGAAGATGGTGGAGGACAGCATTCAAATACTTGGAGAGTTTAGATGGAGCCAGATTGTAGGGGGCCTGAAATGCAGGGCTGAATGGGAGATCATGCTGTGGAAAAGAACATTGAAGCAAGGCATGGCATCTCCTACTTCTGAGGTCTTTAACCAGGACTGCCTAGGTATGGGGTTACCCTAAAGACAGACGGGTGAACTTTTCATTTTTATTTTTATTTTTGGCTTTTAGGCAATTGGGGTTAAGTGACTTGCCCAAGGTCACACAGCTAGTAAATGTCAAGTGTTGGGTCTGAGGTCGCATTTGAACTCAGGTCCTCCTGACTTCAGGGCCGGTGCTGAATCCACTGCGCCACCTAGCTGCCCCCGGTGAACTTTTCAAAGAGATGCCATGATCTTCCCTTAATTTCTTTTTCCCAGAGGTGGGGGAAGGGGAACAGGTATTTATGAAAAGCCCACTATGTACCAGGCACTTTTACAAATATCTCCTGGAGTAGAGAAAATGAACTCTATGTGTTGATTATCCATGACTGTTTGAGAGATTCTTTGGGAGGATTTGGATTGTAAGAAGTTGGTGGTCTGGTAAACCTTGAAAGCAGCTGTTCATTCTGTGGGCACCAAGGAGATTTGGGTCTCAATCCTGGCTATCTCTATGACCACGAGCCTCAGTTTCCTCTTCTAACATGGGGCTGATAATACATTGCTGCATTCCTGGGGTGGCTGTGAAGAAAATGCTTTATACATTTTAAAGCATTAGAGAAATGTTAGTGGTTATACTATTGCCATTTTGGATTCGAGTGATGATTTCATTGATATAATGAATTCCCAGTGAAGAGACTCACTCTTACCCACATTACCTTAAAGGAGAGATTCTTCTTTTTTTTCTTTGGCAAGGAAAAAGGGAGTTAAGTGACTTGCCCCAGGGGCACACAGCTAGTGAGTATCATGTGTCTGAGGCCACATTTGTACTCAGGTCCTCCTGACTCCAGGGCCAGTGCTGTATTCATTACGCCATCTAGCTGCTCCTAAAGAAGAGATTCCTAATCTTTTTTGTGTGTGTCTCAGACCCCTGTGGAAGCCTGGTGAAAACCTATGGACCCCTCTCAGAACAATGTTTTATAATGGGCAAAATAAAATATGTAGGATTACAAATGAAGACAATTCTATTGAAATGTAGTTATTAAAAACAAATTCATGGACCCCTGTCTTAGAGGGTTGCCCAGAGGACTGAAGGATTATGACCTACCCAAGGTCACACAGCTAGTATGTGTCAGAGCTGGGACTTCCTGGCTCCAGACCAGTTCTCTATCCACTACCATGCTGGCTACTATTTATAATTATTATTATTTCACATTTACGAATGCAGAATAGCCAGCTTTCCAGGGCCTCTAAGTTAGACCCAAACATATCCTGTGTGGCCAACACATGTGACTTTTTCCTCTCTGTTGATTTCTACCTCTCATCTGTCCTCCCAGGCTGAGATGTCTCCTCTTGAATTGGTCCAGGATATAGACCAGCATGCATTCAAGGAGTAGGCTAAGATTCCACGTGTAGGGTTACAGCATTTTCTTGAGTGATGAAGAACTTGGGTGTAATTCCCCTCACCTACACATACCAAATAGCAGCAAGAGACCAGACTTGAAATCAGAGGAAGTGGTTTGATTCCTGACACAGATGCTGAGGACATCAGTAACCATGGCCAAATGATTGCTCCTCATTGGGTTTCCTTTTCCTTCCTTGAAAAGAAAGAGAATTGTACTTCATCCCTTCCGCCTCCAGAGAGAATATAAGTTCTCTTACTTTTCTAGTGAGCTCTTTGAGGAGTTAATGTTTGTGTCTGGGCCCCCTGTTCCTAGCACATAGTAGGTGCTTAATGAATGCTTACCACTTCAGCAATTCTCCAAGCCTTTCCAGGCTTGTAGATATTTATTTTGGGAGTATAATATTGTGATTCTGGTGAACCATTAGTGAACTTCCTTTCTTTAGAGCCAGAAAATCTGTTGCACCAGCATTTTAGAACATTCCCATCTAACAAATTTCCAAGTTTGGTTAAACATTCTGGATGATTGAGGATTCAGAACTATGCCTGGAAACATTGTCTTCTCACATTCAGAATAATTCGCCTCTGCCAGCATGAAGCCAAAAGAGGTCAGAGGATCATTGATCAAGAGCTGGAAAGTACCTCAGAGACCATCTAGGCCAGCCCCCCTTATTTTATAGATGGAGAAACTGAGGCCTGTGGAGGTTAAATGACTTGCTGGAAGTTACTCAGGTAGTAAATACTGGAGATAGGATTTGAACCCAGGTCCTCTTACTAAGTACTATACTGTTTCCTCCTCCGGTGTCATTATGAGGTAAAATGAGAAAATCACAGAGGAACCTGATCCTTAACGGAACGTGCCAGACAGGCCCTACCTGCAGCAGCCACCTTTTAAGTCTACCTGGGCCCCTCCTGCTGGACTCCAGATGGTATTAAAGGTACCTGCCTCCTCAGCCAGCTGACTAAAGCAAGGACATTGGCAGGATTTCCTGCCATGTTCCCCATGCAGAGATGACATTTTTATGACACGTTAGTGGTTGGCAGAATGAAAGGTCACGGTGGACTGACACTTTTATCTGGGTTCCTCGACCTGAACTAAACTGAAGTTTTAGCAAGTGCTAGCTTGGCTATTGAAGCACGCGGCCAGCCCGTGGGCCGTGGGGTATAACGTGCCAGGTGGGATGAGTGGTTTAGGGAAAGCAAAGTCACCGCTGATGCCTTTTATTGCAGTTCTCCAAAGAAAGACACATTATGGACAGGACCCCAGAGAAGCTGCTGAAGAAGGAGCTGGAGGAAGAGCTGCAGCTCAGTGGCGAAGACTTACGCAGTCATGCCTGGTATCACGGGCGCATTCCTCGACAGGTATCTCTTGTTTCCAGACCTTTCTTGTCTCTCTGTCTCTTTCTCCACTTCAGAGCAAACAGAGAAGGTAGACTTTCCCAGGCAAATGTCCAGCTGAGCTACTTCAAGCTACTACATTCTGAGACCTCGTAGGAGTTCCTGTGTGGTTAAAACAAAAGAGATTCCAGCTGGACAATCTGCATCATGTGCAATGTACTGTTTACTCAACACACCCTTTTCTATAAAGCAACCATAGGGAAGTGTCGGGGTCAGAAATTCAAAGTCCATTTCGGTTTTAGCTCACTCTGAGAACTTGGTAAACAGAGCCTGATTGTGATTAAAAAAAAAAAAAAGGAAGTATTTTTATTTTTATTCATATGTATGTATGCATATATGTAATATACATACACAAAGGTATGTATATGTATGTTTTATATATGCAATAGATATATACATAGATGTAGATAGATATAGATGTATAGATATATAACATCTATAATATATACATATAATATATATAAAGATATATATAGTGATAGATATAGATATCTACATAAAGATATGCAGATATCCAAATCTCTATCTCTATAGGTAGAGATGGATAGAAATAGAGATATATAAATATATGTGTGTAGATGTATTCAGCTCTGAATCTTAAATACACACACACACACACACACACACATATGGTAGACATTTTTCGCACTAACAAAGACACTACTTTAAAGCAGCTATTTTGTGTTCTTCCTGAAACTAACAGTTACTTCTCTTGGACCAATGGGTGGTGTCTAAGGACTCTTCTGCATTTTTTATAATTTGTGACAGTGATATGACTTTTGTAACCTATGCCACAAACACCATCACAAAAAAAAGTTACTTAGTTATGCCTTATACAACAAACTCTTACATGTATAAGATCATAGATTTAGAGCCAGAAGGGATCTTGGAGATTATCGAGTCTAAATCCCTTATTTTACAGACAATGAAACTGAGAGAGCAGTTAAATGACATATCCAAGGTCACCTGGTTAATAAGTATTTGAGACAAGATTTGAACTTAGGCCTTTCTCACTCCAAGCCCAGTACTCTATGCATTTAACCACCTAATTACCTTATTATACCACCTAAACTGAATATCTCAATAAAAAGATAATGGATGTTCATTAATGGTGATCCTAAGGCATCATAACAATTGGAAATGCCTTTTGACTAACTCATGGACAGTTAAGTGGCACAATGGATAGAGTGCCAGGCCTGGAATCAAGAAGACCTGGGTTTAAATCAGGCCTCACACACTTACTAGCTGTGTGACCCTGGGGAAGTCCCTTAACTTCTGTTTGCCTCAGTTTCCTCATCTATAAAATAAGTTACAGAAGAAAATGGCAAACCATTCCAGTATCTTTGCCAAGAAAACCCTAAATGGGATCACAAAGAGTTGGATGTGACTGAAACACTCAACAGTAATAAATTTGACTAATTCTGGAGAAAAACTAAATTATCATATAAAATCTCAGAGCTGGAAGGGACCTCAGGGATCAACAAGCATTTATTAAGGACTTACTATGTGCCAAGCACTGTGCTGAGGATATTGGGGTCCCTACCATTGAGCAATTCAACATTCTAATGGTGGGTGGATGGATGGGAAGGAACACTGTGTATATACAAGATAACATACAGTGGTAAGTGGAAGTTAGCACCAGAGGAAAGGCACTAGCAGTGGAGGAGGACTAGGGAAGGCTTCCTGCAGTTGGTGGAATTTGAGCTCAGACTTTTTTTTTTTTGGGGAGGCAATTGGGGTTAAGTGACTTGCCCAGGGTCATACAGCTAGTAAGTGTTAAGTGTCTGAGGCTGGATATGAACTCAGGTCCTCCTGACTCCAAGGTCAGAGCTCTATTCACTGAGCCATCTAGCTGCCCATGAGCTCAGTCTTGAAGGAAACCAGAGAATCCAGGAGATGGACGTAAAGAGAAGATGCAAAAATAAAATGAAGAGCTTCCATTTAAGAAGGGAGCTTAGCTCAGAACAGCTCCTCATGTCCTACCTGACTGCACTACTTTGGGACCTCTCTTGTCTGGTACCATGCCTCTTGTCTGGTACCTTCCCAGCCCTCCCCCCATCCCACCCACCACCTCTACCTTTTAGCTTCCTTTTCTTATTGTCTTCCCCTAGTCATTGGGAAGCTCCTTGAGAGCAGTCACATTTACTAAATGTTTATTCATTGACTGACATGGAAGATAAACCATGCCAAGGCACAGAATTTGGACAAGGGGTGTCCCAGTGGAGAAAGAGGAAGGGCAGTGCAGCTGGACTTGAGTAAAGGAGTAAATTGGAAAAACTAGGAAGATAGGAATGGGCCAGATTGGGAAGGGCTTTAAAAAAGCCAAACAAAGCATTTTATACTTGATCCTGGAAGTAATAGGGAACCATTTGTGTTTATTGAGTAGTGGGGGTGACAGAGTCAGACCTAAGCTTTAGGAAGATCATTTTGGCAGCCGAGTAGGGTAATAACCATGAGTGGGGATAGAATCAAGGCAGGGAGACCAGCCAGATAGATACATGAAGCATTTATTAAATGTTTCCTAGAAGAGCTTGATCATAGTTGCCCACGTATAAGTTGATGAGGGCATGTGCCAGGCTATGTAAGTGGAGAAAAAGGGATATATGCAAGAGATGTTGGGAAGATAGAAATGGACTTGGTAAAAGATTGGCTATATGCAATATCGTAATGATAATAAGTGAAAGACTTAGCTACTCTGATCAAGACAATGATCTAAAACAATTCCAAAGGACTCTTGATGAAAAATGCTAACCACCTCCAAAGTGGGAAAATTGATAAACTCTTGAGTACAGATTGAAGCATACTTTTTTTCTTACTTTCTTTATTTTTCTTGGAGTTGTTTTTTCCAGTTTCTGTTTTCTTTTGCAATGTGGCTAATATAGAAATATGTTTTACATGACTTAACATGTATAATTGATATAAAATTGCTTGCCTTCTCAAAGAGGGAGGAAGGGAGAAAGGAAGGGAGAGACTTTAGAACTCAAAATTTTAAAAAATGAATGTTAAAAATTTTCTTTATATGTAATTGGGACATATTTAATGAATAAATACAAATATATTGCGGGGAAGATTGGCTATATGGGGACTTAATGACCTTATTTGATAGGGTTTTTTTGGGGGGGGTAGGGTTTTAATAGTAAGTATATTCAGAGTATCAGGAAATCTGGGTTCTTTGTAGTGCTGGCTCTGCCATTAACATTGTTAGTGACTCTAGGCAAGTCATTTAATCCCTCTGCACCTCAGTCTCCCTATCTGTAGGATTAGGGAATTCTGTAGGGGGATGCCATTGAAGGACCTGAAGATCCAATGCTGTGAACCTCAAAAATCCAGGAAGGCCTAATCCTGTGAGCACTGGGACCCCAGGGCTTGACTAACTATCTCACCATCTCACAGCAAGGGTGGAGCCTTGCCCTGGCACAAAGCCCCAATTCAGGAACTAAAGCTAGAGATGAGAGTAAACCAAAGGAGACACTGACCAGTATATAAACTTACTGTAAATCACAAGAGGACCAGAATAACTGTTACAGTTACAAAGAAATTCTCAAAGGGAAAAAAAATGGATTTTCCATAAATTTTCCATACTGTATTAAATAGTTAGAAGAAGGAGAAAAAGAGAACAAAATCAAATTATTGAGAAAGTAGAAGGAAATTAAGATATCAGAAGTAACAGAACTGGAAAATATGTCAAGGAAAGATAATTAAAGAATCACTGGAATTAGTGGATAGAGCACCAGCCCTGGAGTCAGGAGGACCTGAGTTCATATCCAGCCTCAAACACATTATACTTACTAACTGTGTGACCCTAGGTAAGTCACTTAACCCCAATTGCCTTGCCAAAAAAAAATCACCAGACTTTCTGAAAACCATGGTTTAAAAATTCTGGACACTATATTTCAAGAAGTCATACGTGAAAACTGCCTAGATTGATTGAAATCAGGTCAAAAGGAAGGTAAAGAGAATCCACTCATCACCTTTTGGGAAAAAAAAGAAAAGAAAAAAGAAAAGAAAAATCTTGGGAATGTTACAGCCAAAATCCAGAGCTTACAAGTCAAAGGGAAAAGTCAGAAATATAAGCCTATATTCCAAAGATGTCATTGATAACAAGGAAGCTCCCATATATACCAAAATACTGGTACATCAAAAGCAGCACTTTTTGTGATAGCAAAGAATTGGAAACAAAGAAGATGCTCATTAATTAGGGAATGGCTCACGGCAGGTAGGTGGTGCAGTGATTAGAGCTCCAGGCCTGGAGTCAAGAAGAAACCAAGTTCAAAGCCTGAGGATTAACCCTACATTGCAAATTGGCAAAGATGGTAAGAGATGGGAATAGTTAATGTTGGCAGGGTTGTGGGAAGATAGGCACGTTGGTGCATTGTCGGTGGAACTAGTGGTTCAGTGGAAGCAGTTTGGAATTATGTAAATGAAATGACTAAAATGTCCATGCCCTTTGACTCAGAAATATAAGCCTATATTCCAAAGATGTCATTGATAACAAGGGGGCTCCCATTTATACCAAAATATTGGTATATCAAAAGCAGCACTTTTTGTGATAGCAAAGAATTGGATACTATTTGTTATATGGTTTGGCTGTCAGTACTGGGAAAGGATACTAGGGAAATTATGTTGTTAAAAAAAAGAGACATCAACAAAAACTCATGTTAAAAAATATATCAAACTCAAGCAGGGAATGGGGGGGTGAGGTTTGGGGTAAAAAGGTAAAAAAGGAGGAAAAATAATACTGGAAAGGGAACAGTCCCAGGAAAACAGTTTGCTCATCCTGAAAGTGATGGGGTGAGAGAAATAAAGAACTAGAATCTAAGCGGGGAGCTATCAGTTGGGGAATGGCTGAACAAGTTGCAGTATGTGAATGCCTGGGAAAGAAATAATGAGATCCAGGACAATAATATTGTAAAAAAACCAACTTTGTAGGACTTAAGAACTCTGATCAGTGAAATGACCAACCACATCTTTAGAAGACTTACGTGAATGTTACATGAGGCAAAAGACTTGAGGTAGAGGAGAAGACATATTTATGGCCAAAGTTGTGAGACCTATGTTTATTTGGACGTGGATTTAGTTTGCTTGACTCAGCTTATATGTAACAAGGATTCTTTCTTTTTCTTTCTTTCTTTCTTTCTTTCTTTCTTTCTTTCTTTCTTTCTTTCTTTCTTTCTTTCTTTCTTTCTTTCTTTCTTTCTTTCTTTCTTTCTTTTTCTTTCTTTCTGTTGTGAACAGAGGGAAGGGTTACAGGGTAGAAAGTGGAATCAGCAATAGAGATGCTTCCCCAAAAGGCCATTGTAACATTCTTTTAAATGTGCAGAAGGGAAAAGAAGGAAGTTCAGCAGGAAACACAGAGAGGCAGAACAACTTTGAAAGTAATATGCAGAATTTATATTACATTATATAGTTTTTATTATATTTTTTCCTCTCCAGAAGCAAACAGTTTGAAATAGCAATTTTACAGTTTAATATATAGTCCCCTTTCTGTGTTTTGCTGATTATTTAGAAATTCTTTCTTTTTAGGGTGATTAGAATAAAAAAAAATACTTAAAAAAAGAAATTATGATCTATATGGTAATTCTCTTTTACCTAGATTGATTATTTGTTTAGCTAAAATACCCCTATTCCTTGACCATGGTAGATAAAACTGGATTTGCATTTACTAGACATTGGAAAGTCCAGAGAGCTTGGGGAGCAGAGAAAGACAAAGAAATAGATAGTTTTGCTAATGGTCCATATAAAACATATACATCTTGGGAAAAAAGTTATCAGATACCATTTCCTCCTCATTCTATCCCAAAAAGTTTATTTGCCTAATATAATATGAATTTTATATTTTAGTAGTCTGCCATCTTGGAAAACAAAAGTGGAAAGCACAAAAGCAAATTTTAGCATTTAGTAGTTATGTCTGAAGAAATGTGGGTAGTTAATGATAATAATATGGTATGTAAGATTGACTCTCCTGTTTCTGTCTCCCGTGTGGTTTCATCCTAAAGGTATCAGAGAGTCTTGTGCAACGAGATGGAGACTTCTTGGTACGGGATTCTCTCTCTAGCCCTGGAAACTTCGTCTTGACCTGTCAGTGGAAGAATACAGCCCAGCATTTCAAGATCAGTAAGACAATTCTCCGTCTCAATGAAGCCTACTGCCGTATCCAGTATCAGTTTGATCAGGAAAGTTTTGACACCATTCCAGGATTGGTCAGGTGCTATGTGGGGAATCGTCGACCAATATCCCAACAGAGCGGGGCTATTATTTTTCAGCCCATCAACAGGACTGTACCACTGAGGTGTCTGGAGGAGAGGTATGGCACTTCTCCTGCCCGGTCAAGGGAATATAGCCTCTCAGAGGGAAAAATAGAAAGCACAAAAAGACTGAGCCTCAATGTGGGCAGTGCGCCATCTCGAGAACAGAGTTTGGTCAGAGGAAATCTTCTAAGGTAAGTTCATTCAAATCAAGCCTATGGAGAGATTAAGAGCTTAAGCTGCTATTTTAGGAACTGAGCAGCATGTGAAAAAGTATAAAATGTTCAGTTAAATTCAGTTCAGAAAAACATATTAAATATTGGCTATGTGCAAGGCCCTTTGATTGGCACCAGGGTTATGGTCCCAAGACCCAAACAGTTCCTCCCCTCAAGGAGCTTAGATTCTGTTGGAATAGGTATAACACATACCCAGATCACAAGGCTAGAAGGGACCTCAGAGGCGGTCTGTTCAACCCCTTCATTTTACAAATGTGTAAACTGAAGACCAAGACCACGAAGTGATTTGACCAAGGTCACACAGGTAGTCCATGTCTGATTTGGGATTTCAACACAGGTTCTCCAGAGCCAGTGCTCATTCTACGATACTAATACAGATAAGTAAAAACAATGCATATACTAAATAATACAAGATAATTTAAAGAGGGAGAGAGCATTAAAAAATGGAGAGGGATGGATGAGCAAAGGCCCATTTAGGACTAAACATTCCCTGCTTAGAAGCTTCCAGGTGTGGATACGTAAGAAGTTAAACACACCCTGGCTCGGGCCTTCCAATGGAGTGGCATGGCATGAGTAAAATACAGAGAGAGGAAAGTCTAGAGGTGTTCAGGGGATGGTGAATAAATGAATATGACTTAGGGGTAGGGTTTCCTTAAGGGAGTCTGGAATGGTAGGTGGGCAAGCATATGGAAGGTCTTAAATTCTAGGCCAAGTAATTGATACTTTGTCCTATAGCCATTGAAGAGCTATTAAAAGTTTTTGAGTAGTGACATGATCAAAGTGATGTTTTAAGATTAAAACAAGGAGGCATCATAATAGAGTAGATGGTGAGCCAGCCTTGGACCCGAGAAGACCTAGGTTCCACAGCAGAATGGATGATGAGCAAGCCTTGGACCCATGAAGACCTGGGTTCAAGTCCCATCTCTTATAGATACCAGCTGTGAGATTGGGGCAAGTCATTTAAATTCCCATTGCTTGGGGGAGGGGGGGCACAGAGAACATGCCAGTGTGCATTTCTTAAGAGGAGTTTCCTTATTCAGGAATTTCCTATACCAGTGAAATCTCACGTCCAGTTCCTATCCCAGTCCTAATCTTCTGGCAGCTAGGTGGTACAGTGAATGGAGCACCAGGCCTGGAATCAGGAAGAATTGAGTTCAAATGTAGCCTCAGACACTTACTAGTTTTGTGACCCTGGGCAAGTCACTTAACCCTCTTTGCCTCAGTTTCTTTATCTGTTAAATGAGCTAGAAAAGGAAACTACTCCAGTATCTTTACTAAGACAACCTGTATGGGGTGGATGAAGAGTCAGACACAACTGAAAAATGACTGAACACACAATCTTCTGGCAGTGTGCAGCACAGTGGTTAGGAAGAAAGAGAGCCTATAGACAGACCAGTCTCCCCTACATATCCCACTGATTTGCTCAGTCTCAGAACATCCTTTGTGCTTTCCTACCTTTAGTCTTTGTTCATGCATCTCCACCTCCTAGAATGCCCAACCCAACTCTTGTCTGAGCAGCCAAATCCTACTTATTCTCTCCCCCCTACACTTAATAGTATTTTATTTTTTCCTAATTACATGCAAAGATAAATTTCAGCATCCACTTTTATAAGATTTTGAGTTTCAAATCTAGTTATCCCTTCAAACCCAAACCAAATCCCATCTTCTGCAAAGCCTTCTTTGGATCCCACCTGGCTAAAGGATTGCCTCCTTCTGGTCTCATGATGGGAGGCGATAAGGCTGGCAGTAGAGATGGACATGGAAAAGAAGATATCAGAGGTGCTAGGAAAGCAGACTCAGTAAGATGAGGCGACAAACTGGATATGAAGGAGAAAGCAGGTGACTGAGGATACCAGGGACATGGGTGCTACCACTAATAGTTATTGGGTAGGTAAGAAGGGACAGTGAGTAGTTACTTTTCAAGTGTATTGAATTAAAGGGAATGGCACTAGACAGTTGGAAATTTGGGTCTTGAGTCCAGAGGAGTAATTAGGGCAGGGTATGCAAATAGGGAAGAATAGATGAGATCTCCAAGGAAGAAGACCTGAAGGCCAACGATTAAACTTTGGAAAGTCTTAGAGAGGGAAGAAGACCCGTTAGCAGACTAGTTTTTGAGCTGGAGGGGACTTGAGTGGTCATCAGATAGTCCATCTCACTCATTGTACAGATGAGAAAATTGAATAAAGTTGGCTATCCCAAGGCTGCACAAGAAATGGGCAGAGCTGGGATTCAAACCTAGGTTTTATGATTCCAGAGGAAATGTCCTTTTTACTGTGCCATGCTGCCTCTTAAAAGAGAAAAGAATAGTTAGAATCAAGCTTTTGATTCATCATTACATTGTGGACTATTACGGAGCTTGAAATCCACTAAAACCCCCAGATCTTTTTCAGACAACAGGTATTTTAAGCCACTTCTCCCCTTGGGTTCTAATCTTGACTCTACTATTTATAGTCTTTGGGCAAAGTCATATAAATTCTCCAGACCTTACTTTCTTTGTCTGTAAAATGGCAGGGATGGGTGCTGATCTGTAAGATCCCTTTTAATCTAAATTCTGTGATCTTAGGAGTTAGGATCTGGAGGTATAAAGAGAAGGGTGTGTGTGTGTGTGTGTGTGTGTGTGTGTGTGTGTGTGTGTGTGTGGTTGTCTGTTGGTATGCCTGCCTCTGTGTGTGTGTATGTGTGTATATAGTGGGGAGTGTTGGGGTTTGGAACTGGTAGAAAAATTCTCCAGGTGATGGCATCTTGCCCCATTGTGAACTCCAGATGGTGCCCAAGACTTCCTCTACTCCATCCTCCCTGGCAGCCCATAGCATGTGACAGTGTCCGGAGCCAATGACTGGCATTTATGTTGTCAGCTTACATTCCAGACCCTGTTCCGGGATGGGATGGGATGGCAGGGCTCAGCCGTCCTGCCTGCAGTGATTGCTTTGCTCCGGAGTTAGAGTATCACTTTACTGAAACTATTTCCCTTTGGAGATTACTCTCTGCCCCCACTTATCATTGAGGGGTTGCTGGTTTCGAGGAATGCCTCTGTTGTTGAAGGGTTGGGGTTTTTTTTTTCTTTGAGGCTTACAAAGGTAGGGAAAAAAAAGAACTTCCCTCCTTTTTTCTGAGCACTCTAGGGCCACAGTGCAGGAATATTCAGAGCTGGTGGCATTCAATTACAACTTGACTGGGAGTAGCTTTGCAAAATGCAGCTTTGCAGCCCCTCTTTTGATTTAGAGGGATTGTTCCTGATTGGTAGAAAATGAGGAAGCCAAGGTGGCATAGCTCCTGGGCCCTAATTAAGTCCTTCAATGGACCTTGCATTGCCTGAGACTAGTCAACCAGTGTACAGGGAAAAGAGCAGTGATTCTGGAGGAAGAGGACCCCGATTCAAATCCTGCCTCTCTGGTGCTTACTACTGGCATTGACTTTGGTCAAGTCATTTAACCTCAGTTCCTTCTCTGTGAGATGAGAGGATTGAACCAGAAGGCCTCTGATGTTCCTTCCAACTCCTACTCCCTATGATCCAATGCTGGTGCCAGAGGGTCACCTTTAAAAAAAATCATCCCCACGCTTTCAGCAATCTGAAGAGTCCCCGGCCAGTGAGTGTGAGCAAATCAGGGAGGTTTCTGCCATGACTTTTACTGGCATCTCTGGGATACTGAGATTTGCACTGAAGAGGAACTGGCCCAGCAACAGCTTTGAAACTCAGTAGTGGTTGTTGACACAGGGAAACTGCTGTGAAAATTGCATGTTAGTTAAAGCAAGTCATTTGCCCCAAGTCTGCAAGTAATTTTAGGCTTTGTTGAAATGGTACATAGTAGTTAGCTCGATTTTCCTGGGAGTATCCTGAAACTTCCCCCTCAGCCTCATTCAACAGGATAGGACAGGTTAGATAAGTAGGCACACACCAGAATTTAAATCGAGCTGGCCTGTCTTCCCTGGGGTTGAGGGACTAAAGAGGGCACATGTAACAATTGATCACTTATCATTCTTTTGTTTTCTCCTTCAGATCAGCAGATTTCATACTGCTAACAATAGGGCTGTTCTTCCTGCTGATTTTTTTTTCATTATGATGCTGCTTGATTTTTTTGTCTTTTGTGACATGTTTCTACTTTCCTTTGTGTCTCTCTTCAGAAATAAAGAAAAAAGTGGGAGCCAGCCTGCATGCCTGGATCACATGCAGGATAAAAGGTCCTTGTCCCTCAAGGCCCACCAGTCAGAAAGTTACCTGCCTATTGGTATGTCCTCAGGAATTCAGACACAAAGGGGGCCATGTTTCAATCTTTCCACTCCCAGCCCTGCTCCCTTTCTTTGCTAGCACAATAGAAGTGGTGATAAAAATGGGAAAGAAAAGAATTAGCATTTATATAGTGCCTGCTAAGTGCAAGGCTCCGTGCTGTACAATTATTATCTCATTTAATCTTCACAACAACCCCATGAGGTCAGTGCTGTTGTTATCCCCATTTTACAAATGAGGAAACTGAGGCAAACAGAGGCTAAATGACTTGCTCAGGGTCACACACACAGTGAGTGTCTGAGGCTAGATTTGAACTTGAGTCTTCCTGACTCCAGGTCCAGCACTCTATCTACCGGTGCCACCAGCTGCCTTTAAATAAATTCATACTTAAATATCAGTGTTTTGGTTCAGTCAACCATTTTTAAGTGCCTACTACATGCAAGGCAATGTACTTGAAGATTTATGATACATTATCTTTTTTAAAAATTAATTAATTTTCATTTTCAACATTCACTTCCATAAGATTTTGAGTTTCAAATTTTCTCCCCATCTCTCCCCCTCCCCCAACCTCAAGACAGTGTACATTCTGAATACCCTTTACTCCAATCTGTCCTCCCTTCTATCACTCCCCCCACCGTCTCTTATCCCCCTCCCCTTCTATTTTCCTGTAGGACAGGATAGATTTCTGTACTCCGTTGCCTGTATATCTTATTTCCCAGTTGTATACAAAAAATTTTTTAATACTTGTTTTTAAAGCTTTGGATTCCAAATTCTCTCCCTTCCTCCCTGCCCACCCACCCTCCTTGAGAAGGCAAGGACTTGATATAGGTTATATATATGCAGTCATGCAAAACACTTCCATTATAGTCATGTTGTGAAAAACTATATTTCCCTCCATCCTATCCTGGCCCTTGTTTATTCTATTCCCTTCTTTGACTGTGTCCCTCCTCAGAAGTGTTTGCTTCTGATTACTCCCTCCCCCAATCTGCCCTTCCTTCTATTATACCCTCTCTTATCCCCTTCCTCCCTATTTTCCTGTAAAATAGATTTCCATACCCAAATGAGTGTGTATGTTATTCCTCCTTAAGCCAAATCTGATGAGAGTAAGATTCACTCATTCCCTCTCACTTCCCTTCTCTTCCCTTCCACTGTAAAAGCCTTTTCTTATATGAAACATTATCTTTACAGCTACCCCCAAAGAAGCAGGTAGAAGAGCAGAGTTATTCTATAGCCGCGGAGACTATCAGCAAGTGACTTGCTGATAGACACACAGCTTTTAAGAGGGGCTGGGATTTGAACCCAGATGCCCAGTTTTCTTGCAGGCTCTTTCCACTCCATAATGCTGTATCTGCCCTACATAAAGATGAGCATTTTTAGATTGAATTAGCCGATTCTGATAGATGTTTGATGGCCCTTTTGGGAAGGCAGTTTCTCAGAATGCCCCTTTTGCCCTCCCTCCCATTAATCTGCATTTTTGTACTTATCATTCTTAAGGACCTAAGACCAAGGAAGTGTTTGAAGAGGCTGGATTTTAGGACAGTCACCCAAATACAATAAGCTCATCCTTCCTTTTCTGTGAAACTCATTTCATGGCATCATCTATTTGTAGGTTGCATAATGCCTGTTGGGTTTGGAAGCACAGGTGTACTATGTGTAGCATGGTGGAGAGCTTGACCTGGAATCACTGAGATTACACCTGGTTTTGAAGGCTGCCTCAAACACTAGTACTCACCTAACCTCTCTGATTCAAAGTATCTTCATCTACAAAATGGGGATAACACCATTCTCGCAGGGCTCAAATGGGATAATTAATAGATGTAAGGTACTTTGAAGACCTTAAAGTGGAATATGAGTATGCACTGGTGTTATATAGAAACAGCAGGAAGTGGGTATGAAGAAATGATGGACTGATGAATTGGTAGAAAATGTAGTAGGCAGCTGGGTGGTTAATGAACTTGGCATCAGGAAGATCTGATTTTGAAACCTGCCTTAATTGTGTGATTCTGGGCAAATCATGTTACCTTTTTTGGCCTCAGTTTCCTAATTTGTAAATTGAGGGTAATGATAACATCTACTTCAAAGGGTTGTTGTGAGGATCAAATGAGATAATGTATGTAATGTATTTTTGCCAACCTTAAAGCACTATGTAGATGTTAGCCACTGTAGGCGAGTAGATGAAAATATTTGGGGTTCACCTTTTCATAGAGCTACGTTTGGGAGGAACCAAAGGTCTCTTTCCCAAACTTAATCCTGTATAGCCAGCCTATTGCTGCTTTTTGGCCTCTCTTCCCCATGCCCCTCTTTATGGGTAGCTAGGCTTTGATGGTGACTGAGAGCCCCTAAGGCTGAGTGCCTACAAGCTGCTTTCTCTTTATGAAGGATCAACCTCCATTCATATATTCCACGTTGGATGGAATAATCCAGCTTTGACTGGATTAACCTCATGCGAGTGGGAACACAGGGTATTGTTAAAAAGATTCCCAAATGACATTAGAAGATAGCAGACAACAGGCATTAGTATTGAGGGTTGGCCCCCAGAAATGGGATATTTTGCTGGCTGGCTTATTCATTGAAATAGTACTTTTCCTGCAGTGATGAGGTATATATAACAGGGGCTCTCTGGAAATGAATGTGGAAATGTAAATAAAGCACAATCATGGGACCATAATTTAGGAAGAGATCTTAGAGGCTAAGTCCAACCCTCTCATTTTACAAATGAGGAAACTGAGGCACTGAAGTTATGTAATTTGCCCAAGGTCACACAGTTAGCAGGTGGGAATTTGAACTCCGATCTTTTAAACTCCTAAGTCTAGAGCCTTATATATTATACTGTCTCTCATACTGAGTTTGCTGGGAAGGGGGAGGTTGCTTTTTGTCTCCATTTTTCATACAACTGGGCTCTTTTAACCCTCTTTTTTTAATTCTAGGTTCTAAGCTGCCACTGCAGTCCTCTGGAGTAGACACAAGCCCCTGTCCAAATTCCCCAGTGTTCAGGACAGGCAGTGAGCCAACACTCAGCCCCACAGTGGTACGGAGGGTTTCTTTGGAAGCACAGGTCCCTGGGGAAGCCTTGAGAGGATCAGACAGCCAGCTGTATCCCAAACCTCCACCTAAGCCCAGCAAAGTGCCTTTCCTAAAGCCACCTCAGTCTCCTTCCACTTGGCACAATTTTGAGGCAAATTATTGTGAACTCAATCCTGCCTTTTCCCCTGGCTTCTGTGGTACAAAGCAGGCTCTGTGTCCCCAGAGTGGCTGTGGGGAGCCTCTGGCAGCCAAGGAGAACGGGGCCCTCTCACTCCGAAACTCTGGCACCAACTATCTGATCCTGGACAACGACGCTCCGAGGCCTTCTCGGGCTCTGTTGGCTGCCCAGATGGAGAAGGGACAGGAGGGTGGCAGGGTGTTTGTGACACCCATTCTGGAGACAGTCTCTTCATTCAGGCCCAATGATTTTGAATCCAAACTCCTTCCTCCTGAAAACAAGCCTCTGGAAACATCAATGTTGAAACGTGCCAAGGAGTTGTTCACCAATAATGATCCCAAGGTTATCGCCAAGCACATGCTGAGGATGGACTGCAAGGTAAATGCCTGGGTCTTTTAAAACAGGAAAAAAAAACCATGAAAAAAAAAGACTTTTCTATATTTTCACTTAGCCACACCTTTCTTTCTAAGAGGTTTGCTTATGAGAAATTTCTGAAATGGCTAAAGATGCCGAGAGTGCAGAGATTGATCAAAGGGGTGAGAGGTCTGAGCAGTCCTTCCCACCTGGAAGGAAGCTTGTGGACTTTACCCTGGACAGTTCTATTGGCAGGTTGGTAGAAGAGCCTGGGGAAGAAACTGTGGCCAAGTATACACCTCACACCCTCTGCCGGTATTAGGAAACTAACACTAGAGGTCTCCTTTGCTGGCCGGTAGTTATTTTAATAGATTTTTAGAGCTGAAAGGCACCGTAGGAATCATCTAGCTCAGGAATCCTTAACTTTTGTTGCGTCATGGATTCCTTTGGCTTTCTGATGGAGCCTACAGACTTCTTCTCAGAATAATATTTTTAAATGTATAAAACACATCAGATTACCAAAAAAACCTAATTATATTGCTATTGAAATATATTTAAACACCCACACACACACTCAACAAACTCATGTATCCCAGGTTAAGAAGCTCTGTTACGAAGTCCAGCCTAAATGCCCCCTCCTCCAGGAAGCCCTTTCTGCTCTCTGGGGTTTTTTGTCCTGTGTATCTCAAGAGCACTTTATGTTTGTGCTTCTCTCAAGAACTTTCTATACATTATTTTATTTTATAGTCATATATATACATGTGCTATCACCCCCGCTAGATTCTACATTCCCTGAAGGCAAGAACTGTGTCTTGCTTAAACCTTGAATCTCACTCATTGTTAGTGTTGGGCCCTGTACACAGCCCATCATGTTTGTTGAATTGAACTGAGTCATTCTGAAAGGGCATTTCTAGGAAGTTTGTATCTCAACCCAGCTTGAGTCCAGCCCTGCCACTAGCAGTGATCTCCAAATAAAGAAACTGGTAACTGAATAACTATGCAGACCATTTAAAAAACTGGACCTATTTGTGGCCCAAAGGAGATGTTTAGTTTCAAATCTGTAAAAGCCAATTTTCCTTTTCTGGGATTATAAATCATTGCCTCCATGGAGATCAGCATCCATAGCAGTCCCTGTCCTGGGGTGGGGTGGGAGGACACCCACCAACTCAGGATCACTAGGTAACATAAAAAATGTAATAAGGACCTTGGGTTTCTTTCATCCCTTTAAAGCCAAAATGTATATCAGGGTTTTGCTTTATCTTTGTTGTTATTTTTGTTTTGGTTGTTTTTGGTGGTTTTTTTTTTGTATTGGCACATACTCTGCCAATTAAAACTGGTACTTGGATCCTGAGCAAGGATGCTGGTTTGGGAACAGAATGGAATTCCTAGCATGGAAGCTGTTGTTTCCAGCTTTGGGGCTTCTGGTTTTTTGTGTTTGTTTTGTTTTTTAATGTTTTATGTTTTGTTTTTGCTCAAGCCTGTGAGGTTGCCCATGTCACTAGCGAATGATAGATGCTTACTCTTTGTGATCCGACTGTGAGAAGAGAGGGCTGAGGGGTGGATTAAATTATAGTAACTGACATAATGTAGAACATTAGAGTTTGTGAAGTGGAGGTCCACACTAACCTTTTGAAGAAGCAATCACAGGTATTATTATCCTAGTTTTTCAGATGAGGCTCAGGCTTAAATGACTTACCTGGTCACACAACTAGCAAGTTTCAGGAGCAAGACTTGAACTTGGGTCTTCCTGAATCCAAGTCCAACACTTTAGACCTAAAACTGAGGTGTCCCCCCCATATGATTTGTTGTATAGACTTGGATTAATACCAGTGGTTATTACTGGTGTTCAATTTGGGCATTTGTCCAAGTCACTTGAATGTGACTAAAATTCTGTTTGGACCATTGTAAGGCTTGATGGGACTCACCACTAGTTAGAGGGAATGTGCTTTGTCAATTTTAGAGCACTATTACTATTATTGTTGTTATATTATTGGTGTTGTCATTATCTTGAGTTTTTCATATTGGATGATATCTTATGTATAACATTGTATCTACTTGAGGACCAAGACTATAATGTGCTCTCAGGCACCTCAGGTTTCTCATCTAGTTTACAAAGTCCCTGTATGAGCTGTAAGAGAGAAGGACAATTCCTTCTTCAGGGGACCGTCAGCAGGCTAGGTTTCCTGTGAAGTGTAATATCATTGCCACCTTATGTGATGTGCTGAAGAGTCAGAGAGAGATAGGAAAGACTGAAAGCATCTTGCTGGCTTGAAGCAGCTGTGAAATCATCTCACTGTTGCTGGGGCTAGATTATTTCTCAATTGTGACAATCAGCAAACCACCATATCCTTTTTGTGGTATGTTTAGTCCTCCTGGCCGTACCTCTCAGCAGCATCGTATCTGCTATACACCCATCTGTGTTTCGAACACCTAGGTAAATAGCATATCTAATCAGTGCATTGCTTTCTGGGCGCCCCAGCAGCCTGGCAGGATGGTGGTGAGGGTTACGGACGGAGTGGTGGCCATGGTTACCGTGGTCTCTATTCCTGGCTGATGCACAGCCAGACTTGGTTCTAAGTCATTCCTTCTCGTGGGATGTCACGGAAATCTGGGAGGCACGGTCGATTCTCCCATTCTGCCATTTTAAGTTGCCAGGGAGCTCATTCATTCTCTAGACATGTAGTAAGTTCAGGCACAGAGGTCTCTGCCTCTCTTCCCCAGCTGATCTACTGTGTGACCACAATTCACTATTAATTCCCCTTGCCCTTATATTGGAAATTTCCTTTGAAATGAGAGGATTGCTTTTTCTTTCCCTCCTCCCCCTCCCTCCAAAAAAAAAAAAAAGAGCAGGATTTCAGAAAAAGGAAGGAGGCAGAGCAGAAAGCAACCAAAGTGGCAAGGTGAGCCCTGCAAACATCTGGCTTCCATATGTTCTGTAATGGGGAGCACATGGTACCCCTCACAGAACTTGTCCTTTCCTTTTCTTTTCTCAGAGCAGTGAAAAAAGTGAAGGGGAGAATGTTCTATTCATTCTCACATTCTCGTAGCCAGAAGACACCAAGGGGTCTTCTACTCCAACCTCTTATTTTGAAGATGAGGAAACTTGAGTCCAGAGGAGAGGTTGTGTGACTTGCCTATAGTTACACTGGTAATAAGTGGCAGAGGGGAGACTTAAATCCAGGGCCTCTGAACCTGAACGCTAAGCTCTTGCCTAGTATGCCAGGAGGCTTAAGAAGCTCTGCTACCTCTTGAGAGGTAAGAGCTTTACAAACAAAAGACATAAATTACACTGTTTGCACAGTGGGGACACGTTAATAACCATTAAGCAGAGAGAATTAATGATAATGACTATAGAGGGAAACAAAGTCTAATTCTCTGTCAGTTTATAATTAAACCTCTCTATAGCTTCTCTGATAAATGGTCATCCAGGCTTCACTTAAAGACCTCTTGTCAGGTGGAACCTATTGTCTCCCAAGGCAGGCCATTCCAGTTTTGGGTAGCTCTGTCAGTAATTTTTCCTTATATGAAGCTTAAATATATGAAATATATATGAAGCCTCTCTGAAACTTCTACCAGTTAGAGCTATTAGAGTATTTGTAAGACGCTTGGTCCTCTTCATTTATACCCTGATTTTGAGTGTTAGAAAGGAGCAGTGGCTAGACTATCTACTCTGAGGTAAAACCAAATTTCTGTCTTGAATATTGTCACCTAGAACTGGAAAAAGGCCATCTGTGTACCTTAGGCAAAGTTTGAAAATTAAATCCATCAAACATTATTCTTGAGCACCTATTTTGTGCTGGTCACTAAAGATACAACAATGATAAACGTGACCTTAGATTAATCAGTTCTCTGTGCCTCCGGTTCCTTATCTGTAGAATAAGCAATTTAGATTTCCAATTTTCTGGTCCCAAATCTTACTATCCAACAGTACAGTTTCAATGAAATTTACTTTTAAGTTAAGGCAATAAGGCATCCATATGTATATATATAACTCTAATACAAAATAGGATGTTTTTAAATATATAGGAAAAGTCAGATTGTCCAAAAGGTTCAGGGAGAGAGGAGTCACTTGTTACTGTAAAGGATTAGAAAAGGCTTCATGAAGAAGGCACCAGGACTTGGTTCTTAAAGATCAGGAAAGAATGTCGATGATCAGTGGTGTGGTGGAAAGGAGGAGAGGGCAGGATGAACTGGGAAACAATTTAACTGAAGTACAGAATAATCAGCCAACCAGTCAATGAGCACCTACATATGTGCACCTATTTTCCAAAGCCCAGATATAAATCACAAAATGGCAGCTCCTGTTCTCAAAAAGATTATATTTTATTGGAGACATTGTGATATCTGAGTATATACAGAATACTGGGGGCCCGGTGGTGGGAATTAGAAAAGGCTTCTCAAGTAGAAGACAGTGTGCAATCTGAATGTTGAAAGAATGGATTTTGTAAGCCAGAGTTGAGGAGGGAAAAGATTCCAAGCATAGGAAAGAGCCAATGGAAGAGCATGGAGATGGAATACTGTATATGAGGAATAGGATAGTACATTTGGTTGGACCATAGAGAGGAGAGTAACGTATGATAAATCTGGAGAGCTTGGTTGGGGCCAGGTGGTAAAGGGCTTTAAAATCCAAACAGAAGAATTTGTCTTTTATTCTAGAGGCAATAGGAGTGGACTGCAATGGACTGAGTAAGGGAGTAACCTGGACTTAAGGAAAATCACTTAGGTATCTTGGTGGAGGATGGATTAGAGTGGGGAAAGAGTTGAGGCAGAGGGACTAATCTGGAGGCCACTGGAGTAGTCTAGGACAGGGCTTCTTAAACTTTTTCCACTCGAGACCCTTTTTCTAATGTTAGCAGCATTCATTGGTGTTGCATGATGGCATGTGCAGTGCAAAGTATGCATGCTTTGTGTTCAGAACCAAGGCTGTGGTGAAGTTGTGTGATGCAATAGGGCAAGCATTGCCAGAAATACCTCCGATTTTTAATTCATTTTTGGTCACTGCATGTTCAGAAACCTTTTACTGTTGCCAGATTTTTCACGACCCACAGTTTAAGAAGCATTGGTCTAGAAGAGATAGTGGGGTCTGAATTAAGATGGTGGCTGTGAGAGTAGCATGAAAGATAGATGAGAGAAAGATGTGAGAGACCAGAAAGGTAGATTGAAGCCATACCATGGTCTTGAATACTGTAATAAAGAAATTGTATTTTGCGGGGAAAGCAGTGAGGTGCCACAGTTTTTTGAACAGTAGACCGACACAGTAGATCTGTTCATTAAGATAACCTTGGGCACACTGTGAACAATGGACTGGAATAGGAAGAGACAAGAGGCAGGGAAACCTATTAGGAGGCTATTATAATGGATCATTATGAGAACAGTCCAGGAAAGAGGTGGTGAGGGACCAAACCAGGGTCAGTTTGGCAGTGGAAACAGAAGGGATAGATTTAAGAGATTTCCATGACTTGGCTGCTCATAGGACACGGGAGGTAGGTTGAGGAGTCAAGAATTACTTTGGGGTGTTGAGCCTACATGACGAGGGAAGTGATGGGAAATTAAGAAAAAGACTCTGGTTTGAGAGGTGAGATGAAAAATTCTTTTTCAGATGTTTTAAGTTTGAAATGTCAGATGTCCATTTGGAAATGTCCAGCAGACAGTTAGAAATAGGAGAAAGCTTCTTCACAAGTCATCTGCAAAGAAGCTTTGGGAGTGGCTAAGACTGCCAAGAGTAGAGTTAAGAGAGGGCCTATGGGTGGGAGCAATGTTAGACTCTTACTCTTAGGGAACAGGAGAATGAGAAATCAGCAATGAAAATGGAGAAGGATTTGTCAGGAAAACCAGACATGGCAACATCATGGAAGCCTAGGGGAAAGCAGGGATCAAGTTGGGATGATATGGAGATGGTGGTCAACAGTGTCAAATGTTTCAACTCTAGGGTAGCCAGCATCCTGTATGTTATAGTCCACAAGACAGACTTTAAGGCTCTGCTGTCATATATGAAACTTTGACTTATCACAAAATGCCAATTGGACAGTGAGATTTTCTGGTATTAAAAATACGTGAATTTATAAAAAATGTGTCTCATCATTCCTCCCACTGTTGGGGGGGTCTGTTGTTTACAGCCAGGGTGTCTGTCCATCTTGCCTCCCCCAAGTCCCAGCTCTCCGGGACCTGCAATTTAATCTTGATCTGTATTAACTCCTGGATCTTATTCTTCTTGTCGTTTTTTTTTTCAGTCGTGTCCAATTCTTCATGACCCCTTGTGGGGTTTTCTTGGCAGAGATACTAGAATGGTTTGCCATTTCCTTCTCCAGCTCATTTTCCAAATGAGAAAACTGAGGCAAACAGGGTTAAATGACTTGCCTAGGGTCACCCAGCTAGTAAATGTCTGCAGCCAGATTTGAATTTATGAAGATGAGTCTTACGGGCTCTGGGCCCAGTGTTCTATCCATTGTGCCACTCAGTGGTCCATATCTCATTCTTTGAACCCCTAAAAGCCTACCATACTCTCTCCCCTCCAAGTGACTAAATCCTCAAGATATATGTTCACAGAATTAACCATTAAGGAGCAGCTTAGGGTAGAAGAGTTAGTACCTGCTAGAAACCCACTGAACTAAAACCTTTTAGGATCAAATATGGGAGCTTTTCTTTCTTTCAGAGAAGTCAGTGGTGCTTTGAGCCTGATTGTGACCATAGATTCCAGTGACTTCAGCTTTTTGGGTTCCATTTCTAGTTCATTTAAATTCAATTCAGCAGGTATTTATTAGGACATTTTGCTAGGCACCAACACTAAATCAAAGTCAAAGAGTTCCTGCTCTCAAAACACTGTCTACTGGGGGAAAACATGGAATCTAGAACTCAAACCTCATTTGTATGAGACTCTCCTCATTGGTGGACATTGATTACTCAGTCCTCCAGACCTAAGTGAGAGGGTGAGTTGGCAGAGAGCTTAAAAAGACGTCCTAGACTTCTGGCTTCTGGATTTTAGAGAGAATACTCTTAGCTCAGGATTCTCTTCAGAAAGAGTTTCCTGAACAGGGAGAGAAAGGCAATGTGGTTGCCTGTCTCAGGAAGGCAGGGAATACTGAGTAATTAGTCTCTACAAGAGAGGTTTTTGAGAATGTGCAGTATGTACTTTTCAGCCCCTGGTTATGAACACATAAATAGGTACATAAAAAATACATAATCAAAGATATCCAGTTTAGTCATTCAGTGAACATTTCTCATTCTCCTTGACCTCTTAACACTGTTGATCCCTATCTCCTCCTTGATAATTTCTTCTCTCTAGGTTTTAGGGACACCATTTTCTCCTGGTTCTCCTCATACCTATCTGACCACTCCTCTGTCTCCTTGGCTGGATCTTCATCCAAATCACACCCTCTCAATATAGGTGTCCCTCAGGGTTTTGTCCTGGGCCCCCTTCTCTTCTCCCTCTAGTCTACTTCATTTGGTGATCTCATCAGCTTCCCATGGATTTAATTACCATCTCTATGCTGATGATTCTGAAGTCTGCCTATCCAGTCCCAACATTTCTGCTGATCTCTGTCTCTAACTGCCTTTCAAATATCTTGAACTGGATGTCCACTAGGAAACTTAAGCTCAACATTCCCCAAACAGAATGCATTCATTATCTTTCTCCCTAAGTCTTCCCCCTAACTTGCAAACTTCCATATTACTGCCAAGAGTACCACCTTCCTCCAGTCTCCTTGGCTTTCAGCCTAGGTTTCATCCTTGCTTTATGTGATCCCTCATCCCTCCATATCCAATTTGTCAAAGCCTGGCGATTTCACCTTTGCATCGTCTCTCAAATGCATTCTTTTCTGTCTTCTGATACGGCCAAGTGCCAAGCTCTCAAAACTTCATGCTTGGACTATTGCAATAGCCTGCTAGTGGTTCTGCCTGCCTTGTCTCTCCCCACTTGAGTCCATCCTCCATTCAGCACCAAAGTGATTTTCCTAAACTCTGGCCATGGTCGCCTCCACTCAGTAAACTCCAATGACTTCCAGGATCAAATATAAAATCCTTCATTTGGCATTCAAAGCCCTTCATAACCTAGCCCCCTATTATTCTTCTGGTCTTCTTACACCTTATTCCCTACTACATACTCTGATCTAGTGGCACTGGTCTCCTGACTATTCCTAGTACAAGGCTCTTGTCTCTTGACTCCAGGAATTTTCTCTGGCTGTCCCCCATGCCTTCGATGCTCTTCCTTCTCATCTTTGCCTCCTGTCTTCCCTGGCTTCCTTCAAGCCCCAACTAAAATCCCATGATTTACAGGGAGCCTTTCCCAACCTTTCTTAATTCTAGGGCTTGCCCCATTATTTCCTATTTGTCCTGTATATAGCTTGTACATCTTTGTTTGATTGTTGTCTTCCCCATGGGGTTGTGAAATCCTTGTGGTCAAGGATTGTCTTTTGCCTCTTTTTGTATCCCTAGTACTTAGCACAGTGCCTGGCACATAACAGGTGCTTAATAAATGTTTATTACCAAGCATTTATGTAGTGTTTTCTGTTTGTCAGGCAATATTCTAGATTGGAGACACACTAACAAAAAAATCAAACAATCTCTTACCTTCAAGGTAGTTTACCAGCCTATGATCTTGCCTTTATGCTGGTTAAATGGACATTTACAGGTCCTTTTAACTATATGTTTTATATGTGTGTATGTGTGCATACATATGTATATAATTACATGTAGAGTTATATGATATATAGTTTAAATATTATAGCTTTATAAGTATTACTTTTTTAAAAAAATGAACTGCTTTATTGTTGTTACAGTGTTTGGGGATACTGTGAAAATAAGAAAGTGTGGTGAGAGTGTTTGGGGAAAGGGAGGTTACTGGGGGAGTGGACAGAACCTATGAAAAATTTTGCTCCCACCCCTATACATAATTGTCCTTTCTATCCTGTAAACATCCTTTTACCCATTTCTTCAACAAGATGTAGGAAAACAAAACAAAAACAATTTTCCAGTTCTGGGGAGGAGGTAGTAATTAATGTTTGAAAAATGCCATTGAAGTATTTAAGTGTTATTTTTCCAGTGCTGACGCCAGAAAGTATAATTAGTTTTTCAAAGAGAACAGCAGTGATTTCTTAAGTGCCTGAAATTTCTCTCAAATGCACTTCATAATTGGAGGGCTCTGTAGCCTCCTTGTTTGCTCTGCCTTTTTCCTTTGCCCCTTCCCACCTTCAGATGGGTTGGATTTCAGGAACTTTTAACAACACTGCCCTATGATCATCTATCACTTCTCTCCCCAAGGGAGAAACACCACTTCCCAGGCTTTGAATAGCACATCAGACTTTACTGTTCTACCACTTCAGGGCTGCTTTTTACTTGGTTTATATGGGTCAGGGCCTCACAGATATACTGATCTTTACTTTATATGTGGGTTAATTGAAGAAATGATCAGAGGTCAGCTGAGACCCAAGGTCACTCCTCATTTAGGGTCTCTGACTCCCAGCCAAGTTCCTGCTATAATCAGATCAGTGATCTCCAGAGCCACTGGGACCCTGGGACCATTTCAGTACCTCTGATTTTTTTTTAAAATCAGAATAGTCATATATTTACAGTTGGAAGGAACTTCCTCAGCTGTACAACATAATCTGACCTCCTTACGTAACAGATAAGGAAACTGAGGCTCAGAGGTGTTAAATAATTAGCACAACTGGTATAATCAGCGGGGCCTAGCATTTATCCTCAGACTCATTACACTAAATAGATGTTCAGAAGCTATATGGCAGACACATGGTTCTTGTTAATGGTGTTGCAAATGTGAATCCAGAGACACAGAGCTATGAGTACAGTAGCCTTGAACTGCTCCTAGTCCCTGGACTAAAGTTATAAGGATTAAAGTTTCACTTTGGTTTCTGTATTTTCACAGCCTGGCACAGAGTAGGTTTTCACGAAGTGCTTATTTGAACTGAATCAAGTGGAGACTTTGGCATTCTTAGTGCCCTTCATCCTCACTTTCTGAAAGTCAGCTGCCAGGTGTTGTCCAGTCACTGGGCAGAAACTTTGACATTTAGGAAAAGGACAAGGGGGCAGCAAGTCTGTTACATAGTTTTTGACTTGCAGTCAAGAAGACAGTGTCAGGTTCAAATCCCTCCATGGATACTAGCTATGTGAACAAAGGCAAACCACTTCCATATTGCTGAGGCTCAGCTTCCTTTTCTCTGAAATGGGTTTGATCCAGTAGCACCAGTGAGGTCCAAGGACAATAATGGATGTACAGCATTTTGTGAACCTGAAAGTGCCTCTAAATGTCAGCTTTAATTATTACTTAGTCTTTTCACTGGAAGTAGAGGTCCTTACTTGTGAATACATTAAATTTTGATTTTTCTTTTAACTTCAAACATACCAAGAGCTTTTTATTCTGACTACAATAGTTCATGATAACTAAAGGAAATCACATTAAGGTATTGGGCTTTACCGACACAACAGACTTAAGCTTCTGAAACACATGGGGAAATCTGGGTTGCTGCCAACAGTTCTGAAGCAAATAGGCTGTGACAAATGCCTAGGCAGGTACCTTCCCATGGCAAAAAGTGTAAATCTGATCTTGTGAATTGTGCCAGGATTCCTTCCTTCTCCTGTGCATATAACAATTCCCAATGGACAACCATGCTACGTTGACTATTGTCATTAAGACAATTATCTCCTCCATAGTTGCCAGTTAATCAGCAAGCATTTATTAAGTGCCTACTGTGTGCCAAGCACTGTGCTAGGTGATAGGGATACAAATAAAATAGTCCCTGCCCTCAAAGAGCTTATATTCTAGTGAGCTAAATAAGGTAATTTCAGGGTGGAGTAGGTGGTGGGAAGAGATACTAACAACCAGGATGAATCAGGAAAGACCCCATGTAAGTGGCTCTTGACCTGAGCTCTGAATGAAGCTAGGAATTCTGAAAGATGGAGGTGAAGTAGTCGTTGAGAATTCGTCTTACTTTGTATATGGGAGATGGCTGTTGTTGTTCAGTCATGTCCAATTCTTCACGACTCCCATTTCGGTTTTTCTTGGCAGAGCTACTGGAGTAGTTTGCCATTTCCTTCTCCAGCTCATTTTACAGATGAAGAAACTGAGGCAAACAGGGTGAAGTGACTTGCCCAGGGTCATACACCTAGTGTCTGAGGCTAGATTTGAACTCATGAAGATGAGTGAGTCTGGATTGCAAGCCCAGTGGTCTATGCACTATGGCGCCACCTGGCGGACTCTATATGGGGGATACGGAAGCCCAGAGCACCTAAAAGTAGAAGGCCACATAGGTGAACTCATTATTTCTGTGCCTGGACCTGTCACTGAACTCCCACGTATTTATTTTCTTGAACCCCCAGTGGTTCCTTTGCTGAGCCAAAGGTCAAGGTTAATAACAGAGGCCACGCTCCCAGATGCTTTGTTTTGCATTATGTGTCCTGAAGAGGCATCTAGAATGCCGCTAAAAAAGTAAAGAGTTAGGGTCCAGCATCCTGTTTGATTATGATTCCCTTCTATAGTAATTACAAGTGTGTAGCTGATACTTCTTTCTTCTTCATTATATTGTGGTGGGTCTCATGGCTTCACACCTAACCAGGCCTGGGGTAGAGCTGGCTTGCCCCTCTCCTTAAAAGTTACATAGAACCAGCATTCCCATAAGTAAAAATCCCAGCAAGTAGACAAACATGTCTTTGATTAGATGACCTCTACGGTCCCATTCAGCTCTACATTTAAGATGCTAAGACGCTTGAAACTCACATTTCAAACCTGTTTCTCAAGCCTGCAGTGTCAAGCCCAAATTGTTTCCAGATTTAAAGGGGCTAGCTCCTCATCACAAGAAAAGCATCGTTAAGACATAATCAGCATATTTGTGAGAATTGGAATAGCAAAGGTTATGGGAAAAGAAAACTTGGGAATTACCATTTCATTCTTTCAATAAATTGATGGAGTCTAATACACACATACCCACACATACACACACACCTGGCAATGGTAGTAAAATATTACAATAGGTTTCTAGGATACTTCTGACATGAGCCTAAATTACTGAAATGTTTCTTTGGACATTCTCGCCAACTCTGGAGACCAAACAACTCAATCCTTTTGCCCTCTTTTCTCGCAGCATTTCACTTTCTAGCGCTGACATCATTGTATAACATACATATGTTTTTAGATAAGGGTACTCTCAGAATACTTTTGAGTGTGCCTGTGTTTTCTGTAGCTCTTTCTACACATTAGAGCAGGGTCATGTCAAGCCAATTTCCTAAATTAATATATTTAAGCTTTTCTACTTGACAGGTTGCTAGGATACTAGAGGTCTCTGAAGAGATGAGGAGGATCATGGGAGTAAACTCAGGTCTGGAGCTCATTACCTTGCCTTACGGACACCAACTGCGCCTGGACATCATTGAAAGGTAAACATTCCTGGTCACTTTTTATTTGAGTCCGCTGACTCTTGCCTGTCAGGCAGGTAGAAGAAGATGCCACCCCTGTTGTTTATCAGGAAACAACATTTAGAAAGGAAAAAAATGGATAAATCTGTCATGTGTCCCCAATACAATGAGGACAGCGTTGCTTGAAACAAGAAGAGGTGCTTAATAGTTGTCTATCTAGAGAGAGATGTCAGTCTTTGGCACGCTGCTGTGAACCTAGGTTTTTCCTCTGAAGACATTTGCAAGAAGATACTTCCTGGACATTAACAAAGATTATCTGGAGAGGAAGTCTCACGAGATCATAGCTGTGTTTATGACACTGCTGTCGGGGGAGGTTGAGGGAGAAAAGAACTCTTTGTACACAGCTGGTGGCATGGCTGGCCCATCCACGCAGGAGTCAATAATCATGGCCCTGGTGAAGAGTCTGGGGGTGTTCCAAACACACCGTAGACAGAGAGTTACTAGTTCTTCATACCTCTTAAACCCTGGCCTCTCTTTCATCTTAAAGGCCTTTGTCCATTTGAAAGGCGAATAGATTCAAGAATAAATGGTGGGAGTTTGTGAGGAAGGATAGAAAAAGTCTGTTAGGAAAAGCACAATCTCATTTTGTTCTGAACCAGTGATTTGCTATGAAAGGACTAAAGTTTTGTGAAGTGAATGTACAAGCAGGTGATAGCAAGTCCTCTGGGTCAAGCTCATGAGTTCCTGTTTCCATTGAAAGCATTATTTGTAACAAGCAGGAAGTCCTCTACAGGGATCTATGCCCCAGTCCACCAGAACATTCCATCTTCTGTGGTGCTGGAAATTCCCAACTTCCTCTGCCTTCTCTTTACCTTCACAAAGGCTGCGCTTTGTGCTTGCAATGTGTTCTTCTTTTTGAAATCCTTCTTCTCCTTGAAGGGCCCTGCTGCATCCCCCTAAGCTACATGTGAGCTTTCCTTCCTAAAACTTCCTCAACAGCCCTTTGCATCTCACCTTTTCCCTTATTACATTCTGCCTTTTATCATAATTAGGAATGTGTTATATTACCTTCTTAGGGTGCATTCTTTCATGTTCCCCATTTTTCATGTATCCCCAGCACAACACTGCTTAAAACACAGAAGGTGCTTAATAAATGTTGAATTGTTGAAGCAGGCACTTGTCATATTAAATGCCTGACAATGTGAACACTAGAAATTTAGAGAATGAGAGGAAATAAGTGCCATCAAATTTAGAAGGGACTTTTCCCTTGGAACAAAGCCCCATCTTTTAAATTTCAACATTCTACTGATGTTGTCTATCTCTGAATCATGGAACAATAGTCTCTGAAAAATTGAAAATGCCCAGCACTCAAGATGGCAGTGTAGAAGGCTCTTGTTGGCTCTGAAGAGGCTGTGACATGTCACAAATAAGGAACTTAGAAGAACTGGTGTAAAGGATGTTATCAAAAGAAATGTGCATTCAGAAAAGATGGACTGGTCACTGGACAAGAGGAGGGGAGAACCGATGGGTAGCCCTTGTGCTCTAGTGGAGTCCTTGGGGTGTTGGAGAAAGTGAGGAAGTCAAAGTCTCCCCAGCAAGCTGCCTCGAGTCCCCCTCCTCACCCCTATTGTGAAATAAGGAGAGAACATAGACAGGGCTGGGCTCCCGATAACAGGATGGGCTTTGGTCCACATTGCTGAAGGGATTACCCCACAGACTGATTTAGTATTTGAGGAATAATAACTTCCGTTTTTTAAAGTGCTTTCAAGTTTGCCAAGCCATTATGTGAGATTATTTAGCATTTACTTATCTGTATACATGCCATTTCCCTCCAACATAATGTAAGTTCCTTGATGATAATGATAATAGCTGACATGTGTGTGTATACATATTACACATATATATGAGAATATATAGCATTTACTATGTGCCAGGCACTGTGCTAAGCACTTTATAATTATTATCTCATCAACAACTTGGGAGGTAGGTGCCATTATTATTATTCCCATTTCACAGAGGAGGAAAGTCAGGCAAACAGGTTAAATGACTTGCCTGGGGTCACACAGCTAGTGAGTGTGTGAGATCATATTCAAACTCAGTTCAAGCAGGTACCGCTTTCTTTTTTTTTGTCTTTGTATCCCTAAATACCTCGTACAAAGGTGGATGCTTAAAATAACTGTTAAGTGAATGAATTCTATCTCCAATTTACAAATGAGGAAACTGAGGCTCAGTGAGATTAAATGATTTGTCTGTGGTCTACCCAGATACCTACCAAGTGCTTGAAGCCTGGGCCTCCTGACTCTTGGGCCACTGTGCTTCACTGCTGAGAACAGCTTTGAGCAGTACAGCAGTGCTGTCCTTGACATTCACGGAATGGGTTTGCCCTTGGCTTCACCATACTTAAGTGGACCCCACCATTAGAGTGACTTCATGCTTTTTCCCTTTCAGACACAACACAATGGCCATAGGCATAGCGGTGGATATCCTGGGCTGCACAGGTAGTTTGGAGGAGAGAGCAGCAACAGTCCATAAGATCATTCAGGTGGCTGTGGAACTGAAGGACTCCATGGGGGACCTGTATGCCTTCTCCACCATCATGAAAGCCCTGGAAATGCCACAAGTAAGTGATTGTTTTGCCTTCTGTGGCCTCATAGGTGGAGATGATGTTCTTTAACAGGCTTGTCAGCCAGGCAACTCTCTTAACTGTTTTATTCAATAAGTAAGTTAAACTGAACCATGATAAAAGCTGCCTTTGATTACAAGGGCAGCTGAAAGTATTGTGCAAAGTACTTTCTGTTTTTAAAACAGTGGGTAATTGCTGACAGTCAGCAAGTGCCTCTGATGTACAATGAGGAGTGTCATCCAAAAGGAAAAAAAAATCAATGTTTTCTGTGAGAAACCAATTAGGATGGTATGCCACACTGTAGCTTGTTTTTGCCAGAAACAACATATTTCTGTCTGGATCTCTGCATGTGTTGACAGTGTAGTTTTTTAACTCTATGAAGCCTAGAACACAGGGAAACATTTCCGAAGGACAGTGGATTACATGAATAACCTGCTGAAGACATCTCATTTGGAACTTATAAACTTTTATGACATGTCTAATGCATGAGAACCTTTATCAATTCAATTCTATATTTATTTACTACCTATTCTTCATTAGACACTGTAGGCATAAGGGATGTGGGAGATGTGACCTTACCAGCTCTGAGGGGAAGAGATCCTTTAGAACTGGGGATGGGTACTGAAGAATCAGGGAAGGCTTAGTAGAAGAGATGGATCTTGAGTTGTTTCCTGGAACGATGGAGGAACTTAAAAACAGGATTGGGGATAGGAGTGGGGAATCCATTCCAAACACAGAAGACAGCATGAATAAAAGCAGGGAGATTGGACAGGGTGGGATGGGAATGGGGATGGAAGAATAGGGAATGGCAGGACTGAAGAGAGTCCATGAATAAAATTCGGTAATATTTATTAAACACCTGCTGTTTGCAAGGCACTTAAGCCAGAGTTAGAGTGTGAATGCTGGAATCAGAAGTTTATACTATATTCGATATTGGGAAGCCAATGAAGTTTGCTTTTCAATAGAGTAAGGAAATAACCACATTGGTGCCCTAGGAGGATTCTCAGTAGTAGTGTGGCAAATACATGGTGGAAGGATAAAGACCAATTAGGAGGCTAGTTGTAATAGAGGTGACAAAAGATGAGGGCCTTTATGAAGATGGTTGCAGTGGACAGGAAAGGGAGGGATGTATTTTTGGAAGTAGATTCAACAAGACTTGGGACAGGGTGAGTAAAGAATTAGGGAAGAGCCAAAGGTGACTCCAAAATTTTATTCCAGCAAGTGTGGTGGTGGTGCCATCAATAGAAAAACTAGGTAGGTAGGGAGAAATGAGTTCAGTTTTAGAACTATTAATTTTGAGTTGCTAACTGGATGCCCAGTTAGAGGAGAAGGATAGCACAGTCTGAGATGTGGGATTGTAGAGGTTGGGCGTGTAGAAAGATATATGTCAATGAAGTACCTTCCAAGAAGCAATGACTAAAGCTGTGGGAGATAACCAAGAAGACCCAGGTTGGGCCCAGGACACAGGATGTTTAAAGGTGGAAGATGAGGGGGCTGGCAAAGGAGGCAGAGTGGTACAATGAGAAGAACAGAGAGAGACAGCTGGGGTTAAGTCCAAGCTTGGACACTTAAAAGCTGTATGACTTTGGCGGAACAAGTCAGTTAATTTTGCCGGGCCCCATTTTCTTTGTCTATAAAAGATGAAGTTGAACTAAGTGGTCTCTGAGGTCTCCTCTAGTTCTGGGATCTATGAAACCAAAAAATAGTAAGGAAGACAGGAGGAGAACCTGAGAGTGCAATGTCATGTGGAAAAAGTATCAAGAAAGGAATGGACACATGTCAAGTGCCAGCCAACCCATATTCAGAATTCCTATCTTGTCAGCTTTTCCTTACACTGAGGATAGTATCAGATCTAAGTCATTCTGCCAGTCAGGCCTCTATAACTAGTTCAGTTGATTGGAGCAATCACATGTAATGAAACCAAAGTTGTTTTGTGCCACTCCCCCAACCCCATCCCAAGAGTCACATTAGGGCCTGCTAACTACATGACTTAAATCAAAATACATCGCTGCTTCTAGAAAATCAACTAAAATGTATTTCCTATTTTTTTAAGCTGCATTTTCTTTATATTACATCCTCTCTGGATAACTTGGGTTGGTGGTGTGGTATGGTGAGAAGAGTATTGAATTTGGAGTTGCGCTGGTCTCTGGAGGAAGCATTTCTCCCCTCTGGACCTCAGTGTCCTCATGTGTAAGATGAGGAGAGGCAGCATGGTACAGGAGGAAATAGAGAGCTGGCTTGGGACTTGGAATCAGAAAGACCTGGGTTTAAATTTTGTTGCTAACACGTGCTAGTTAAGCAATTCTCTATGACTATAAATTATCTAACAATTACTGAGCACAGCTGCATTGGTAGTGGGAGTTTCCTCACTAATGAAATCACAGATTTGGCCCCCTTCCTACCTAAGGGTTAAAAAAAAAACCAGGAACCTGGACTAGAAGTCCCTTATAACTCCAAATCTATGATCAATGTGATAATCACTACCTTTGTGAATTTAGGTAACCCACTTCTCCTTTTCTATTGTCCCTTCCCTATTTTTTTTTAAACTAAGTCTGTCATCATATAATAAGAGGATGTATAAACATTCTGGGAGTAATCAGAAGAGTTTCAACAATCCCAAGACAATAATGCAACAGAGATTTAGGGAGCAATCCCCATATTCTTCTCCCTGCTACCTGGTTCCCATTGCTTTCCAATCTTCTTTGAGCCCCCCACAGGGGCAAGGGCCTGCACATGAAGGATACCCCAACCTGTGGTCCCTCTGTTTAATGATCCTTCTGTAGCTTCAGATTTTCTCATCTGTAAAAGGAGAGAGTTGAACTAAATGATGTTTCTTCTAGCTAGAAACCCTGTGATCCTATCAGAATTATTTATTTGGGTTGAATTAACATTATATACATTCCTCCCTTGATTGGGTTGCTATCTACTATGAAGCACTTCCAGAATTACATATCTAGAGAAAGCCTTCCAGGAGCCAAGGGAGAGAACCAACATGAGAAATACCCCACTGGGTCATACCCAATACTTCCCTGACAGTGATACTTGGGGATTTTGTGTGCGTGTGTGTATGACTTTTGTGAAAGAAAGGGCTGGGTTATTAACCCTCTGTGACATCAACCTTGAAACGTTAGGGACTTACCAGACACCCTTGTTTATTACGTAGGCAGGAAGTTCCCTACCTTTGTGGAACTGGAATGAACCTTGTTATACTTCCCTAAAGATGGTCTCCTCATCCTCAGCAAAAGAGGTTGGCAGTAGCGTGACACACATCTAACCCCTGAGTTGCAGGGGTTAGATTTTAAATGGTGAAGGCTGCTGGGAATAAAATGGACATACTTTAAAACCTGGGGATTCCAGGTCAAAGCCGGCAAAGTACAACTGATTTCTGTTCCATCAACAAACTTCAACAAACATTTATTAAACTTTCTGTTGGATTTTGGAGATGGAGAGAAAAGCAAAACAATCCTTACATACTCTCAACCAGAGAGATGTAACAATTACAAAGATAAGTGAATATAACAGAATTTGAGCAGGGAATAGGCTCTGTAACAACTGAAGGCATCAGACTTGCATTTGTGTGTATTTACTACACACACACACACACACACACACACACACACGTTGGCCAAACCTATTCATACATCTGGTTCCACTGCAGCATGAACTCTTAGGTCAGGGTAGTGACAAATGAGAAGGCACGAGACAGCAGAGATGGAAAGATAAAACTTTAGGTTGAAAAGAGTGAATAAACCTCTACTGTAGAAGGGAGGGTGTGAGCAGGATGGGAAGAAAAGTTTAGAGGGGGTGGTGTGAGAGAAATTAGCCTAGGCCACCATTGCCATCAGAGTGGAATGTACCCGTAATCACATGTTGGTCTCTCCCCCTTTCCCCTTGGATAGTGGCGTAGATAGTGATAATGTCTCTGTCCTTGGTCCTGATTATATCATATCTGGAATACTATGTTCAGTTCTGGACATGTTTTTTTTTTAAAGTATTGATTGATGCCTTCTGATTTCACATCATGGTTTCTGGGTATAGCCCATCTTCAAGTACTTGCAAGGCTGTAATGTGGAAAAGGGATTATGTTTGGTCCCAGAGAGCTTAACTATGAGCAATGAGTAAAAGGTGCAATAAAGAAAATTTAGGCTTGATGACAGGGAATTTAAAAAAAAAACCACCTCCAAATAATTGGAGCTATCCAAAACTGGAATGGGCTGCCTAAGAAGGTAGTGGGTTCTCCCTCCCTGGATGTCTTGAAGAAAAAAAGTTTCATGAAGGAGCAGTTAAATTGCCTAGGCCTGGTCCAACTTGTGTGGGAACCTCAGGGTTTATTCCAAATGACACAACCATGACTTTCCCAAGAGTTACTGTGACATCTTTCCTCACAGATTATGAGGTTAGAACAGACGTGGACTGCTTTACGACACCAGTACACCCAGACTGCAATCCTCTACGAAAAGCAACTGAAACCTTTCAGCAAAACTTTACATGAAGGCAAAGGTAGGCACAAAGCAACAACTGATGGCTATGTTGAGTTTTGAGTGAACAGTGTTATTCACATGCAAACACACACATACACACACTACCCTCCCCACCCACGTATGAGAATTTATAATTTCTAGCTCTCTCAAGGCATTTAGCTAAAGCTTAACAACCAGAAGTGGCAAAGGCTTATCTGTAGAGATCGTTGATTTAGGGAGGCCATTTTCTTGGAAAGACATAATTTCATAGGGCGTTTTTAGTGGTTAAAGAAAAAAACCAAAACACCACCAAACCCTGGTTACTTCATCTACTGTATAATCTCAGGATTGGAAGGAACCCCAAAATCCCTATTTATTGTTGAACCCATACCTAAACAAGAATCCCCTCCTTACCTTCTCCAAGAATCACCACCACCTTTGTTTTGTCAGAGGCAGACAGGTAGCTCAGTGGATAGAAGGCTTGGCCTGCAGTCAGAAAGACCTGAGCGCAAATCAGACCTCAAGACACTTAACAGCTGTGACTGAGCAAGTTACCCTCCCTTTGATTGTTTCCTTATCTGTAAAATGGGGATCAAAACAGCACACATATCTCCCAGAGTTGGTGTAAATCACTTAGCATATTGCCTGGCACACAGTAGGCACTACATAAATGCTTATTCCCTTCCCTCCATCCAGCCTTTGCTTAAAGACCCCCATTCAGGGTGAACCTATGACTTTTCTAGGCAGCCCATTCCACTGCCACTGATCAAAACCTGCACAAGAGCCCAGTCATCTTCTGCCCGTCTCACCTGTCTTGTTTCTTAGTCTTCTTGGAAGGAAAAGTACACCCACAGATTCCCATTTCTGTTTTCCAGAGACCATGTGTGTTCCCCAAAACAAGGTAACAGTCCCACTGCTTATGCCTCTAGTGACCTTGATGGAGCGGCAGGCAGTCACTTTTGAAGGAACAGACATGTGGGAAAAAAATGATCAAAGCTGTGAAATCATGTTGAGCCATCTAGAAACAGCCCGATTCATAGCCCAGGCTGCAGACATGTACCGAGCAAATGCGGAAAGGACTCTGGAAGGTAAGCAGGCGTGTCTCTGAGCTACTTTATCATTACTGCTGATCAAAAATAAAATCATAGCAAAATGAGCGATCCTTGGTGATCCCTTTGGTGAAGACAAAAGTGGACAAGGTCAACACATGAAAATTCAGTTCCTTTTTCATAATTATTTATTCTCCATTTGAAACTGTCATTATCTTTTGATTCCTATGTATTCTAAACTGGATTAACCAGCCTGTGTATTTACCTGTGTTTCTCATTTCTCCTCCTATTGTCTGACTTCATTAGTAGCTTTACTGTAGAATAAGGGAAGAGGAAGTAAAATCCTTGATAAGGGATTTGACCAAATGATATGTATATATACTGAGGCAATGTGATGCAGTGACCCTAGAGGCTCAGAATCCTTGGGTTCAAACCAAGGCTCTTCCACTTACTAGCTATATTATGTAATTATGGCTGAATCACAATGGGATGAAAGGAATACAAGTAATCAACTACACTGAAATAGTTACCAAATTATTTTTTTTAAAAAGTTTATGGATCCCCAGCTAAGAGCTTTTGAAGTAGATGGTCACTGATAACCCTTCCATTTCTTACCTTGTGGATAAAATGGGAACACTCCTTAGGCACAATCATAAGGTTGTTGTGAATAAAAGGCTTTATAAACTTTAGAATGCGTAGGAATGAATTCTTGTCATCGTGGATTATACTATCATCTCCCATTAGCATGTAAAAAATTCCTCTTTAGATTATAAACTAAGCAATGTGTGACTAACAGATTTCAGTGAGTATAGCAGTGACTGATCTTCATAAAAACAATAGGATAATAGTTTTAAAAAAAAGTAATTCCCTCAGATACATGTGGCTCAGCCAGGCTTCCATTTTCCTCTTCCTCACTTTAGAATTTTTTAATCCATCAAAGGTTCACAGTTTGATTAGTGAGGCTACAAATCCTTAAAAGTGAAGGGATGTGGGACTGGGAAGGATCAGATGCCATTGTTCAAGGACTAGGCAAAGACATACTATCCCACCCCTGAAAATAGGAGAGTAGGGGTACCCAACTGAAGCATATGGAAGCTAATACATTAAAGTAATTGTGTGTGTGTGGCATAAGAACATAGAAGAGATATAGAGCTGGAGAAGACCTTAATTAGAAGCTATCTAATGCAAACCCCTGATCTTATCAGTTGGGGAAACTGAGGTCCAGAAGAGGAAGCGACTTTCTCATAGTTACACAAGTAATAAAGAGTAGATCTGAACTTATCTTCTGACTCCAAAGGCAGTGCTCTTTCCACTGCACCAAATTGTTTTTAAATATAAAATATCTTTTAGGATGCCTGGATACCTTTCTCCAACTTAATGCAAAAAGTGTTCAGGGAACACAGGTCTCTTGTGCTTATCAGTAGGGAGTGCCCCACTACTGGCAGCATTGAAGGAGAGGTTGGACAACCATGTCAGGTATGTCACAGAATGGACAAAAAGGAAGAAATTGTTACTAGGCTCCTTCTGACCCTGAGACTATGATCTAACTGCAGAGAGAAAACTTACTTATAATACAGCCAACAATTCCAACATTAAGTACTGTCTCTATCAAGCCCCCGCTTAGACTGGGTTCCTCCTCGAGTTCTCAGTATGGCAATCTAGGTGGGTCTCCATGACTTTACATGGACTTTTCTTAAGAGCATTTTTTTCCTCCCCTCCCTGCTACGCAGAACATCTCTCCCTACCACTCTCTTTTATCTTTGCTTCATCTCATCTTGTGTCTGTATTCCTCACCTTTTCTAACATGCTGACCTGATGTGGGACCATGTTCCATCTAGCTAGCCCCTGAACTCTTTGGAACCCTTCCCTTCCCCTATATATATATCCTGTTTAACCAACTCAATTCCACAGAGTGAAAGTTTTCAAATGTTTTAACTCAAGCTACCCTGACCCTTCTTTTCTTAAGCTCTAGGGAAGTATCTCAAGGATCTGTGCTTCATTCCATACTAATTTTAATCAGTGCCTTGAATGAAGTCATAGATGTCATGCTTATTAAATTGACAGGGAACAGAGCCAAGAAATAGCTAACACATTAGATTCCATAGTCAGAATCCAGAAACAGCTAGACAGAGAAGACCACTGGACTGAATCTAATAGGATGAAAAGAATACATGTAAACAACTATATATAAACAACTATATTGAAATAGTTATCAAATTATTTTTATGGATCTAGATGGACACTGATATCCCTTCCAACTCTGAAATCCTGTGGTTCAATTCATTTTGACAATCTTGATTTTTTCCCCCTTTCACTAAGTGATAAAAATTTCTAAATCATAGAAAAATCATTGGAAAAAATGAAGAGGGGAGCCACAACTTGGGCCTATTAACCAACCACGGGGTATCATTTTGCAAAATTCCCATCCTGAGCTTTCTTTGGAACATGTTAAATAGTCCTTAATTCTTACTACATGTTCAATCTGCTAAATTTTGCCCAACTATCTTTAGCTAGATCAGTAACAGTGACCACTGTTTTCCATTCGTGACAATTCAAAACACTTTTAAAGTGGGGTTAATTTTTTTGTCATTTCACATAAACAAGTTTTCAGTCTTAGCTCTACAGTGTGAGTTCAGGTATCAGACATCAGTCTTTTCTTTTTCTCTTAATAGGTTTTCAGGCAGATGAAGAAATGAATGAAATCTTCAAGACTGAATTTCAGATGAGATTGCTATGGGGAAGCAAAGGAGCACAAGTCAATCAAACTGAAAGATATGAGAAATTCAACCAGATTTTAACTGCACTCTCACGAAAGTTGGAACCTCCTCCTGTGAAGCATGCAGAGCTCTGAAAAGTCTTCAAAGAACTCTTAAGATATTATTTCAACCTTATCCAATTTCCTCTTTGGGAAAGTTTATCATCTGATAAAATATTTAAGTACAAATGTGACAATATAAAAACTTTTAGTATCCACAGGATATTTGAAAATGTAAATTGCACAGTGCACATTTATTTATGAATTGTTTAAAATTACTACTGATTTTTAAAGGAATCATAATTTATTAATGTAACTGTTGCTAATGATTTGTTAGTCAACTTTAAGGAAGTACCTTGTGGGATAGGGTTAGCTGATCTCATTTGATCAGATTTAACTCTTAAAATAACTGCATTTGACCACTTCCAGTAATTTCAATTCCCACAGGATAATGTAGCAGAAGTGTAAATAGAAAGAGTAGGTTAAGAACAGCATGAAACATTTCAGAAGGTATCAGTTGTATGATATTCTTTAAATGAATATGAAAACTGTGTAAATAGTCATGAATAAAAATATATCTTTATGTGAATGTTAAGTCTCTTAATATCAGAATTAAATTACTCATGGTAGTAACAAAATACCTTTTATTTAATTGGTCAAGGAACAGTTTTCTTAAATGCTTTAAGTTAAATTGGATTCTTGCTCATTGCTGTAGAAGGTTATCTTTTCTTCACATTCAATGACCCTTACCTGGTTTAAATGCATTTTGCTTAGTGTATGTATTTGCACACATATATCTGTATGTGTATATATGTACAGTAGAATCATTTTTAGAGGACCTCTGGTTCTTAAGATCTTTTCTCCAATTATATATATGGTCCAGTATCTCTTCTCCCCCACCCTAATTAAATACTACAAAAGTATAAGCAGGCATATGGGCTGAATGGAAGGTCCTAGGAAGTCAAATTGATGGAAGTTAAGGTATGGTCATTTTATCTCTTGGCTCATTGAAAGATGGGTGGCTAACTCCTCCATTCTCTATTAATGCGGCAGAGACCAGTTCCACTGGAATGCTACCTTCCCTAAGAAAGGAAAGAAGGAAACAAGCATGTATTAAGTGCTTACCATGTGCCAGATACTGTGCTAAGTACTGGGAATGCAAATATGAGTAAAAAGGGTAATTCCTGCCCTCAGAGGGCCTCATATTCTAATGGTGAAAACAATACACAGAAGAGACCTGAAAAACAATTGAGGGGCCAGGGAGGAGGCATGACTCTGAAATCCAAAAAGTCAGGAATAGGGCCAGGAGGTTAATGAGAGGGGCTGACCTGGGCCCCTTCCCAAAACAGAAGATGGTATGCAACAGCTCAACTAACCCCTCCTGAATTAAATGATCATAATACTACAGTGTAAGATAATACAGCTTAGCATCATATTGTATATTATACATAACCTGGTTGAGTAGGGTAGGGTACTGTGTAGTATAGGACATTACATGGTATAGATAGTAAAGAACCACATAACATAGCACAGTATAACAGCATAGCACCAGAATGATAAATAACACAGAACATTGATATGTCACATTTATTACAGCACTAACATAAGTGACAAGTGGAGTAGATCTGGATGGAGTGATGTCACTTATCACACTGGCTATTATGACAATGGATGCTATACACAATCTACTCTGGGTGCCACATTACAGTATACTCCACTATATGTGGTCCCCTAGCATATTTTACTGTACTGTAGTATAATATAAACAAAGCAATAGTCTATACTATAGTGTTTAATACAAACATAACTATATGTGTGTATATTCTATATACATGCATATACAGAAATACTAGAGTACACCACGCTATATACGTATATAGTATATAGCACAGAATACACTATAGTCTACACCATAATATAATATAAACTAGCCTACCACATATAGCATATAGTACACACACACACACACACACAGAAACCATGGGAAACATTTAAATATGAAAAACAGGTATATGAGGGAAGCACAGTATCCAAAGAAAAAAAAGGAATAATAGGGTTTTTTTAGGTCAGAAAGGGGAAAGATGTTCTCCAGTCACCATATAGGGTTGGTGCCTTAGTGAGTTTGCAGTGACATAGCTTCACGTTGATCTGCCCGTGAAGTCTGGGCATGTCCTGCTTTGTAAAGACGAATTGTTAATCAGGGCCAGGTACTCTTAGTACTGCATTACAGAGGCAACACAGTGTCCTCATGTTGTCTGTCCACTTTCATCTTGAAGTAACCCTTCCATCCCTAGGAGAAACTGAGTCCATTTTTCTTCACTGGCTCTGCATATAGGTACTTAGCAATATACTGGTTGAGGGTTTGCTGAAGGTACACTGTTAAGTCAAAATCAGTGATGGACTGCTGCCATACATCCACACAGATGAATGACCAAGCAGTGTACCATATCACAGGACAATACAGTAGAGAACAGCACAGCATAGGTACACTATAGTACTACACAGTATAGGACAGGGATATAGTTTAACTTCACATCATTCAGTAAAGATGTGATTATACTATGCTATACTAGGCTATATGTAATCATTTACACAAATATGGCACATCTTAAGAAGTGATTTTCTCCAGTTGCCTAGATTAGGAAAGTGAAACAAATTCAGAATTAAAATAACAAAGTCCTATATACCTGCATCTCATTATTGTAGCTCAGAGATGCTTTCTGATTGTAGAAGTAAGATATTTATAAAACCTTTGAAGCTCTGCTATGGTCAGAGAAATGTGCTATGAAAGGAGAAAGAGGGAGATGGTTGTAAATGTAAAGTCAAGATTGTTCCCTCAGGACTAAACCTAAAATCACAGGCTGACCTATTGTAGGTATATCAGGAGAAAACTCCTTTAGCTCTGTTTGATTTTAGGTAAAAGTCATAAATAACTTTTTTGGAACAGCCAATCATGCAATTGAGTCCCATGCAACACAATTCACAGGGTATCATAGCGAGGCTCAGAATCAACCAGAAGGTAGACTTTCCTGTTGCCAAAGGAAATAGCACATTAAGGTAAATGAGGCAATTTTGTGAGTTTTTAAATTTTGAAAAAATTTGCCTTGAAATTTTATGTCTTCTTTGTTGTATCTTTTGTACATCTTTTATAAATCAACTTAGGGAGTTTGTAAATCTGAAGTGATTTCTTTTTATCCTCCCCTTATCACCTTCCCTGATTCTTTCTCATTAGTTATTATTTACCAGTGAATAGTCTATTTCATTTTTTATCAGTCCCAACACACATGAACTATATCCTCCAGAGAAGCTCTAGACAAGGGATCAGACCTATCAGCACAGTTTACACATATTTGACTCTGCTGAATTCTAGGATAACTTCCTTCTATGATTCCTTGAGAGTATGAGCAGCAGAGCAGAAGATACCTACTAGTAACTGAGATACTGCAATCAAACTTGGATATTGGACTTATGTGCTAGGAAGATGACCATAGAACTTAGAGTTGTTTTGATGGTGCATAAGGGAACAATCTGAGAACCAATGCTATATAGAAAAGTATCTTAAAGTTCCATTTTCAGAAAGAAAGTTCTTTCTTTGGGGCAAACTTGAGAAAAACAGCTAACGAGGGGCAGACACCCTGTCCCCCCGCCCCCATTTGGGATTCTTCCCTGTGACTTCAAATCAATAGTATGGAAAAAAAAATACTAAATCTTCGACTTAGAAGACTTGGTCAAAGGATCACAGGATGATTATAGAACTAGAACTGGACCTGATCACAGAGTAGCCTTTGTCCAACCCCTTCATTTTACAGATGAGGAAACTATAGTTCAAGGTTAAGTAAACCTCAGAGGTGAGTTCTGAACCCAGGTCTTCTGACTGCAGTTAGTGGTTGTTCCACTGTACTCTACTGCCTACTATACCTGAACATCAAGTCAGTTCTAAACACCTGCCTAGACCATCCATTCATACAGGGGACTTAGGGTTCACAGAGGAAAAAGAGACATCACACTCTACACCTGACTGACCATGAAAAGATTGTTTATTCCATGAAAATATTCTCAACAGAGAACACTATTTTAAACAAAGCATTTACCATTAAGAAATCAACATGTGCACAAAAGGAGTAAAAATTACTGAAAAAATCGAAGATTTCTTTAAGACAATTCACACGTTCCAATTTTCAGAATGATTAACTAGCTGTGCAAGTACAAATGTCTTTCCTATGTGTAATACCCCATATACAGGTTGCACTATCCCACACGAAGGGACTTGTCCCCAAAGGAAGCAAATCCTGCTTTTAGAAAAACAAACAGTAGCTTGAAAAGAACAGTTAGTCCTTACAAGGAAGCCTTAAACCTTGACCTGTTGGCTGCTAGCCAGGCAAACACAAGAACTCCAGGCTTCACACAAAAGACAAATAGCCAGATCACATTTCCTTCCCACTGCTAACCTTTAAAATGAAAAAGCACTAGATTTTAAAAACTACATTGTGTAGTTTGTCAGTATTGAGTAATGTCACAATAATATAAATAACCCTGTATACAATATCCAAAATCTAAACTTGATAGTTTCATAGCCCCAAAGGTAATACACAGTCAGGTGTGTAATAGTGGCATATTCATTTTAATAAAGGAATTAACTTCCACACAATAGTCACTCAGCTTTAGTTTTACTGGTAGTACAAGTCAAATAACACTGGAAATAAAAGTTTTAAAAGGAGTCACAAGGCTTCTAAAATATTGCTTAAAATCCAATGAAACACAGACCATTTCACATTCTCTTTCTCCCTCAAACAGCAAAGAACTGAGTTAATGAAGCATGAGTGGTACAAGTATTTCCCTTCCCCTACCTCACTATTACTCTAATAAATCAGATATGATGTAAGTCATTAACAGAATCACAAATGGGAGGCAACACAATATAAGCAACAGGGGCACTGCAGACAACTCTATTTACACATATAAACATATTGAAATAGCCATTTTACAAGTAAAAGTGCACATAAATCATTACAAAGGTCCACTCAAATTTAAACTGGTTCAAAATGAAAGCATCACTTGAGAACAGACTATCATTACAGTAATTAAGTGGTAGCTTCATTACCCCAAATTAAAAGACAATGGGGGGATTTCACGAATTTGATTTAAAACATTTAGTAAAGTAAAATGGACAGATACATGTCTTTAGTTCTGATGCACAAATGTGAAGAGATGCACCATCATATATAGAAGTGCTCTAGAAGACACCTACCACGGCTCCTTCTGCGGCTGCAGCAGCACTGGGGAGAGTTAAAGGAGGTCATACCAAGCCAATACATAAAGCCCTTTGTGGGATACTGTAGTGGTAGTGTTGGCAATCAACAGATTTAGGCACTCTAGTTTAAGGCAGTATTTGAATGGCAAGCAGCTGACTTTTGAAAAGAGTCATTTGTCTTGCGATGGTGAGTATCTTCTGTGTTACTTTGCCAGGATTTCAGTGCTCACTATAGGTTCTTCTCAGAATGAGGTGTTGGAGATGTATCACATTTCAGAGAGTTCTTTTTGACTGTGTTGTAGGCTAGAGCAGAGATGTTTGTTTTTTTCTCCTAATCACCAAAAATACTTAGGGTCCATAGACCACTTCTTCATAATGCCAAAACTGGAATATGACGATGGTTACAATGAATGGAAACGTTATAGCAGCATACATGAACACTGGGATGAAAACATTAGTGCTAGAGAGGTTTCACGAAACAGTGGTTTTCATTACAAATGTAAAACAAAACACAAGCATTAAAACAAGAGGTTATAAAGACATGCCTGACACAAATCTAGTCCAGTCATTGTAGACATGCAACAGGATGTTAGGCGAGCCTGGAGGTGGAACAGGCAGACACTGACAAACGGCATGGGTCTAACGAACAGCCAATTAAAACAGGGCCTGGATGAAGACAGTCCTACTGGGACAACTTTAACTAGTGAAACAAATGGGAAATCATCACTGCAGTTTTTCTGACTTTAACAAAGAGAGTGAAACAAATGGAAAAAGGTGGATACGGTTGTTTTGGCCTTTTTCTAATAGAAAATTCTGAAGCAGAACTGTGAGGATTTGTAATATGATTTTTAAAAAAACAACGCATGGAAATGAGGTTAGTGAAAAATAATAATGTATGCCTGCATGCACTCATGCAATTTGCCTTTTTTCTCTCTTTCTCTTTAAGCCTGCCAATTCTACTACCCTCCCCCCCCAGAGCAGCTGCATGTAACCTCCTTCCACATCTCGCCCATTTTCAGAAACCCTCTTCAGGAACCTGTAGTCCAGGAGGAAAAAGAAAAGAACATAATTACTGAAGACCTTTGGAAAGACAGAAGAAGGTGTTCAGTTTAGTGCCTGTCTCAAACGTCCCCTAGTAAGTCCCGCAGCTGGAAGTCTGTTGTGAGTTTCATTCCACGTGGATTATGGCACGATGCCTTTCCCAGCTGCCTTACTCCATTCTCTTTGCAAAGGGCTGGAGTTTTGGATGGAGTTAGCTCCATCCAAAGAGCTTTCCTTACTGATGAAAAGCAGCAGAAGGAACTGGTGCTTCTGATAAATATTTGTTTGACCTGAACTGAGAAAACATGCTTTCTTACTCATAAGGGATGCCTTATTCAGGGGCCATAAAAATGTATATTTACTGTGATTAAGTCAGAAGCCAGTCAGCAGAACATTGTTTTCATTTTTTTTTGTCATTGTTTTGTTTTTAAAACAAAGTACTTACTACATTTAGTTTAGAAAAATTCCAATTCCAACTTATTTGAAACCTGTGTCTTACTACTTATGGGCTCTTAAATGTTAACCCATAAAAAGAAATACTCTCCAAAAAGTATTTTCAAGATGAGCAATGCAAGGATAAGATGAACTTAGAAATGTATACAACATTGAAAATTACTAGAAATTCAGAATTCCTGGTCAGAAAACACACAATGTATAAATATACAGAGTAACTAGGTCAGATTACTTTGCAAAATTTTAAAAATACTACCCATGTAGGCAATACGGTTTTTTTTCTTTAAAACAACGTATTTTCATCTTTAGAAGATTAATGCTACAAAATGTTTAGAAAAAAGGGGAAAATGAGCATTTTTCTTTGGCCAAGTTCACCAGCTTTTAGTGAACTTTCTTTCTGGGGACTGTCATTTTAACTTACATTGCTAAAAAGGGATTATTACTAGTTTTATGAATTTGCTTTTTAGAATTCCCAGGTAGTCTTATTTTCTCCTACCTGTTTTCTGAAGCAAGGAGAATAAAAAGCTTTAAATCTACAGCAACCTTCTCAACGGATGAGATGGTCTGGTTTGTCAAGCAGAAAACCACAAATCTTTCAAGTGGATTGATGAAGGACATAAGGACAACAGCAGTGATTAAACCCCAATGAATTTTGCTCAAATTAGAAAATAAACATAAAAAGAACATTTTCCTTCCACAATATTCACAACTCTTAATTAAGTATTAAGCCTGAGCTAAGCTCACATGGTGAACAATAAACCTTAGATGCTCTTTATGGAATGTTTCCTAACATTTTTCATCCCATTGCATGTATATACAGAGTTCTCTTTCCTGGGGAACGTATGGTATGAAGCTGCTTGGTTAGAGTTTAGATATAAGTTACTGCACCTTTACTGTTTTTCTCTAGAGTCACATCTATGTAAGATGTTGGCACATAGCCTTCTTCTCCATTCTGCCTCCGGGCTCTCGTCCATCCATCTCCTTTGTCCTCTTCAATAATGTAGAGGACTTCACCTTCTTTCATCGCCAGAGTGCCTTCATTGTGCCCTAAGACAAGAGTTGTTGGAGCTTAGGCGTGGTTTATGCTAAATGATCCTTCTGATTAATATCTGCAAAGTATGAGTAACCCTTAATATAAAAAAAAAATTAAGTGTTTGTGAAACTGATAATAAAGCTTTCTGTTTTTAATAAATCCTATTTTTTCCACTTTTGAGTTAAATTGTTGTGGGGTTGTATCAGGATAGTGAATGGTACCTGAAAAAAAAAGTACTTAGAAAGAAAGGAAGAAGAGTTAAAATTACAGAAGGGACAGCAAGAGAAACAAAGGTCTAAATGTTGTTGTTGGCAGCAGGACTATCTGTGACAGGGCATCCAGTTTTTGCAATCACCCCAATGACTTGACTAGCTCCTCCATCCCTTCACCATTCCTACCTGCTAGCTGGTGACTGGGAAGTAGATAATGTTCTTGCTGCTGCTGCGGCTACCACTACTAGTACTACTGCTGCTGCTATTACTTCTATAGTCAATACAGGTCGTCACTGGGAACAAAGAGGACCTAAACATTTTCTAAATTTTAAAGTAGTAAAGACTAAAATCCCCTTCCAACTTCACATCAGAGCAAGATTTTAATTTGGTGGGCTCCCTTTCTAGCCCTCTAGCTGAAAATGAAGAGGGCAAAACGGTCTGAAGCCATTGGCACCAAGCCTTCCTTCCCGATCCTCGGTAGCATTTTCTCCTAAACAAGTAGGGACAAGGGTGTGGCAGAGCCTTCTAGTTATGCCATCTCTCCCAATCTTGGAGCAGAAATGCAAAGGAAAGTGGAAAACGAGGAGTGGGGTCAGCAGCCAGCCTGTAAAGAAGTAGTTTGGCTTCACAAATGACCTAGAGATGACTACTAACTCCTATTCTCTACATTGTCCTGAAAACCAATAAACTTCACCTTTGTCACATACCATCCTATATGGAAGAGAAAGGAAATGCTCACTATCTATAAAGCAAACAATTAAAGTCATGGCAGTGAAATTATGATACTCTGGTAACTTAATGATTCATCTAACTGTACAAGTTGATTAAACCCCAAATGACCAATTTTGTCAAAAATATAATATATCAAATTAATCATACCATCAAAAGGATAAATAGCTTTACAATGTCCAATAGCAGGTAAGGGATCATCGTCTTCAAATTCATCATCAAACTCATTAGGGTGACTATGCTGCTGTGGTGGTCCTCGGACTTCCTGGTTTGCATCATCGGTATAACTTCCTTCAGGGCTATAAGTCAAATGAAAATAAATCTCATCAAGTCTCTCATATGTATAGTTTTCTAGAAAATCAACTTCAGGGATCTCCCCAAGATCACATTAGCGTGTTAAAAACTAACCTCAAGCTTCCCAAGAAAAATTTATTTTCTCAAAAAATAGAGTATACAAACTACTAAGTAGAAGAGGCTTCCACTGAGCCTCCCAGACACACACAAAAACAACAGGTTTTACCCTTGGGTCTGTGAACTTTTTAAAGAAAATGTTTTGGTAACATATTTTAATACAATTTGGTTCCATTTTTATCCTACGTATTTTACGCATTTAAAAAATATCATTCGAGAAGGGATCCAAAGCCTTCACTGGAAGGGGTCAATGACACAACAAAAGGTTAAGAACTTCTGGCCTAGAAGAAAAATGCAAAAACAGTCAACTCATCATTATTTGTGTTACTGGAAGAACACTACAGTGTAAATAATTCAAATTATCTGACATTTTAAAAAGGATTTGTTTTTGACTTTTAAATGCATGATGTCTAAAAAAGGTTTAAATTTTCAATCACATTTTGCCAAAGGTTCATGCCAATTAAGCCTTCAATTAGGCCAAAGTCCACAGGATTAGATACATTCCAATCAATGTTTTGGTAGGCCTAGGAGACAGACCTTTATGTGGCCTGGGGATTTTCACAATTTTGAATTTTTCCTGGTGTGACACACTAGAGCAAAAGGAAATCCATGGGGCAGCTAGGTGGCGCAGTAGATAGAGCACCAACTGGCTCTGGAGTAAGGAGGACCTGAGTTCAAATCTAGCCTCAGACTCACGCTACTAGCTGTGTGACCCTAAGCAAGTCACTTGACCCCAACTGCCTCACAAAAAACGAAAAACAAAAAACAAACAAAACAAGAACAAGGAAATCCATGTGGCAGGTTCTCTCTTGCCCATCCTTCATATTAAAAATCATAGTTTGATTCCTTTGAGAGAAAACTACTCCCAGAAAGCTTGACATGTCCCATGGCATGCTAGAAATTGTAGAACCACAGTAATGTCCCTACTAGACACTCTAACTCCCACCTAACTTCAGTCTTTCAGAGAATCACACCAAGACCACTCTTGTATTACTTGCCCCTTGATTTTAACACCTGGAACATAAGAAGGTCATGGTTGGGGATTCCAGGACACCAAATCTGACAAGAATTGCTCTTTCTCCACATTCAGGATCTTGACAGTCTAAGAGACCAGAACTGTGACATCATATTTCACTAACTAGTATGTCATATGATAAATTCCACTAAGGCTATTTAAAACAAATTCAGTTTTCTGTCTTATCAGTTCTAAAGGTCAAAATTCCCCTAAATTTATTTTACTTAAGACAAAGGAGAACTGTCTTCTTAACAAAGTTGCAGGAGACAAGAACATTCTGAATGCCATTTATTTGAAAAGCTAAAATAATCAACTCAGGAAACAAATCCCAGATGAACTGTTACTAGGAATTTTGGGGAAAAGGTAGAGGGAGAAAAGGTTTAAGGCCTAAAAAAATTTAAGTTTAAATAAAACAATGACCTTTCTCTTCCTTGTGTTACCAGATGATTTATGTCACTGCTGTGTCTTCTGTCTCCTCTCCCACCTGTTTTACCTTCAACTTCAGAAAGCCAGGCCTTCAGAGGAAAATAAATAAAACCAAGGAAGTGAACAAGCCATCATGGAAAAAAATAAACCTCGATGTATAAACTACGAAAGCTTAAATGTTCCTAAGTTACTTCTTAGTTATTCAGTTCTAAGAGAAAACATTATTTCTGGTCCTATGTTTCATCAGTGTAGGAACTTCTGGTTCTGGAAACTGGTCTCTAATAAATTACAGTTTTAAAGAAGTGTGTGGAACACTGAAAAGTAAAGGGACTTAACCACAGACAGAGATAGTCTGGATAAAAGACAAGACTATGAACTCAAGTTTTCTGGGCGCCAAGGACAACTCTTTATCCTCTAAGTCACAGCACCTCTCACACAAAACATGAGTAATAACATCAATTCATATTTATATAAGCCTTTACAGTTTAATAAAAGTCTTTGACCAGACATCTCACTGAATCATCAAAACAATGTTGTGGTAAGAGGCAATGGTATTATACCTATCTCACAGGGTCATTTTAGGATCAAATCATGTACTATACACAATCTGATGTAAACCTTAAAAGACCACAGCTACAGCATTTCTGTTTTACAGATGGGAAAACTAAAGGGTCCAGAAAAGTTTGGTGATTCATTCAAATTCATACAACTAGTAATTGGCACACCAAGGACTATTCTAAGTCTGACGTCCTTTCTACTCATGAGAAAATCAAAAAAACATTTTTAAATCACACAACACACCCATGCATTTATATATTTAAAATATTAATCAATCTCAAGTAGAGGCAGGTTGGTGGTGGTGGATGGAGAGCTGGGCCTCAAGTAAGGAAGACCAGAGTTCAAATCCAGCCTCAGACTTATTAGTTGTGTGACCTTAGACAAGTCACTGAGACTGTATCAGTTTCCTCATCTGTATAAATGGGAATGATAATAGTACCCACCTTCCAGGATTATGAGGATCAAATGCCCTAATATTTAAAAACCACTTAGCACTATGCCTGACATATACACAGGAGGTGCCATATAAATGTTAACTCCTGCCATTATTATTAAAACAATTTTTTTTTCATTAAAAGGTTCCATTCAATGACTACCTATTATAACAAAACTTTATTAATCATACATGTTTTCAAATGATTTAAACAATTTGGAAAAATATATGGTTGAAAACATTCTGTCACATAGTAACAGCATAAGAGATTCACCTCATTCTTATGTATTTCCATACGTAGTCGGTCAATATTATTCATTGTCTCAGCTAGTTTGGGCTGCAAACTGCATGGATCCCCCATTTGCGGATTTTTCTCATACACATCTTTCATTTTGTTGAGTGCATCTCTGCAACACAGAAGAAAATTAATTTAGTTACAGATATAATAAACCAAGAACTTACACATTTTCAAAGGTTTCCAATTTGCAAAAATAAATCAACTAGATACACATTCTACTGGATACCTTTGGATTTACATATGACCTTATCACAAACATAATCGTAACTCTTAATTTAAAGTCAAATATTTAACGTTCTCATTAAAGTTTAGCATATATAAAATGAATTATAAAGACAGGTTGTCATTTTGTTAAACTTTTTTTGAAAGTATTAAACAGAGAGGAATTCTCTCTCTTTTTTTTTAATGCAAATATATAAAAACTGATTTAACTGAATCAAGGATGAAAAATAAATGACACTCCATTCCTCAAGTCTCTTTTAGGCTAACTGGTCCATATGTGTCTTCAGGAAGAACCTGTGAGTTATGTTAAACTGTATAATCATCTTCATAAATTTATTAATAATTAGTGAGTTAGTGATATTGTTGCTTGTTAATTTCTAATTATTATTTGGGAATAAAACTAAGGGTCCTGGTGCATAACCAAATTAGGAACAGAGTTCTAATTCTTTTTTCAGGTGGTATTCATAAATGATATATAATTTTATTGTTGAATTTATTAATAATCTATACCCTGAATTTTTGTGACTTTCCTGGTGAATTTTCAGACTAGCCTAACTATCAAATATTGTATAATTTTCTAGTGAACATTTGTTTATTGCTTCAAAAGAAAATCCTATAATAAACAAGTTTCAAAGATGGCTTTTATTTAGTAACCTTGCAATACCTAACTTTTAACTATAGGCTTCAATCCACCTAGTTGGAATTACCTTTCAATATCAAGAATTATTCCCTAAAGAAAGTCTTATTTACATACTAACATAAAACTATAAACATTAAACTGTAGTTTATACCTATTTTCTCTGATTTAATCTCAGCAGAAATGGGTCATAGTGTATCTCTTTATAGTATCTTTTTTTTTCATTTTAAAAATAAAAATCGAATGAAAAAAGCAAAAGAGGAACTTGGGGGGACAACAAAAGGTTTGTGAGAAGTCACCTTATATCTTATCTTCAACCTTTCTATTGCAAACGTAATTATATGCTCAGATTACCTGAGACATTTATATTTATGCACTAAAGTAATGACTCTATTCTTTAAAATGGATCAAGTTATTTTCCAGTTAATCTGAAAAAAAATGAAAGATGTAATATTAACTAATAATAAATGTCAAACTGTATTCAAAGAGATTACTTATTACTGGGTTTTTTTACCCATGACATGGCAACCTCCCAAATTGATAGTTTCAACAGTACAACTGTTTAATTTATTACAAAGTTTGAGGGTATGTTCTGTTCCCAAAATAATTACATTCAAGAAACTACTGATTAAAAACGAGGCAGTGATAATTTCTCATGTCACATCTAAAGACGTTCATCAAAACAGTTTCTGAAAGTAACAATATTGCATAATTTAACGAAAAATACTTTTGGTCTGATTCTTTTTGTAGTTCTCTGTTAAGTTCATCAATCCGCTGCTGCAGTTTTTTACGTCTCTGTTCTGGGGGTAGATGACTGAAATCTTCTAATGCTGGACCCTGAAATAAAGAGACTATGTCATTACTAAATACATTTCCTGGAGATTTCATCTGACTCAAAGCACACCTGCAGTTACCAAAACACTTCAGTCTGACATCAGGTGAAGACGCAGAGGCATTTCTTTTAAAATGCACATTAATAAAAAAAAAAAATATGCGACAAAAAAATTGCAAGACGAGATTTGGAACAAATTAATCTAAAACACAACAAAGCAGAAAATAATTTTGTATTTAATCTTACTAGGAATACACATACTTAGAAAAATTTTGACTTTGATCATTATTTTCATCTTAAAATAGAAAAGCAGCAGATGAAGGAAATTTGGAATAACAAACCATTTTTAGTCTATACATCGTAACTTCAGGACTGGACTGCATTAAAATTATTAAACCTTATTACATCATCACTAATGAAATAGAAACATGACATTTCTCATCTACATAAAGATTTGTTTATAGTTTAATCACATTTCCATGTTAAACCCAATGTCATACTACTTAAGTAAAAATGTCAAATTAAAAATAGGAATAGAGTGAACATTAGTGCAGTGAATTGCTTGTTCAAATATGTTGAGTCCTGTCTGACTCTTCCTGACGTCATTTGGGGTTTCCATAGCAAAGATACTGGAGTGGTTTGCCATTTCCGTCTCCAGTTCATCTTTCAAATGAGGAGAATGAGGCAAACAGGATTACGTGACTTGCTCAAGGTCACACAACTAGTGTCTCTGAGGCCAGATTTGAACTCACAAACATGAGTCCTTCTCATTGCAGGCCCAGCATTCTACCCACTATGCCACCTACCTGCCAAGAAATTACTTACCTTGCACTAAAAATTCAAGCTGTCCAATATGTGAAACATTTTTAATGTTTAATAATTAACACCTGCATAGTTTCTAGACAGGCAGATTTACCTATTTCTTACAATCAAAGAAGATCTAATAATAGCTAAATTAAAAATAGAACTGACTATTAAGTAAGAAGCAAGTAAAAACTAAATTCACTACTACTATGTTCAATACTCCTTTGGGCAATAACAATTATAAATGAAAGCCTTATGAGGGTGGGAATCATGTATTATCTAAAATTTTCATTTCTCCCAGCAGTGTTCTTCACCAAATCGAGCCTTAACAAATATTCTCAATCAGTTATGTTGTGTGACCAAATAAAATACCTAATTTGCCCAACCAACAGAAATCTAACACAAATCTCTTTAGTAAGGATGTTTAGGATTTTTTTTTTAAGGATAAGAAAGAAAAAGGTAAGGCAAGGGAGAAGGGAATATTGGCAATGACACTTATAAGGACTTGCATAAAATTCAGGTAGAGTTACCAGTCTAAGTAAAACATAAGTTTATTCTTATTATGACTTTCAGCTGTATTAAAAAGAACCTATATAATTATGAAATTATTGATTCTATTTTCTCATTATTCAACTACTTAAAGATTTCATATCACTTGCTTTTTAAATGATAGCTCTTACTGATTTATATATGTATAAATATAAAATCTTTCTTATGAATAACATATTCTCAAAATGGTGACTGAATACAGGATCAGTTTTGTAAATGCTATTGCAATATGCATGCACATTTGGACATTTTGTACACATGTCAATTACATACATATTAAGTGATTCAACATGTGCCAGCTCTAAAAACGCATGCTATATTGCATCTGTCTCTGCAAAATGACTCTGATGATGAGATTTTTTTTCTTTTTGGTGAGGCAATTGGGGTTAAGTGACTTGCCCAGAGTCACACAGCTAGTAAGTGTCAAGTGTCTGAGGCCGCATTTGAACTCAGGTCCTCCTGACTCCAAGGCCGGAGCTCTATCCACTGTGCCACCTAGCTGCCCCTTTAATGATGAGTTTTAACCCATTCTGGTTTCCAAATTAATGCAAAATGAAACTACTCCAAAAGCCATTCAAACTTTTTCTCAGTGGTCTCAGCGTACCTTCCTAGGAGAACTAAATATAAAGGACCCCACCCATATACTCAACTCTTACTGATATCATATGGCATGTTATCATATAACAGGAGTAGTGATAAACGTGATAAAAGCCAAAACACTGACCAGTGTAAATGAATGTAGGAGCTCCTCACTTGAGTTTCATTTTTTAACTCTAGCACTTAATGATCAATGTCAGTTGTCATATTAATTTTAGGCTCAGGTTTTGAAAAACTATGGTAATGACTGCTGTGTCAAAGGTAAAGCCTTTCAATATCTTATATCATTTTTAAACTGGAGAGGTTATATATTATTTTTCTTACCACATTTCATTTTCTATTTCCTATAGATATGTTATTCAAACTTATCCCTTAGCAAATTGTTATTTCCAAACCCACACTTGAGGAAACTTTTTTTTTTCCTGATTTCTTTTGTTGACCGTTACGATCAATTCTGTCTATAGCCTTGGTGCAGGCAAAGTAGTAGAAATCATTTGAAACATTTAACCATCTCCCCTGGTCCAGAGAAGCCTCAAGAGAGGGCAAATCAAATCTGAAAGTATGGTTTATTCCTAAACTTAGTAAAATTGGCTTCCAAATAATTTCTAAGTCATATTCATAGTATAGCTCTATTACTTTGTTCGGAGTCAATTTCCATATTCAACTATAGGACAAGACATTCTGAAGCGAAACATAAAAAATAATTCCAGTCTCCCTTTCATTCAAATAATAAAGAACTAGCACAATTTTTTTCAAAATGAAATTAGCTAAGTAGAAATAATTTTTCTTAGATAATCTGATTCTTGAAATATATGAATTTTAAATCAAACGTGAATACCAATTAAGAAAAATTATTAAATGAAAATTGCCTTTTGTTTATTTCTGCTAGCTTTCTTTTTTCATAAAACTTAGAAAAGACGTTCACAATGTGAAATTTTGTTTTCTTCTCCAATAGGAAATGAAATCCACCCAATACTATTAAAGTAAATTAAGTAACCAATTTATTCAGGCTTAGAATTAGTATTCTGTTCATAAAACTCTAGTATTAAGTGTCAGGTGAGGGACACCAGGTTACATGGAATGTAGATTAAATCATAAAAATAAAAAACAGATACAAGTTGACAATGTGGGATGTAGTTTACAACTAATTCTGAATTATTCAAATGTAAACAACTTTATACAGTATATAGATCAGCTCATAAGGCTTACCATCTTCACCGACCACTGAACAGTTCAATTGAAAATAGAAAGAAATGGCATATTATTCACATGCAACCATAATATAAGATGTAATAACCTAGAGATGTATATTTTCCACAAAGTTAAAAGTAAATTATACACTGTTTTATGATCTGAACAAATCTGCCAGAAAAACAATTTCAAGCACATTTTTTTGAAAATAACTCACTGACAATAGAAGCACACACAATGATAACGGGCAGATATTTTGTGATTTTAACTAATTAAAATTCAAGATTAAAGAAAATGTGTTCAAATTAGTCTAAGAGTAATCACTTACTTTCTGTAAAGAACTGTTTACATAAACCAAGAATGACACATAGATATTTGAAAATATGTAGAGATATGCTAGGATATTAATAGATATCATAAAAATGCCCACCAAATCCTGATTTTTACAATGCTAACCAGAGCAGCAAAATAGAATTTGAGCTTACAAAGTTCACAAATAAGATTAATTTTTGTTTGATATATAACAAAAATGGAAGAAAAAATATACAAGAAATACATAAATGAGGGAACGTTCAACAATTTCTCTTTTGCATTTTCTTGCAAAAGCACGTCCCTCTATTTTCAGGGCCTTTTAAAAAAAATAAATTCATATGTTTTATTCATAACACTGATAAATTTAAACAAAATAATTTTCCAATTTTAGAAAATGACAACTACTTTGAAAAAGACTAAATGGCACACAGTCTATGTTTCCTTAAATAGAGCTGCCATCATTGTGAAAAACCTCAGATATATTTCATTTAGAATGTCCATATAGTATATATCTTTTTTTTTTACACACCAACAGATTAATTAGTGGTAGGCTGAAACTGCTACTTTATGTACTAAAGGTGTCTTGACTGGGATCCTTGTTATGCATTAAAGTAAATTATCTTTGTATTTGTTAGTGGTCTTTATTAAAGTTTGCAGACAAAGAAAAATTTTACTTTTCACTGATTTAATTTTCTAAATCCTAAATTTAGAAGGAAAAAACATTTAAATGTTAATCTTTGGATGAATTTTAACAAGTATCTGACAAAAAATATCTACCCATTTATCTATGATGCATTGATCAAATGTATAAATGTTTTATGATTACAACAGGATGACATTTGCTATCATGGTCCTTTCAAAAACATCTAGATAAAATGCTTAGAATACTTTTTAGACTGTTAGAGATGCGCGAGTGAACAAATATCAGTCTATGTTTGTTATGGCATTGCTGGTAATAATTCATGGGGATGCATGAAGCATGGCTAAAATAATGTATTTCAATTGTCATGGTCTTCTTAAAATGTTTCTAGAATAAAATCACATTTAGGACAAGAAAACAAAACATGCAATGTATCTGACTTATTTATTACCTTACATGGCAATTTTGGGCAAAATTTCCTTTTTAAATTAAATCATGGTTCTTCACATATAGTTGATATTTTAAAATGGCTGCAAAATGAATAACTTATATAATAATTCATGCACATGAGCTCTGTGATGGCTATCATGTTATCCTTTAGAAGGAAATGTAAGATAACAGAAAATTACTACATATTCAATAGCTGTTTCACTGATCTGGATGCAGCAAATACAGCTGCACTAAGTCAGAGTCATTGATTTTGAGGTACAGAAATGTTTTACAAACAAAACAGAATAATACTTAGTACAAAACTATGATGTATTTCTACACTTTCTACTTGCTGTTCTGGTCACTCATTGCATAAAAAAAGAAACAATGGAAAATAGAGAAGGGTGATCAACAAAGATTTTCTACCCAAGACCACATTTTTTTAAACTGTAATAAGACAAAGTCTGAGAAATCTCTTACAGATGTCTATAAAAATCACACAAAGTATAGGCACCAATTTATTCATCAAACACTGGTTCAGTTAGAACAAAGGGAGTACTTATTGAACATCAATTGAGGCACTTTATGACCAAACAAAATCAGACAGAATGTTTTGAGTACATTTCAATACTCTTGCATAAAAAAATACCTCAGGTCCATGGTCAGAATCAAAATACTGGTATGACTCAAACATGGCAGGTTCTTATTCTTAATTGTATTCTCATTCTTAATTGTAAATATCAACTAAATAATGTTTCTTGTAATGACAATTTAGACAAGCTTAAAAATACATATTTTAGAAATGCATGGTTCAGGTCTAGCTCTGATTTTCTTAATCTGAACACCTAAATTATAGAATTAATAAAACTACTAAAGTGCAATTATTTCTCTCAGACTACTTAATTTAAAAAAGAAATGAACACAATTTCTACAGATCAATCCCTTGATACTATAACAAATAAAATAAGTGTCACAACCTGATACTGTATATAATTATATGGGGCAGCTTGGCTTGAAGTCAGGAAGCCAGGGAATGAAACCTTAATTTACAAACTGTGTGACTCTAGACAAGTCATATGTTTCAGGCAACTCTATCTACTAAGACATAACCAGATTTTAATCTGCAGCTATGGAAGTAGTTATCATTTCAAGAGCTTTCCCTCTCTCAGACAAAATCACAGATTTTAACTGTCAAGACAAAAAACCCAAGTCAAATGTTTGGCTTCAAGGTGATGAGCCAACAGGAAGTAACATGGACAGAGAACAACATGATTTCCTAAAAAACCCAGGTCTCCATTAAATCAGCAAGATATTTGCAAATAAAAATTAACTATTCAGCAAGCAAATGGAGTTCCAAAATTTATAATTATAAAATTCTATTTCTATTAAATAAAAGTAAAGAGGTCATTACCTCAGGCTTATCTTGCCCAAGCTTAGACAATTTCAAATTCTTAAAACAACCTCTTCCTTCATACGTCTGAATCTGCTATAAAATTCTCCACATCAAACCATGGCTCTCTGTTCCAAACTGAACAGAATATAGTAATAAAGACCTGGCATGCTCAATACTATAAAAAGACAGACCCCCCCAAAACCCTCAAAATAAAAAACTAAGCTGAATAAAAATATGGTATCTAACACTATATTTTCTCACAATTCACGTAACTTAACACAACACATTTATTACAATCTGTATTGGCACTATGAAACACTGGGACAATTCTACATTCATTATTCAGTCACTGGAACCCACCTACAACTATTGTTAATGATTTTTAAAAATTATAACATTTTACACATCACTACAGCTGTAATTCACTATTGTGGGTCATTTAAAGGAATAATCTTTATTTTTTATTTATTTTATTTTTTTTGCAGTATTAGCTGTGGTAGTCACAACAAAGTTTATGTTATGGACAGATTATGAAAAAGCTAAAATGAATGATCAACAACAATAATTCAACGGTGAAATAACCACTGTATTGCTTAAAAAAAAAGTCACTTGTGTGTCACACTTTTCCCAAGGAGTTGTATGTGATCAAATACTATACTAAGTTAATAAACTTTGAATTATGTGTGATCAACTGATGCACACAACTAAAACAATCTGATGTTAGGCAGGGATTTTTAAATTTAAAAATGAAATGTAAACATCAGGTCAGACCAGTTAATGAACACATTTCATATGACATTGTTGGAGTTTGGCTAAAAAAAAAGGCATTTAGAAGTTTTGATGGAAGGCATTTTACTTTTTTTAAAAAATCCTCAAAAAAACCAATTCAATTTAAACATAATTTATTGATCACTTCCATCTAAAAGTTAAATTAAGTGCCTAAATTTTTTTTCAACTGTGTAAGTGCTTTAGTTTAAATGGAGCTAAAATATTTAAATTATTACCAAAATGATACTTTAGAAAACTAGCAGATGAAGTCAGCATAACTAATTATTAGAAGACAAAGTTTAATAATAAATTACTCTAAGTAATGTAGAATACAGTACAAGACAGTGGTGGACACACATGATTTCATGTAAACAGAAAAATAGCTTAAATATGATTGCACCCACCACCCTCTTTATAACACCATCCTTTAGAATCAAGCATTTTAAATGTTATAAAGAGGAGATTTCTTTCTTTCTTTTAACTTGAGGGTGACTATACTTATTACAGCAGTATTTTATAACTGTATTCTCAGAAAGAGCCTTATAATGAGGGTGGAGAGTATTAAAAGCCACACCACACACACAATAGGCCATCATGCATTTTAACCCATTATTAAACTTACCCCTCTTTTGAGGCTTCTGAAAGAAGGAATTCTGGGCTTCCCTGTTTTTATTTCACTCATACAATAATGCACAGGTTCAATGGAGAATGTGAGAAACTGGGACCCATTAGGAGTACTGGATGTGAATAAACTAGTAGGGGTAAGGGGTGGGGACTGTGGCTAACATAGAAATAAAGAAAGGAATCAATAAGCCAAATGTGCATAGTGGTTTTTCTTTTTAAATGAAAATACTATCTTTGGCAACATGCTTTTTTTTTTCTCCCACAGTATAAACCTCACAAAAATGTATCCTACTACATACTACAAAAAGTTCAGTTAACACTTGCTGAAAATTAAATAACCACAGAAGTTAAATATACTTTTAAAATATACCATTCCACTTATTTCTTTTCTAAGAAGTAAATACAATAAGTAAAACTTAAATGGCACAAACTAAAAACATAATCCTCAAGAGAGCTAGTGGACTTGAATAATTACCAAATTCCTGGCATGTGTGTGGACTCTGGATTTCTGAATAATGAGGTACTTCACTGTACTCGTGGGGGGCATTTATTTACACACTTAGGGTACCTTATGATTGTTACTGCAGCTACAACAATCAGAACAGGTCATAAGACATGTAGGAAAGTTTAAATTGTGGCTCACTATTAACTAGAACAGGCAAAAAAAGTTTATTCCATGTATGCTTATGACTTTTCAACAGTCTGGTCCTATATCTTCTCTCAGGTGGACAATATATTCTTTAGTAATTAAGTTTATACTTATCACTAGCTACAGCTTTGCTTCACATTATTTTTAATTCTTATTTACACCTACACTATGATCAGAAAATATGTTAGAATGATCAAATAAAACATTGCATTTAACAAATACAATTTAATAAATACAATAAATACAAGTAGCCTATTTTTCTTTATTGATGACTATAATCTTCAAAAGGAATTACTAAATTAGAAGATAAGAAACAAGTAATTCTACTTTGCTTTCAGAAATGGATTTATCTACCTAAATAAACAAATCAAAAGATCAAGTCTAAGCATGCAATGGAATTCCCTCATTAAAGTAATGACTTCAAACTTCAACTAAGAACCTTGAATATTGCTTATTAAGACTTTCTTAGGAATATTTAAATTATTTATGAGACTGAATATGAACAAAATTAACTTTTATAATGGTCAATTATTTATGTTGCGTGTCAATAATAGTACTAATAATCTTTTAGTTGGACCCTGAGGATATTTTGCATACCAAATTTCGATTCAAAACATTTAACAAAATGTTAGCAATTTTCATTAACAGTCTAATAAATTCCAGGGTTGTAGCCATAGTCTGATCTCATTTTTTTCAGCATCATGCTTACAAAAATATCTACACTCTATATGAATTCATCTCTATTAACATTTAATTACTAAATTTTAAAACATATCTCCAAATAACTGACCATTCAATATCTATGCTAACTATAACTTCTCCAGCTAATACGTGAAATTATCTGAAATCCTGGTTTTGAATAATTAGTGTAATAAGCCTATAAATCTTACCTTTGGTTTCTTTCCAAAAAGCCACAACTTGCCCTTGGCCTTTCCTACAGTGGTTTTGGCATCAATCTTCCCACTGTCCTGCTTAGAGGCACTGATAGTACCATCAGAAACGGTCCTGTAAATATGCTGACTATAATCTTCAAAAGGAAAGTCTCCTGGAGGTTCAAATCCAGACTTGAAGGAGTCGACCACCATTTGCGAGTCCTGAACACAGGAAATTAAGAATTTTAAAACCATTACATTTATTTCTACATATGTCGATGATACTTTCAGAACATTAACCAAGACAAGGGATGCTAACAAACTGTATGAGGGATTTCAAATTTTAAAATCTTACAGAAATTATTAAATGAACAATTTAGTTGCAAAAAGTTTCTTCCTGTGTACTTAAAGTGTCACTCAAAAATATCAACCCACAAATATATCTGAAATACTAACAGAAAAGAGTCTTTTTCTTACTCTTAGCTCCTGACGGATTTATACAAATTATTTAGTTTTAAAATCCAAATTCCCATTTTACTTGTAACACTGATCCTCAGAGTTTCAGTTAACTTAGATAAAAACCAACCAAAATACAACTAAGAATTACAAGGAGAGAAACGGATTCATACAAAAGGAGAATCAGAGAGTAGAAAAATAAACAGTAAAACAGTAGTTCTTCTTAACCTTTTTTAAATCTCTTGAACCCCTCTGGTGATTTGGTGAAGCCTATCATCCTTTCTCAAAACAATATTTTTAGATGCATAAAATAAAACATATAGGACTACAAAGGAAACATCATATGAAATGCAGTTTTAAAATGAGCTCACCAAATCCAGTTTAAGAATCCTATGTTTAGAGAGAATAGAATAAATGGGAAGTGGGATAGGATGAAGGGAAATATAGTTAATTTTTCACAATATGGCCATTATGGAAGTGTTTTGCATGACTACACATGTATAACCTGTATCATGTTGCTTGCCTTCTCAATGAGTGTGGGTGGGCAAGGAGAAAGGGAGAGAATTTGGAACCCAAAGCTTTAAAAACAAATGTTAAAAAATTGTTTTTACATGCAACTGGGAAATAAGATATACAGACAATGGGGTATGGAAATCTATTCTGCCCTGCAGGAATGGGAGGGGATGGGGGGGCACGTAATAGAAGGGAGAACAGATCAGGGGAAGGGGTATTCAGAATGCACACCATCTTGGGTGGGGAGAGGGGAGAGATGGGGAGAAAATCTGGAACTCAAGATCTTGTAGAAGTGAATGTTGAAAACTAAAAATAAAGAAAGACAGTTGACTTAAAAAAAAAGAATCCTAGCTTTAAAGGATCAGTCTAAGTGAGCATGAGTTAAGAGCTTTTAGCTGTAAAGTAGAGGTTTTCCATTAATGGATATGTATGTTAAAGGGGAAAAGTAATCTTTGTTAGAGTTGAGGACAATTCTGGAATGAGTACCCATATCCTTACCTCTCTTACTTTTACCTTACAGAAAAACAATTCTTTTTAAGGAAATTACTAAAAAAAATCTTAATTTTTCCTTTATTAATTTATAATACTTATATAATCCATTCTATAGATGATATGGATGGTTCATGCATATACCATTTTAAAAGTAAGTAGTCTCATTACCATTTTTTTAAATGGATAATATAGTTTGTATAAAATCCATTACAATTAAATTAATTTCAAGGAAGCTTTATTACAATAAGGGATTATCTAGTCCAACCTTCAACCAACTACAAGGATTACTTAGGCCTACCTATTTTTCAAAATATAAATTACTTTGCAGCAATTTTTACCCAACTTAAATATTCTAGTCCCCTAAATAAAACCTACTTAAAGGAAACAATACATAGGTACAGGTAATATGTGCAAACTCCTCTGAGTTGCTAATTCATTCCTGTGAGATGTTTTTCAAATCTTATCCTGTAGAGTAGGAATATGATTTCTAATACTATACTCATTTTAACAAAAATTTTAATAAAAATTTCAGCTACTTTATAGGGACTGTTACAAAAAGGAATTTACCTATAGAATTAAGTTATTGTATAAAACAATTTCTGTTTTGCTGAATAGGTATGTAACTATATTATAAAGCAATTTTTATTTATAAATAATTTATCCCCCCCCCAATTACTCATAAAAACAATTCTTTAACATTTGGTTTGGTTTTTTAATTTTCAGTTCCAAATCCTCTCCCTGAGACAGTAAGCAATCTGATACGGGTTATATATATGCAACCATGTAAAACATATTTCCATATTAATCATTTTGTGGAAGAAAACTAGAAAGGAAGGAAGGAGGGTTTCTTGAGGATGAAGGGGACACATTTATAGGCAGTAGGTAAGCAACCAGCAGAAGGCTAGAGACTGAAGATAGATGATAAAGTAGGCAATTTGCTCAAGAACACAGGATGAAATGGAAATTACTTGTACATGTAGAAAAGGGTTCCTTTAACAAGGAGAAGGGACACACCAAGTGAGATAGAGGCAGAGGAGGATTTAGTGGCAGAAGGCATTTGGGTGATCTGAGATAAGGGAAAAAGAAAGCTCTCAGTGAATGGTTTCAATTTTTTTAAAAATAAATATGGAACAAGGTTCTCAGCTGAGAGGATGAAGGAAATGAGAGTAATGGGAAGTTTGAGGAGGAATGAAAAGGTCTGGAAAAGCCACTGTGGGGAGTGGGATAATGAGTTTATTAGGGAGGTACGAAAGGACTGCCTTGCCAAGGGTCCAGTTGAAATAATATAACATAAATTTCTAGTGGATTCAATCAGCATTATTTCATGATTTTGTCCAACTTTGTTTAGTAGCATGTGAGTAGTTGCAAAGGCAGGGGACAGTTATTCAAAAGATTAAGGTGGGGCAAGGAACTCAAGAGAAGAGGACACATTAGGGGCAGGTAGGTGACACAGTGGATAGAACACTGACCCTGCATTCAAGAAGACCTGAGCTCAAATCCGGCCTCAGACACATAATACTTACTTAGCTGTATGACTCTGGGCAAGTCATTTTAACTCCACTGGCTAGCCAAAAAAAAAAAAAAAAGAAGAGGACACATTGTAGAATTGAACTGGTTTACTAAAGGATGATAATGGAAAAAGCAGGAGTATAGCTAGTACAAGAGTGACAGTCTGGGAAACAAGTGATAGCCTGAGGAATCAGAAGATACAGTGATAATGAAAAGGATTTGGAGATCAGATTAAGAGATCTGAGAATCTTTGAACACAGAGGTGGTACATTTGTGGGTGGCGCAAGATCAAGGATATGATTATCTCCGTGTGTAGCTAAGGTGAGGTGAAGGAGTAAGTCATGAGAAATGATTAAAACTAAAAAATTGTGAGGTTAGAATGTTTGAGAACCTATCTCTATCTACAGACACATATCTATATATTAAAGTCCTCTAGTAAAAGACTTATACCAGATCTCCCCTATCACAATGGCAACACTTTTGAAGAATACTTCTTCCTGACTGGTGCCTTGTCTGATGTTTATGATCAGATCACTGAGCAAGGTTACTTCTGGTGCAACTTTCAAGGACCCTTGAATGACACTGATATATAGATGGGAGACACCTTGTTGGAAGTGAGCATTTAAGGAAGCATTTTGCATTACCAAAACAATGCATTTTCATACTCAACAAACAATAAGCAAACTGGGATCTTGTATTCTTTACATTTTTCAATCAATTGTGTAATCATAAAGATGTGATCTACTGTGAAATGTCACTTGTGAAAGTCTGTTCCCAACTACTACTTCACTGAGGATGCCCTCAATTAACGTGTGAGTCTCAAAGACTTTGTATAAATGACAAAGAGGAGACAAATAAATCAATAGTTGTTCATTTTCTCTGTTACCTTTTCTGGTATTAATAAGGTCTGAAATTTTTTTCTATAGCTTTTGTATCTTTTCCTCCTTTAGATACCTTGTAAATTGATCCTTCAACATTCTCACCACTGTGTCACCTCCAGCATGGATCTCCTCTATGTACACTTGGTTTAATCTCATTACTCTTCCTGTCTTTAATTTCTTTAGTACCATTTCTACCTCCTAAAAGCCTATCTGGAACTATGATGTTAAAATTGAAATGTAGCAACTCTACTGTCCTTATTGGTGAAAACAGTATTTAATAAAAATTTTTACAGATTTTTTTCCTATTTTTCTTCTGTCTGTTATCTCCTACAAAGTCCTACTCACCTGCCTGATGTTAGCATAAAGATGATTTTAAGTACTTAAAGGTAGAGCCAACAGAGTATAGCAACTGGAAGGTTCTATCATGATACTGGGTAAAATATAAAATTGAACTAAATTTTAAACATTTGGGCTTTCAGTATGGTGCTAGAACAGATCAAATTTATTTCATGAAGACTAACTCTATCTAAGCCACTTAATGATGAATTTTTTAGCCACGACCACACATGAAATAAAGAAAAATACAAAATAGCCTTCAGAAAGAAAAAGGAGCTGAGGGTAGTAGGAATCATCATCTTTAAAAAGTCTATCAACTTCAACTTGATTGTTAAAACTCTAAATGTAGGTCCTTGTCCAGAGACCGATGATTGAAAATATTATTTAGAAAAATGCTATCCCACCTCCAGAGAGAGAACTGATAAATTCTGAGTGCAGACTGAAACACATTTTTTTCACTTTCTTTATTTTTCTTGCTTTTTGGAGTTTTTTTGTGACATAGTAAATATGGAAATTTTTTAAATTTTAAAAAAAAATTTTTAATCGCTTTTAGGCAATTGGGGTTAAGTGATTTGCCCAGGGTCACACAGCTAGTAAGTGTCAAGTGTTTGGTCTGAGGTCAAATTTGAACTCAGGTCTTCCTGACTTCAGGGCCAGTGCTCTATTCACTGCGCCACCTAGCTGCCCCTGGAAATATGTTTTGCAAAAAAAATGTGTGTGTGTGTGTGTGTGTATATATATGTGTGTGTGTATATACACACACACACACACACACACATATATACACACACACATATATACATATACATATATATACACACACACACTCACACACACACGTTTTGCATGACTTCACATGTATAATGGGTTATCATATTGCTTGCCTTCTCAATGAGTGAGGGAAAGGTGGCAAGAAGAGAGAGAATTTGGAATTTAAAATAAAAAACTGAATGTTAAAAAAAATTAGAAATTAAAAGCTTGGGGAGAAAAAAGCAAGTATTATTCAAGGAGATAATTTGACACTCTTGTTATAAACAAAACCAGAAGAAGGAAGCTTACAGCTAAATGGAAACATGGCTCACAGGAAATTTATGAGACAAAGGAGTTGACATAATGGGATTTATCATATACGCCAAAACAACAAGAAAAAATATTATTTCTTTGACTATTTGGTCATCTTTTAAAAGTACCCATTATATAAGCTTTTTCAAAAATACCACCATTAAAATAATTTCAGCTAAATACACAAACACTCAAGATAGAAGATGAAAAAGTAGAGAAATTCCATGAAGAACAAGCTGACGAACCTCCACATTATCAGCATACACTGATACTCAGTGACTTCAATATGAAGGTAGAAATAGGTGAGAATGGCATAAAATCTTATGAAGAAAAGTGACAGACAATTATGAGCAGTATTGCCTCAGAGCAGAGAAAAAACAGAGGGCAAAATTGGTTTAAAGAAAGCTTGGCAAGAAGTCTAACTATGCAAAGAAATTCCAAAGGTATTTAAGAATGAGAATGGAAGGAAGATATTCTTGCTTTTGGCATAGGCAAGTATCATCAGGAAAAAGTAATACTAGGTAAAAGACACAAACACAAAAAAAATAGATATTGTCACTAACTCTACTAATTAATCAGAGAGAAACTGATCAGCCTAGCAAATAAAAGAAATTCAAACCCACCTAGCTTCCAAACTTCTCCATTTCTGTTTAAGGAACCACTATTCTTCAGATATCCCAGATTCATAACCTTGACTTTATCCTTAACTCATCACTCTCCTTCAACCCATACATTCAATCAGTGGCCTAATCTTATCATTTCTACCTCCAAAACATCTCTAATCCCACTCCCCTCTATTCACACAGCTACCTCTTTCAAGCTCATAACAATATTTACCTAGATTATTACAAAAGCCTAACTGCTCTGCCTGACTAAAGTCTTCACCACCTCCACCACCTCCACCACCACCACTCCCATGTCAGTCTGTCCTACACACTGCTGGCCAAGGTACTTTTCCTTAAGTACAGATCTGACCATGTCACTCTCTTATTCAATAAATTCCAGTAGCACTGTGTCTGAATTATATTTTAATATAAACACACATACATGAGAGGCACTTCCATAAAGAGGATTACATATTAAACTATGACTCTCCATTTCAAACTATTTCATTTAAAAAGGAGTACAAAATAAATTCTATATGTTATTTTCAAAATCGTCCTGTTTATCTGTGTTTCCTTCTGAATTTCCTCTTATTCACTTCTGTAATTCTGAAAAATCTTTCAGTGGATCTCTTTTTGTTTGGCATAGATTCTGTTCTGATTCTGTGATTACCTGCTGAGTATGGGACTGAACTGTCATAATTTAAATGTGTTCATTTGGCTCTTGATAATGAAAATGGATCATCACAGAGCACTGGACAGAGTTTGAATCTTACTTTAGAGTCTTATTAGCTGGGTGACTCTGAGCAACTCACTTAAATTGTTTCAGACTTAGTTTCTTCATCTATAAAATGGGAGAAATAATAACAACTGCACAAAGTTGTCATGAGGATCAATGATATTAAAATACATAAAACCCTTGGCAAACATGTTAGCTATCATGGTTTGAAAGCTAAGAAAACTGTTCCAATTTCACGTTTCTTGTCCCCTTGCCTTTACGTGACTTTGTACTTCTCTGTATACCAGTTGTCTCCTACCATTCTCAAGAGAGTTTAAGTTCCTTGAAGGCAGGAACTGCTTCCTTTTTAACTTTATAAACCCAGCACCTGGCATAGTAATAAATGTTTGTTGAGTTTATTTATTATATTTTACCCAGTATCGTAGTTAACTGTTGTTTTTGTTTAGTCACATCCAATTTGTAACCCCATTTGGGGTTTTCTTGGAAAAGATACTAGATAAATCTGCCATTTCCTTTCTCCACCTCATTTTTATAGATGAAGAAACTGAAACAAACAGGGTTAAGTCATTTGCCCAGAATTACATTGCTAGTAAGTGGTTGAGGCCAGATTTGAACACAGGAAGATGAGTCTTCCTGACTCCAAGCCTGTTGATCCACTGTGCCACCTAGTTAACTGTTATGGTTAACTATTATGACCCATTAAACAATACCTTTTTCTTATCTTGGTCCCTAGGATAATTTCAAATAAATTCAGAAATTTCAAAGCTGTCTGCTAATTTTAAATATCCTTTTTACAATGTTAACCAACTTTTTTTTTAAACAGAGATGGAAAACCTATTTCAAGAAACAAATCCTTTCAGTACAAACTATATTTTGTGCTGGTGACAGATGCTTTTTATCCCATACCCTCAGATCTCAGTGAGCTTTCACCTTTGGTCATTCTCTTTCCCTACTTTTCAGTATCTTCTTATCTATTACCTCTTTTTTTTTTTAAGTGCTTACAATGCCCATATTTCCTCCACTTGTCCCCACTACCTCCTGAAGTTATCAGATGTCTCTTCTCATTTACATAGCTAGACTTCTATAATAAACTCTCTTTATCTACCCCCTTTATGATCTTCCACTCACTTCTCAACCCCTTGCAATCTGGCTTCATTGTCACACATCTCATTCCAATTGCTCAAATTAATTTACCCTTTTAGGTTTCTCTGAACTCTTGCTGCATTTCAAAGTTCCTACTCAGCTCTGGTCTTTCCATCAGAAATGCCTGAAAATCCTCTACTCCATTCAAGGAACTTTTATTTTCCTTTTTAAGACGATACATTGACTTGTAGTCACTATATCTCAGCTTGTAGAACATTGTCGTCCAAGACTTCCTCTCCCTTCTTACAGGTAACTGAAAAGTCTTGGGTGAGCCTGACTGGATCCCAAGCACTTAGAACTGCTTTTCTTACCAAGTGTTTGCAAATTTTTTCCTCCGTGACATAGGAGATGGGGGTTTTGGCTGTGATATTGTTGGGAGTTTTCTTTACAAGGTGGCATCTTCCTCTCTTCACTTGGACTGTTTCTAAATGATCTAGGAAATTTTCATTTATTACTTCTTAAATCGTAGTGTCCTAGCTTAAAATCATGACTTTCAGGGAGTTCAATAATTGTTATATTACCTCTGATTTGTTTTTTGCACTAACAGCAAGCTTCATTTTTTTTTCTCTCTTGCTTTATTTATTCTAATATTCACATAGCCTTTGCAAAAAATCCATTTTTTCCCTCTGCATCATTGCTTGCAGTTGTTACAAAAATACTTGTTTCTTTTGGGGAAGGGTTAAATCTCTAGATATATAATAATTTTTTATACTATTTGGTATTTTCTTTGATTTGCTCATCCTTCAGCTTTAGTTCATGAACTGGAGAACTATAGCAAGGCAAGGCTCTGCCACCTGCTCCACTTTTGGGTTGGGTAGTGAGCTTAGCTGGAATCTCCCCCAGAGTCACCTGAGTTCTTTTACTGGCCTTCATTACTCCCAAACTTAAGTCCCTCTTGTGTCTTCAAGGTATCTAGCACTATATCTTCAGGACCCTCTACTGCATCTCAGGACAGAGTGCTACAGATTTTAGAGAATCTGAAGGCTTAGGTTTCTGCAGTCTGAGTGCTGTCACTAATCATTCTGTTCCCCAAGGAGCTCGTCCAAGTTCCCAACCCTGGGGCTTTCTGACCTCCCTGGGCCTCTCTCAGGAGGCCCTCTGCACTTGCTGCCTCTGGATTATAATCTTACTGGCTATATGTGTCTCTGGTGCTGGTCATGTTGGGAGGCTGGACACTACTAGCCTGTGCTGGTGTTGGTTTTGCTGGAGTTCCCCCTTCCTATTACCTGTGGATTTCCTGCTGACTTTTTTTAAGCAGAAGTTCTGTGACAGAAGAAGTTACTGTTGTTTCACCTCATATTTTTTGGTTCATTATTCACTTCAGTGGGAATTTCAGATTTTTGCTGAAGAAAGTATGTAGAAATAGGCAATTTGCTAGAAGTCCCCTCCCTTTGTTACAGAAGCATATATAAACTCTTCTATTTACCTTTTGAAGCCCTACACAACATTGTCCTACCAACCTTTCTACCAATCTCCCTTCCCCTAACCCCCCAAACCCTCGAAATCTACAATCCAGCTAAACTCATCTTTTTTTTCTTCTTTTTCCACAGTTGCTCCCCAACTCCCATGCCTAGAATGCACTCAAGTCTCACTTTTACCAGACAGAATCCCCCTCCTTCCTTCAAGACTTAGCTCAAACACCATCTTTTATATAGGGCCTTTCTTTCTTTTGTGGCAACTGGGTTAAGTGACTTGCCCGGGGTAACACAGCAAATGTCAAGTGTTTGGCCTGAGGCTGGATTTGAACTCAGGTCCTCCTGACTTCAGGGCCGGTGCTCTATTCACTGCGCCACCTCGCTGCCACTAGGGCCTTTCTTAAGAATGCTATTTATTAGCCCTCCCTTTTAAACTACCTTGCATTTAACTACTTAACTAATTATATTTATTGTGTATATACACACATATGCATAACTAAACATATATATACAATATATGTGTGCACATATGTATGTATCTATCTTTCTTGTCTCCCCTACCTTAGAATGCAAGCTCTTCCAGAATAAGGAATGCTTCATTCATTATATTTTTATCTGCAGCACCTAGCACAGTGCTTAGCACATAATAGGTACTGAATAAATATTTACTGATTTATTTGCTTAATAAATGTTTGCTGAGTTGAAACAGATTTTTTTGGGGCTTCGTATAGACTTATGGTACAAAAGATATCTGACAAATATTAAACCAACCCATTCCCTCTTATAAAACATAATATTTTTAAATTGTCCAAAATACCTGACAGTCCAAGAATCTATGAGAACAGATTTCAGTCAAACTTTCTTTGAGCTACACTCGTTGTTCATTAGTTAGGTTGAGGCTGAAAGCTATCTTCTTTCAGCTGATGGGGCAGGAAAATGGGTGAGTAGCCAGGAGTACTGTCAAACTGTCAAGTTGTGCCCAAACTAGCTTTAACTTAAGGAAAACTCAAATTTGTGGCCTCAATTCATAGTTTTGTTCTAAATTCAGTCAAGGAAAGATGAAACACGTTCACATTTTCAAGCTACTCCTACATTCCTCAAATCATGAAAAAAGACCCTCAACGTAACAAATTAGTTTAAGTGTTTTATTCTGATTTTGAATTTGTGCCCTTCACATTTTCAGAGAATCAAATACCATAGTCTACAGTACTGTATCTCTATTCAACCGTACTATACCTATACATCTTTTATTCACTTACCATGTATTACTCTGTATTCTAGTTATTTACGTATTTCCTGCATCCTAATTATCTTGTAAACTCCATGGAATCAAGGACTCTGTTTTACCTAAACATTTTAGGTCTCCTAGCAACCACATATAGAAGACAGTTAATAAATGTCAGTTTACTTGAATTTCAATTTTAACCATCTCATCTAATTTAAAGATTAATGATTTCAAGGAACCATTCTTAACATTTTAGTACCCTTTGTAACTTACTTAAGATTTGAGCCAGAGTGAAACTTAAAGCAATGGGCCCACTTTAAAAGAATCCTAAAATCTCAGAGCTGAAGGGACCTGAGAGGCAAACTAGTCTGATCCGTACATGAATAGGTATTCCTTCCACAGTACCATCAACAAATGCTTATTCACCTTTAAAACATCCACTCTTCTTTTGAATAGCAGCTCTATAACTTTTTGTTTCCCTTAAGCCTAAATCTGCCCCTTCGAAGCTTCCCCCATAGCTCCTCAGTTTGACCTCTGGGGCCACACCTTTCAAATACCTGAAGACAGCAATCATGTGTCCTCTGAGAATATGAAGAGGACTACAACTATGGCAATTATACCCTTCCCAGTAGTCTAGCACCCAGCAGCCTATTCTTAGGAATTATGTTCTCTAAGAAAAAAGGTCAGAAATAATGTTTCATTTATTATAAGAATAATGAAAAATGAAATGTGACAACTTTGTAGTAAATAATTTGAACCCAAGCAGAATTTAAACTATACAGTTAAAATTCAAAATATGTAGTGAGTGCTCTTCTTGGAAGAGAAATACCACTAACGCATAAACCTTACAGATATTTTTATTCATATGCATCCAAATAGAACGCATTTTAGAGGACTTACTCTTCTTTCATCAACTGACTTTGCAGCATGAATCATTCCTTCCAAGCACTTTGAGATGATTGGAACAACTTTACGTTCTGAATCTGCAAATCCTTTATAACATTCACTGAGTTTGATGGTTCTTCGTTCATCCATTTCCTGAAGATGCTATCAATCAAAAAATTATAATATAAATATAAAATATATATATATAAATAAAAAATTATATATACCAATGAATATGGCATGATGATCAAAAGCTTCAGCATACTACTAGATGTGATAATAATGATCATGACAATAACCAGGTAGAATTTATATAGCAGTTTGAGGTTTGCAAAGTACTTCACAAATCTTGTCTCATTTTATCCTCACAATAAACCTGAGAGTTAGGAGCTATTATTAGCCACATTTCATAGATAATGAGGCACACAGAGGTTATATAACTTGCCCAGCATCACACATATAGTATCTGAAGCCAAATCTGAAATCAGGTTTTGTTGACTTCCAGGTCCAGCATTCTATCCATTGCACTACTCAAACTACCCCACTGCACCAGATTCCCAACTGCTTAACAAAGCACTTAATGACAAAGAAAAATAACTAACATTTATTTTTAATATGTTTCTCTTCCATTTCTGTGGGCTATTAATTCTTAGAAATCTGTCATCTAATGAAATCTGAAAAAAAATTTTTGAAATACATAATCATGCACATTTAGCTTATTGGTAATTTTGGTTAACAGCTGAGCTAGAAACATTCCAGTGTCCGGATTTGAGACAAAACGTAAAATTATAAGACCTTTCACAAATATATTATAGGATTCATTTCATTTACAAAACTTACCTTATAAATCTGAGGAATGACTATGTAAAAATGTTTGTGTTGTTCTCCATTAAAGTTCTGAAGTTGTGCAGCATATTCATTTTTATTTTCATCAGCCATATGTGTCCGAAGATTCAGCTGCTGTTTAGCCTACAAAAAAATGTCAGACTAAGCCATTACAAATAAAAAATGCACAGTTAAATCATTCTTGAAGACTCACACTTTTATGAACCAAAACTAGATTTTATGAGTAGATAAGCTAGTATTGGGTATTATGAAGACAAAAGTACTAATCTTTTTCTTAAGACACCAGAATATATTTATTATCACTGGATCTAAATTGTATTAAATTGATCTGACAACTTAAACAATTAACTTTAGTTGCTAGCCCAACTTATCCTCAAAGAACAAACAGCAATCTCAAATACCTTAAACTATATAGTACCTGAAGATAAAAATATCTAGCCCATTTTTTTCTCAGCATAACAATAAAATTAAATGTAAGCTATACTAATAAATGCTAAACATTATTGTTGTTGCTGCTGTTAAAGATTAATTCTAGATTCATTCTAGAAAAATTCCTAACTTTTCTGTAACAGAAAAGAACAGAAAGTGCTCAATTTGGAGTCCAAGGGCCCTGATTAAAATACTGGTTCTGTCTCTTACTAATGTATTCTTGGGTCAACCACTTCAGCATCTAGGGGCCTTACTTTTCCATACCTTTAAAATTAAGGAATTGGACTAAATGATCTCTAAGGTACCTCTGGACTCTAAAATATTTGTGATCCTCTAAGTGTTTACACTAAACTTTTAAAAGGAATTAACTTTCCTTTACTGGAACATCAAATATTTCTAAAGAGCTCTGGCTACTTGCTATTCCTTCTGCAACAGAACTCTAAGAAGCCATTGGAACCCTGGGATTTTAGTTTAGACAGACAAACATCCCCCAGTCAACCTGAGGGGAACTTGGGATCTTTTCTGTTCTTTAAGCAGTGAGGTGGAACTGAGTAATGCCAGACAGTCTTTAAGAGGAAGACTGACAGTATAAAGAGGACCTCAAGAGCAAAGCCAGAAAGAATGTGTGCCACAGTGAAAATCAGGGGTAAGCTGAGGCAGAAAAGGGGGAGATAAGGGAGAGCCACAGGCTCTAGAGGTGTTTCCTGGAATTTTGGAACAGACTATATAGGCTGAAGCTACCAGTTGTACCCACCACTTTAAGGACTGAGGGGACTTCCTCAATAAGATCTGATTTTTCCCAACTTCCCCTCCTAGTGTCTGTTCATTAACAGTCTGTTTATCCCAACACTCCTGGCAACCTGAATTTCTGCCTCAATAATAAAGAGGCTAAGAATTAGCTAGAGATTACCATAAATGCAAATTAAGGCAAAGAACCAACAAATGTACGAAATTTTCCTAGCTATATTGTGATTCTGCTACCAACTTTTTATTTAATATAAATCTCTGAGGCAGCAGAAGAGATAATCATATGGACCTGAGGAGCCATCATATTTCCACTAGCCTAAAAAATTGAGCTAATTTTTTTTAACAGTATGATTGATTTGAACCTCCAGAGAAAAAAGGGGGTAAAGAGGAGGGGGAAATGACAAGTATTAGTAGGTTAATTGCATCCTCCACAATCAAAACCCACAAACACCACCGTTATACTTGCTATTCTTTTTATATGGCGGACCTAATCCTTGGGTTCAAATTCCTAAATGTATGAACTTATCTTTATTCCCAACCCCCAACATCATCTACGACCAATACAGGCTTCAGCAAGGAAAACTCAATGCAGCTCTAGAAACCAATAACACCACTGGGCCAGCAGGAAAGAAAAATAAAGAACTTGCATTCCATTCTCAATTCTAACCCTATCCCATACAAAATTTAGATTATATCTACCTGTCAAAAGAGAAGGCAACAGTAGTTTCAAAGACAGTGAAAGGAATCTGACCAGAAGAAGCAATTTTTTCCCTTAGGCATAAATGTTCCTTCTTGTAATTCTTCCCTCTCTCTATTTTGCCACCCTTTTGCCTTTCCTGACTTTTCCACTTTACTTTCTCACAATCATTCATACTGCCTTCTGTACCCATAGTTGAATGCAAAGCAGAGGGAAAAGAAAATCTGAAATAATTTAGCCCAATATCTTGCAGCATTGTCTTCTAATAGAATGTGAGTTCTTTGAAGGCAAGAACTATTTCATTTTTTCCCCTTTGAATTCTCAGCATCTAGCATAGTATCCGGCACTAGCAGGTGCTTAACAGACATACCAGTGCCCATCCTGGGGTTCTCAAGTCCTAACTGGTGAGACTTTTCTATATCTGCCCTAACTCCTTTTTCTCTATGCCTTACAATTCCTAACTCTGCTCTTCATCAAGACCTTCATTTTCTTCACCCCTCAGTTCTTTCCACCAACTGCACCAACTACATTCTCTTTCCCTCCCTATATCTAACCAACTCAACTCCATGCAATCCTCCACCCTAGATTCCCTTGCTACCTTGTCCTATCAACAATCTTACTCCATTCCTTCCTGGATTACTTCTATCATCTGTATCCTTCTCTCCTATTTACATACTGCTCACTAGAGCTGGTGGAAATCACAAACTTCTGCTAACTAAATTTAGGCAAATTTATGTTCTCTAAGTTCAACTCAAACCTTAATTCAGCTAGACAAAAATTATATTCCTCCCTAATCAATTACCTATACCACTCTCCACAGTGGTTATGCCAACCCTTCTCATCACTCCTCAAGTTTCAGACTGAATCCCCCTCACCATTATCTAAAACAAGGACTTCACCTTATACTTCACTAAAAAAACTGACACCATTCAACAAAGTTTCCATCTTTTCCCATTTTTCTCTTTTCATATCACTCAGACATCTTTACAATCTCCTGTCACACTGGTTTCAGATGAAGAGTAGCTCCTTCTTATAAAGGCAAAACCCTCTATCTGCACCCTTGACTGTCCCTACTATCCTGTCCACTCTCACTATAATCTTCAATTTCCAGATTATCTACTAGATCTTTCCCTAGTATCTAAATTCCCATGTCTCCCCCAATTGGGGTCAAGTGACTTGCCTCGGGTCACACAGCTAGTACGTGTTGTGTATTTGAGACCAAATTTGAACTCGGGTCCTCCTGACTTCAAGGCCAGAGCTCTTATCCACTGTGCCACCTAGCTGCCTTGTTCCCCATCTTTAAAACTCTCATTTGATCCAACAATATATGCTAGCTGTCATCCTATATCTATGCTTCCCTTCTGGACTAAACTCTTTGAGAATGAAATCTCTAAGTACTTTTACCTCCTCTCCTCTCACTCTTTTAAGCCTACTGCAGACTAGCTTCAGACCAAGATATTCAACAAACCTGCCATCCCTAAAGTTACCAATAATCTCTCTCTCTCTCTCTCTCTCTCTCTCTCTCTCTTTTTAGGCAATTGGGGTTAAGTGACTTGCCCAAGGTCAAACAGCTAGTAAGTGTCAAGTGTTTGGTCTGAGGCAGGATTTGAACTCAGGTCCTCCTGACTCCAGGGCCTGAGCTCTATCCACTGCGCCACCTAGCTGCCCCCCAATAATCTCTTAATTCCTAAATCAAATGGCCTTTCGTCAATCCTGATCCTCCTTGATCTCTTTGCAGCCCTCAACAGTGTCAATCACCTCCTTCTGAACACTACCCTACTTCTCCTCCTATCTATTCAATTACCCCTCTGCCTCCTTTGGTGATTATTCACCCAGATCACATCCATTAATAATGCATCTCTGCGGTATATTTTGAAGCCTCTCTTACATTCTGCTGTGTATATAGCATTTTTTTCTTATTTTGTATTTAACTTTTAATATTTAAGTTTATACTGTTTAAATTAAATTTAAATTAAGCTCTAGTTTCTCTGCTGAGCTACAGTCATACCTCTCCAACTGTCTCTGAATATATCAAACCGGATATCCTGCAGGTATCTCAAACTGAACATGTCCAAAAGAGGACTCATTATCTTTCTCCTCAAGCATGTCCTCCTGAACTTCTTATCACTGTTGAAGGTACTCCATCCTCTCAGTCATCCAGGCTGTCACCTTCAACTCCTCATTCACACTTAATCAAAGTATCCAAGACATCGCCAAATGCTGTAACTGCAGCTTCCACAACATCTCTTGTACCTGGTTCCCCATCTCCACTCATACAGCTATAACCATAGTGCAAGTCCTCATAACTCCTCATCTGGACTACTACTATAGCCTTCTACCTGCTCTGCCTGTCTCAAAGCTCTCCCCATTCAAATCCATCCTCCAATCAGTTGCCAAGGTGATTTTTCTTATTTCTTTTTCTCCCTCCCCCCCCAATTACCAAGCATTTTTTTTCTGTCTCTCCTTTCCCAATGAGGAAAAAAAAGAAAATAAAAAACCCTTATAACAAATAAGCATAGTCAAACCGGCCACACCCACAAATGCTCTCTAAGGATACAGACCTACTCACAGAATTAGTCCTATTACTCCTTCTTAATGAGACGGTCAGCTTTCTTCATCATCAGTCCTATTGAATCATGATTTATCACAGCATTGATCACATTGCTTAAGTCTTTCAAAGTCGCTGATTTTTACAATGCTGACATCATAGTATAAGTTGCTCTTCTAGTTTTGACTCACTTCATTCTCTATCAGTCCACATAAATCTCCCCTGGTTTCTCAGAAAGCATCCCTTTCTTAATTTCTTTTAACAATATTATTCCATCACCTTCATATACCATAATTAGGTCAGCCATTCACCAACTGATGTATCCCCTTAGCTTCTGATTTTTTGCCACAGCCATAAAAGCTGCTATAAATATTTTTGTACATATAAGACCTTTTTCCCCTCTCTTGGAACTCTTTGAAGTAGTAACGATGCACACTTTAGGAACCTCAGATTTGCCTGAATTTGCATTTTTCTAACTATTAATGATTTGGAACATTTTTCATATGACACGATGGCTTAGATGCCTTTCCTCGAGGACTGCCTATTTGTATCCTTTGACCATTTATCAATTGGTGAATGGATCTTATTCTCATAAATTTGAATCTGCTCCATATATATCTTGGCAATGAGGCCTTTATCAGAAAAACATGCTGCAACTGTTTCCCTTCTAATCTTAGCTGCACGGGATTTGTTTGTGCAAAGCCTTTTAAAATTTCACATACTCAAAATTATACATTTTTTATTCTCTCACCCTCTCTGTTTTTTTGGTCTTGAACACTTCCCCATTCTATAGATTTGAAACGTGATTTCTTCCTTGTTCTTCTAATTTGTCTATGACATGATCTTTTCCATCTATGTCAGGGTACAAAAACTTATTTTGGTATGTGGTCTGAACCTAATTTGTTCTTATCTTTGAAGAAAGGAATTGTTTTGGGTTTCTTTTTTTCTATTTATCCCAGGCACTTAGGCCAAGGCCTGGTACAAAATGATAAATTCATTCATTCATTTCATTCATTCATTCATTCATTCATTCATTCATTCACTTTTAATTTATAAGCATGTTTTCTACTCTACTTTTCCTGAAACAGAAGCTCTTTGAAAGCAACAATTACACATATGCACACAACACATAATACAATCACTGACTCCTCAAATTATGGTGACTTTATAACAACAAATACGCAATATCTACTGGGTAAAAAAAAAGAAAACTTAAAACACCAGCCAAGGAAACTGCAAATACTAAGAGAAGCATGTAAGATCTTCTTCTAACCTCAAAGTCAGTTTCTGATTTTTAGGCATCTTACCTTTTCCACATCTGCCTTAGTTGCATTGGTGTCATTGTCCAATCTTTCATAGCTCTGCTGAGCCTTTTCTGCCTCTCTGCACTCCCTCTCAAACTTCTTTTTACTCTGCAGATAATGTGAAAGTATGACATTGAACATGAAATTAAATTAACTCATTTATTAAGCAATTATTTTGTATGTTAAAATCAGTGCACTTGTCTTAAATGTTAGACACTGCAAAAGGCAGCTTCTGAAGATAAAGGCCACCTTTGTATCTTACTGGATGTTTGCTTCCATTACAGCAGGGGTTTGTAACCTTTTTGTGTCAATGGGCTCCTTTTGGCAATCTGGTAAAAGCCTATGGACTCCTCAGGATAATGCTTTGAAAAGCACAAAATGCAATACATAGGATTATAAAATCAATTACGTTGAAATGTAAGTTATTTTTTTAAAAAAGACATCAAGTTACAGAAATACCAAGTTAAGAACCCCCGCTCTACAGGGACTTTATTTACACTGTTGTCATCATTTTATCTTTTGTCCTTTGACTCTACTTTAGTGTCTCTGTGTTGTGTATAAGCTTTCTCCCGTTTCTATGAATTCTTCCGGGAATTCTTGTATCACATAATATCCATTATAGTTATATCTCAGTCACTGGACATATATTTTGTTTCAGCTGTTTAAATTTTTGTCCACAATTAATGCTGCTATGAGCACTTTTGAACATTTTTTTTCAGTCAATAACCTTCTTGAAATGGGGTTTTTAAGTAAATAGATCTACATTTCCCCTTCTCTCAACAATAAAACCAGAACATTCAGTTCTAGATTTTTTTTTTTGGCAAGGCATTTGGGGTTAAGTGACTTGCCAAGGGTCACACAGCTAATAAGTGTTATGTGTCTGAGGCCGGATTTGAACTTAGGTCCTCCTGAATCCAGGGCCGGTGTTTTACTCACTATGCCACCTAGCTGCCCCACAGGATAGAAGAATAATGGATAGATGCTCTCTAAGGGTACACACCTATTCACAGAATCATAGACTCAGAGAAATAAGAGACCTCAATAGTCATCTAGTCCAATCCATGGAAAAAAGGAATCTATGCTAATTTAGGTCATACAGCCTCCATTTTAATACCTCAGATGTGGAGGAATCCACCACTTCTTGAAGCACCTGTTTCATTTTTGATCAGCTCTAAGTATCAGGAAGTTTTCCTCACTCAAGAACATATTAGCCACTTTGCCAACTTCCCCTGCTGCAACTTCTGTCTCTGTGGCCAAACAGAGCAAATTCAATCCTTCTTCCATGTGATAGTCCTTCAGATTCTTGAAGATTGTTCTCCTCTCCTCTCTGAATCTCTTCTCCAGGCTCATGCCCAATTCCTTCATCCAATTTTCATGGCAAGGAATCATGAACCTTCACCATCATAGTTACCTTTATCTGGACATGCTCCAGATTATCAAGGCCCTTCTTAAACTATGGTGCCCAGAATGAAATACAACATTCCAAAAGAAGTATAAGGAAAACAGTGGAAATATTATCTTTCTTGTTTTGGATACTACTTTTCTTTTGATGAAGCCCAAGATTGCATCAGCTTTTTTGGCTGCTACATCACAATGCTGACTCAAACTGAATAAGCACTGTAATCGATTGAAACCCCCAGACCTTTTTCATAACAATCACTGTCTATCTAAGACCCCTTCATCTTGTATTTTTTAACTGGATTTTTTATATCCAAGAGCAAGACTTCACATTTATTGCTATTAAATTTTATCTTGTTACATTTGCTCTTGACTGTCAAGATCATTTTGTATCTGGACTCTGACATCTATTGTGTTAGTTATTTCTTCTTGCTTTGTGTCATCTGTAAATTTGATGAGTGTTTCTATGCCTTTATCCAAGCCATCGAGGAAAACATTAAACAGAACAGGGCAAGCACAGATCGCTGAAGTATTCCATTAGTGACCTCATGTCACATTAGAGAGAGACAGAATTTACTGTTTAACATATACACACTAGTGGCCAGACAGAATAGTGGCATGGCAGCTGATAAAGCCTGATGATCCTGGCCCTTCATTTTACTGGAAGTAGAGTGAGTAGCCATATCCACTTCAAACTAAGAAACTAGGAGGACTGAGGCTCACAGAAACTTGGGACAAGGAAAAAGGGACTATGGGTCAGGAGCAGAATGGGGGCTTCTGGTTCCCCTATTTCGATGTCGGTTTTTTTGACCCCAGTGTTTGGCACACAGGTACTTAATAAGTGTTTTAAGAATGAATAATTTAACATTATATTAAATTTGACTCATTTATATGTGGCACAAAATAGTTTTTCTCCCCAAATTAGATTACACCTGTGATTTCAGGGTAGGGGGCTCCCCACAAAGGGCTTAGCAATACACAGATCACTACATTTTTTGCAGTTTGTCTCAGAGAATTGTCTGAGGAACTGAAAGGTAAAGTGATTGAGGGTTATGCAACCGATATCTATCAGAGGCAGACCTTGAACCCAGGGGCTTTTTTATTCTGAAATCAATAGCTGACTTAGCTGACTAATCTGCCTCTTCAACTTTCATCTTTAGATTTTCTAGTAGTCACTGTAGGGGAAACAACAACTCTCTCCAAAGTTTAAGGTGGTCAAAACATTATTATTTTGAGCATTCATACGTAATATAAGCTGTAGTCCTTAAAAGGTGAAAAATTCCAGTAAAAACAAAACAACCACCCCCACAACTAAATATTCTGCTTATTATTTTATAAGCTATTACATAATAAATCTAATGTATATTTTCAACAATTACACTTACACATTAAACTCAAAAAGATGCAGAATACAAAATACATGTGAGGACCAAAAGAGTCTAACAAGACTATAACTTGCACATTAAAACTCACATTATCCATCTGTTTCCAGCACATGTCAAGATATTGCTGAGCTTTTCGTCCTTCTTGGAGATGCTAAAAAGTGCAAGAGAACAGAAAATGAAATTACATTTAAAAATGAAATAAAACTTTTCTACATAATGTTTATATAACTTTTTAAAAGCTTTGTTAATTAATGAATTCTATCAAGACATGGAAAGAGATTGCTATTCAAGTGACACCTCTTGTTACAGAAAATAATTTTGAAGTTATCAATTGGCATAATCTCATAAAATGGATTACTACTTGAAACTAAAAAGGACGGTATAAATTAGGCAAGTAAAATTCTCTTAATGATATCATTAAACCATTAAAAATTCTAGGAGAAGAGAAAATCATTCTATGCTAAAAAAATATTAAAATTAGGTAAGCTAGTGATTTTTCTCAATTACAATATTTTGAATATTATATATGGATATAAATATGGTAATTACCATTTTTCTTTCTGTTTTCAGATCATGAGAATATCTCATTAATTCACCATATACTCTGTGTCCCATTTCTTCTGCTACTACTTCTCGTTGTCCAGCATAGTCATTTAACTCATTAAGAATGTTGAAAAAGGCTATACAGGAAGTAAACCTGTCAAAAACAAATGTAAAAGGATAAAGTAGATTTCTACATTCATTGAAGATGTCTCTAGTGAAGTATAAACAGAATTTGGGGTGATGACAAATGTTAATATTTTCAACTTAATTACAGTTAAACTCTTATGAACTTCAAATGGGAAGCTCCTACACTAGGTCTTTAAATGGACACATATTTCCATACCTTTTGAAGCAATCTTAATTTATAAGTAAAATGATATTTGGCATGGAAAAGAAAGAAAAATACTACCTGCAGACCCTTTCAGCATACTGGTAATTGCTTAAGATGTCAAATTACTGGCCTGACCTTGGGAATGAACTTGGGTTCCTAGGCTTGGAAGCTGAACTTGTTGCAGAGATGATGTGCTTGCGCCAGGGTGGAACCTGCCAATCATACCACTCAAGTGCATCCCGATGGATGATTTACAGGACAACTTTTGTATCAGCTCTGGACACAGCTGCCTGTTTGCCTGCCCACCTCCTGAAGGGAAGTAAGGTGCCATTATGGTTGGCACTAAAAAGGGGGACAAAGGGGGCAAAAATAAGGGTAAAGAATGTGTGTGGAGGGAAGGAGAGAAACAGAGAGTCACCATATTAAAATACATAGATCTACTCTTTATATTTTGATTACCTTTTATTAATTGTGAAATATTGCCAATATGGTGGTCTGATAGTTCAGAAATTCATAACAAACCTAAGAATCCTGACCTCTAAAGTCAGGTAGTTCTAATATTAATACATACACATATATATATGCACATGTGTATACATACATGTGTGTGTGTATGTATGTGTGTGTGTGTGTGTGTGTGTGTGTGTGTTTGAAAAACTTTTGCGGTCTTTTTCCTTTCTCCTTAAGGGATTTCTGAATTATGTACATTTCACTTATACATTTGGATTACAGTTATATATGTATTTGTCTATTGTATGTCTGTTACTTGTGCATAACACCATTCTATCTCCTCCAAGTGCCTCGAACGCTGCACTGAAAATAGTGAGCACCAAATCTGGTATGCAAAATAACCTTGACAAAAAGCCAAAACTGGACTTCTAGTTTCTCTTATTCTGTTCAGGAAATTATAATTACTCTGAAAAGCTGTTTTCCTTTTCTTCTATTTAGTTAACAGAATATTTTCTCCACCAAAAAGAATAAAGCAGAAACCACTACAAAATAAGGTGTAAAAAAGTGCTGCTGCAATCTAGCCAAAATTTCCTCTGAAGATTGTGACACGTAAACAAATACAGACACATGGTCTATATTTTACTTGACAATTTTCACTCAGACTATTTCAGAAAGCAGTTCATCAAGCCCATTTAAAGAGATAATGTTTATAAGAAGGAACCAGAGGCTCCTTTTCACATAATTATATGAATTTCTTAACACAAAATTATCTTATTGAAAGTTCTTGGTAAAAATACAAAAATACATTAATTTTGAAACACTGTTGGAAAGTATAATGTAAAGTTACTATAAACAAAAGGCAAAAGACTAATCATTTCAAATTATTTTAAAAAATAGCTTATCCTTCCTTTAATTAAGAAAATCTTATTCATTCTTTAGTAAACATCATTAAGTAATATCCTTTATATCTAGCCTAGCTTCCAAGGTATTATTCATACTAGTTGAGTATCTTTTTACAACTGATTCCAGATTAACTAGCTGACTGATAATATCAAAGGTTCTACATCATCATGACTAAAAGAACTAGCAATCTTTAAAAAGCAGCTTATTAATAAATACTTTTGTTAGTTAGTTATATAATTGCACAATGATATCACGTTTTTAGGTAGGTAAACAGATGTTCTATAAATAGATATAAAAAGAGTGCATCCTTTACCTAGGCTCTTCATCTTTGGATGAACGCTTAGGGCAGTATTTCTTAACCAGATTCCTAAATGGAGGGAAAGATATAAAGGAAATTATACAAATGTTATCAATTGAATAAAAATACTATAAAAGTTTCCAATTCTCAAATATATTATTATATGGTTAAAAAAGCAGGAAGATAATTTGAAAATAATTCTTAGTGAAACAACGCAAATAGCAAGCCATTCCTATATCTCTACTCTAAAGCACTCCTCTCATGGCACATACTACTCACTTCTGAATGGCATTAAAAAAAATTTTTTTTTAATTCTTGGTCATGTTGGGATATAGGCATGGAAATGAAGGACAAAAAAATCTGGGCAATTTTAAAAGTCCATGTATTTCAAAGAAATAATACCACCTTTGGCAAATCAGTAATTTTTCATACAAACCAAAGCTCAAATATTTACAGACAGGTGAGCTGATGTTTTCTCAAGAATACAGATGAAAAGCACTTGAACACTATTCTACTACCCCTTAAACCTTTCCCTTTTTAAACTAAAGCATTTTAGTTTCAACAACTTGCCAATCTAATTATTAAAACCTTCATGGGCTTCAAGGACTTCCAGAATTTAGCCTTCATACTGGAGCTTCAGTTTATTATTGCAGTAAATAATAAACCCGCTCATCTCTTAACTGCATCAAGCACCTTTGACTCTTTCCTGCCATTCGCCACACCAAGACCATGTCACTCTCATTTCACTTTTCAAAAAAATAAATGTGTTGGAGGCAGAGCCAATATGGAGGAGTGAAAGCAGTGACCTGCTTGAGCTCTCCTCCAAACCCCTCCAAATACTCATAAAAAATGGCTCTAAACAAATTCTGAAGCAGAAGAACCCACAAAAAGGCATAGTGAAACAAATTTCCAGCCCAAGACAACCTGGATGATTGATCAGAAAGGTGTATCCTGCCGGGCTGGGAGCACAGCGCGGTGTGGGTGCACAGGCTGCAGCACGGGCACCAGGCTGCAGCAAACCTGGAGCAGGCCTCAGAGGACTGAATCTCGGGCAGGTGTGAAGGTTTCCATACTCCTCAATCCACCAATGCCAAAGACAAATTAGAAGGTCAGTGGGAAAAGTCTGTTTCTGTTGGTGCCTGAGAAAGGAAGGCGGGGTTTCAGCTCCATTCCCCAAGAGTGTGGCCCTATGGGGGGGAAGCTGCTTCCTGAGCTTCCAGCCCACAGACTGAGGGGGAATCCAGTGGCTGATCAGAGAGGGATTGCAGGGATCTCTTTGCCAGTGCTGAGGCAGGAATCTCTTGCTTTGCCCGCGTTTGGATCTGGGCCACAGTTCTGGGCAGCGGTGCTGGGGTGAGGAGGAGCGCTGGCGTGGTGGAGCTTGTAGTGGTTGTGGAGAGGAGCCCCTCAATCACAGTTACAGGACAGAAAGGAGTACTTGTAGTCGCAGGCCAGGAAAGGAGTAAACACCTTGCCCCTTATCATACCACCTTGGAAGAACTGAAAATTTACAGGTCCCTACAAGAATCTCTGAAAACTGCTGTACAAACCCCTGAAGCTTAGGACGGTACATTCTCCACATTGGAAACAGATTCGTACCTCAACAAAGAGTTTAAAACTCAAGTAATTAGCTGGCATCATGAGCAAGCAGCTCAAAAAGAGTCAGACTATATTATCTTACTTTGGTGAAAAAGAAGACAACAAAGTCAAAGCCCCTACATCCAAAGCCTCCAAGAAAAATATGAATTGGTCCCAGGCCATGGAAGAGCTCAAAAACGATTTTGAGAAGCAAGTTAGAGAAGTAGAGGAAAAACTGAGAGTGATGCTAAAGGAGACCCAAAAAAATACTGAAGAAAATAACACCTTAAAAAATAGCCTAACCCAAATGGCAAAAGAGGTCCAAAAAGCCAATGAGGAGAAAAATGCCCTAAAAAGAAAAATTGACCAAATGGAAAAGGAAGTCCAAAAGATTACTGAAGAAAATACTTAAAAATTAGAATAGAGCAATTGGAAGCTAGTGACTTTATGAGAAATCAAGACACTGTAAAACAAATCCAAAAGAATGAAAAATTAGAAAACAATGTGAAATATCTCATTGGAAAAACAACTGACCTGGAAAATAGATCCAGGAGAGAGAATTTAAAAATTATTGGACTATCTGAAAGCCATGATCAAAAAAAGAGCCTAGACATCATCTTTCAAGAAATTATCAAGGAAAACTGCCCTGATATAGTAGAACCAGAGGGCAAAATAGAAATTGAAAGAATCCACAGATCTCCTCCTGAAAGAGATCCCCAAAGGAAAACTCCTAGGAATATTGTAGCCAAATTCCAGAGTTCCCAGGTCAAGGAGAAAATATTACAAGCTGCCAGAAGGAAACAGTTCAAGTACTGGGAAACACAATCAGGATAACACAAGATTTAGCAGCTTCTACATTAAAGGACGCAGGGCATGGAATATAATATTCCAGAGGGCAAAGGAGATAGGATTACAACCAAGAATCACCTACCCAGCAAAACTGAGTATAATCCTTCAGGGGAAAAAATGGTCATTCAGTGAAATAGAGGACTTTCAAGCATTCTGATGAAAAGACCAGAGCTGAATAGAAAATTTGACTTTCAAATACAGGACTCAAGTGGAACATGAAGAGGTAAACAGGAAAGAGAAATCATAAGAGACTTATTAAGATTGAACTGTTTACATTCCTGCATGGAAAGATGATATTTATAACTCATGAGACCTTTGTCAGTATCAGGGTAGTTGGAAAAAAAATTATATGTATGTATATATGTAGATAGATAGATAGAGGGCACAGGGTGAGCTGAAGATTAAGGGTCATATCTGGAGAATAAAATTAAGGGATGAGAGAGGATTATACTGGAGAAGAAGAAAGGGAGAGGTAGAATGGGGTAAATTATCTCACAAAAAAACCAGAAAAGTCTTACAGTGGAAGGGGAAACAGGGGAAGGTGAGAGGGAATGAGTGAATCTTATTCTCATAGGATTTGGCTTAAGGAGGGAATAACATACACATTCAATTGGGTATGGAAATCTGTCTTACCCTACAGGAAAATAGGGGGAAAGGGGACAAGAGAGCAGGGGGATGATAGAGAGGAGGGCAATTGGGAAAGGGGGCTAATCAGAAGTAAATACTTCTGAGGAGAGACAGGGTCAAAAGAAAGAATAGAATAAAGGGGAGGGCAGGATAGGATTAAGGGAAATAGAGTTAGTTTTTCACAACATGTCTACTATGGATGTATTTTGCATAACTGCACATGTACAACCTATATTGAGTTGCTTGCCTTTTCAATGAGGGTGGGTGGGGAGGGAGGAAGGAGAAGATTTGAAACCTAAAGTTTTAAAAACATATGTTTAAAAAAAATGTTTTCACATGCTACTGGGAAATAAATATAGGAAATGGGGTACAGAAGTCTATCCTGCCCTATGGGAAAACAGAAGGGGAAGGGGATAAGAGAAGGGGAGAGAGATAGAAGTGAGGGAAGGGATATTCAGAATGCATGACATCTTGGGGTGGGGGAAGGGGGGAGACGGGGTGAAAATTTGGGACTCAAAAACTTGTGGAAGGGAATGTTGAAAACTAAAAATAAATAAATTTATATAAAAAAAAAATAGGGACTCTTAACCTGGGGTCCATGGATTTCAGGGGGTTCATGAACTTGAATGGGGAAAACTGACACCTTTATTTTCCCTGTTTTCCTTTGAAACCCCCTGTATTTTATTTTATATATTTGGTTGCCTCAGACAAACTGAGACCTGGGAAAGACCTTAGTTTATTTTTTTTAAATTTTATTAATTTATTTTGATTTCTCAACAATCACTTCCATATGCTTTTGAGTTGAAAATTTTTCTCCCCCTTCCTCCCCCCCACTCTCTCCAAGACGGCGCACAATCTGATATAGGCTTTACATTTACATTCCCATTAAACATATTTTCACATTAGTGAAGTTGTAAGTAAAAATTAAAACTGACAGGAGGAACCATCAGAAAGATGAAACAAAACTCAACAGAAGGTAAAAATAAGTGATAGCAATTTGACTTCCACAGTTCTTTCTTTGGATGTGGACAGCATTTTCCACCCCGAGGCCTCTGGAAATGTCTTAGACCCTTGTAATGCTGAGAGAGGTTCAGTTTAACAATATTAGTCATCGTATACCGTGGCTGTTATTGTGTACAAAGTCCTCTTGGTTCTGCTCACTTCACTCAGCATCAGACCATATAAGGAAAGACCTTAGTTTTAGAAAGGCCAAAGTCACCTACTGCATCCTGGGCCATCACCAGTCATCATGGCTTTTGTCTTGCCACTGGACTCTGATGACCCTGGAGGAGAGAGTGAGGCTGGTGACTTTGCACAGCCCTGCCTCACTTAAATCCAATTCACTTGCAAGTCAAGACATCACCCTCATGACATCATTGGTCCTCTTTAAGAAGTACAGACGAACAATAACACCAATTTTATGCATTTAAAGAAATTATCTTTAATAAGGTTGAAGGATATGAGTAGGCAGTTTATCAATGAAGAAATCAGAACAATTTATAGTTCTATGAAAAAATGCCCTAAATCATTATTGATCAGAGGAATGCATATTAAAAACAACCTTGAGGTATCATTTTACACTCACCAGATTGGCTAAAATAATAGAAGGTGAAAGTGACAAATGCTGGAGAGGATGTGGAAAAGATGGGACACTAATCCATGTGACACTAATCACAACTGGAATTGTGAACTGATCCAACCATTTTGGAGAACAATCTGGAATTATATCCAAAGAGTTATTAAACTACCTATACCCTTTGACCCAGCAATATTACTACTTGGTCTATTTCCAAAGATAATTAGGGGAAAAGGAAAAGAATCTAACGTTCTAAAAACATTTATAGCAGCTCTCTTTGTGGTGGCAAAAAACTGGAAATTGCAGGGATGTCCATCAATTTGGGGAATGCTGAACCAGTTGTGGTATATGATTGTGATGGAATACTGCTGTGCTATGAGAAATGATGAGCTCAATGATTTTACAAAAAACATGGGAAGATTTGTATGAAATAATAAAGAGCAAAATGAGCTGAACCAAGAGAATACAGTAATAGCAATATTGTTTTAAGAACCACTTTGACTGCATAAATTATTTTCTCTGTTATAAATGCCCAAATAACTATAAAGGACATATGAAGGAAGACACGATCTGTATCTAGAGAAAGAACTGATAAATAGAAGTATGTATGGAATAATTTTACATACACACACACACACACACACACACACACACACCCCAACTTGTATCTAATGGTAGTCACCTCTAGGGTGGGAATGGGGAGGGAAGCATAAAAAAGGGGGAAAAAAAGAAATTTACATGATAATTTTATTATATATTTGAAAAGAATAGCAAGTTGTGCATAGTAGATTTCCATGTTCATGTGCAATAATCTTTTATTATTATTATTATTATTGTTGTTGTTGTTGTTGTTGTTATACTATGCCATGGAAAAACTTGTTTTATTCCATAAATTAAAAATAAAATATTTTTAAAAAAATAAATGTGTTAATAATGCTTTAAAACAATTAATGTCAGGGGCACCTAGGTGGCACAGTGGATAGAGCTCCAGCCTTGGAGTCAGGAGGATCTGAGTTCAAAACCAACTTCAGACACTTGACACTTACTAGCTGTGTGATGCTGGGCAAGTTACTTAACCTCGATTGCCTCACCAAAAAGTTAAAAAAAAAATTAATGTCACTACTCAATAAAACTGCTTTGATGGCCTTTAATACTGATCAAGGATCACTTTTTTGATAAAGTCTTGCCATATTAACCTTACTTGATTCTGCTAATGCTGGCAACACTGTCTTGATACAGGAAATGTCAACAACAAAAAAAGAAGTATTCCTAAACTCCATTTAAAATGTCTAGAACTTACAACCCATTTTCGCTGCAGAGATATAGATTTATACATACACATACACGTACATATGTGCACACATGATGGTCAAGGTTTCAAGGTTAGTCCACAAAAGCCTATTTAACCCAAAATGCAAGTAAACTACATCACACTGGCCATAAGAGAAGTTTCCTCCCCTTTCTGCAGTGAGCCAAGGCAAAACTTTGATGCAGGCCAACTTTATCTATGGTACCCTCCATTATTTTTACGTTATCTTCTCCAGTATTCCTTATCCCTAGTATTCTTTCAATAGGGCCCTCAATTCTAAGTCTCTCCTCCACTCCAATGAAACACCTCAACCAGGCCTTTATTACTCCTGGAAATGTTTCACATGCCAATATTTTCCACCTCCCTTCTCCCTCAATATTTACCTTAATTCCGTTTAGCGTAGATGATCTAACTAGACATTAGAAGGAAAATATGATATTGAAATGATCTGAATTAAAAATGAATGACTAAATCACAGAATCTTAGACCAGAAAGGAACTTTAGAGATCATTTCATCCAATCTCTCACTCATGGAGAAACCTCTTCGGCAACATACCTGATAGGTATGTCAAGTCTTTGCTTGAATACTTCTATGACCAGAAAGTCGCTAACTCAAAGGGAAATCCATTTCACTATTTAATAAGGCTAATGTTCTAGAGCAAATTTAATATTCTTCTTTATATGGAAGGAAAGTCTGTGGAATTATACAGAAGAAATGTAATCCCTCCTACTTTTTAATCATTCTTAAAATATCTTCAGATAGTTATTAAATATTTCACCCACCTAGTCTTCTCTTTTCCAGGTTCTTCCAGCAGTTTCTTCAATTTTCATTACATACCATTTCTAGATACACTGGAATTCTGCAGGTTTTCTACTACCAATTGTCCTGTTACAGACATATTCACTCTCTCCCTTCTTTCTAGCTTCTACAAATATTCTAATCAGTTCTTCCCAATTCTAAAATATAAAAAATTATTCCATTAGACCATCTATCTCCACCAATTATCTTCACCCATCTTTTATGTGTAAAATTTCTGAAAGTTATTCATACACATCACAATACCTCCTTTCCCTCATTAAACGGGACAGCTAGGTAGTGCAATGGATAATTTTCTGGGCCTGAAGTTATAGCAGACCTGAGTTCAAATCCAGCCTCATACACTTACTAGCTGTGTGACCACAGGCAAGTCATTTAACTGCTAGTTGCCTCAGTTTTCTCATCTGTAAAATAGGGATAATAATAATAATAGTGTTTACCTCCCAGGGTTGTTGTGAAATAATAATTACAAAGCACTTAGCATAATGCTTGACACATATTAAGCACTATATAAATATTAGCTATTATTATTATTAATTCTCATCTACAGGCAGGCACTAAGTGGGGTAGTGAATAAAATACAAGACTTGGTAATCTGAGTTCAAAACCTGTCTCAGCCATTTACTAGGCATATAACTTTGGGCAAGTCACTTAACCTCTCAGCCTCAGTTTTCTCATATATAAAATCAGGATAACATCTACCTCATGGGGTTGTTATGAGGATCAAATGAGTTAAGCAGCATATAAATGTTAGCTATTATTATTGAAACATGGCTTCTGTCTCCACCATTGCATTGAAATTGTTCTCCAGAAAAGACATCAATAACATAAAATATATTATATTCAGTGGCTTCTTTGCATCTTCATCTTCCTCAATCTTCCTACTACATTTGACATTGTTCAACATAACCCTTCTTAACACTACATTTTCCTGGTTCTCCTCTGCTTCCCTCTAACTGATCCTGTGTTTCTTCTTCTCAGATTCTTAAAGTGAGTATTTCTTTAGCACTCTTCTCTACTTATACTTTTTTTCTTGGAAAATTTCATTCACCCATGTGGAATCAACCTCTACACAAATAAGTCCCAAATCTAAATCTCCAGGCTGGATCTAGCTAAAGCAGCAAACACCCTGAGGGACCAACAAGAGAAGGCATGTGACAGGATAGTCAAATCACCATGCCTTTCCCTCCAACCCAAAGAACATGGGAATAACAGTGCCTATCAAATCATTAGCCCTGCTTCTAGTCTGGACCACATTATGAAGCACTACAACTATTGAGAATGAGACCATTTTCTTTACCACCATTCACTATCACTAACAACTGCAGGTAAACCCAAGAGCTGCAGGAGTGGCAGCATTATCAGACCACCAATCCTACTTCTAGCTCAGCCCACACAGCTATCATCTGGGAAAGCAACTCCTATGTAGAAAGGGCTAAGTATCTCCACCAACTGCTAACACCCCTAAGGTGAGTGAGGCAGTCTAGATAAAGAAAGCAGCAAAGTTTTCTTTGAAAAAGAGAAAAGAGGCAGCATGCATTAGGAAAGTCATTATCACCCCCTCCCTTCAGATCCTGACTAATATAATCCAAAACCCAGAGCCCAAAGGCCTTAGGAATAGCAGTGTCCCCTAGACCACTAGCCTTTGCTTCTAACCCAGGTCCCACAGCCATAATTAAAGGGACCAGTTGCTAAGGAGAAGGGGGGTCTAACTTCCTTGACATCACCAAAACCACCTGCGACCCACAGAGTAAGTCTAAGAGGTCTGGAAATGGCAGCACTCCCAGACCCTTGCTCCTGCTTTAAGTCCAAGCCTCACAGATATCATCCAAGGAAGCAAATGCTTGTAGTTATTATGTAGTTAGATTTTTAATAAAATTTTTATACTGCTGTTTGATTTATTCATCTGTCTAGCTTTTATTTCTTGAATTAGGGCTCTGTGACAAGGCCAGACTCTGCTCCCTCATGTACTTTTGGGTGGGATGATCAATTCTACTTGATTTTGGTCTGGGTCCCCTGAGGTTTTTTGCTGACCCTTTCCCAGGGCATAACCACCCGCTCACCCCCCCACCAAACACCCCAATCCTTAAGATTTTGAGCCCTGGATCTTTAAGGGCCCTCTCTAGGACCTCAGGACAGGGTGTCAGGGACCTGAGAGTCTTATTAACTGTGGCATTGTACCAACTGATTTGCTGGTAACTCTCATCTACTACTCCGAGGATTTTCAAGATCTCTACATTGGGGATTTCTCAGGAAAGCCTTCTACTCTCACTACTTGCTGACACAAGAGCCTTGGCAGGCTACAAGGTATGGGTAGGGTGGCTTCCACCATTTCTAGTGTAGAAGAAGTCCCTATAATTTCTGGTTGGATTTCTTCATCACTATTCAGCATTGTGCTAACTTCACAGTTTTGTTAGAGTAGGTATGAAGAAGCTAGACAGCCTGCCTTATATTCAGGTCGCCTTGGCAGAAAATCAGACATCCTTTCATTTAGCTGTAACTTCCTCTGGTTGTCTGGTCTCAATCATAACAACATCAAAATTGAAATGATTCAGTTCCTCAGGTAAAATGTTATTCACTAAGTCACTAGACAAAGAGCTCACATTTTATACTACTAAAAGTTAATGACCATAGAAAGTTTTATATTTTCTACCACTCTGTCACTGTGCTTTCAGGAGTGGAAGGTGACCACACAAGACTGAACATTCTTTTGTATTTTTTCTTTAGTTGAAAAACACTTTAAAAAAATAGAACAAAACAATGATAAACTAAATTTATTTGGCTTGGATTTACAGCATGTAAAATAGAGCTATACAGCATACATTCTCTGAAGCATTTGTGCTAGTGGCAGCATGATGTAGAGAAAAGAGTGCTAGACTTGAAGTCACTAATATCTGGGTTCAAATACTAGGTAGTTCCACTATTTGTGGAATCCTGGGCAATTCATTTAAGTTCTCTGGGCCTCAGTTTCTTCACTCGCAAAATGAGGGTACTAGATTCGATGACCCCTAAGATCACTTTCAAATCTAAATTTACATTCCTATTCAATACTAAAGATAAAATACTACAATCAAATGACCACTGTGAGTGTTACCACCTGCCCAGTATGTAACCTGCTTATTTAGTATTTTATCACAGAAACTGGTAAGAATCTTTGACCAAATTAAAGTGTAATTGTATTTGGGCTACGCCATATGAAAATAAAGTGCTATATTGGGATTGGTGATAAAGGCCAGCAGTAATGATACAGAATGCTTCTTATGAGTTCTCTTATTACAACTTTTTCCTTCTTTTTAGATTTAATTTTGGTAATTCTAGCCACTGCCAAAACCTAAAGACAAGTAAATTATACTGTAGAGTAGAATGTAAGGTCCATAAGGACAGAGACTATTTCAGCCTACCACACTACCTGGGCATATAGTAGGTACTCCATAAATGCTCTTTAAATTTAATCATATTGAATTGGAAAGGCAATATGAAGTACCTGAAAGAACACTGGAGATTTCAGTGCTGGTATAAAATTCATTCAAAAATTATCTACATGGAGACAATTCACTTTACCTTTCTAGGAATCCATTTTCTCACCTGTTAAAGTGAGATCACACAAGGTGGTCTTTCTAGTTTTTTGCTTTCTAGCTGTGCTTCTATAGAATATAGAGGCAAAATGCACATGCAAAAACTATTTTATAATGGAAACACTATAAATTGTGTGGAAACAAAACAACTGAATTAGTGACCTGGACACCAAGTTTATTAAAAGCAAATATTTATTTTTAATTAAATTTTTTTCAATCAACAAAAATCTGCCTTCTCTCCTTCCTAAGTCTTGTCCCCTCCTGTCTAATTGAGAAAGAAAGAAAAATAAAACCATAAAATTCCTGTATGGTCAAACAAAAAAATTTCCACACTGGGGTAAGGGTAGGGAGAGAGTGAGTGAGAGTGAATGAGAATATGAATGGTTGGTCATTACTATGATGAAAGTTCTTATTCTTTCAAAATTGTCTGTCTTCTCAATATTGCTGTCACTGTATAAATTATTCTCCTGGTTGTGCTCACTTCACTACATATCAGTTTATACCAGTCTCCTCAGATTTCTTTGAAACCATCTTCTTCATCATTTCTTACAGCACAAGAGCATTCATTTCCATAACTTATTCAGTCACTCCCCATTGATAGGCATCCCTTCAGTTTGCAATTCTTTGCCACTACAAAGAGAGCTGCTATAAATATTTTTGTGCATCCTTAGTTAAGAGTTTGTTTTGGCTTAGGACTAATCCCACTCTTCACCTACCCTCCCTCTTATTTTCCCCTTTCTACTTGCCTATTTTCCCCCATTTCTCTATTTTGTGAAATGGTTTTGTTGTGCCCAACTCTGTGTGTGTGTGTGTGTGTGTGTGTGTGTGTGTGTGTGTACCCTCTTTCTGCCTTTGACAAGTTCAATTGAGAATGAGTGTCAAGTGTTAGCTGCTCTCTAAACTCACTATCTCTTTCTCTCCCCAGTATATTCCTCTTTGCCTCTCTTTTCATTCTTCTTTTAAGATCACTCAGTCATAAAAGAACTACTTTCAGGTCTTCTGTCTAATTAATCAGACTCTCTCTATGACCTCTGATGACAGCAGGGCTCAAAATGGACAATGTATCATCTCCCTGTATTAGAATGCAAACAATTTATCTTTTTTCAATCCTTTTTTTTTAATGTTTACCTTTTTGCATTTCTTTGATTCTGGTATTTACACTTCTGAGCTTCTCAACAACTCTGGTCTTTTCATCAGGATTGCTTGGAATTCCTCTATTTCATTAAGGCTCCATTTGCTCCTGTAGGATTACACTCAGTTTTGCTGGTTATTCTTGGTTGCACATCTATATCCTTTGCCTTCTGGAATATCATATTCCAAGTTCTCCACTTATAGTGGTAGCCACTAAACTGTGTATGATGTGACTCTTCAGCACCTGAATTCTTTCTTTCTGCCTGCCTGAAGTATTTTTTCTTTGATGTAGAAGCTCTGGATTTTGGCTATAATATTCCTGGGAATTTTCATTCTGGGGTTTCCTTTAAAAGTTAGATGACTGGTAGATCTTTTTTCACTCTTTTCCCCCCACTTTTTTCACAAAATTTTTATTTTGCCCACTGGCTCCAAGATATCTTTTCAGATAGTTTAAAGATTCTTAAAATACCTCTCCTTAATTTGTTTTCCAAGTCAGTTGTTCTTGCTATGAGATAGTTTACATTTTCCTTTTTTCTCCCAGTCAACTTTGTTTTAATATTTCTTACTGTTTCAGACAGTCCTTAGTTTATATTTGATCCATCCTAATTTTCAGAGAGTCTGCTGCACAGGAAAGGTTTTGTAAAAACTTTTGTACAAGGATATTAATTCCCTTTCCAAATTTTTTACTCTAGCTTCTCATTTCATTTATTTTTAAAAAATCTTCATCTCTAACAGGAATTCTAGAGGAATCTGTGCCCAAGCTGTGTTTCTCTGAGGCTTTGCTTGCAGATGGTTTTGGGGTCATTTCTTTTCTGAGTTTGAGTCTTGAGCTTCCCTGTTACCACAGTAGCTCTTTTATGGTCAGCTTTTTTTGTTTGCTCATTCTTCCAGCCTACTTCCTGACTTTGGACTTTATGCTAGGTGGTCTGTCCATGCTGAAGTCTAACTGCAACTCTACCCTGCATAGCTCTGCAAGTTCCTCACCTGGGTTTGTGTCTAAGCTTACAAGCTTAGTACATTTGGAGTTCCAGTAGACTGCTGCTGGACTCAGTAATTACCAAACATACACACACACATATAGCTAGTTGGAAAGTTCTACTGGTTCAGAGTGATAACACTCAAGGCTTCCCTTTCATCTGGAATTCTTGCCCTAGTTATTCCTCAACAGGCTTCAAACTGGACTGGAAGCTAGAAGTGAAACCCTGCTCTGCTCCAGAGTCTAAACCACATCAGTACTGCAGGCTTCTAAACTTACTCCTTGCTCAGTACACAGGCTAGTGCCCATAACCACTCCTCACCCTGGAATACCACCCTTAGGTACAGGCTACCTCCTCAGTAAGCCCTGAATCTGCGATCCCCAACTAAGTAGGAAATGACTAAGCTGCCAATTCGTACCTGTTACTATACCCTACACAAATTTAGCGCCACAAGTTGGATCTGGGAACTTTTCTCGTCCTGTGCTAGGATGCTCTACATAGAGCATTCCTGGACAAACCCTGTCCCCATTGTCCATAGACCTCTCTATTTCCCTGTGCCAAGGGGGGCTAGAAAAATGACTCACTGTGATTTTTTTCTTGGATTTCCTGATCAAGATTTAGTCCGGTGCATTTGCTAGATCAATTTGAAGGAGTTGTGTGTGGAAAGGGAGACAGAGAACTCTCTTTCCTACCACTCTGGCATCTTGGTTCCGCCTTTACAAATATTTATTCTCAACAAAGTAAGGCCATTCACTTGTTTCTCATTTGAAGCTACAGTGTCTATTTTATATAATTATAACATAACATACAAAAATACACACATACATACATTCCTTTGAGCTTATTTGATTTCTTAATACTTACAAGCTCATTCTCTGATCCTATTTCAGTTAAATCAAGACAGGAGGAATATTTAATATTCATATCAGGTTACTGCCTCTGTGATAAGTCCTAGAACATTTATTTGAAGTGGAGTGAAAATGCTGAGTGAACAACTTTAAAGAAAACTATTCTTAAGTATAAGGCATTGCAGAGATTACATGAAGAGATTTAAAAAAAAGATATAAGAGCTAGATTTCCAAGTCCTGCATTCCTTCCATTGCCTCTCAAGGAAACAAATGTAAGTCAAATGCTGTAATAATTACATCAGCAAGTAAGAAGACATCTCAAATGTCATAAGGGGAAAAAAGGCACATGGCAATAAAACCACAAGTTATTTGTCTTCCATATCCCTGCCTTTCCCTCCATATAGCTGACAAGTCAAGAAGAAAGGAAAACCAAAGAGATTAAGGAAAACTTTGTAGACAAGAACTGGAAAGAAAAATATGTTTACACCATCTGACTCCAACATTGATAACACTGTTGAAGACAAGAAAAACTTATTTTAAAACTGTGGTGAGACAGCATGGCACAGTAGCTCTAGTCAAAGGCCCCTTTTCAAATCCTAGCCCTGCCATCTCCTGCGATTTTGGACAAGTCATTTCACCTGCCCAGCCCTGAGTTTTCTCATCAGTAAAAAGAGAGGGCTGGACTAGATGGCCTCTGGAGTTCCTTACAGCTCTAACCCTATCATCACACTCCCTGCGATCCTGTGAAAGACAGTTTCTAAAACGAAAAATGAATACAGTGAAATAAAAAGTTCCTATTTAGTATTCCATCTCTTAAAGAGGAACTGAAGATAGGTTTGTGTTTCCCTGTCATGATGGACTGTAGCTTTATACCTCTCCAAAGGAAAGCTGTACCTCCCTCACTAGGAGAGAGGGAGCAGAAGTAACAAGCAACTTAAAAGGTAACTTTAAAAGGTAACATTCAAAGGGTTAACTTTAAACTTGTCTGCAGCACATATGGTGGCCCATACTTGTAATTTGCTGCTGAGGAGGGTAAGGCTGGTGGAAGGTTTTGAGTTGGGGAATTCTGAGCTGCATGAGTAATAAAGCTGATTAGGTGTCTGGTACCAACATGGTAAGCCTCCAGGAATGGAAGGCCACCAGCCTACCTTAAACAAGGTCAAATTGACCCCAATGGAAAAACAGAGCAAGTTAAACCTTCAATGCAGATCAGTATTAGGACTGAATTAATGAGTATACTACCAGCCTAGGAAAGATAGGGAAGAAATAATTATAGGGAATACACTGGATAACGATGTCAAGATACAGAAAGATTGCAAAAGGCTAGAAAAATGAGCCAAATCTAGGCAGATGGAATGTAATGAAGATAAATAAGGAATCCTAAACTTAAGATTTTAAAAATCAACTTCATAAATGGAGGATGTGTTTTCTCCACAAACTATAGATTGTGGGGAAAGATTCAGACACTGTAGCATACAATATTAATGAGTCAAAAATATAATACTGAAGGAAAAAGGAAAAGAAAAAAGCTAATGTGGCCTTAGATTGCATTAACAGAGGAACAGTGTGACCAGACAAGGTGAGTCATAGTCCACTGGACTATGCACAAGTCATATCTATAGTACTTTTTATCAGTAAGAATATTGGTAAATCTGAGTGCATCCAGAAACGGGCAGCCAGGACAGTGAGTGGAGTGAAAATCAAGCCAAAAGATCAGTTGAATGAAAATACTTAGCTTGGAGTAAAGAAGATTTAGAGGGTACCTGATAGTAGTTTTCAAGTATTTGAAAAGCTGTCTTGGGAAAAAAAGAGACTAAACTTTTTCTGCTTAGCTCCAGAGGACAAAAACTGGAACAAAGGATGGAAACTGAAAAGGTAGATTTTGGATTGATACAAGGAAAAACTTTCCAATAGTCACTGCTATCCCATAGTAGAATGAAGCTGCTTCAAGCAGAAGATGGATGACCCACTTGACTAGTCAGTGATGCTGAAAGGATTTCTGTCTGGGATTGAGTTGCACTAGATGACCCCTAAGATCTCCTCAAATTCCAAAATTTTGTAAAAATATTCTTTCAGGTTTAAGAACTAAAAAGGAAAGTGATCATTCATATTAGTAGTAAGCATAAGCATCTGGGGAAAAACTCTTGGCACAAAAAGCAACAAATGATATCATATAAATTAAGAACCTAACTCCTCTGATTATACATTTATCTACCAATCATCTATGAAAAATAATTATTATTAATTGGTTGTAGATTTTTAATAGATAAATGGAAAATTAACTTACCTCAACTGTTTCGCATAGTTCTGTTCAATTTCTATCCTCTCTTTAACAAATTTTGCATATCTTTCCAGGAAGTCAATCCCCCACTGTGTATGCTTGTCTAGATTATCAAACTGATCCTATAAAATAAGAAAAAAAATGTATTAAAACCTTAAATATTTATTCAAAAATATTTAGTCAACTTCTGATACAGGATCAGCAATTTTGAGTGGTCATTCATTCCAATCTACTCATTTTCTAACTACAGAAACAAATACAGAAAAGTATGATTATTTTTCCAAGGAAACACAGATATTAATTAGCAGGATCATGAGTTAAAATCAGGAATTCTGATTCCAAATTCACTCATTTTACTTCCTATGAAGTGAACACACTTCCTGCCCTACTGTGGTTAAATGTATTTACCGAATTATTTGATATAGGATACAGCGAGACAATATTTTTGATAATTAATTATTCCTATTCTCCCTCCTTCCCATTTTTTTGATATTTTTTTCATTTCTGGACTTCATTTCTGAATATATACCTTCCTCATCCTCTGTAAACAAGAATAAAAATAGGGAGGGAGAAAGAAGCAGTTCAGTAAAATTAACCAACACATCAACTGAGTCTGACATATGCAAGGTTCCACGTACTCTTAGTACTCCCAACTTCTGCAAAGATGGAAGGGAGGTGCATTGTCTCATCTGTACTTGAAGCTAACCTGAGTCACACATAAGTTTAACATTATGATATTTATAAAGCAAAATAAATATCTTTAAAATATACTGCAATATATAATATAGAAATAAAAAGAATGATGACTCAATAACTGGTAGATGTAGTACAAAATTTAAATATCTTAGTTTTGAATGTCTGGGTTAATAAGTGAATAACAAAACAAATTACTTTTGTTTTGGATAACAACAACAGTGGTTGGCATTTATGTAGTGCTTTAAAGTTTAAAAAGTGTTTTACGTATGTAAATTTAATTGTATCCTCACAACCCTATAAGGTAGGTTCTAATATTATCTCTTTTTATCAAGGAAGAAACTGAGACTAAAGGATAATTAGAGGCTTGGCCCAGAATCACAGACTTCTAAAGGATGGGAGACATGATTTGAATTCAGGTCTTCCTGACTCCAAGTTCAACACTCTAGTCCCTGTACCACCCAGATACCAAAAAAGAAATGCTAAAAGAAACACAGAATGTGGAATGACCATAAATGACAAAGATTTGTCTTGAATTCTCTTTACTAAAAAGGTTTCTTTCCTTTATGGCAGAACTCGACATAAGTGGGTTCATCCTAGATATATCCAGAGCAGTTCCACTACTGACATACAAAAAGAATCTATGGCCCAGTTTGGGGAAGATAGGAGTGGGGACAGTGAAATATTTTCAGGGGGACTGAGAAACAATGGACAAAATAAATGGGTATTTTCGAGTACAACTTCTTCATATAAATACATCAGCTTTTTTCAATGGAAACAAAAGTTCAAATCAAAAATCAACAAAAGTGAGACAAACCTGATGTACTGACTAAAACTGACAATGAATACAGGGAAATTATTTAATACAGTATACACAAAGGAAGTCAAATCTCAATGTGAATAAGTCTGAAACTATCACCATCAGTCAACAAAGTAGTCACCTTACTCATTGCAATTCAGTACAAAGTTTTAATTTTAAGCTCCAAGTTATACAATTTTTGCATGGAAGTAATCAGTAACACTGTTCAATGTCATTCAATGTCATTCATTTTATTAAATGCAATACAAGCTTATTCTTTTAAAAAAAACCTACTTAAAAATAGCTCCAGGGTGGTAATAAATAATCATTTAAACTTTTCAGTGGTTTTAAATTAAACTGAACTGTCTTAATTTATTTATTGCCAGATCATGTAACTAATAGGAGAGGGTAATCATTAGATTTATATAGCAAGGATGATTCAACATTAGGAAAACAAAATAATCATATTACAAAAATACCTAAAACCACTTGTATCAATAAATGCAGAAAAAACTTGTGACAAAATGCAACATTCATTTGTGATCAAAAACACTACGAAGTATAGGCAGAGAAGGATCTTTGAAAAAATGTATGATAAACAGACTATCTCTAAAATTAAAAGCTGACATTGTTCGCAATGAGAAATATGACCTGTCCTAATAAAGTAGTAAAAATCTGAAAGAATTAACAAAGAAACAGACACAATCAATCCTTTCATTAAAGTCACAGAATCATAAAATTATCTAGAGTTGCAGGGACCTAAGACGGCCATCTTCTAGTTCAACCTCCCTCATTTTACAGATGATGAAACTGAGGTCCAAGGAAGTTAAGTGACTTGTCTAAGATTAAACAACATAAAAGAAATCCACAAATCAACAGTATATCAAAATGATAATAACAAAATACTACGAATGTTATAATAACTACAAATTTAAATAACTACAAGTATTATAAAATACCTGTGAGTCAATCTACCAAGATATACTTAAAATCTATAAATATAATTGTAAGATAAATAACAAAACTGGAGTGATAGTCATGGCTCATGGTTGGGCCACGTGAATAATAAATTGTGATATACAAATTTTTTAAAATAAATTTTTGTTTTTTGTTTCCTATACCATCTTAGTTATCCCCAGGAGCTTTCCCCCTTCCAAAGAGTCATCCCATATAACAAACAGTACTGTTTTTAAAAGAGAGGGGAGAAAAAGTCTAGAAAAAATATTCAATGTCTCACACCTATAGGTATCTACCTCCATGAAGAAGTTGGTTGGAGTATCCCCTCACATCTCTTTCAGTAGAGTCATGCTTGTTCCTTATAATTTTGTTACATTTACCTTTGATAGGGGGAGAGGGGAGTATTGTTCTTTCCATATACAATGCTGTAATCATTTTATATATTGTTTACTTTGTTCTAGATCAGTTCATGTAGACCCTTCCATGCTTCTCTATATTCATCACATTTGCCATTTCTTACAGAATAGTAATATTCCATTACCTTCACATACCACATTTTGTTTAGTCATTCCCCAAATCAATGAGCATCTACTTTGTTTCCAATTCTTAGCTATCACAAAAAGTGTTGCTATAGAGGATACTTTGTAGACCTAGTAAAATAATAACAAATTTCATTTGGTAGGAGAAAAAAAGTTTATAATCTCAAGGGAAATAGGGGGGGGATAGGAATAAAAGGGAAAATAGCATTCTAGACTTTAAATGGTATTACAAAAGCAGAAATCATCAAAAACTATTCACTACTTATTTAAAAAAACCAATTAAACAGAAAAGTAGATCAGAATGGACAGTCAACTAAACAGCCAACCATTTATTTATTTTGCTGGGGCTAGCTATAATATTTACTTTTTTTTTTCAACATTCACTTTACTAAGACTTTGAGTTTTAAAATTTCTCCCCTCCTTCCTCTCTCCCCCAAGATGGCATGCAACCTGATACAGGTCATACATATACAATCATATTAAACATATTTCCACATCAGTCGTGTTGTAAGGAATTAGAACCAAATGAGAAAAGCACAAGAAAGAAAGAAAAAAACAAAAAACTAACAAACAAAAAGGAATAGTATGCTTCAATCTGCATTAAGATTCCATAGTTCCTCCACTGCATGTGGACGGCATTTTCCATCACGAGTCTTTTGGAATTGTCTTAGATTCTTGCATTGTTGAGAAGAGCTAAGTCTATCAATATTAGTCATCATATAACACGGCTGTTATTGTATACAACATTCTCCTGGTTCTTCTCACTTCATTCAGCACCAGCCCATACAAGTCTTTCCAGGTTTTTCTGAAGTCTGCCTGCTCATCATTTCTTATAACACAATAGTATTCCATTACATTCATATACCACAACTTGTTCAGTTATTCCTCAACTGATGGGCATCCCCTCAATTTCCAATTCTTTGCCACCACAAAAAGAGCTGCTATATACTTCTAGGGCTATATCCCAAAGATATCAAAAAAATGGGAAAAGGACCCACATGTACAAAAATATTCATAGCAGCTCTTTTTGTGGTGGCTAAGAATTGGAAATTGATCAATTGGGGAATGGCTGAGCAAGTTGTTGTATATGAATGTAATGGAATACTACTGTGCTATAAGAAATGATGAACAGGCTGACCAGAAAAACCTGGAAAGACTTATATGGTCTGATGCTGAGTGAAGTGAGCAGAACCAAGAGGACTCTGTACACAATAACAGCCATATTATGCAATGACTAATATCAGCATTACAAGGATCTAAGGCATCTCCAGAGGCCTCGGGATGGAAAATGCTGTCCACATCCAAAGAAAGAACTATGGAAGTCGAATTGCTATCACTTATTTTTACCTTCTGTTCAGTTTTGTTTCATCTTTCTGATGGTTCCTCCTATTGGTTTTAATTTTTACTTACAACTTCACTAATGTGAAAAATATGTTTCATGGGTATGTAAATGTAAAGCCTATATCAGATTATGCACTGTCTTGGGGAGGGTGGGGGGAGGAAGGGGGAGAAAAAATTTCAACTCAAAAGCACATGGAAGTGATTGTTGTTAAATCAAAATAAATTAATAAAAAATTTTTTAAAAGAGCTGCTATAAATATTTTTGTACATGTGGGTCTTTCCCCCATTTTTATCATCTATTTAGGATCTAGACCTAGAAGTGGTATTGCTGGATGAAAGGGTATGCACAATTTTATAGCCCTTTGGGCATAGTTCCAAATTATTCTCCAGAATGGCTGGATCAATTCACAACTTCACCAACAATGCATTAGTATTCCAATTTTCCCCACATCTTCTCCAACACTTATCATTTTCCTGTTTTGTCATGTTGGCCAATCTTCTAGGTGTGATGTGGTACCTCAGAATTGTTATGATTTGCATTTCTCTAATCAATAGTGATTTAGAGCATTTTTTCATAAGACTATAGATAGCTTTAATCTCTTCCTCTGAAAACTGCCTGTTCATATCCTTTGAGTATTTATCAATTGGGAAATGACTGGTAATCTTGTAGATTTGACTCAGTTCTCTACATATTTTGGAAATGAGGCCTTTATCAGAGACATTGGCTGCAAAAATTGTTTCCCAACTTTCTGCTTCCTTTCTAATCTTGGTTACATTAGCTTTGTTTGTGCAACCCCTTTTTAATTTACTGTAATCAAAATTATCCATTTTGCATTTCATGATGTTCTCTACCTGTTATTTGGTCATAAATTCTTCCATTCTCCATAGGTCTGACAGGTAAACTATTCCTTACTCTCCTAATCTGTTTATAGTATCACTCTTTATGTCCAAATGGTGTATCCACCTTGATTTTATCTTGGTATGCAGTGTAAGATGTTCGTCTATGCCTAGCTTCTGCCATCCTATTTTGCAGTTTTCCCAGCAATCTGTCAAATAGCAAGTTCTTATCCCAGAAGCTGGGATCTTTGGATTTATCAAAAAGTAGATTACCATAATCACCGACTACTGTATCTTGTGTACCTAACCTATTCCATTGATCCACCACTCTATTTCTTAGTCAGTACCAGGTAGTTTTGATGATTGCTGCTTTACAATATGATTTTAGATCTGGGACGGGTAGGCCACCTTCCCTTGCATTTCTTTTCATTAATTCCCTTGCTATTCTGGCCCTTTTGTTCTCCTAGATGAATTTCATTATTATTTTTTCTAGCTCTATAAAATAAATTTTTGGTAGTCTGATTGGTATCAGCCAAGCATTTATTAAGGTCCTACTATGTGCCAAGTACTATTGCAGGCATTAAAAATACAAAAACAAAAGTATCCTCAGGACGCTTACAATCTAATCAAGAGAGACATATGTATGTGTAAGTGTGCATGTATATACATACATATATATGCACATGTATAAGTGATCAAAGGATATAAACAATTCTCAAAAGAATGCCAAATTATTAACAAGCATATAAAACGTTGTTCCAAATGATTTATAAGAGATATAAAAATGAAAACAACTCTTAAGGTTTCACCTTACATCAGCACGTAGGCGAAGATGGGAATAATCGATGCTAGAGGAATTATGGGAAGAGAAGCATACACTATTGGAAAAACTGAATTAGTCCAATCATTCATGCTTTAAAAACAAAAAAGGTGACTAAAATGACCATGACCTTTGTTCCAGAGATCCCACTGATAGGCAAAAACTGCAAGGCAGTCAAAAAATACAATCCAGAATATCTATCACCAGGATTCACAAATACTAGTACTGACAGAAAGGAAAGATGTCTGTGTCTGTTTTGTGTAAACATTTTAACTATAGAATAACATAAAGCCCCATAAACTGAAATACGCTAAAATTATACATGCAAAATTTTTTGGCAAGACAAGTAATTTTTCCAGAGAAAATTAGATGAATTGTGATAAGTAGAAACAAACTTAAAAAGGGGGGGGGATTACTTGTACCTTATAAGTTTGACTAGCGAATTCCTGTCATAAAAGGCTTCATTCAATGGAAGAGATTTTGTTTTCAACTACAAACAATATTTTAAAATGATGCCTGGCAAATTCTAAGCAAAGCAGCTTTGAATGACTCCATTTGCAGAAAAAAATGGTAGGAAGGTAAACTGCTCATGTGTATAAAGATGAAACTAAAACCTTCTACCTTGCACTGCAAATGAATACAGCAATAGATACAGACAGATATGTTCATTTACATATAATTATATATTATATATCATTTATATATATAATTGTATATTATATATATCATTTATACTTGTATCACTATATATTATAAACATGCTGTTGAAATTGATATCAGAGAAGAGCTACTTTGCAAACCAACTGATGGAAATAAGAATAATACACTGAAAGAAATTCTCTATGTAAATGATTTTTTTGATCACATAACAAAATGTAGGAGAAACATGCTAGATTTCAGAAATACTTTAAAAATGGCCCTTTCTGTAATTTGGACATATGGAATATCAATTTATATACAACGTCTTGTATCAAGAAATAGCAATAAGGAGCTACAAATAATCTTTCAAGTTGTTAAAAGAATCAATTGTTTAAAAAAAAAGATCAATCCACTAAAACTCAGTCTTGGAAAAATTGTATGGCCAAATAGAGGCAGAGCTTAGTATACTTCTACAATAAACGGCACAAAACACGCTGGCTTCCTAAGGCCAACATAGATCAAAGTTTCAGAAAAAAGAAATGTCTATTTTTCTTAGTGATAATTTAAAAATAAAACTAAATAATTTCAATTAAAATAACTATAATATGATATATTGTTATATAATAAATTATAATAAAATAGAATTATTAATAAGACATTAATAATAAAAAGTTCCTCTTAAAATATTTGATATTTTTTATAAACTGAATGTTCTAAACAAATTAATGCAAAGTCCTCAAATTGATACCCTGGTCCAGAAAGATAAATTGATTGTATTTATGAAAAAGTTAGAGCTATAGGAAATTTATGAAATATTTTTCATGTTTTCCAATTTTAAAAATACCTATCATTCAAATGAAATGGAAGAAAGTAAAGGCCTGTTTATTAATCATTTTACTTATCTTCATTCAAAAGCAATTCTAATTTTATTTCAAAGACCTAGATGTTTCTAATTATGAATGGATTAAGAAAACATCTTTCATTGAAAAATACAATGCCTCTGCTCTTACTGTATTCTGAACAAGAACATTATTAGCTTTTGAACATGAAAATCTTATTGTTTAGGCTATGAGTGAATGAAAGGTTCTGTGGTTTATCAAACAGAGGGATAAATATTTTACTTAACTATTTCTTACATTTCTGTGTTGTACAAAATGGCATTTTCTGCTGTATGTGTTATAAAGACAAAATAATGATAACAATAATAGCTAGCATTTATATAGCACTTTAAGTTTTGCAAAGTGCTTTACACATGTTATCCCATTTGATTCTCACAACAATCTCACAACAATGTGAGGTAGGTGCTACTATTTACCCCCCTTTTTACAGATGAGGAAACAGGCTGAGACAGTAAGTGGTATGCCATGTAATACAGCTAGCTAAGTGTCTTCCTAACTCCACGAATGATACTAGAACGGGAGGATCATTATGTAATATTTGGAATCTACTTCTTCATAGTACTGACTTCAAAGGAAACACTGTATAGTTAGGGCTATAATATATTTGGGAAAAAGATATTCAAATGGCAACTAATGGCTGAGTTCATGGCCAGTCTTTTCTAAAATCATAATTAGTCCAAAGGGATTGGTAAATTTTAGTAAACCTTCAAAACACAGTCATCTCAGACATAGGAGACTATTATCTATGGGGGACCCTATGATGGGCAGAATTCTCTCACAAGCTTAAATAAGAAGGTTAGTCAGGAATGGCATTATCTTTCCCTACTCTCTAATAATAAAGCCATCACTCTCTTCACTAACCCCTTCAGCTATTCTTTGGTTCAAATCCATAAATAAGTAAATATTTGCTAAGTTGAGGAGGGAGAGAACACTAAGAGTTCAATTAAGCATTGCTGGGGCCACTAACAAAACAGCAGCCTGGGTTTGGGACTCATCAATCAAGACTTGAAGGAGAGAATTCTAAAGATAATATATATTTGGTGACCTTAGGAGGCAGCTGCTATCTCAGGGTAATCACAATGACCCATTCGGGAGCTAATAATTATCCTAATAACAACCTTGTTAATTTGTTAATAAGCATTTATTAAGCACCTTCTTTGCATTATGCTCTATGCTAGTACTAGGAATACAATGTAAAAAAAATACCATTATCTTAGAACTGAGAGACAAAGACCCTTGCAAAAGTTACAAAGGAAAAAAAGCTGAACTTTCAGCACTGCAAACAATGAGCTTACAAGATGCTATACATCAAAGAAAAATTAATTTTTATGATATAAGCAAAAAGTATAATAAAACACACTAACCTAATCTCCATTCTTTCCTGCAGTTTAAAATAACAAAATTACACTTACTTTTATCAATCATCAAGGTCCTTAATGGTGCTACCCTCAAATCAAATAGTACTTCTCCAGACTGTGGCTAGCAAACTTTCACTCCTGCTCTTCTAATTCCTATGATTCAGACTCACTGGCTACTTATATGAAAATCAAGCTATCTACTCCTATCCTCTCATCCTATTTATAATTCAGTCCTACCCCTCTAGGTCCTATCTTGCTCTCTTCTCCTTCCCTTCCACCTTATTCTCAGGAATTAGCCCTTTCTTATCATTTAAAAAAATTATTTTTTATTAAATTACTTCTACACACATCTCTACCATCTCCTTACACCAGCCACTGTCTTCACTCTTATTCCCATGCAGTTGAACACTGAAGCAAACTGCAAATTCATGCTAAGTAGGTTCACTACAAATTTATGTTAAACAACCTTAACTGCAACACAGCAAGGAAACTACCTAATCAATTCACCATCCTACTCACCAAAATAACTTTTCAAGTCAGTAAGTATTTAAGTGACTACTATGTGCCAGATACTGTGCTAAGAGCTGGAGACTGATCTTAGGCAAATCTTCTCAGTGCCACCAAGCAACTCTGTAAGACCTTAAGTTAAAGGTTTCTTTTGTAGGCAATGAGGGTTTCCTAGACTATAATTCACTACACTGATGAAATCATAAGTCCAGACCAAAAAGGCTATCTCCCACCTCTGACATGTTGCACCTTTTCACTCCCACTTCACAGAATTCTTATCTTCCTTTAAGGTTCAGTTCAGGTGCTGCCACATATACAAAGATTTTCCTGAGCTCTCTAGTTTTTAGTGTTCTCTTTCTCCTCAATTTATCTCATATTTACTTATTTGTAAGACAGTATAATACAGCAGAAAGAGCATTGGACTTAGTATCATAAGACAGGAGTACAAATCCTGGCTTTTGTCCATAAGTGAAATGGGTTGTCTTAATAGATGGCAAGTTCCCCCTCACTGGAAGCATCTCAGGTAATTACAAAAGCCCTTGAATTTTATTTCAGAAAAACAGAGAGGGAGAGAGGGGAAGAGGAGAGGGAGGGAGGAGAGCATACAAGCAGTTATTAAGTACTTATTATATATGCCAAACACTGTGTCAAGCACTAATACAAATACAAGCAAAGAAGCCCATCTTCAAGAAGCTTGAGGAGAACACATCATGAAAGAGGGAGTTCCTGGTAAGAAGTCAAGGGTGAATTCAGCAGGTTGGGCCCCCTCATGAAATGGTGCTGCAGGTCAAAGTCTCACCCATCAGAGAAGCAGGTCTCAAGGAAGGGATGTCAAGATGGGAAAGCAGTTAGTGGTCAAACAGATGGAAAAGTCCAGAGAGTGACTACAGGAAATGGTCTCATTTCTAACCACATCCCACATGCTCTCAGGATTCAGACTTCCCTGAAGAAACTTAAGGAAAGAGCTAGTGCTAACACACTGTTAGCACTTTAGACAGGCCCATCTCTAGTGTGTCACTTGGATAACCCAACACAAGGGAATAAGAGAAAAAAGTAGAAAACCAAAGAATAAAAGAAGAGTGATGATATACTAGATGTGCTGAAATAACTGTCAGGCCAACAAAATGTAGAGAAAAATAACACTAGCCACCAAAAGATCACCCATTGTGCATCTCATCTGCCTCTTTCTTTATCTGGCTCTACTTTGCCATCTGAGTCTAATCTACTACACCTATTTCCAACCATTCCTTTCTGGCAAAGTTCTTTCCACAATTCTTGTCATCTGCATGTTTCCATCACCAAAGTGTATTATTTCAAAATATTATCTCTAAAAACTATTTCTGCTTTGTTGGCAAAAATGATTTGATTTTTCTTTTTCCTTCACCATCCTTTAATTCTCCTAAGGTTTAAGACTGTTTCACTTTATTCATTTTGCTAACACAAGGAAAATACTCTTAATTAAAGCTGGCCTCCACCCCAAATTATCCACCCACACTGGGCAGAATAAATTAAATGTATTATGTGCTGTTCCAAGTCTTCAACTATGCAGACATAACAGAAGGATAAGGGGGTCACCTATAAAGTCAGATTCTGTATCTACTTATCCACTTAATTTTTAATCTAACTTTATTAAAATGGCTTTTAAAACCATTTTTATATCCTAAGATAAATTGTAACTTTCTCAGATGTCTTATTTTCTATGTGTTTCTCTAATTACTTTGAAAATATTAGCCTTGCATCCAAATGAAGTCCCAAAAAGGTACTTTTGGGAAGACACCAAGGGTCACAGCTACTTAAAAAAAAAAAAAAGATTTCCTTCACTGAACAGCAGAACAATGTCTTTGCTGTCTCAGTTTGGATTCACTCATTGCTCTTTTTGCCAGAGTTCCTCCAGCATTCTTGAATACCAAATTGATGCTGTTTTAGAACATGTTACCCCCTATTTCCCCTCAAAAAATTATAAATCAACAGTTGATTTTTTAAATTTGAATCAAGTGACTTAAAAATCAATTTTTTAAAAAAATATAGGTATCAAAGAACTGTCTCACCTAAATAACTCAGGCACCACACAGAAGTAAAAAATAATTTTGTTAGTTGGTTTATAGAAGGAACTTGAGACAAAAGGCATAGAAAAAGCTGACTCAAATTAAAGTATTAAGAGCACAAGAGGCATTTTTGGTGTAGGACACAGGGTCAGCCTCAGACGCAGGAGATCCCAGTTTGTAGTCTTATCTCTGATACACTGCAGCAACATGACCCTGGGCAAACCCTTAAAACTCCTAGTGTGCCAGGCAATCCTCTAAGATGATAAGCTGCTGAGTAGTTATTGATCTGCACTGGTAAAGTGATCATTGGATCAAAGATTTAGACATAGGGGTGCGGAACCTGTGGCCTTGAGGCTCTAGGTCCTCACGTGCAGCCCCTTGATTCAAAGGACCTACAAAAGGCCACAGGTTCCCCAACCCTGACTAGAGCAAGGAGGGATCTCACAAGCCATCTAGTTCATACTCCTGATTTTATAGGTGAAGAACCTGGGCCCAGGAAGGGTAAGTGACTTGCCCAAGGCAACACAAGTGTAAGTGTCAGGTGAAGATCTGAATCAAGGTCTTCTGATTTCAGAGTCAGAGCTTGTTCCTCTGTATCACAAAACCAGTCCCAGAAATATAAATCTTTATTACATTTAAGAGACATTTACCATTTTTTAGATGCACAGAGCTATGTTAGCTCTGGGAAATGATATAAAGTTTAGATAAGACTGTCCACAGGTAATATACAGTAGGAACACATACACTATGGTGCACAATAATATAAAGTAACTAGGTAACTAAGAGCTAGAGGAGGTCTGAGGAGGAAAAGGTTTTTAAGAACATAGATATCACACAAGACTTCACAGAAAAGAGAATAGTATTCATATTAAGTTCAAGAAGAGGCAATGGAACGGGCAGCTAGGTGGTGCAGTGGATAGAGCACCAGCCTTGAAGTCAGGAGGCCCCGAGTTCAAATCCGGTCTCAGACCAGACACTTGACACTTACTAGCTATGTGACCCTGGGCAACTTACTTAACCCCAATTGCCTCGCCTCTCCCCCCCCAAAAAAAGAAGAGGAGGAGGCAAGGGAGCCAACAGTAAAGGAAAAGGGAAGCCAGTTCAGACATACATAACAGCTTGAACAAGAGAACAAGGTGGTTAGCTCAGGGTGTGGTCAGAGTTAAAGGTAGGGAGTAACAGGAAATAGTATGGAAATACAATATTAAAAACCATAATTCAATTCCACATGGGCTCATTCCACCTAGAACTTTTATTATGGAAACTTGGTAGGCCAAGTGTCTGCCTATGGGTAGGCAACCTACCCAGAGTTCCCCAGGTACCAGGTTTTATTCTTTACTTTAGAGAGACTTCCAAAAAGAAGTTGGAGGAGGGAGTCTCTACCCTGTCCAGGAAAAACTAAAAGTACCACCAAGGAGGAGCAGCAACCATGCTGGATAAACTACAGCTCTGGAGGGAGGTCTTGGTCATCACCCAAACTGCAGGCGGAATTCAAGGTATGGAGGAAAGTGAAGCATGGAAAGTCACCAGTCAAACAAAATCTTTAGGGATGGGTGGGTGGGAGGGGTAGGTGTGTACAAGTGGTGACCAGTCATGAGGCCACTTGATTCATGAGGTCAACAGACTGTGGAGCTGGTGAGTAATGCCAATCAGATCAAAAACATCTTCCCTTTTTCCTCTTCTGCTCTGTTCCTCCAATGGGTAAAACCATTTTCCCTTTTGATAGTTAATCCTGCACTTCCTTCTTTTTCCTTCCTGTCTCAAAGCAGAAGGGCTGAAGGGAAGAAGAGCCAATTTTGTCTCCTCACCATTGGGGGAGTCATTCTCTGATTGCTTATTTTCAGTTTCTGTGCTATTTACTGTTGTTATAAAACTCCATGGCCATCAGCTAGAGTTGTTTGCTTACTGAATGTGCACTCTAATGGGGGGGAAGCAAAAATCCTAGAAGAGAAAGAGACATTTTTCCCTCAGCACAAGCAGGATTAGAGGAAGGAGCTAATCAGAGAGTACAAGAAACTATGCCATTAATTATCGATACATTAAAGATGATTCAAATCCTATAGTAATTTCCTTTATGATCCAGGTAAGGAAAAAATGGAAATGAGTTAAGGAAAGCTGAGCTATGGAAAGCTATCACTTTTAGTTTGAAGACATCTTACAGTAGGCAACTCCACAGTGTGCAGCTACCCAGCTGAAAGCCTAGAGTGGAAGAAGGTGGAGCTATCTGTAATCATATGGGCCTACCTGCCAATGTCTGGGGCTAGAGGATACTTAGTTTCATTCAAACACTTCCCACCATCAATTTTACCTATATAGGTAACTAAAGGATAGAGAAATGAAAAGGAAAACAAATAGATGCCAAACAGGAAGGAAACAGGAAGAAACAGAAAGGGGGGAAAAATAAAAAAGAGAAGGGGAATATTTGTGGGAGGAGGGAACCCAGAATTAGAACCTCCTTACCCCTACATAACAAAAGATTTATATTAGAATCATCACTGACACATAGGTGAGATCCCAGTTTCACAGTTTACTTATAATCATTTATTAAGTCAAATACCCTATCTTGCTATCACCTATAAGCAGAAATAAATTTTTTAAACCTTTATTGCCTCACACATTGTAGATCCTCAATTGATACCTATAGCATAAATAATAAATCGTGTCATTTCAATTCACACTGCCATTTTGGGGGGGGGGGGTTTCCCCTATTTTCCCATTCTTGATTTAGAGCAATTAACATTGATGGATGACCCCTGTGGTGAACTTTGGCAAGACAGCAGACAAGTCACACAGCACAGGCAGTCCTAGATGGGCTGTGTTAACTCTTGAAACTATGAGATAACAGATCTATGGGTATTTGAACAATAAAAACTGAATACACAATAGCACAAAATGAATTTATTAAAAATTATATTAAAATAGCATCTTAGGATTTAAAAACTTATTTCCTCACAATAACCCTGTAAACTATGTAACTTAAGTGTAACAGGGCATGCCAAACAACTCCCTTCAAGTAGATGGCTTCTAGCAAACCAGGAAGTCAAACTCTTTCCTCTATTGATGATATCCTCTCTACTGTAAGCACTGTCCTTCCTGCTAGTCAGTTCTCATCAGGATCTCCAACTTCTCAAACTCTCAAGATTGTCTCCAACATGCTATGTCTGATCTTGGGATTGCTGTTTGGTTACTATACTCAATAAAGTTATCACAAAGCAGAAAAGGCAACCAGAAGCCCTATGGCCCAAGTTCAACTCACCTAGTGAAACATCTATTCTAGCTGCTACCTGGGAGTGACTGCCAAGTGGCCCAAGAGAGGGGAAGGGCACTAGCTCTGCTACCACTCCTTCAGTGAGAGGTTAGAGTATTCACGTTCACTAAGGACTAAGAAGAAACAAGTAAGAGTCACTCCGTTTCAAAAAGTCATTGAGTCAGCAGCACTTCCTGTTCAGTGGCCAACAGGGAAATTGTTTTGTCATTGACAAGAGTGCCCAAGCACTGAGCTAATAAATAACACTAGATCAGAATAGAGGCAACAAGGCAGCTCTGGACATAACTTGTTAATACAAGTATAATAATTAGACTTTGGGGTTATGTGCTACTTGTCTACAAGTATTTAATGTGTTGTCACATAAAAGAAGGAACAGATTTGTACTTCCTGGCTCCAGGGGGTAGAACTAGGATCAATAGCAAAGACAAACTGATGTCAAGAAAAACTTAGTAAAAATTAGAGTTCTCCAACAACGGAATGAGCTACCTGAGGAGACAGTGGATTCCCTTCCTCTTACTGGGTATTCAGGTGTAACTGAGGCTTAACCAATTGATTAGTCCATCCTCAGAGCATGGAGAGAAACCTATTTCCAGAAAAGAGTTATAACATGTAATGGAGGGTTCCTGTTTACTCTAAGATTCAGATCATGTGCATACCATCCTTAAATGCTATTGGCCCATTAACCACGTAAAGAAGAGATAGCTCTTTTGATTATCTGCTAAGCTGGAAATGGAGTATATTCAAAAGGCACTGACTAACCCAAATAAGAATTTCCTTTCCTGCATACAGTAAGCCTCTGAAGGGCAATAAACTTCAGGTCTTCCCCAAATGGAGACAACATGTAGCCCACAAATAAGAGCCTCTGTTCTTTGCCTCTCTGCATTTATTTTTTCCCGATTTATGTGGAGTGTTGGAGATAGCTATAACCTTGTGAGCTTTCAAAGGTCAGACTATCTAGTGCCAGATGAAATCCAAGCTGAGATTTAGTACAAGCCAAATAGTGAAGAGCTGAAGTCTTGAGTGATCTGTTTGACCCAGCATAGATTGAGGACAGCCAAGAGGGTGTTACAGTAATTATCCATTGATTTTGACAAATCTGGAAGTGAACTTGGTGGTGTGAATGTGCCACAGAAAATGCTTAAAGTTTGAGCCGACTCCCCACCCCTACAGGGAGCAAGGTGGTACATATAGAGTGTACCTCAAGGTGTTGGGGGAAAGGAGAGAGAGGTAATGCTTCGATACTTGAGTTCTTGTTCTATCTTTAAATATTCCCTTGTAAATGCTGATTTTAATTGGTTAAATGAAAACCGAGGTAATAATCACTGGCAGTTACTGGCCGAATACACCGAATGGGGACTTGAACGTTAGAGAATTCCCCTACTTCTCAGGGTGCCCCTAGAACTCTAAAGGGGAAAGGAAGCCAACCTTCCTCTGGAACCCCATCTGCCAGTATGCTCTAGGGTTAGGGTTTAGGGTTTAGACAAGAAGTTCTGAGACTTGATAGGCAACAACTAAAACTTGTTGGAAATACTTACATGGGCATTCTGGTTCAGGTACAAACTAGATGGCCTCTGGGGACCCTGCCAACTTTGAGATTCTGCGATTCTATTTCCTGTTTTACAGATGAGGAAAGTAAAGCTCAAAAAGATTTAGTGATTTGCTCATGATTACACAGCTCCTAGATGTCTGAGGAAGAAACTATGATTCTAAGTCTAACACTTTCCACCAGTCCATGCTGATCTGATTCCAAGGCCTATAAACTGAAGATGGAATGGGATGAAGAAAAGTGCCCACATAAAAACTGCATACAGTGTAATTCAAAATATAGCATATAAAGCAGAACAACAGTAAAGGAAATATCCAGTGGTTCATAAAAGAAAATAAGGACAAAGAGATTGTGGGTAAAATGGTTGGTGCTGCCACAAACCAGAACCCAAACCAAAACCAGAACTCAAACCCAATACCATAAATTTAGGAACCAATAAGCCCCACCTTGCAGGGACAGAGACTCCTGGAAGGAACAAAAAGACAAAGCCTAAACAGGTTTCAATTTAAGCAGATGAATTGAGTAACCTAAGGTTCTTCTTCACTTTAGCTCTCTCTTATAAACCTGCCCTGATGGGATTGTCCTTACTTTTTCAGAAGTAAGGAAGGTCATAGACATTGTGGAAGTTGTAATACAAGCAGGGTCAGAGCAAGATAGAGGAACTGCAGACAAAATAGAGTTGGTTTAGCTTTCTCTATTACCCACAAGATCTAGAAGCAATATTGTATTGATCCATTACTGGCCACTTCCTTAAAACAAGATCACTTTGAAAAGAAAAAGCACATAATAAAAAATAATTATACATATAGTAATTATACAAAATAATTATTTAGTAGAATATAAATTACCTGAAGTAAAATAACATTTCCTTTTTGTCTATCTCCCCATTGGAAAAAGATACCAAATTTTAATTGGCCTTTTGGCAACTTCCATTCCACCCATTGTTCATGGTCCTGCTCTTTGGGGCTGAAGAGAACAAGTGGAATCCCTCCATTTGAAGAACCATCTTCAAATATTGAGCACAGCTATCATTTCTTCCCCAAGGTACCTCTTCTTGAGGTTAAATGTCCTCAGCTCCTTTAACAGATCCTTGAAACATAACAGAGTCCTTCATCTCATTATTTATGTGCTGCAGTCTATTCATTCCCACCTTGCACCTTTTCATTGCCCTCTATGTGACATCTCACTGCCATATGGCAGTACCAGTAAAATGTAAGTATTGAAAAAGTGGGTCTTTGCATTCATGGGAAGTTTGGGGATCAGTAAAAGTACTTTTTGATTTGCTGGAAGCAATCCAGTCCACTCTCCACTTTTAAACTCTAAGCCCAGCTCATTTTTCTTCTCTATTGTTCCAGATATGCCTATGTCGGACAAGCTCTTAAGAGCATCCACTCACATGCATGTTGGCAACAATCTTTATCTACTGGGTCTTTCCTGTGTGAATGGACAGGCCAAATGCTGAATGATTACAGATTTCTTCTAGGAATACTCTGCAATGTTCTAGGTAACCTGATGCAATCAAAACCATCAGAAATTCATATATAAAACTCAAAGGCATCAATAAAACCTTAACAAAAGGAATCTTCTTCTGTGATTGCTTGCCAAATGAATCCCCAAAAAACCAAGGGTGGCAAAGGTACCAAAAGTGGTACATGTATGATGTAACAAGTATGACAGACAAAAGAGACACCATCCATCATACAGACAGAATATCACTGAATAATCAACAACTCCCTGGGAAGTTGAAAACTGGAATGTGCCAATGCTATACCTGTCTGGACAGAGATTAACTCCAGGAAGCAAGGGATTACTGATTGTGGTATGCATGGTGTGTATGTGGATCTGTATCATGTCCCTCAACAAAGCAAAAGCACGATGGCTGTCTTCTGAGATACAGACTTCTTATTTCTTGAATACATTCAAATAGAAACTAGAAGATTATCTGATCATCACAGCAGCACAGAATTTTTTAACTGAAAGGGAACTTGGAAATCATTTGGTTTCAACATTTGGAAAAATACACAGAAAAGGAAAGTGATTTCCAAGGTTATTGTTGGTATCAGGACCAGGACCAGTATTAGAATACAGATATTCTTTCTCCCAGAAGAGTTTCATGTAATGAATAGAATATTAGACTATATTGCCTTTAACACCCCTTCCAGCTCTATAGTTTTGTGGAAAATCACAGTATTTCTCAAGATTTTAATGCCACGGCACACAAACAGCAAAAAGACATTAATTAATTCAGTAATGCTAAAAATTTAAAAAAAGATCAGTTTTGCAGATCATCCTAAATTCTATTCAGAAGGTTTGACAACACTAGAATTTCTTCAAAAACTTGACTTTAGCCAGGATGCTTAAAAATATAGTACTGAAACAAGAGCCATTAGGGTAGTCGTCACATCTGACATTTATGATGGTGCTAATTCAAAGCTAATAAAATTTAATGAGGTTTCCTCTAAAGAATTAAAGTATATACATGTTGACAGAGTAAGGCATCAAGATTATAATTCTCCCTAAAAAGCTCTCTCAATAATGCTAAAAAATGGTAATATTGATAAAACAAAAATATTTTAAAAAAAGAATAACAAAAAATTTAATTTGCTGATCAGTCCTTTCCTTTTTTTTTTTTAATTAGAGCAGTACCAGTTATTAAATGAGCAGCATATTCATTCCTTGGTCTAGCTGTGGTGGCAGGGTTTTGGTTTATAGAAGACAACACATATAATCATGAAATACAAAACCCTACCAACAAAGAAATATATCTAAACATAGCATTATGGTTCGCTGAGGTTAATCACATCATCAGATGCCCATGATTTCCATACAGATTCACTATATACCTTTATAAATTAGATTTCCACTCCTTTTGACATTTTTTTCTTTGCAAAATATTACCTTTTTGAACACTTCTACCCAGAAATAGGCTATTATGAAAGAATAGTCAGAAAGAAGCAAATTAACTTTATTTTCAAAATAAACAGGTACTCCAAAGAAGAAATTTATCAGAAGTAAAATAAAAAAGTGCTCCAAGTCACTAAATGACAAATGAAATGCAAATTCAAACAATTCTGAGGTTTCACCTCATATCCATATGACCAGCAAAAATGACCACAAAAGAAAATAAGAATTGTTAAATTGTCAATGGGAAGATAGGTACATTAACACGCTGTTGGTAAGGCTATGAAGTGGACCAATCATTCTCAAAAACAACTGGGAACTTATACTGACCCCAAATCATTAAATTATGGATATCCTTTAACAAAACAAATACCAAAGAAGACAGAAAGGACTCACATACACCAAAATATTTATAGAAGCATTTTTTGTTGTACCAAAGAAGTAGAAACTAAGTGGGTGCCCATTAGTTGGAGAATGGCTGAATAAACGATGGTACATAACTGTAATAGAACATTACTCTATGGAGAGTAATCTGGAATTATGCCTAAAGAGTTATAAAACTGTGTATACCCTTTGACCTAGCAATACCACCATTAGGTCTGTTTCCCAAGGTGATCAGGGAAAAATGAAAAGAATCTATATGTTCTAAAATACTTATAGCAGCTCTCTTTGTTGTGGAAAAGAACTGGAAACTGAGGTGATGCCCATCAACTGGGGAATGGCTTAAACAAGTTGTGGTATATTATTGTGATGGAATGCTACTGTGCTGTAAGAAATGATAAGCAGGTTGATTTTAGAAAAACATGGAAGAACTTGCAGGAAACATGAAGAGTGAAATTAGCAGAACCAAAAGAATGCTGTATACAGTAACAACAAATTGTTCAAAGAGCAACTGTGAATGACTAAGTTATTCTGAGTATGATGAGAGTAATGCCCAAAAAGAACAGCAATTAAATATTTGTTAAATATACAAAAGAAAGCAAAAGGAAATCCAAAATATACAACAAAGTACAACATTAGTGTTACCACATTAAATTTATTATGTACTTGGGGAAAAGCTGTATATAACAAAGATTCTCAATGTTAATATAATCCACTTTTTCTATTCTTTGTATATGAAAATGTTCATGTCTGTTGACATTTGTTAAATTTATAAGAGACAACTTTTTTCTTTATATTTCTTTTCCTTTTAATACCGGATGAGATTTGCAAAGTTGTATCATTTTCATTCATATATGTGTGTGTATGTATATATGAATATACACACATACACATAAAAGCAGACAGATATTTATAAACACACAAATTCTCAATATTTGATCATTTAACTTTCCCAACTTTAACTTTGATTTTATTATAATTTTATTTTCACCTTCACTTTGACAACTATCCAGAAGAAGCCAATGCTCACAAATTTATGTCTGCAAAAAGGAGTAAAGTATTTGTAAAACTGTTCATGAATCCATTCCAAAAAATGCTAAAGTAATCTCTCAAGTGCTGATGAGGGAACTGAAAAATGGAAAAGCAACTAAGTTTGTGGATAACAGAGATGGTGTTAACCGAGCCCTCTTCCTGGGGCAGAGACAAAGCAAGTCTCCCACCTCCTCTGCTGCCAGGCTCCCAAACACTGGGCTTTGGCCAGGAGTTTGGAACTCAGACTGTACCACCAGAGATGGTACCTAGGGTACCTAGGGTTCTTCTAACATTCTGGTCCCTGGGCCTTCCCTTCTGAACTGTATGCAGAAAAGTGTCTTTTCAGTAATCTCTACGAAAAGATTACAGTTTTGGGTAGTTGAAAGAATCTTATACCCCTATTTCCCATACGTTTAATTTCTCATTCACATTTTTGATTTTCACCCCATTTTCTAGGAATGTTACCCTAGCAAAAGTTGAGAACTGACTGTACAGGCATAAATATTTACAAACACATATATAAATATGACTACAGAACTGCAGCAAGCCTTTCTTGAAACAAGCCATGTCTGCAGAAGACACATACTATTTTTCTGCCAGGCGCCCATCTCTTTTCTGGACTCTTCCATGACTAGAACCTCCCATGATCCCAATAAATGTCACTAATGACACTTCCCTGCCTGTGACATGAAGGTATGAAATTATCCAGAGCCAAATTCCATCCTGTGCTTTAAAACTTCAGACCATCATCCACATTGCTGAGTTACCTACCTTGCTGTATGAAGAATACCCAGGCATTCTCACATGGAACTAGGTAGTATGACAAGAAGCCTTGCTATTTGTTGTTGGTATTAATGTTCAGTTGTATCCAATTCTTCGTGACCCCATTTAGGATTTTCTTGGAAAAGATACTGGCCATTTCCTCCTCCAGCTCATTTTACAGATGAGGAAACTGAGGCAAACAAGGTTAAGTGACTTGCTTGGGGTCACACAGCTATTAAGTGTCTGAGGGCAGATTTGAACTCAGGAATATGAATCTTCCTGACTCCAGAGCTGATACTCTATCCACTGTACCATCTACTTCACTGCCAAGTTGACATGGTTATAAATTCCCTTCTCAATCTTGCTATGGCCCTAAGACACCTGAGATTCCCTTTTCCTAAGTCAGGTATGTATCTTGTTCTTTCCAACAACGTTGTATCTATCTCTCTACTAACTGTGAATGATACATTGCCCTGAACCTCTCCTACCACCCCGCCCCCTTCCTTATGCTTTATGAGAGTTACATGCATCTATAATCAAAGCCTCTTGCTTCTAATATCATCGGCTCATTTGCCTCCTCTACAAAATCCACCAAGTCCCAAAAGCAGCTTCAGTAGAATAGGACAAGGATTCACAGTGGAAAGGAACACTGGTGACCATCGAGTCCAACCTCCTCACTTGACAGATGAGGAAATTAAGACTCAGAAAAATTAAAAGACATACAAGGCCACAGGCAGCAAAGAAGAGAGAATCCAAATCCAGGCCCTGCCAACTTCTTATCTTGTCATTACATGGTATGCTCCAAACACTGACATTTTAGTGGACATAAAATATATTACATAATTCTAATGGTTTAATTATAGTTTCACAGCTGTTTTTTTAATTCATCAAAATGAATTTAGTAATTAGAAAATTCATGTTTTAACTATATAAAAGCTTTGTTTCTAAGTTCATTGTCAATTATAGGCAGCCCTCGACTTGGGAAATCCTGTAATCTGACATATATGAACTGACACAGTTACAATCACTCCCATGGATCAGTTAAGTGGTCTTATGATCACAGGAATTTCCCTTTACTCCCTGCTGCCATCATGGCTTTCTCTACCATAGGATTTCTCTACTCTCCTCTAACATTCCTGCTTGCCTACGTAGGATATAAGGTGATAATACTGATGTAAGTAAGCAAAAATGAGAGGAAGGAGAAACTCAACACTGCGCCAGAGACCATGTGGCAAAAGCAAGAAACAGATGATGAATTCTGGAAGCAGATCTCAAAACTGGTAGAGAGAGATATTAATGATGGAGGATTTTAACCATACATCTGCTGATGCTCTTTCTTTGCCAAAAGTGGAACAGATGACAGACTCCTAGATTTTTTTCCCTTAAAAGGCAGAGGAGGCAATGACGGAGCTTGATTCAGCCTAGTAAGTGGCCACTAGTTGCTGAAGTGAAAACCATGGGATCTTTGGAGTAAAATGACTAAGCCACCTCAGAGGTTGATTTATAAGAAGGGAAACGCTGGGCAGTCTAATAATCACCCTAGATTTGGGGTGAACAGACTTTAAAAGGTTCAGAGTAAAAATAGGTAGGATCCTACATCATGAAATTCTACATGGGAACAGATCCACAAAGGATAGACTGCTCTCAATAACAAGTCTGACATAAATATAAATGATTCTAACGATAAAGAAAAAAGGGAGCTTTTTAAAGAAATCTATGTGATGGCATAGATTCATTCAACAGCTAAGATTTTAATAGAACATCCTACCTCCGATACTCCCTCTATGACCTCAGGTAAGATATTTAATCAATAGTCATTTATCGAAGCATCTATGTTCCTGGGCCTCAATTTCTCCCTTTTTTTTTAAATATAAATTTATTTATTTTTAGTTTTCAACATTCACTTCCACAAGTTTTTGAGTTCCAAATTTCTCCCCCCTCCCCCATCCCAAGATGGCATGCATTCTGAATACCCCTTCCCCTAGTCTGCCTTCTCTTCTATCTCTCCCCCCTCCCTTCTCTTATCCCCTTCCCCTTCTATTTTCCTGTAGAGCAGGGTAGACTTCTGTACCCCATTTCCTGTATTTCTTATTTCCCAGTTGCATGTGAAAACTTTTTTTTTAAAACATGTGTTTTTAAAACTTTGAGTTCCAAATTTTCTCCCTTCCTCCCTCCCCACCCACCCTCATTGAAAAGGCAAGCAACTCAATATAGGTTATACATGTGCAGTTATGCAAAACACTTCCATAGTAGACATGTTGTGAAAAACTAACTCTATTTCCCTTAATCCTATCCTGCCCTCCCATTTATTCGATTCTTTCTTTTGACCCTGTCCCTCCTCAGAAGTATTTGCTTCTGAATACCCTCTTTCCCAATTGCCCTCCTCTCTATCATCCCCCTGCTCTCTTGTCCCCTTCTCCCCCTATTTTCCTGTAGGGTAAGACAGATTTCCATACCCAACTGAATGTGTATGTAATTCTCTCCTTAAGCCAAATCCTATAAGAATAAGATTCCCTCATTCCCTCTCACCTTCCCCTGTTTCTCCCCTTCCACTGTAAGACACTTTTCTTTTCTGGTTTTTTTTTTGTTAGATAATTTACCCCATTCTACTTCTCCCTTTCTTCTCCCAGTATCATCCTCTCTCATCCCTTAATTTTATTCTCCAGATACGACACCTTAATCTTCAATTCCCCCTGTGCCCTCTATCCATCTATCTATCTATATATACATACATATAATTTTTTTCCTCCAACTACCCTGATACTGACAAAAGTCTCATGAGTTATAAATATCATCTTTCCATGCAGAAATGTAAACAGTTCAATCTTAATAAGTCTCTTATGATTTCTCTTTCCTGTTTACCTCTTCATGTTCTACTTGAGTCCTGTATTTGAAAGTCAAATTTTCTATTTAGCTCTGGTCTTTTCATCAGGAATGCTTGAAAGGCCTCTATTTCACTGAATGACCATTTTTTCCCCTGAAGGATTATACTCAGTTTTGCTGGGTAGGTGATTTCTTGGTTGTAATCCTATCTCCTTTGCCCTCTGGAATATTATATTCCATGCCCTGCGTCCTTTAATGTAGAAGCTGCTAAATCTTATGTTATCCTGATTGTGTTCCACAGTACTTGAATTGTTTCCTTCTGGCAGCTTGTAATATTTCTCCTTGACTGGGAACTCTGGAATTTGGCTACAATATTCCTAGGAGTTTTCCTTTGGGGATCTCTTTCAGGAGGAGATTGGTGGATTCTTTCAATTTCTATTTTGCCCTCTGGTTCTACTATATCAGGGCAGTTTTCCTTGATAATTTCTTGAAAGATGATGTCTAGGCTCTTTTTTTGATCATGGCTTTCAGATAGTCCAATAATTTTTAAATTCTCTCTCCTGGATCTATTTTCTAGGTCAGTTGTTTTTCCAATGAGATATTTCACATTCTTTCTTTTTTCATTCTTTTGGATTTGTTTTACAGTGTCTTGATTTCTCATAAAGTCACTAGCTTCCAATTGCTGTATTCTAATTTTTAAGGAAGTATTTTCTTCAGTAAGCTTTTGGACTTCCTTTTCCATTTGGCCAATTTTTCTTTTTAGGGCATTTTTCTCCTCATTGGCTTTTTGGACCTCTTTTGCCATTTGGGTTAGGCTTTTTTTAAGGTGTTATTTTCTTCAGTATTTTTTGGGTCTCCTTTAGCAAGCTGTTGACTTGTTTTTCATGATTTTTTTGCATCACTCTCATTTCTCTTCCCAGTTTTTCCTCTACTTCCCTTACTTGCTTCTCAAAATCCCTTTTGAGCTCTTCCAAGGCCTGGGATGATTCATATTTTTCTTGGAGGCTTTGGATGTAGGAGCTTTAACTTTGTTTTCTTCTGGTTGTATATTTTGATCTTCTTTTTCACCAAAGTAAGATAATACAGTCTGACTCTTTTTGCACTGCTTGCTCATGATCCCAGCCAATTACTTGAGTTTTAAACTCTTTTTTCAGGTAAGAGTCTGCTTCCAATGTGGAGAGTATACTGTCCCAAGCTTCAGGAGTTTGTGTAGCTGTTTTCAGAGATACTTGTAGGGACCTGTAAATTTTCAGTTCTTCCAAGGTGGTATGATAAGGGATGAGATGTTTACTCCTTTCCTGGCCTGTGACCACAAGTATTCCTTTCTGTCCCGTAACTGTGAGGAGGGATTCCTCTCTACAGCCACTACAAGCTCCACCACGCCAGTGCTCCTCCTCACCCCAGCACCACCGCCCAGAACTGTGACCCAGATGAAACACGGGCAAAGCAAGAGATTCCTGCCTCAGCACTGGCAAAGAGATCCCTGCAATCCCTCTCTGATCAGCTACTGGATTCCCCCTCAGTCTGTGGGCCAGAAGCTCAGGAAGCAGCTGCACCGCCCCCCCCGGCCACGCTCTTGGGGAATGGAGCTGAAACCTCGCCTTCCTCTCTGAGCACCAACAGAAACAGACTTTTCCCACTGACCTTCTAAGTTGTCTTTGGCATTGGTGGATTGAGGAGTCCGGAAACCTCCACAGCTGCCCGTGATTCAGTCCTCTAAGGCCTGCTCCAGGTTTGCTGCGGCCTGTACGTCCACGCTGCGCTGTGCTGCGCTCCCAAGCCCGGCGTGATACACCTTCCTGATCAATCAGCCAGGTTGTCTTGGGCTGGAAATTTGTTTCACTCTGTCTTTTTGTGGGTTCTGCTGCTTCAGAATTTGTTTAGAGCCATTTTTTATGAGTATTTGGAAGGGTTTGGGGGAGAGCTCAAGCAAGTCACTGCTTTCACTCCGCCATCTTCTCAATTTCTTCACTTACTATAAAACAAGGTACTTAAATTAGCTGTTCCCTAAGGTTCCAGCTCTAAATCTATGATCATATGTACACAAAATGGAAACACATGTCAAGTAACTGAAGAAGTATACAAAGACTGGGATAGTCTTGTGAGAATGTGAAGAATACTGATATCCTGAAGAAGCTAGTGTTTCTAATAATTGCTAAGAGAAAAAAAGGAAGAAAAAAAGATTTTTCTGCTAAGGAGAATAAGATCAAAAAAAGGATGGGTCCTTGATTCATGATGACCATAACAATAACAGATGTAATGAACAGTAAAACAGAAAAATGGCAAAATCACCCAAACTTTATTTTGCTTCTGTTTGCTCTAACAAGGAAAATTACTTTCTGTTTGGGAAACACAGGAAAAAATAACAAGGCACTAAAGGCAACATAAATGAGGAGATGATGTGAGATTATCTGGGAAATTATTTTCTGTTTGGAAAATATAGGAAAAAATAACAAGGCAATGAAGGCAATATAATAAATGGGAAGATAATGTGAGATTATCTGTCCTCAATAAGACTGAAGTCATCAGTCATAGACAAACTATAATTTCTGTCAATGGTCTTGAAAAAATTGAAAAATAAAAGAGGCAACAAAGTACAATTAAAAAAGAATGGACTTTGAAGTCAGATGACTATAGTTCAAATCCCAATTCTGCTATTTTCTGCCTGTGGAATGCTGGGCAAGGCACTAAACCTCCCTAGGCCTCGATTTCTCCATCTGTTAATGAAAGGCTTTGAAATAGGTGACCTGGGGCAGCTAGGTGGTGTAGTGGATACAGCACCAGCCCTGAAGTCAGGAGGAGCGAGTTCAAATGTAGCCTTAGACCAAACACTTGAAACTTATTAGCTGTGTGACGCTGGGCAAGTCACTTAACCCCAATTGCAAAAAAAGAAAGAAAGAAAGAAATAGGTGACCTTCCAAGATCTCTGTTAGCTCTACATCTATGATCCTGTGACTCCACTTCTAGTATTATACTCAGCAGGCAAGAACAAATTTTTTCATCTTTAGTTTTTAGAGAAGGGTTAATTTTTAAGGTACAACACTAAAAACAGTTGGTACAAATACATATCCCCAAAACTCCATGACACACTCTCACAAGTACGCACAGACTTCAAGAGAAAACTGTCTCAAGCTTAGAAAGAACATATGTGGCAAAGTAGTAATTTTGCCTCGTTAATCTGTAAGTTCCTTGAGGGCAAGGAATAAGTGCTTAATAAATGCACAGTGACTGACTCAAAGCACCTAGTTGCTGGAAGTCCTTTTTTCACCTTCCAGGGGTGCTCTAAAAGCTCCCCTTAGGTATTATGTAGCTTGTTTGCTGGGCTTCTCATGCAGTCACAAATCATGTCCTTGTCTCCCAATGAAAATACTGCTGTCAGTTGATCTGAGGGTACTATCAGGACACCTGTCCTCTCAAATTCAAAATCTTCCAAATCCTTCAAAGCTTGCAGAAGTCCTCCTCTAGCCAAAGGAGAAGGGGAACTCTGACCAAGGTGGAAGCTAAGGACTCTCCAGCCCTCTGCCCAGATGGTTCCTCCTCAGAATTTTTACTGGAATGCTAAGCTTGCTCCAACTTCTCAAATAACTCTAATTCTCAACTTAATTGATATCTTATAAATAAGTCCTAAGAAGTGACTAAGTTTACTTAACCAATTAGCACAAAATTTCTGTACGACATCACTTTAGTTCCAAGGGCTTTTCACATATAAGCTAATGTCTATGACCACAAGATTGATACTGAAGCCAATGGCAAGACAAATCTCAAAGTCATCAAGTTTCCAAGATGCACCTTTATTATAGAGCCCTCATCTCTATCACAACTCTTACAATGAAATGCCAAGGACAGTCTTCTAAAGCAAAAAAAAAAAATTACTTTGTATATTTGGGTTTTTTTTTAAATAACATTTTATTTTTTTCCCCAAATACATGTTAAAACTTTTCTTAAACTTCTTTTTTTAAAGTTTTGAGTCCCAAGTTCTATTCTTCCCTCTCTCTCTCCCCTCCTTCCTCCCTGAAATGGTAAGCAATCCAATATAGGTTAAACATGTGCAATCGTACAAAACATTTCTTTATTATTCATTTACTTTGTATGTTCAAATGGTCCATTTCCCAACCTTGTGTAAATGTGGGGGGGCAGGGGGGAAGGAAAAGGCAATGGAGGGAACCCTTTTCATTTCTTTATTTCATTGGTGTAAGAAGCATGGTATAGCAAATAGGAGCTACCCTTATAAGCAAGAAGACCAGGCTTCAAGTCACACACACTGTCCCAAAGGTCCCAAGGCACATCATTTAACCTTTAACTACACCAGATGACTCTCTAAGGCTATAAGCTACAGAGCAAATAGATGCTGATCTGCACTGAAAAAAGGAGTTTCCTCCATACTCTATATCAAGAAAAATCATAGACTGAGTTCATACTATTCCACTAGCATTAGAAGTAAAAATCCCTAGAAAACTTGCAAAGGACTATATACTGGCTTTAAGGAATGGAAGAATGAGGCCATTCTGCCCCACAATGGGCCAGGAAGGAAAGAAATCCTAGTTAGAAGAAAGAGAAGTGAATGTAAGCCGGCTAAACCCTGAAATATAGGAATACAAGAAAGGAAGTGACTAGGAAGAGAGTTTGAGACAAAACACATCCCAGGTAATTTATACTGATAAAGCTTCCTTATACCTTCTTATCCTCATCCCCTAGCAGTTCCCATTCCTGTAATTCCCAGTCCCTTCACCCAAAACCAAACTAAAGGGCCTACTTTTGGCTAAGATGTCACCATGGAAGAATAGTCTCTTCTACTACCTAACATGGAATTCCTTTCTTTCCTCTTCTAGGATGGGGCAGATTTGTTTCTAGCATCTCAAGTTGGAACTCAAAATACATTTTCTCATAGAAACAATGTTAAACAAAGTGGTTAGACTCCACAGGACTACGAGTACAGTACTCCACTTCAGGTCCGTAATGGAATAAATAGGAACTTGTGAGTTTGCCTGAGACTCTAAATAGCATGTATAACATTGTTTCTGAGGGAAAACATTTTCCAAATTCCAAAGAGGAACTTTAGAAAATTACTGTAGTAAGAAATTAACTAATGTAAAGATGAATTATATCCCCTTTCAGGTTCTACATACCACATCTATAAAACACTTTGGAACAAATCAAGTCACTGCTTTCAAACACATATCTTTAGAGACAGAATGATAGTGTTGCACCTAGAGGGCCACATGACGAGGCTGCAGGTTTACCAGCCCTGGACAGACATTGAAATCAATTTATTTACATTACTCCAAATTGCTTTCCAAAATGGTTGTTCCATTTCACAGGTCAACCAGCAACGAATTAAGTAATGATAAGTAGTGCTTATCATCCCACAACCACTTCAAGGTTGACTATTTCCATTTTTTGTCACCTTTGCTAATTTGCTAAAATTGTAAGGTGAAACTTCAAGGCTTTGATTTGCAATTGTTCATATTGTTTGATCATTTATATATTAGGAAATAGGGGCAGCTAGGTGGCATGGTGGATAGAGCACTACGCCTGCAGTCAAGAAGACCTGAGTTCAAATCTGGCCTCAGACACTTACTAGCTGTGTGACCCTGGGCAAGTCACTTAATCCTCTTTGCCTCAGTTTCCTCACCTGTAAAATGAGCTGGAGAAGGAAAAGGCAAACTACTCCAGTATCTTTGCCAAGAAAACCCCAAATGGCGTCAGGAAGAGTGGAACAAAATCGAAAAATGACTCAACAACAAATGCTGGGAAATGACTATTAGTCATATATTTATTGGTTGTTTATAGATATTAGATATTAAACCCTTATCAGAGAAATTTGATACAAATTTTTTTTCACCTATTCAACTTCTTTTTTTATGCCAGGTGAATTCATTTTGTCAGTGCAGATACTTTTCAGTTTCAAGTAATCAAAATTGCATCTTATTTTTTGTACCTTGTATGCTTAAGAAAATATCTCCTGCTCATAACTGTGAGAAGTAAATGATCTGCTTCTCTTCTAGTTTTTTTTATAATGTAATCTTTAATATTAAAGTTGTGGCTTCATTTATGTAAGGTGTTGCTCAAACCCTAATTTCTGCCAGACTGCTTTCCAGTTTTCCCGGTTTTTTAAAAAATCAAATAAAGATTTTTTTCATAGGTAACTTACGTTTTCCATTTCATTAAACACTTAGCATCATTGTCTCTGATTCTCCCTTGTCAATTCCATTCCATTGCTCTATTTCTTTATTTGTTAACCAATATTACATGTTTTTGATAACTATTCTTAACAATACAGTTTGAGGTTTAGAAATACTATTCCCCCTTGATCCCTATGCCTTTTCATCATTTCCCTTGTTATCCTGTATCTTTTGTTTTTCCAAGTGAATTTTGTTTTAACCAGTTTCCTGCTGGTAATTTGATTTGTATAGCACTGAAAATATAAATTAACTTTGATAATATTCCCATTTTTATTATATTGGCATGGTCTGGCCATGAGCACTGAACACTCCTCCAGCTATTTAAGTTTTTCTTTAATTCTTTAAGGACCACTGAATCTATAAAAGTCTGTGTGTGCTGTAGTATGTCAATCCCCAAATATTTCATGCATTTTGTAGTTACTTGGAATGGAGTTTCTTTCTTTCTATTGTTGCTCCTTTTGTTTTCTTATCATATAGAAATTCTGTGGATTTTTAAGGATTTATTCTGCAGCCTGCAGTTTTGCTGAAGTTACTGTGTCAATTACTATCTTTTCTGGTTCTTTAAAAATTTTTAAGATCATAATATCAACAGCAAGTACAGTTTTATCTCCTCTTCCCCTATCAATGCCTTTAATTGCTTTCTCTTGTTATACTGCCATTGGAACCATTTCCAGAACTATATGAAATAATAATGGGGAAGAGGTAGACATCCTTGCTTCACTCTCATATTTATTGAAAAAGGTTCTAGCGTATCACCACTGCATGACACTTGCTTTTAGTGTTAAATAGGTTCTTTTTCTGACATAAAAAAAAATTCTTCTGTGTCTAAGGTTTTTATTTTTTATATAATCTTCCCCCTCATTACATATTAAAACAATTTTTAAATTATTTATAAAGTTTTGAGCTCCAAATTCTATCCTTCCCTCCCCTCCCTGAGATAGTAAGCAATCTGACATAGGTTATACATGTACAATCATGTAAAACATTTTTATATTAGCCATTTTTGGAAGGAAGGAAGGACGGACAGAAGGAAAAAGAAAGAGAAAAAAGAAAGAAGGAAGGAAGGGCATGCTTCAGTCTGTACTGAGACAATATCAGTTCTTTCCCTTAACACAGATAGTATGCTTCATCATGAGTCCTTTGGGATTGTCTTGGATCGCTGTATTGCTGAGAACTGCTAAGTCATTCACATTTCTTCATCAAACAATGTTGCTGTTACTGTGTACAACATTCTTCTGGTTCTGCTCACTTCACTTTGCATCAGTTCATGTAAGTCTTTCCAGGTTTTTCTGAAATCATCCTGCTTGTCATTTCTGATAGCACAATAATATTCCATCACAATCATATACCCCAGCTTGTTTAGCCATTCCCCAATTGATGGGCATCCTCTCGATTTCCAATTTTTAGCCACCACAAAAAGAGCTGCTATAAATATTTTTGTAAAAATAGGTCCTTTCTCCCTTGTTTATGTCTTTGGGATATAAACCTAGTAGGGGTATTGCTGGATCAAAGGATATGCACAGTTTTATATAACCCTTTGGGCATAGTTCCAAATTGCTCTCCAGAATGATTGATCGGTTCACAACTCCAACAATGCCTTTCCCACATTCCCTCCAACATTTACCATTTTCCTTTTGTCATATTAGCTAATCTGATAGGTATGAGGTGGTACCTCAAAGTTGGCTTAATTTGCACTTCCCAAATCAATACTGATCTAGAACATTTTTTCAGATGAAAATAGCTTGGATTTCTTTGTCTGAAAACTGTCTGTTCATATCCTTTGACCATTTATCAACTGGGGAATGACCTGTGTTCTTATAAATTTGACTTAGTTCTCTATATATATTTGAGAAATTGGGTCTTTTTCAAAAATACTTGCTGTGAAAGTTTTTTCCCAGTTTTCTGTCTTCCTTCTAATTTTGATTGCATTGGTTTTGTTTGTGGAGCTTAATCTTTTTAAAGGTGTTCCTCTTCCCCCTAGTTTTCTTCTCCTAACTCCCAACTCCTTCCCATCTGTTAACCTTTTCCCTTTGAAGTTTTACATATGAATTCTTTTTTTCTTTCCTGCTTTTATCTGGCTATCCAAATCTTACCCAAATAGATTCCCCCTTTCTCTTCTCCCTTTCAACTAGTCCTACCTATTCACTAGTTTTTAAATTTCCATTTTTTACATCCCTTTCCAGAGAAAATTTCTCTAGTGTCTTCATTATCCTCCTGTCTACTCTAGACCCTCATTCTTAGGTTTATTATTCCTATAATTTTCTAGTCCCTCTCTATTCTCTGTTTTTTTTCATGAAATCAAAACTTCTGAGATATCCTTTCTGAGCTCTCCACTCCAGGCAGTTTCTTGCACTGCCTATATTATAGAGTTTACCCTGTGGTTCCCCTCTTCCATTATGCCTCACCAGCAGAAACAATGCCAATTCCTGCAGGTGACAGAAGGGACACTGCCCTGTAGCAGGAACTTCCCTTCCCCCATGTCCCTAATAATGTAGTTCACCACCGATGTATATCCTCCTCCTAGTTATCTTCTTCCTCCCATTCGCTTCAAAATCTCCTCCCTGGGACCATACCCTCACACTCCTTCAGCTGCCAGTTGCCATAGGACATCCAACTCCCTCACTCCTGAGGTATGATGAATGGTCTTCAAGCACCAAATTCCCAGACAACATCCAGCATGAGGTCTCCAATCTGCCATCACAGAATATCAGCAGGACCAAGGGAACACCCCGTCCTCATTTGCAAGAAAGAGGACCCTAAAATCCTAGTTATGGTCAAGAGAATTGACAGATATTATTAACATGGTCCATGAAAACAAATCTCTCAGAAGCAGGACAGATATAAAATGGGAACTTCTCAACTTGAACATCAACCAGGTTACAGTCCTGATTTTTACAAAATCTAGACATTATATGAGACTTAGGAAAAGTAACATTCTGCTCCCCAAACTGCAAGACTCACTGCTAGAAATAGACATATACTGCATTTTTTCCCCCCATGGTCCCCTGTCAGATCCTGAGCTAGAACTCCCTTCACAGTATCAAAAATTTAAAGATGTATTTGCCACAGTTGGGACACAGACATTATCACTACGTCACCTTTATTAATTAACCTAGTCCAAAGAGTAGTTAGATACCCGAGCAGCCAAATATATTACTCGGGTCTGAAACTGCTTTTCTACTGGAATTTCTAGTCAAGATTCTTCAGAAGAGGTCATCTAGCCTTCCACTTTGCCCACCAGACCTCTATAATATTTGTCAAATGGCAGTACATGGAGTTGCAGCTCTTATCTTAATTACTAGTCCATTAATTACATGACCATCCAGAGAGCTATTACTATTACCTTTTTGTTCATTACAACTAACCTACTGAACCAGTTCATTGCAAAGCAATGTTCAACAAATGTCCTATATGAGATATACAATCTGATATAGAAAGGTGGTAAGAAAAAAATGACATTGGAGCTAGTATGATCTATTTGAATATGAGGTTATGGTGACTGCATTCATTCGCCTACTGGCTCTGCATAATACTCTAATTACTTTGTCACCACCTATCTCTTATTCCACCCCTACCACTCCCACCATGTGTAGTCTTTCTCCATTAGATTGTAAATTTCTTGAAGGCAAAGACTGTCTTTTTGCTTCTGTAGCAAATCTATTTTACCTATTTATCCACTTGCACCCATGCACACAAACTTCATCCCAATTTACACCTTGAAAATTACTACTGTTCCTGACCTATGGTGAGAATCTCCCTCCATCAATGCAAAGCAGCAAATGTTTTGCAACTTATATTATTAGAGCTGCCTAGGGGCACTGAGAGGTTTTAAACGACTTGCAAAATCCCACAGCCAAAATATGCCGAGAATCATGACCTCAAGTCTTCCCAGCTCAGGAGCTAGCTCCCAACCAATACGACACACTGCTTTTCAATTACTACATACACAAACACATCAATCCAACTATTTTTATCTGCATAATCCTCAATATTTTTAAGCTCAAAAAAGGGAGAATAAAATGAGACTATTAAAAGTATGAGTCCCAGTCTACCAAAGCAACTTTTATTTTTGAAATAATGATCTTCCACTGATTAATTCAGTTGTACAATCAATAGTAAAGTTCAAAGGAATCTAAATTTCCTAACATTTCCCTATCTATGCTCTTTTCTACAAAAGAGTACTCTAAAGAAGTTTGTGCGCATGTGTGTACAGAAGAGGGAGAGAATTCATTTGGCATGGGACTGAAAAGTAGTAGTCATATATAGATTATTATTTGCTCTTATGCTTACAGCTTTTTGTTTGAAGGAAAAAATAAAGCAAGTATTACAACCTCAGCTCACTACTGGAATCTTGTGTGGTTGGAGGTGCACAAGAAACCCAAAAGCTTTGTACTCCTAGTCAAAGATAATCTGATATATAGTGAAGTCAAAGGATTATAAATATAGAAGGGACCTTAAAAGTCATCTAATCTAACTTACTCATTTTTTTTTTTTACAAATGAAAACATTTAAACCCAGAGAAGTTGTGACTTCATAGAATTACAGAATTTCAGACATGGTAGAACCTCACTAGCCATCTAGTCCAACCTATATCTGAAAAATAATCCCCTTAACAACATATTCAACATGGTAATTCAACATCTGCCTAAAGATCTCTTTAAAAAGAGAACTTAATCCATTCTGCTTTTGGATAGGCCTAGCTGTTAGGTAGTTTTTTCCTTAATCAAGCCAACATTTGCCTCTAATTTATATCCATTCCTTCTGGAGCCAAAGTGAGCGGTGGTAGCTAGACATAAAAGTTATGGCTTATTTTGCTTTTGTCTTGCCCTTCTGACACCTCACTAAGCCAACACCTATAATTAAAGCAGAGAGAAAGCCTTGATTGTGTAGAAGCAAGCTAATTCTTTCAAAGATATTTTAAAAGAAGAGAAATTATTTAAGAAATAAAATTTTGGGGGGCAGCTAGGTGGCGCAATGGATAGTTCCGGCCTTGAAGTCCGGAGGACCTGAGTTCAAATCCAGTCTTAGACACACAATACGTACTAGCTGTGTGACCCTGGGCAAGTCACTTAACCCCATTGCCTAGCCAAAAAAAAAAAGAGAAGAAAAAAATACAAATACTAGCAATAGTAATAAGAGAAATTAGAGGTGATAAAAACTATCCCTATTTACTAATTACATTACAATTTATTTAGAAAATCCAAGGGAAACACCAAAGATACTGAGAAATAGCTCCCTTAAAATTGAAGGCTGCAAAATAAAGCCACAAAAATCAATAGCATTTGTGTATAACAAAATCTAAGATGCAATGATAGAAAAGAAAATCCCATTCTAAATAACTACAAAATACATAAAATTTTTTTTGGGGGGAACTTTATCTACCAAAGCTTACAAAGTGTTCTTTAAAAAAATAAAGAACTTAAATAGCTAGAGAAATGTTCAGTGTTCATAGCTAAGTTGTGCCAACATACTAAAAATAATGATACAAAGGTGCTTTATAATATTAACATAATACCAAACTATCAAAGAGATACTTTATAAAACAATAAAATAACAATGTATTTGGAAAAACCAAAATATCTAGAATGTGTAGGAAAATGAAAAAAGGTAGAGACAAAGAAGGAGAGTGTGCTCAGTGGAGGGATGGTAGCCTGCCAGAGAACTGAGGGGTCAAGGGACTGGAGGTCATGGTATGCATAAGAGCAGGGCTTGGTATCAGAAGGTATTCCATGCCTATTAGAATGCCAAAAGAATGATCACATAAGCAAATTTCAGAGACACAAACTGTTTTTTTGCCTTTCTTTGTGTCTCCAGCACTCAGCACAGTGGCAGTCACTTGATAAACTTAATAAACGCTTTTTGACTTACAAACTATCCCACCCTGCTTTCAGAATTCATCACCCCTGCAGCTCTGGACTCACTTCCCTTTTACAGTCTTGACCTATTGCCTGGTCACTTCAACCACACAATATCAACTGTCTTTGAATCCCCTTACCAACTTAACCTTTTAACAGTCATGCTCTCCCAAAACTCCAACTTTTACTCCCAACAAACACCATCACCATTTTCACTTATGTAGTGCTAAATGTTCCTGAAGAGAATGCTGCAAATATATCAACTGGGTTTACTATAAATTTATGTTATCTAGTCTCAACTGGATCCTAACTATTCCAAGTCAGGCCTTTTTCTCCTCTCCTCTAACCTCCTATACTACATTCTCAACACCCCATTTCTTGTCTTCAGCAAAAGATATCACCTTTGACTTTACTGAGTAAGTTAGGCTATCTGCCATGAGCTCCTTCCTCTGTCCTACTTCATATCTTAAAATCCTTCACCCCCCAATTCTCACCTTCTTTGCCTCCAATGTGGTCCTTCTCCTTGCCAAGACAAATCTCCTTTCACATCTTCAGGAGCTTGCTCCCTTGATTTCTCTCCATTCCCATTCCCACCCCATCCACTTGCTCTTCATCCACAGCCTACACATATTTCCACTTCTTTCCACATCCTTAAAAAATCTTAACTTGACTCTACCATTCCCCACAGACTGTCACTCTATTCCTCCTCCTTACTCCTAGAAAGTTCATCTACATTCACTTCCTCCTTCAGTATGGCTTCTGACCTCACTCTTTGAAAAACTTTTTTTTAACTATCTCCATAGTTGTACTACGGGCCATCCCCTTTCTCCTGAACATTCTCTTCTTCTTCAGTTTCTATGAAACTATCCTCTTTAGGTTCTTCTCTATTCTATTCTGACTATTCCTTCTCAGACACCCTCTGCCAGGTTATCATCTTTCATCCACCCAGTAAATGTGGATATCCTCCAAGGCTCTGTCCTGGGCTCTTTTTCTCAACTGTCTGTATAAGCTCTTCTTTGATTTCATCAGCTCTCATGGATTCAAGGATCTCTAGGCAGATTACTCCTTAATTTATAATTTATATACCTAGCCCTAAATTCTTTCCCATATTATGCCTACTAGATATCTCTACATAAATGTCCTATTGGCATCTTAAATTCAACTGTCTGAAACAGAATTCATGACCTATCCCACAAAACTATTCCTCCTCCAAAGCTGCCTATTTCTGGTAAGGATGCCACCATTCTTCTGGTCACCAAAGTTTTCAACCTTTTAGTTATCTTTCTCTCTTCTCTCTCCTTTACTGTTCCCCTGCCCATAACCTATCAGTTGCTAAGTTTTGTTGAATCTATCTCCACAACATTTCTCACAACTGTTCCCTTCTCTCTATTCACACAGCTTCTCTATCATAGTTCAGGAAAGATTTCATGGCCTAAAGTCTAAGAGTTTCCTAAAATTCTCCACATAGCTACCAAATTGCCACGCCTAAGACACAGATCTAACCACAGCATTTCTCCACTCAAAAACCTCTAATGACTTCCTATTGCATCTAGGACAAACTATAAAGTTCTCAGGACTTCCATGATCTGTCTCCTACTTACTTTGAAGTCTTACTTCATCTTCCTCCCCCTTCATGTGTCATTTCCCTTACAAGACATTCCATCTCCCACCTCTGGGCCTTTATACAGGTGGTGCCCCAAGCTTGCAGTGTATTTCCTTGACAATTCCTCACAGAATCTGTATGTTTCTTCAAAGCATCCATCATATGTCACCTCCTTAATAAGGCCATTTTGACAGAACTAAGTGCAAAAAGAGGAGTAATATAAAAAATAGAAGTAGATGGGAGCCATGTTATAAAAGGGCCAGGCTAAGAATTTTGAAAGTTCTTTATATGTACATCTCTGTTATACAAGTTGTGTTCCCTCCATCAAATACAAGCTCCTTAAAGTCCAGGATAGTTTCATTTTTGTCTTTGTACCCCAAAGTTTAGCACAATGCCTTGCAAATTTGTTGCTGTTTTTGTAATTCAGTTTCAGTCACATCCAACTCTTTGTTATCCTTATTTGGGGTTTTCTTGGCAAAGATACTGGGGTGGTTTGCCATTTCCTTCTCCAGCTCACTTTACAGATGAGGAAACAGGGTTAACTGACTTGCCCAGGGTCACACAGGCAGTAAGTGTCTGAGGGCAGATTTGAACTCAGGAAGATGAATAATTCTTCTTGATTCCAGGCCTGGCACTCTATACATGGGTGCCACCTAGCTGCCTGGCTCAGTTGTCTCACACACAGTAGGTATTAAATGGTTGTTGAATTGAAATGTGCATACCCGTATCTTTAAAATATTGTTTTAGGCAGATTAACCTGGCAGTAAAGCATTAGAAAGAATGAAAGAGAAAAGTTAATAGGTCACTGTAAATAATCCAAATGTGAAGTGGTAAAGGCCTAGGTTCTCTTCCTAATACTATTTATAAAACAGTGAAATGAACAAAAGGCAAGGAGACGGAAAAGTAAAGTGTGTACATAATAGGAGCAAGTGCTTTTTCACACTCAATCAATATTTGTTGAATTAACATATTTGTAAAATGAATTTGTTTAACAGCACATTTTATGCCAGTGAATGACTAATAGCCAAGAAACAATCATGCCAAGGTCAAATGAGACCAGATTCCTGACCTAAGTAAGAAGTACAAAATACTGTGAAAAGGACAAAAAACAACAACAACAACAACAAAACAACAACAACAACAACAAACAAAAAACACTTCAAATACCAAACAACTGACATTGCATCTAAGCAACTATCACAATAATGTTTGTAATCTTACATCACCAAAGAAGAATTATCATACTGCCATTGGTGCTCTTGGAACAAAATTTTGAGTAAAAGAAGCAGCCAAAATGTCTCATTTATGGAAACTGACTGCATTCTGCAGTAAAATTCAGGGTCAAGAAGATCATGTTTCAAATAAAAGCAGAAGGTTTTCATTGTTTTTAAATGTCCCACATGCCACCCCTCCTCCCCCTTTTGCCTTATATAGCTGGAATTACTAACACATATCACTGGATACATTAGCTTTCTATGAAAGCTACACTAGGATTTCCATATGTAAACACACCAGGAGGAAGAAAAATAAGGCAACTGGAATGCTATTCTGTTTGCTAAACAAGTTCTTAACCAAGAAAAATGATCAACTCTAATATCGATACATATTCTTTAAGGTTCTTCAAAATAAATATTAAAATTCTACCATAAATCATAACTTTATTAAAGCCAGGTAGAGAAAAATTGAGTACAATTATAGTATCTTCTCAATATCATGAGTTTCAAAGAGAAAAATAATTAGGATTTTGTCTTTCGATTTTCTCTATTTCTTAATACATCTGACTTCTATGATTCTAAAGTCTTAAACATTAGTTTTATTATTGTTTCTAGGATATCTCACCACAGTAAAGCTTTGAATTATATCATTTAAAGCAAATTAATAAAATATCTGTTATACTAGCCTAACTTGAAAAGCTACTCACCAAACTGCTCATGGCAAGTAACAATTTCAGGCAAACAGTAAAAAATGCTGACTCAATTTATTTTATTGCCCAAAAAGTTACAGGACTGTTCAAAAACATGCACATGGGCATGGAAGCGGGCTCATGCGGGTGCACACACATGCACACGCACACACCCTGTTTTAACTCATAAAGCTATTTGCCAGTTCTTTTTTCTTTGCAATTACAATTTTCGAATGTACATCCCCCAAATACCTTAACCTCACTATAATTTTGATGTTATTTTTCTCAGAATGGCTTCACAATCATAAATAATTATCTCATCAACCTACATACATTACTGCACTCATTGGGGGGGGGGCGAGGTTTGGGAGGCTCTATCAAATACTTTCCAGTCTTTGTCCAAACCAGCTAAATTCCCATCCAATTTAAATTGTTCTCAAATCTAGAAGTCCATAAAATAATCAAGCCAAAAAAACAAATACAGTTATACAGTACCGTTATACAGAAAAGCATTCTGTTATACAGAAAAGTCAAGTGTTCCCTTTTTTCTAACAATGCAAGGACTTTAAGATCTATCACCATTAAAAAAAAAACCTAGCTAAATCTTCAATTATACAAGCAAAGTTCTTAGGCTTGACTAATAGATAAGAATGTCACACCAAGAGATAAATCACATTTCCAATCTACTATATAAAATAGCTTCCTATGTTAGGATATTTACATTAACATCTGTATTTTTTCATAGATGATAAAAGATTAGCTTAACTATTTCGGCAAGGTTTCTGAAAATTCCAAATTTAATTTAAAAACAAAACCTTCACAATCAATGCTTTTTCACTTCTTCGAAACAGGAACATACCAATTGGCTATTAAAACTAGAAAGATCTAAATAAGTATGTATTTTCTATTTAAAAAAGATATACTACAATATTTTGCATTACTTACACAAAGAGTAAAAGAACTATTAAACTTTTGTCTCAGGAAGGTATCAAAACAAAAGCTATCCCTAAACTTACTGAAGGTAGTACCGAATGTTAGCTATTGGTGAGATTCAGACATCATATCTGGTATTACCTTTTTTTCACTGCCATTCTATATTTCTCTCTTTCACCAAGTCTATAAAAAATTATGGCCAATGAACACCGTTATTACCAAAACAGTTGCTAAATAGTCTTGCATTAACTAATGTTATCCCCCTATGTCAGGACACACAAAAGTCTAAGCATTACGTCACCATGACAACTTCCTAATAATTAGGTCATTATAGAGCTAAGTACTTTCAACACAATCCAAAAACTACATAAGGACACATCTATGCAGTTCTATGAAAAACTACATAGCTACACTTCATTATTCCTGTTCATGAATTTTTCATGGTACAATAATAATTTGAAAACTTCACCAAATACTATTCCAATGCCCAATCATGGTATGGTGATGACCCTAATCACAGAGGCTAAGCCAATGAAGTACAATTTATGGTAAGCTCTCCCAAGTTAAAAAAGCTTTAAGTATCAATGATGGAATAGTAGAAGCAATAAGCCTAAATTTGAGAAGTTTGTCAACACTCATTTACTACAGATCAGAGGCTTCCAAAGCAGGGACCTTGAACTGTCCCTAAGTATTTGTAATCAACACTCAAGGTAGGAAGATGAGTCCATTTCATCTCTTTTCCATAGTGGCATGTCTCCAACACAACCACACTTGCCCTTATTCTCCAAACTCTCCTCAGGGAACACTCCTATTGATGCTCACTGGAAAGTGCAACCCTTACCCTCCCCCCAATAAGGGCAGCTGAGGCAGGTACTCTCAGAGGGCAAGATTTGCCCTCAAGAGGCAGTAACTGATAGGAAACTTGCTTTTCCCTTTTCTCATTTTGGATGGGATAGAGTAAGCCCTCATCACCTCTTGCCTGAACAATAGCAATAGCCTGCTAACTAGCATCTCCTGCCTCAAGTCTCTCCCCTCTCCAAAGCATACTCTATAGAGCTGTTGAGGTGACTGTCCTAAAGTATAGGTCGGACCATGACATTCCCCTACTGACTCTAGTATCAAATAATCTTACCCTTCTTTAATTTCCATTTTTGTGTAAGTTTTATAACATGCATAAACACACTGTGAGGAATGTATATAAGTAAATACAAACAAATTGGAGGTCATGGTCAAAAATTTATTACTAACAAGGCGGCACAATCAAAAAGGATTAACATACTAGATGGCATAGCTATAGTAACTCATCACGTTAGTCTACTAAGATATAGAGGGGTCATGATCTACACTTGTGGAATTAATTCCCACACCAATCAAATTATAGACATTTCAACCACTGCAGTAACAGGAATCCTGACATACTGCTGAGTCACATTCGAGGTGGGCAGCATTGCAGACTGCATGGCTCTCCTCAGGCTCAGCAGCAACTGCCTAAAGTCTTAGCTTGGGCCACATTTCCCTGGAAAGTATTCAAGAAGATAAAAGAATAAAAAAAGTGATGAACTGGGTGAGGGAAGGAATACCTGGCCACAAAGACTGTCCTAAGCCCATTACATGGCACAGGAAGTATCCTAGAGATACAGGTGTTCATTTCCTTCTTTTGAGCCTTTAACAGATTCAGACACCTTAAGCGTCTACTTATTACATGTCAGGCACTGAGCTATAGATGACTGGATGACAAAAAATGAAAAACCAAACAACCTCTGCCCTCAAGGAGATTAGAATCTAATAAAGGGACTATAACATACACACAAATATAATACAAAATAAAATGTGTGAAAGCCAAAGGAAAGCTTCTAGAAAATCAGCTATTAAGAAATTTAAAGAGGGGCAGCTAGGTGGCACAGTGGATAGAGCACCAGCCCTGAAGTCAGGAGGACCTGAGTTCAAATTTGACCTCAGACCAAACACTTGACACTTACTAGCTGTGTGGCCTTGGGCAAGTCACTTACCCCCAACTGCCTAAAAAAAAAAATTTAAAGGGGCAGCTAGGTGGCACAGTGGATAGAACTGTTCTGGCCTTGGAGTCAGGAGGACCTGAGTTCCAATTCTATCTCAGACACTTGACACTTATCAGCTGTGCGACCCTAGGGAAATCACTTAACCCCATTGCCTAGCCCCCCCCCAAAAGAAATTTGAAGAAGGAGAAATCACTTTGGGGGGGAGGGGGAGAAGAATCAAGGGAGGGTTCATGGAGAAGACGGCACCCAAGCAGGCTCTTAAAGAAGAGAAAGATTTCAAAACATTTCAAAACATTTAGAGGAATCCAGATACAGAGATTCAAAGCTCTAAAACTGGAAGAAATTTCTGACTTTAATTCAACCTCATTTTATAGATGCGGAAACTGAGGTGCAGGGAGGTTAAGTGAGTTGCCCAAGGTCATACAAGTAGGAAGTGACCAAGATAGGACTGGAACCAAGTCCTCTGACTCCAGAGTCAGTAGTTTGTTTTGGGGTTTGTTTTGAACCACTGGTTCAAATGGTTTGAACCATTACTTCCCCTCCAGGCACAGGAGACTGGATGTCCAATCAAAGTATGATCAAAGAACAAACACTGAATAGTCCAGCTTAGCTAGAACAGAAGAGCAAATGGTGTATAAAGTAAGACCTATATATGTGGAAAGCTATTTCAGGATCAACATAACAGATGGTTTGAAAAGGCTAGGACTGAAAATAAAGACAGCAAGGCTTTTATACTCCAGGCAGAAGAGGATGTGGTGGTGGTGGTGGAGGTGGTGGTCGTGGTGATGATGGTGGTGGTGGTAGTGGTAGTAGTAGTAGTTATGGTGGGGGGGGAAGGGTTAGATGTCAGAGGTACAGTCAAAGTAGAATTAACAGGGCTTAGCAACTAATTGATTGGGAGGTGGGGGGAGGCAGCATCAAATATCTTCAAGACCTTAATTTGAGGATGGGAACCCATGCCTTTCCACTTTCTTTTGTTTTTCTTTCCTTCAAAGTTGAAAAAAAACCCACTAAATACCTTTAAATTTGAGAGCTAGCTTCTAGATCCAAGCAAATTATGCAAGCCTTGTTATATAGTATAAAAGAAGCTTCAAAGAGATACTCAATAGATAATTTTTGAAAATATAATTTTACAACTTAAAAATTTGGCAAGTTATTTCCTTCTGTCAATGTTGGGAGTTGAGTCTTCAAAAATATTCTTAAATATTTATGATATATCAAAATAAACTTCCTTTACAACAAGGAATAAATCAACTTATGAGTCTAAAAGTTAGAAGACAGAATTCGAAGTCCACAGTTCCACTGAGCTGTCAAAACAACATAAGGCATTTTCCTACTAAAGACAAAAATAAAGCAATGGTACAATAACTTGGTGTGGAATTAATATTAACTCATGGAGGAGTAGAAGCTTAAACAACAGGGAGGTGGTATTAAACAAACAGCACTTTATCTCATGTATATGCATAATAGCTTAAGAAAGGAACAGCATAAATCACTGAATAATGCTAGCAATTTAACCTCAAGACCTCAATAAGTAGCATCTAGCAGAGCGTCTTGCCCAAGCAGGGCATTTAACAAATGTTTGTTGAATGATATGTTGAGATTCTTCAACTGAAGACTCTGCCAAATGATTCTAGACTACCAATTCAATTCAGTTCAACAAACACTGCCTATTATGTCTACTAAGTTACACTGGATTCTCTACCTTTCTGGTACTGCAAGGTGAAGTAATGTGTCCTCCTACGCTACAAAAATCAGAAAACTCTCCCTCTACCACCAGAAGATAAAGTGGATAAATTCTCCTACCGTCACAAACTTTTTTGACAGATCTGAGTACTGAAGTAATTATGCTAGCATGTGGTGGGTGTGAAGAAGCTGCAATATGTAACTACTAAAGAACATGAGTAAAAGACATCTTCAAGGAATAGAAAGATAAGCAGGTCAACTGTTAAGGGCCAGATATGACAGATGGACAGTCAGGGTATGTGCCAGTGATACCCTCTTAATGGATGGGCCCTTCCAAGGGGGACTTGTAGTAGGATATAAGTAAGGGTCAGACAAAATAGGTAGACAAGTATGGGCTTTGATCTGCATCACTGGAGGAAACTTTTAAGTAAGAACACATCCATCTGAGTATTTAAATATGCTAGACAGCACTAATCAATAGAAGCCACTCCTCTGGCAAAGACTCAGTGGGCCAGAAGAGTCAAGCTGCTCTCATCTTAATATTGCTGTTCTCCAGCCACTGTTCTACCACCATTTCTTAAGAACCTCTTCTTTCTTAGTCTACACTGCTTCATTCTAATCCCCACAGTCTATCAACTTCTATGACACTATTCTCCTTCCTTGATTCACAATCCTGACTCTCAATCTTTCCATCTCTTGTCTTGCCAGAGTCACACAACTAACAAGTGTTTGAAGTACAATTCAAACCTAGTCTAGTGAACTTTCCACCACACTGGGCTACCAAACAACTTAGATTTAAGAAAGATATGTACATAAGATAGAAGCAAAGGAAAGCAACAGAAAATGAATACAAAAGTCTGGTACAATTCTGAAAGAATAGTGTCAGCAGTGCTAAAGTTTAGAATGACCCAAAGCTAGCAAGGAAATAGGACAATTAAAAGACTTGGAGTTTGCCCGGGGGGGGGGGGGGCGCAACAGTGTTTTGTTGTTGCTTTTTTTACTCCATGGCAGGAAGGATCAGATTGGACAGCAATTTGGGGTGGACAAAGCAATGCTGACTGACAATGGACTTCTCTGCCAAAGAGAATAACCTCTGGACCAAAAGGAGAATCAGAAAAGACAAACTCAGAGTTGAAACCCAAGACAAATAAAAACATAGCAAGGAGAGATGAATTCAAGTCATCTGGCTCAGATAAATGACACCCTCGAGGACTGAAGAGCTGGAAAATGTAACTGCTAAGCTAAGATCCAATCACGGAGCAACAGTGGAGAGAAAAGAGTGGTATCACAAGTCTGAAAAAGGGAATGCATTGTCCCGAGTTTCAAAAGGGGGAAAAACAGCCTGCAAACAATAGGTGGATAGCCTTAAATCTTATTTCTGTGAAATTCCAAAACAAGATATGGAAAAGGACAAGGGATAGAACAGGAAACTGCAATTACAAAGAACCAGTATGGCTTCATCAAGTACAGTTCACGCCAAATTAATTTTATTTCCTTTTCTGATGATTACGAAACTGATAGATTCATGGGAATGCTGTAGCTAGAGGTCCACCCATTTCAGCAAAGTGTCCGCTAAAGTATTTCATTAATTCCTTATAGAATAATGAATAAGAGTTAGACAATAGCACAAGTAGATTGATTTGAAAGTAGTCAAATACACAGATCCCCTACATGTACTCTTCAACCCATCCTACTATCCCCCTTCTGTCCTCTCTAGCATTGTCCCTTCAATCAAACCCTCTATTTCCAACCTCTAACCTCTCCCAATCTCCTCATACCTTCCCTACTGCCTTCAAACATATTTAAGCCTCCCTCATCCTTAAAAAATCATCCCTGGACTCCACCATACTCTCAAGCTCTTGTCCTATACCTCTCTTCTTTCTCAGTCAAACTCCTAGAAAAAGCTGTCTGTGGTTGTTGTTTCACTTCTTTTCCTCTCAGTAGTCTCTTATCCACTTTTTACAATCTGGCTTCCAATCTTATCACTCAGCTGAAACTGATCATCCCAAAGCTATCAATGATCTCTTAACTGTCAAATGTTGAGGACTTTTGTCATCCCTCATTTTTCTTGACTTCTGCTACATCTGACACTGTTGACCACTCACTCCTCTGGGTTTTCATGACACCCATAAGACCACAGCACCATATATCTAAAGCTGAAAGGAACCTCAGAACCCACCTAGTCCAATCCCTCATTTTTTACAGATGAAGAAACTGAGACATAGGAAGGTTAACTACTCACTTGGATGGTCCCCACCCAGTCTAACAAGTCATCTCAATTTCCTTTGCTGGTTCAATATACCCAACTGTGGATGAATATGAAGGCTCTTTCCTACTCCAGCCACACTCCCATCTTCTCTCTCAAACTCAACCACTTCTCTCTATTCAAGCCCTCCATACCTCTTGCCTGGATTATTGCAAAGGCCTAATTGATCCCCCTGCCTCCAGTTTCTCCCTATGTCAATCCATCCTCCATACAGGTACCAAAGTGATTTTCCTCAAATGTAGATCTTTTTTTTAAAATTTTATTAGTTTATTTTGATTTATCAACAATCACTTCCATATGCTTTTGAGTTGAAAACTTTTCTCCCCCTTCCTCCCTCCACCCTCCCCAAGATGGCACACAATCTGATATAGGCTTTACATTTACATACCCATTAAACATATTTTCACATTAGTGAAGTTGTAAGTAAAAATAAAACCAACAGGAGGAACCATCAGAAAGATGAAACAAAACTCAATAGAAGGTAAAAATAAGTGATAGCAATTCAACTTCCATAGTTCTTTCTTTGGATGTGGACAGCATTTTCCATCACGAGGCCTCTGGAGATGTCTAAGATCCTCATAATGCTGAGAAGGGCTCAGTTTAACAATCTTAGTCATTGCATAACATGGCTGTTATTGTGTACAAAGTCCTCTTGGTTCTGCTCACTTCACTCAGCATCAGACCACATAAGTCTTTCCAGGTTTTTCTGAAGTCAGCCTGCTCATCATTTCTTATAGCACAATAGTATTCCATTATATTCATATACCACAACTTGCTCAGCCATTCCTCAACTGATGGGCATCCTCTCAATTTCCAATTCTTTGCCACCACAAAAAGAGCTGCTATGAATATTTTTGTACATGTGGGTCCTTTTCCCATTTGTTTGATCTCTTTGGGATACAGCCCTAGAAGTGCTATTGCTGGATCAAAGGGTATGCACATTTTTGCAACCCTTTAGGCATAGCTCCAAATTGTTCTCCAAAATGGTTGGATCATTTCACAACTCCACCAACAATGTATTAGTGTTCCAATTTTCCCACATTTTCTCCAACATTTATCATTTTCCTGTTGGCCAATATGATAGGTGTGATGTGGTACCTCAGAGCTGTCCTCAAATGCAGATCTAACTATGCCTTTCAATAAACTCCAGCTTTCCGTATTAACTCTAGGATCAAATATAAATTCCTGTATTTGGCCTTTAAAGTCCTTCCCAATCTGGCACCAGCCTATCTTTATAGTCTCAGTCTACATTACTCTTCTTCTCACACTCTAATGCCCAAACTGGCTTGTTCGCTACTTTTCACATTAGCTCTTCCTTACATGTGAGGGTCACTCTAGCCTCATTTCAGCCACTTATCTTTATATTCAGCTCAAACACTACTAACTACCTAGAAGCCTTTCCTAATCCACTCAATTGATCTGCAGCTTCCCTCTCTACCATCTATTTAACCTGTACAAACCTACATACATTGTCTTCCAGAGAGCCTGCAAACTCCTTCAGAGTTGACACTTTTTCATTTTTTCTTTGTGTACCCAGTGCCTAGCACATAGTAGGCACTTAAGAAATGTTTTTTGATTGATTATAAGAAATGATGACTAAATGGGTGAGTCACAATAGCTTTTAATTTTTAGTACATCTCGTGTATACATGCCCTTCTCTCCTCTGACACTGCCCCCCACCCTGGTACAACAGGCCCTCATTACCCTATACCTGGACTACTGCAAAAACCTGCTGGTTGGTTGCTTTGCTCAAATCTCTCCCCATTCCAATTCATCCTCCCAACAGGTGTCAAATTGATCTTCCTAAAATGAAGGTCTGACCATACTGCACATCGCCCATTGAATAAACTGGAGCGGCTCCCTATTGCCTGCAAGTTCAAACATAAAATCTTCCGTTTCATTTTTAAAGTCCTTCATAACCTTGGCCCTTTCCAGTCTTCTTATACTTTAACCCTATCCCCACATACTCTACAATCTAATCGAGTAACCTGGCTTCCTTGCTGTGCCTCATAAATGACTCTCCAGAGTGTTTTCACTGGCTGTCCTCCTGAATGAACAGCCCTCTCCCTCCACATCTCCACTTCCTATTCCTTGGCATTATCCAACATCAAAATCCCACCTTCTGAAAGAAAGCCTCCTTAACCTTTAATGCCTTCCCTCTGAAACTACTCCCAATTTATCCTGCATATATCCTGTACGTACACAGTTTGTATATTGTCTGCTGCATTAGAATGTGAGCTCCTTGAGAATTCGCTTTTCTTTGTTTCACCAGCACTTAGCACAGTGCCTGGTATAGAGTAGGCATTTAACAAACACTACCTGACTGGATTAAATCTTTCTTCTATGTGTGCAGATTAACGAATTAATGGGGGGGGGGGTTTAAAAAAAACATTGTGTTAAGCACTGAAGAGAAAAATAAAATGGCAAGACAGTCCTTCCTCTCAACAAGCTCACATTCTAACATGGAGACAACACACCTAGCTGCCCCACACCAAACTTCTAAGAAGACTATTGTCCACAAAAAGAGGTCAAAATCATAGCCTGAAAAATCCAGAGGGGCAGCTAGGTGGGCAGTGGATAGAGCACCAGCCCTGGATTCAGGAGGACCTGAGCTCAAATGCGGCCTCAGGCACAGAACACTTACTAGCTGTGTGACCCTGGGCAAATCACTTAACCCCACTGCCTGATTAAAAAAAAAAATTCTGGAATGCCAGGAATCAGATTAAAATGTAATTGGGAAATATTTAATAAAATAAAATGCACTGGAACATTACTTTAATTTGTAATTTTCTACATCAATAAGCCTGCAGAGATCTGTCTCTATTTGAGTTTGAATCACTGGTCCACACTCACTGTATGCACTACCTTATCACCCACTCCTTCATTTCTTGCAATCTGTAATCAGTTCTCATCACTACTAAAATACTCTTCCAAAGGTCACAAGGAGCCTCCAACTTTCCAAATACAAATGCCTTTATTCTCAATACTCATACTCCTTGAATTCTCTGAAGTCTCAGAAACTAATGATTAGCCCTGTTAGTCATTAAAACTTTTCTTCTCTGACACAGCCTGGTCAATTCTCCTGCCTATAAGAATGATTGTTCTGGATCTCCTCAGGCTCTCTTTGTCCCTCCTACCCCTTCTCCCCCAGGTAATTCTTTTTGTTCTTGGCTATCAGCTTAAACCAGGGATGGGGAACCTGTGGTCCTGAGGCCACATATGGCCCCCTAGGTCCTCAAGTACAGCCCTTTGACTCAGTCCAAGTTTTACAGAACAAATCCTTTTATTAGGGAGATTTGTTCTATAAAACTTGGACTCAGTCAAAAGGCCACACTCAAGGACCTAGAAGGCACATGTGGCCTCAGGGCCACAGGTTCCCCACCCCTGGCTTAAACCATTTTACCTTCATGTAGAGGATTCCTAAAACATTATCCCTACCTCCCACCTCTTTCCTGCACACCAGTCTCACAACTGCTAGCAAACAGCTCCACCCTATTTCTTCAAAAACCTTAAACTCAAAGCTTTGTGACCCTGGCCAAGTCACCTACCTCAATAGGCTTCTTTCATCACAGGTAAAATGAGGCAGTTGGTTCATTTCTACTCTGAATATATGATCTTCTGAAAATCCAATCTTCGCTCTAAAACTTGATTCTCCTCCCGATCCTTTTTTAAATTGGGGCTTTCCCACCATATCAAGCATTTTTTCTCCCTCTCCTCCCACCCAAAAAAAGGAGAGAAACCCTTGCAACCAATATGTATAGTCAAGCAAAACAAATTTCCATATTAGAGACACTTAGGTGGCACAGTGGATAGAGCACTAAGCCTGGAGTCAAGAAGACCTGAGGTCAAATTCAGCCTCCGACACTAGCTGTGTAACCCTGGGCAAGTTATTTAACCTCTGTTTGCCTCCATTTCCTCAAATGTAAAATGTAAAAATGTAATAGAAGCACCTATCCTTAGAGTTAACTGTGAATACCAAGTGAGATAATACTTGTAAAGTGCTTAGGACAGTGTCTGGCACATAGTAGGCATGTAATAGTATTTTTTTTTTGTCAAGGCAATCAGGTCACAGAGCTAGTAAGTGTCAAGTATCTGAGGCCATATTTGAACTCAGGTCCTCCGGATTTCCAGGGCCGATGCTGTACCCATTGCGCCACCTAGCTGCCCGATAGCAGGCATGTAAATAGTAGCTATATAAATGCTGCTTCTCTTCGCACCCCTTTGCACTTCCCTTCCATATTAGCTACGTCCAAAATACTGTTTCATTATGCATACTAGAGTTCATTATTATCTCTGTTAGGAAGTATTCTTCATGGGTCTGAGCTGATCAGCATCAAGTCTTACAAAACTGTTCATTTTAAAAATGCTGCCGTTCAGTATAATTTGTTCTCCTGCTTCCACTGACTTTAGTTCATAAATGTCTTCCCAGATTTTTCTGAAACCCTCTTTCATCATTTCTTGGAGTTCCTAGGAAACAACAATATTCTATTACACACATGTACCATAATTTATTTAATCATTTGATGGTCAGCCCTTAGTTTCCACTTCTTTGCTACAGTGCTTAGCACACAGCTGTCATTTTGGAAGAAGACCAATGACATAAGGTAATATCTTGACTTGCTCCTGAATTGGACTTAAGGGAAGCAGAATTGCACAAAGCTGTCAGCCTCCCCTTCTCTTCTGGTGTCATCAAAGTCCTGGGGCCAGACAAAGTCAAGACCACAATCAACGGCCCAGGATACAGTGGATGACTTTGGCATTTCTGATGTCTGACAATGCTCTAAGAACTCCAGTGTGCTGCAGCCATCGTGAGCCATCAAAACAAATTGTTCTCATCTGCCCTTTCTGCCAGGGAAAGTCTTCACATGCTTGGGGTGGACATCCCCCTAATTCACCAACTGGTTTGAGGCCTGTCACTTAACCTCAACCTGGTTTAGCCTAATTTTACAGGGTGTGGCCACTGTTCATGCTACAGCTTCTTGGAGCACAAGTGAGGACTAGGTGACAGGTAGACACCAAAGGTGGACGAGCTGCCCTGAAAAGGGCTCAGCAAGGCCTCACACCAGAGGTACTAGTTCTCTCTGAACACTCCATATACCCTAGTACATAGTAAGAGCTTATTTCCTTCTTCACCCCTTTTCCTCTTTGACTCCTTTTTATTAATAATAACATCCCTATCTTTCCAGGCTGTAAATCTCAAAATCATCTTTGCCTCTTCCATTTTCCTAAGCCCCCACATCCCATCCATTGACAAGTCACATCAACCCAATTTTCCTTACTATCTCTTTTCTATCCATCCTCTACTCTAATACCATGACCACCAATCTAGTCTTGACTCATTACTTCTTGCCTAGATTATTGCAATGGTGTGCTGAACATTTATTTCTACAACAATTTAAGATATACAAAGAGAGGCAACACAGTTGGATAAAAATCCTCATAGTCAGAAAAGGCTGGGTTCAAGTCTTGACTCTCACATATACTAGTTGTTTGACCCAGAGTCCAGCATTCTACCTGTTACACTACACTGCCTCTCTACATGATGTTAGAAATTAGAACTCCATTTTAGCAAAAGTCAGAGATATCACAAGATCAGGTCATTTGTTCAACAAACATATGTTAAGCACCATGATTAATAAAGGTATTTTTGTTGTTCAGTTGAGTCTGAACTATAAGTGACTGATTTGGGGTTTTCTTGACAAAGGTACCGCTTTGCCACTTCCTTCTTCAGCTCATTTTACAGATGAGGAAACTGAGGCAAAGGTTAAGTGACTTGCCCATAGTCACATAGGTGCCACCTAGCTGCCCCTAATAAAGGTATTAGCCTTATGCTAATATATGTGGCTCTACTATATTACTGTTCTCAATTTTTATAAAGAATAATAGCTTTATAATAAAAATAAGCACACATATCGCAGAATGAACATAAAGAATACATTCCACCATTTCCCAATGTAATACAACCAACTCAATTTTTAGGATGTCATTCTTATGATTATAAATGAGCCAGCTTATGAATCTAAAATTTCCAAGAATATTTCCCCAAATTCAGCTTTCTTAAGGGCATGAGTGGCAACATGTGTTTCCATTATCCCAGGCAGGAGTAAAATACATTTCTCAGAAGTATCTGACTCTATAATTTCATGTTTTAAAAGTCTGATTCAAAAATACTGAAAGGAAATTCTAGCAAAATGGAATACCAAGTTCTATTTTATATAGTTTACAAAACTGAACAGCTAGCTAGTCAATAACTGTTTCAAACACATCCTCAAACCACTAAAGCTTTGAAAAAATGAACTGCTTTGCATTTTAATAGGAAATGCAATTAGAGATTATTTCTCACTATTCAGAATTTATTTCATTTACTGTCAGCACGGTTCAAGAGAGAAAATTTTTTCACAATTGTATAGAAGTACAAAGTACTTTTTCAATTACAGGGGAAATTGCAAATTGTATAGCAGTACAAAGTAATTTTTCAATTACAGAAGAAATTGTAATCAAAACCAGAATTCTGTTCCTAGCTGACTGAAAAACTCGTTCAATAGGTGAAATTTCAACAGGTTATTTTGGGGAGAGAATGGAGAAGTTATAAGTTTCTAATATATTCCTTACAAAAATCCTTTTAAGAAAAACTTTAAACGTGGGCCAAAGTACTTTTTATTACCTTTCCTTCTGAAAAAAATTTAGCAAGGAAAGCAATCATCTGTGCCCCAGAGGGCTATGTTTGTTATTACCGGCTTACCTCTCTCGTAAATTGTCTGGCTTGCTAATCAAAGCGCCATTCGTATGGGGGGGGGGGGAATGTATATAATTTAAAAACTGGAATGAAAGCAAGCTAATAACGCAAGAAGTGGGAAGAAGAGGGCATGGTTTTGTCCACAACACAAGAAAAGCCAGATCGTACTGAACTTCCTCCCAGTAAGGGTACACAAACTCCAACCACTTGTTCCACCGTAGAAACCTCTGTGATTAAGGAGAAAGGAGGATACGATCGGCCCTGTGATTAGGTGAACTCCACTCACCACGTACCGAGAGCCCAGGAAAGCTGCACAGGTGGGACAATAAAAAAGGGGAGGGGCCCGGCTCGCTCTCCGCCTACAGCACACCGGAGAAGGCCCCCAGGCGCACCTTGGCCACTCACCCCACTACCCCGCGTGGCGTGGGCCGGCAGAGAGGAGGGGCTGGAGGGCTACCTCGGGGAGCTCGGCTGACCTGCGCCCCACCCACCCCGACACACAGTGGGCGCCTATTTCCCGCGGGCGGCTGGCTACCCGCACAGCCCGGGAGCCGGCGGCCGCCGCAGCGCAGTGCTAGCCCGGAGCCGAGGAGAAGGAAAAAATGGGCGTGTAGAGCGGGCCTCGGAACAAAGGCGCGCGCCCACTCCACTCTGTCCTACCTGGCCTGGGGTGGGGGTTCGGGGGCCCCGGGGCCGGTCCAGGCGCAGCGCCACCTCCCCTTCCCTGGGGAGGAAGGTGGGGAGCCTCCCGCCCACACAAACACCTCTCCTTCGGGACAATAGGGTCCCGCCCCTCCCCTCCGAAGGCAGCCCCGAGATACAAAGGAAGCCGAGGCGCTGGCTGCCCCTGGCCCGCCCCAAGGGGGGGAAAGGGGAGAAAAGGACTGGGGGGGGGGGAAGAGGAGGTTAAGGGAAGAGGGGAGGGGGAGCAAAAGAGGAGGGGACAAGGGGCGGGGGGGAAGGGAAGGAGGAGGGAGGAGACTAAAGGAAAAGGGGACAAGGAGAAAAAGGGGAGGCAAGAGGAAGAGGGAGGGGCAGGGGCGGGGGGCAAGGAGAGGAGGGGGCGAGGGAAAAAGGAAGAGGAGGGGGCTGAGGGAAGAGAGGAGAGGGAGCAAAAGGAGAGAACGGGGAGAAGGCGGTCGAAGGAGGGGGGGCGAGGGGAGGAGGAAGAGGAGACAAGGGGAGCAAAAGAGGGGGCAAGGAGACAAGAGAGGATGGGTGAAGGGGGAGCAAGGGGAGGGGCTCACCCCCCAAGATGGGGGCCTGGAAAGGAGGGGAGGGGCCCCACTCTAGCCGAAACCGTGGTCGGGGGCCACAAGGCGCCCCCGCCCCCCTCGACGCCCCAGCGGGCGGAGAGCGCGGGGCCCGGAGGGGGGCTCAGCGGAGGGGCTTGCACACAAAGAGAACGGGACCCTCCCCGCCCCGAAGCCCCCGCCGCCCCCACGGTCGCACGGGACCCAGTGGGGGGCTTCCCCCTCACCCGCTCACGGTCCGATCCAGCCCGGCCTCGGGCGGAGGGGAGGGCGGGGAGGGGGCGCGCCCCTCGGCAGCTCGGCTCGCCCCGCACTCACCCACAGCTCCGTGCCCCAGCTCATGGCGGAACTCGAGGCGCCTCGGGCGGGCGGTCGGTCGGTCTGTCTGTCCGTCTGTCTGTCTCTCCACCCGCTCGCTCGCGGTCCCGTCGGTAAGCCCTTCCCTCCGGCTCGAGGCTGCCGCCGCCGGGCTCCCCAGTGAGTGAGCGAGTGAGAGCGAGCCCAGACTGGAGGAGCCGCCGCGTCCCCGCCTCCCGGAGTTCTGGGAGGGGGAGAGCGAAGGGAGGAGGAATGGAGCGGGAGCGCCGCGGTGCACGCCGGGATCGGGGAGGACCCGCGCCGCCCCGCAGCGCCGCGTCGGACCCGGAGCCCAGGGCTCCCGGCGGACTGCCGCGCTCTCCGGGGACTGGGAAGCGTCCTCGGGGAGGCGGGAGGGAGGAAAGGAAAAAATACACTTCTCCCCTACCCAACCCTAGGTCTCGGGCTCCGAACCGGCGGCTGAGCAGCGCACACCCTTCACACCTCCCTTCTCCTCCGGGAAAAGCGTAGGCTGCGAGCCTCGGAGTAATCGTCCCGGTGTTCTGCGTGTGCGCTGTTTGCATGGCTTCTTTTCGCATATTTTAAAAGCCCCGGCTCGGGAGAAGCCCGCAATTCCGGCGCTGGAAAAGACGGGCCATCCCTCCCTCTATACCCTTCGAGGCTTGGCTCTAGTGAAGAGGGAACCCTCCACCGCCCGAGGCTCCACTCTGGACAACTCTTGTTTTTTTAGGAGGTTTTCCCCACCTTCAAGCCTAAATTTTCATCTTTGCAAATTCGATCCAAAAATTCATACTTATACCCTGTATGGCTTGGCAAACCTAATCCCATTTCCATACAATAGCTGTCTTCCAATACTTGGAAACAGTATGAAGAGCATGTCCTCCCTTGTTTTCCACGGGATAGTAAGCTGGAGGTCCCCCTCATACCTTCTACTCCTAGGATCGTCAAAAGTCCTATTTATGGAGGGCTTTTTGGTTTATTACAGATAATGAGACTGAGGCTCAGAAATAGTAGGTGACTTGGCCTTGGTCACACACTCCAAGGATTTAAACTGGTTTTGTTTTTATTTATCTTTACATACGTTTATAATTTGTACCACTGTCCTCCCTCCCCCCACCCCAAATGGGGGGAAAATGGAAAAAATAGTCCAACAGAATAAATTCCCACACTGGCCATTCGTGAAGATCTATGTCCTGCTCCACCTTTAAGTGGTTTATTTCTTCAGTCTTCTGGATTCATGGCTTATGACTGCATTGACTTCAAAAGTTCTCAATTCCAAATTCTGTGCTCATGCCACTATTGGTTACCACTCACTTGCCACATGTAGAATCTAGACCCGGAAGGGACCTTAAGATCATCTAAAACCAAACCCCTGTTTTCTACAGATAGAAGAAACTGAGGCTCAGAGTTTAAGTAACATGCCTAAGGTCACAAAGGTAGTGAGTGGTAAAGACAGGATTTGGACCCCTGTTAGCCAATTTCAGTCTAGTCCCCTTTATCCCAATATCAAACTACCTCTTCTATCCTTGTGTCTTAGAGCCCTTCAAAGTCCCTAAAATTTCCAAATGGAGGAGAGTTTAAACTCCAATCAGTGACAAAAAAAAGTGAACATAGTCTAAACCTCTCTTGTGTACCAGGTTGTGGGGGGTTTTTTAAAGTGAAATGTTCTAATTTTAGAAGTTCTATCTGGAACTCTGTACAAGGAAAACCAATCAATACCTTTTTTAAAAGTCCACTTGTGGTGTTGTGAAATAAGATTCAGAACCACAACCAAATAAGAGCGACTTGGAACGGAGACTCAGCATGTTCTACCACTTTCTCCAATAGGGAGATGGCTGGATTTTTGATAAGGGGGAGGAAGAGAAAACCTGTGAGCCAGTACCTACCAGACTACATAAATTAAATTTTGTGTCCATGAAGCTCTTCTGCATTTAGGATTTTATTTATTTATTTTTTGTTACCTTTGGATTATCTGCAACATTCAAGGCAGGGCTACTACCTCACTAAACAATCATTAACTACTCTCAGCTAGTTTAACTGGTCCCGTCAGCAACTCCCTAGTAAGCTTGAGTATTAATTACATCCCCTGCTAAGAAAATTACATTGCAACCCACTTAGTTAACCCGGGACTTCCTGACCACTGTCTCAACAAAAGGAGGGAGGGGAGAAGCCAATAAGAGTTAATCATATTATGAAGATCTAAAGTTATTTCACAGCAAACTGTACCTTGCCTCATGTTCCTACCCTGCAAAGATTGCCTTTCTGCCCATTTAATTTGAATCCCTCCCCTCGTTAATCCATATGCTTCTTTACACTCTCTTAAATCAGCATTTAGCCTAGGGTAGCTTTTGATTTAATATACCTGATCTGAGCTTCTCCCCATAGTAGCTCAGTTACTGAATTTTGTGCCCTCACTGAGACCAGCAGGACCATATATACTTGCACCCCCAGTTCCAAGTAGGTTGTGGCACATTTTAAAATTTCCAAGTGTATCATTCAATGGAACGGTTATGGAGCACTAATTTAATACTTCCTCCCAAATGCATGATTCTTTCCTATTCTGCTATTTTAAATCTAATGTCACTCATAGAGTCCTCAGTGGCACTGTGAATCACTTGACTTCACTGCAGTGACCCTGCTCTCTCTCTATGTATCACTTTTAACGTTTACCAAAAAAGGTAAATTAGTTGTACTTAAAACCATACCAATACTAACATTCATCAAACTAAGTCACTGAATCAGAGATTTTAGTATGGGTATGGAAGGTTAATTTAAACCACAGTGCTATGCTGGCTCATTGAACTGTATAATAATCTAAAATTCACTGTCTTATAAAACCTCTAATCATGCTTTGTATACAGACACCAGTGGAAGATACTGGCTTACCTCCTGAAGAAATGTGGTGAGTTGTTTTTTTTTTTTAAGTTTCTGAATAGGAATCCACTTTTAGGACAATTTTTCTTTGAAGATTATAAATTTCCAAATGTCACTTTATATGTTTCCATACAAAATGAAAACCCAAGGACAGGGGAGGGGAAGGGAGAATTATGTTTATCCCACGATTACCTTAGGGTTTCTTAGTGTAATTTGACTCTTAACATCCATTGAGAATCCTTTCTGACAATAAAACTATTTCCTCTGAATCATACAATTAAACTAATAATATTACACAAAGTATTGCAGCTTGAGCATCATACACAGATGGGAAAGTGATCTAATCAAAATACCTGTCTTCCCACCGATGCCAGAACTGATTAAGTTGATTTGACAGGTTAGCTGAAGGATCCCTGCATCACTCCGCTGCCTTCCCAATCAGAGCTTTACATTCAGTTGAAAAGGACAACCTATCCTGACAGAATAATACCTTTTTTTGGTCAAGGTGACAAGAGGAACTCAACTTTCCTACCAGAAACTTCAAACAAGTTCTCAAAGTGTATTTATAGGCATCTGTGATATTAAAACTTACTATGTTTCAACAAAGTCTGTGAGTAATTGGCATACAAAGAGCCATCACTATAGAAGAAATTTGTATTTTTTATAAGTATGAAAAAAATAGAAAGAAAAGGGGGCAGCTAGGTGGCGATAGAGCACCAGCCCTGGAGTCAGGAGAACCTGAGTTCAAATGCAACTTCAGACACATAATACTTCCTAGCTGTGTGACTCTGGGCAAGTCCCTAGTTATCTCACTTAAAAAAATAGAAAGAAAGAAATTCAGTGGTACTGTATAGCTGAGAGTCATGAAAATGCCAGTCTAAAAAAAATTAAAGTTGAAAGTCACCCAAAGGACAGTGGAGAGGCAAATGGGTATGAGTAGGCTGAAACATAGTACAAAGAAGAACTATACAGAAGCAGCATAGTGATATGAAGGGTGTCATCAAAGAGATGTATGGCAGGAAAAGATGATGGATCAGTCACGTATCAAGAATGAGGGATAACCCCTGTGCTATGTGCTCCAACATGCAATTTAAAGAGATGTAGAACAGGGGTTCTTACCTTTTTTTGTGTCATAGTCCCCTATGGCAGTTGGTAGAAACCTATGAACCTCTTCTTAGAACAATGTTTTTAAATTCATAAAATTGAGGGGAGGAGGACTAAGTATTTATGTAACTCCCACAATGTAGCAAGCACTGTGCTAAGTACTTTTTAAAAAATCATCTCATAATGTTGTACACAGTAACAACCATGCTGTCTGATGAGCAACTTTGATAGACTTAGCTCTTCTCAGCAATGCAAGGATCTAAGACATCTCCATAAGTCTCATGATGAAAAATGCTATCCATATCCAAAGAGAGAACTATGGAGTTTGAATGCGGATCAAAGCATACTATTTGCTATTTTTTTCTTCCGTTTTGTTTTGTTTTTTCTTTCTTGTGGTTCCTCCTATTGGTTCTAATTCTTCTTTACAACATGACTAATGTGAAAATATGCTTAATAGGAATGTATATGAAGAGCCTATATCAGATTGCATGCTGTCTTGGGGAGGGAGGGGGAGAAAATTTAAAAAGCTTGTGGAAGTGAATGTTGAAAACTAAAAATGAATAATCAAAAAAAATTAAATTATTTCATTTAATCAGATTGTGTGCCGTCTTGGGGGGGGGAGGAAGGGGGAGAAAAATTTTCAACTCAAAAGCATATGGAAAAAATAAATAAATTTAAAAAATAAATAAATAAAGTTCATAAGCTACAAGTTACAAGCCCCTGGTCTAGAAGACTATAAGCACATTGGGTGGAACCCCTACAGAACAGAGAAATGGACTTGAGTCATATGGGATAAGTAAGCATAGATAGGTTTTGATCAGCATCTTTGGAGATTGTATCCATGCCTGTGATATCATAGGTCCATCACAGCATTGCAAAAACAATAAAGTTTCAGGATATTCTTCTATGGTAAAAAAAAAATGGAAGCCAACATTATGCTGTAGAGTTTAGGTTTCTATATAAAACCCAGAAGTATTTTATTTACTTGATATATATGTTAACAATTTGCAGAGTCTTGAAAAGAGGACAAGTCAATGGGCTATCCTGTAAGTCTCCATTTTAGCCTCCATTAAATTTCATAATCTGAGAAGCTGTGTGATGTAGTGAATAGAGGGGCTATCTTGGGGTCAGGCAGACTTTTAAGTGCTACCACTGACACATACTTGCAATGTGACCATGGGCACTTTCCTATTTCTCCCCCAGCCCTCCATCTCAAAGACTTCAAGTTACATCTGAGTGGCTGATCTCCATCAGCGGAGAGATTATCTATACTAGGAGTACTGCTACTGATGGAATCATGGGTTCAAAATTGTTCATACTCATGCCCTGGGCACCCCCCCCAAAAAAAGCTGAGTTTTGCATTGTCTGTCAACCCAATTTTCTCACTTTTAAAATTGCTTTATACCATCATTAAAATTCATTTAGAGCTTAATTTTGCTACTACTTCACATATTTCAACAGCTAATGAGTTAGAAAGCTTATTATCTATTCTCTATTTTCTAAATGCTTTACCAAAATTCCTAGCTAAAGAGCCAAAGGTCAAAGAGAAAGCATTTGCTCTAACCAGAATGTTTTCGTTGTATGTTTCACCTTGGAGTGGCTCTACTGAGTAAACCTGAAAGATTTCAGTCCCCCACAGGACTTTCATCATGTTTCCAAATCCTGTTAATGTCTCTTTTTTTAATTAATAGGAAAAAAGCATTTAAAGCAGATGCCTAATGTATTTTCCCTTTTAGGCATATGTTTGAACACTGGTGATTTGTGTTCTCTTTTCACAGAGATGCTTCACATTTATTTATTTCTAGCACATCATTATGGCTCTCTTTTATAGTTTATTCACATTATAAAAATCGGGTTAATGTTCTCTTTCGTCTCAGATTTTCCCCCTGTATGAATTCTTTCACTAGATGCAAATATGATACATAGCTCATCACTGCTGGGTTTTGGCATAGAGAATAATTTGCTAATCCAAATATGTCAATCCTGACTACAAATCAAGAACTTGTTTGGAAATTTCATTTCCAAAGTCAATTGCATGTAAAGACTGAGAGACATCTAGTTGGTATTGTGTTGATGAGTAGTTTCCAGAAAAGAAACAAAACCAAATACCCTGGTCCACATGGTATTAGGTAGATGGAGAATATTCAGAGAGTTATATTCTGGGTACGTATATATTTTATCTTTTCTAATGTCACATAGGCATTGTCCACTGCCAGAAGGAGATGACCTCTGGCATAAACAGAAGCAACTCCTTATTAACTGCAAAGAAACGTAAAACATTTTGAAGACTGTTTCATAAAGGCCAAACTGCAAGGGGAGTTTCTACCTTATAATTATCTAAGAAATTGAATCAATCCATTAAAACTAAGACATAGGGGGCAGCTAGGTGGCACAATAGATAGAGCACCGGCCCTGGGGTCAGGGGGACCTGAGTTCAAATGTGACCTCAGATACATAACACTTACTAGCTGTGTACAGACTCTGGGCAAGTCACTTAACCCCAAATGCCTCACTAAAAAACAAAACAAAACAAAACAAAAAACTAAGACATAATTCTGAAAAGTACCCAAGGGACATGTATCTACCATTTTAATGTTTAAACTGAAACATTACATTGGAAAGACGTCATCCTGAAGTATTGAGCCACACTACCCAAATGAAAAATGGCCACGTGGGCTAGTTAATCACAATCTCTACTTCCTGTACTGCCAAGAGTTTTTCTGAGCAAGTGCTGGAACAGGTCCCAAAGTTCAAGAGTATAGTTCAAGGTGGCTCATTTCAAAAAGGAAACCATGAATTATTTTATTTCTTTTGGGGATCCTACTGGTCATTAATGATTTCAGGCTAAGTGTCTCATGTTTTGCACTAATGAAACTTGGCAGCAAAAGGGAAATCCTTTTTAAATCAAATGGAGGAAATCTGTTTAACAGGGTAACTGATTTCGGCTTTTTTTTTTTAATAGTAGTTGGCTTCTTTCCATTGGATTATTATGTAACTATAGACTTGGTAGTCATTCTATTGAAGAGTGGAATTCCTTAACACATTTTTAAGAGATTTTTTTCTTAATCTCAGAATTAATCTGAACCAAGTTCCATTTATAGCAAAGGAAACTTGGTAGGAGAAAAATATTTGACAGATTGTTCTAGGTAATTGGAACACCTTGATAACCCACTCTAAAACCTTCCTAAAATTAAATTTGCCTGGAACTCTGCTACAAAATTTTGAGATGCCAGAATTATCTACAAAAAGGTGACAAATACAGATCTCTTCTTGCTTTGCTACAAGTCCAAAAATTGTGTTGTCCTAGTCCCTTTTAGAAGGATTATGGCTAAAAATGGAGCTGCCTAAAAACTAACACTCCAGCATTCCAGTGGATCCATGATTTTATTGACAGGAAATCTCTCCAAGGATATAATCAATCAATCAGCAAACATTTATTAAGCACCTACCATGTGCCAAACACTGTGGTTGGTGTTAGGGATCCAAAAACAAAGTTGTCTCGCCAGATAGAACATAAATTCCTTGAGGACAGGGGCTGCTTCATTTTTTTTTTGTCTTTGTAGCCAATCACAACCCATCCATGCCACTCATCCTGTGTGACAATTGTCCTTGTCCTCCAATAGGTTAGCTTTAAGAAGTCCCACCCAATATCCTCTTGGCCTTCTCCAATAAGAATAATAATAATAATAGTTAACACTTACATAGCACCTTAAGGCACTTTTAAAGCACCATATAGAAAGCATACATGCATATGATACATATATACATATTATTGAATATTATATTTAATATGCATATTAAGCCTCATTTTGCCCTTACAACTCTGGGAGGTAGGAGCTATTATTATTCCCATTTTAAAGATGAGGAATCTGAGGAAGAACTTAAATTATTTGCCCAGAATCGCACAGGTAGTAAATGTCTGAGGAAGAATTTGAACTCAAAGCCTTCGTGATTCCAAGGCTAGCACTCTATCCACCATCCCATCTAGCTGTCTGATCTTGACATCAGCATACTAGTAGAATATGCAGATTATCTATCCATCAGTAAATTTTCACCAGGTGATCAGTTCATCTTCTCAATCACACATTTTTGGACTTGATGTATTTTATACCACTTCTCCTAAATAATAACTTGTTTGAAGTGTGTCACAATCTGCTCATGCCCACTTTGTGCTTCTCTATTGTCCTTAATTCTTAGATAGATATTTACTACCTTCACGACCATGGGAAAGTGGCAACTCTCTGAGTATCAGTTTCATTATCTGTAAACTTAAAATAAAAACACTTGTAAAATATTATTATTATTAGTGTTATTACCTTCTTCACAGGGTTGTTATTAGGCACAGATGAAATAGGGAATATAAAGTGTGTTGTGAACTTTAAAGTGTTATATCCAGTTTCTGGCCAAACCAGAAAATGGAGTATTCCGCTCCAGACTTGAAATTCCACCACCATGATAAGCAACAACCCCATGTGGTTTAAACTAGTACTGAGTCATCTCTGGTTCACAAAATTCCAGAGATACTCAGTTGATTACAGCCTCTTTGCCCCTCCCCCATAAGTTACATTTGATCTAGGAAACATTCAGAAGGGTCTGGAATTCTAAACTGTGCATTCTACCCCATTTACCACAGAGCAATTGATCCTCTTAGATTATGGGGGATTCACAGCATTTTTTGTGTAGACTTTGATTAATGCCCTTTTGGCAATCCAGTGAAGCCTATAGTCCTCAGAATAATGTTTTTCTTGTTTTCTTTCTTTTATTTTTCCCAATTACATATAAAGACAATTTTTAACATTCTTTTTTTAAAATTTTGAGTTCCAAATTCTCTTCCTCCATCTTTCTCCTCTCTCCTTCCTGAGACAGTAAGCAATTTGATACAGGTTATATATGTGCAATCATGCAAAGCATATTTCCATATTAGTCATGTGGGAGAAAGAAGACACAGACAAAAAAAGGTACAGAAAAAAATAGTATGCTTCCATCTGCATACTGACTCCATTAGTTCTTTCTCTGGAGGTGGACAGCATTTTTCATCATGAGACTTTTGGAATTGGCTTCGGTTATTGTGTTGCTGAGAAGAGCTAAGTCATTCACAGTTGATCGCCATACAATATTGCTGTTACTGTGTACAATGTTCTCCTGGTTCTGCTCACTTCACTTTGCATCGGTTTTTGTCTTTCCATTTTTTCTGAAATCAGCCTGCTCTCCATTCCTTATAGTACAATAGAATAATGTTTTTCAATGTATAAAATAAAATGCACAGCATTACAAAAGAAAACCAATTACATAGAAATTCAGTTATAAAAATATATATAAAAACAACTTCATTAGCCCCTACCTTAAAAGGATTCCAGAACTAGTCTAGTCTTTACAGGATGACTCATAGACCTCAAAGGATCACTCCAATAAAGTGAGAACATTAGGGCTTTTGGCTATGCATGTCCAGCCTAGAATTACAGGTCATCGGTAGTACGAACCCAAATTAATTTATTCATTCACTAGTGATATGGTAGCCTCCCACTATGAGTGATAGTTCTCTTTTTTTAGTAAGGAAAGAATGAATATGTATTTTTCTAAGTGGGCCCTGCATAGTGTACTTTACAAAGAAAAAAGACATGATTCCTGCTCCCAAGGAGCTTACATACTTCTGAAGGAGCTGGGGTATATAAGAGAGTTAGGGTGTAGGGAGAATAAAGATATGTATGTAGATAAATGTAATAATACACATAAAACTTTGATAACTATGTAAGAAGAGGGAAAAGTACATGCAGATCTGAGGAAGAAGTCACTTCCAACTAGTGAGTCACAGAAGTTTTCATGGAGGATATTTCATTCCACACAAATCAACAAATGTTACTAAGTGCACTCAGAACACTGATTGAGGTGCTAAGGAGAGATACAAAGTCTAAATTAGATTGTAAGCTTCTTGAGAGCAGGGACTTTCTTTTTGTATACCCAGTGCTTAGCACAGCACCTGGCACATAGTAGACACTTAACAAATGTTTATTGATTGACTGATTGATTGATAAGAACTCATCCCTACCCTCATGATGCATTCTAGTGGGAAGATTTGACATATATTCAGGTAACTATAGAGCAAAATATATAAGGACATTAGAGATGGCACTGGAACCAGGCCTTTGAAGGATGAGAAGGTTTTTGAAAGATGGAGATGGTTAGAAAGAGGGGGTGTGTTAAGAAGGAGGAAAACTGAAGGCACTCCAGGGAACATGAACAAAGGTGAAATACGTAGTGTGATAAAGAAATGTTTAACTCCGGTTGGAGTCCTCAGCAAAATGTTGTTAAGTATTAGATAATTCCAGAAGGCAAAACTTGCATTTGACCACTGACCCATTAATTAGTCTGTACTTTCTATATTTCTAATGAGCAGAGATAGCCAGATGTGAGCAGCTGTGGTGTGATGGATTGTTTGCTGGGTTTGGAGGCTAGATGACCCGAGTTCTGATACTCTGATATCCACCTCCAATATTTACTAACTCTACTATGACCCTGGGAAAATCACTAACCATCTCAGTGACCCAGACAACTCCTTAGATCTTGTCTACTAAATCACACAAGGACCTCCTCACCTAACAAAATCAACTCAGATCCTTCACTCATTCATGTAATGAATGGTGACAAGGACCCAGAATGGCCTGCCACTCCTGGAAACTCAACCTTGTGGCCTGGCATCAAGAATTTGCCCAGCCTGCCTTATGGAAGAGCAAGTTGCCTCACTTTACTCCACTCATCACATTCTACTGCTCATAGCTCAGAATTTACATTCTGTACTTGCAGGGTCTTCACTTAGTTACTATGCTGCAACTACAAAGCCTAAGGAGGAAATCAATTGAGTATTTACTGCCTACTCTGTGCCAGGCACTGTATTAAGTCCCAGGACTATAAAGACAAAAACAAAACAATCTCTGCCCCAAAAGAGCTTACATTCTAATGCAATATATACATCTATATATGTTTTTATTTATATGGGTTACTTTGGAGAGGAATGCACTAGCAGCCCAGGAAAGCAGAAAGGGTCTGGTTTAGTTGAGAAAGGTCTTAGGCAGATGGAGCTGAGTTTTGAAGGAAACAGATTCCAAGAGGGATTAAGTGAAGAGGGAAAGCATTCCAGGCTTGGGGGACATCAGTACATACGCATAGAGATAAGAGATGAAGTATTCTTTGTGAAGAGTTAGCGCATAGGCCAGAATGTGCTAGAGGAGGAGTGTGTCAGAATGCTAAAGGTGGGATAGGATAGAGTTGTGATTCTACAAAGTATAAGAGGAGAAACTTTTCCAGATAGGAAGGCCATCTAGTCCAGGAATTCTTAACCCCTTGAATCAAGGACTCCTTTGGCAGTCTGTTAAACCTTATTGGACCCCTTCTCGGAATAATGATTTTAAATGCATAAAAATACAATACATAGGATTACCAAAAAAAATCAAGTGAGATGTAATTTTTTCCCATCCAATTTCACAGACCCCCTGAAATCTATCCACAGACCCCTCCCCAGATGTACCAACTTCCTCATTTTACAGATGAGGAAAAGGGTCAGGTCACCTTGGGTTAGGTTATTTGCCCAAGTTCACATGGGTAATATATTTTTCCTGCTTCACATAAGGTCTGAGTTGGGCAGAACACAAGAATTCATATTTTCATCATCTAAATCACACTGCCACAAAAGAGTCCTTACCAAAGAAAGAAACTGCCTAGACATTTAGCTTTGATTTTCTTCCCCAAAATGAACCCTAGACAGCTAGCATTGTTACAGACTCTCCTTTCTTCCCTGAGAAGAGCCTGCCTCTCCTATTACCTAGATGGCCATAAATGAAGGATTTAGGATAAAACTTGCTCTCATGAGGTTTTCCTACCTGTCCCCAAACTGACACTGGAAACCCTGAGTCTTCCAAACCCAAAATGGGGGTAAAAGGAAGAAGGGAATAGACACACATCTTGATGTGGACTTCCAACTTTGAGTGGTACACTTCAGCCTTGACATCATTAATCACCATCCTGGCCTTCAATTTGAGGTCAAAACACCTGGCAGCTAAAATATTTCCTTTTTTCCCCCCTTCATCTTCAAGTCAACCAAAATGAACTGGAAAGATAGGCTTTTAAGTTTTTTTTTCTTTTTTTCCTTTGGGTTCTCTTTCTTATTTATGGTATCTACTGGAGGATCACAGATTTAGAAGCAGAAAAAAACTTTGTTTCATCCAACCTCATTTTATCAATGAAGAAAACAAGTTCCTCCAGATGAAATGAAATAAAGTTCCCATTTATCATTGTGTAAGGAAGGGAGTTAGAGCTGGAAGGAACCTCAAAGGGTATCTGGTCCAGTTCTCTCATTTCATTGGTGAGGAAATCAGGATTTAGGGATTTCAAATGTCATAAGATCATATATTAAGCCAACTTGTGATAACTTAATAAACCACCAAAATAGCCCTTTCATAGTCTAAGGTTGATTATACTGATACTCCATGGGTCAAGGTCACACAAAATGGCAGAGGCGAGAGTTGAACCCAATCTTCTGACTACAAAGCCAGCTAAGTGATACAGTAAATAAAATACTAAACCTGGTGTCAGGAAGACCTGAGTCCAAATCCGCCTCAAATACTTATTATCTATGTGACCCAAGGTGAGTTACTATCTGCCTCAGTTTCCTCATTTGTAAAATGGAGATAATAATATCACCTACTACCAGAGTTGTTGAGAGGATAAAATGAGATACTGTTTGTAATGTTCTTACCATCCTTAAAGCACTATATAAATGTTCTCCATTATTATTATTATTATTTCCACAGTGCTATCTAGCATTTGGCTCAGTGCCTTGTACGTATCAGATTCTCAATGAATAATTATAAAATGTAATGAAATGAATAGATTATTTTAAAAGTTGAAAATCAAACACAGGCACAATAATATATTCCTACAGACAATTCACAGAGAGCCACTGAGATGCCCTGTCTCCTCTAACATCATTGGCTGTTGACAATGGCACACATGGAAAAGAGAACTGTCTTCCTAGACTTTGAGTCCCAGCTCTTCCCATTACTACTTTTCTGACTTTAGGGGACAGCTGGTGTAGTATAGAACACAATGGTCCAGGTGTCCAGAGACTTGAGTCTGATTCCCACCTCCAAAGCTTACTGGCCGTATGACCTGAAGCAAGTCATTCTACACTCTGGTTTTCAGGTTCCTTTACTGTAAAATGAAGTGGTTAGACACAGGGATTTCTGAGGTCTCTTCCTGTTCTAATATTCAATGTTAGATTCTAATTTTTTTTTTAAATTCTCAGTTTTCCATTTTATAAAATCGAGACAAAATATTTATAATACTAATTCACACAGTTTCTGTGAGCATCACATCACATACTACACCTAAAGCATTTTGTAACCACAGAGTATTATATAAATGTGAGCTATTAAATTATTCCTATAATTGACATTAGCATAGGAAAGGGCTATTTTGATTGGTTGGTAGGTTGTCACAAGCTGATCTAATGTTGATTGATAGGTCAGTCAGCCAGTAACAAAGTGCACAAGCAACAGTGGAAAGTTCTTAATGTCTCATGGGGGTTTGGACACCCCCAGAAAGAAAAATTCACGCATATTGTGGCTTAGATTTGCTTACTGCTCCACCAACTTGCCAACAAGAAGGCCCTGGGTCATTTGTATTAGAAGATACACACAGTTCACTGCTGATCCAGAAATGCTAGACGGCATCAAATACTCAAATAAACACTTAAAGAGTTGAGGGTGAACAGTTTTCCACATAAACGTCAAATACTGTATATCATTCACACAATACTTGTGTAATTGTGCAACACATGAACAAGCCACAAATGTACAACTAAATCAAAGGATTTGTGATCATCAAGAAAGGCAATGTAAGTATCACAGTACTTTTTGTGATATGTTCAGTAATTACCAAATGGATAATAAGTTGCTCTTTATACTCCTGGGATCTCTTAGCACACCCTTTTTGCTCCTCAGATAATATATTGTTTCCTTGTGTTTATAGATTTTTTTTCTTGTGAGACAAGCTGTGAATGCTTTGTTTAAAGGACATGACCTATATTCTGAATGTTGTTCTCATCTTTTGTTAGTAGAAATGTCATGCCCTCTGTTAAGAAAGATGAGATCGGGCTTACGCCTGCGAGGAAACTAAGAAAGTGTTTTGCTCCTAATCCGTGCGCTACTGTGAAGTGTTTAAGCCAATGATTATGTAGCTTATCTGGCCCTATTGCTTTCTAGTTTTGAAGAAAAGCAAGAGTTTCTGTCTCTTCTTTTGACATAATCCTTCTTTCGTTCATTATACTGACAATGCACAGTTTTGCATTTCTTATTTGACCCAATGCATATTTTCATTGTATTAGATTTCTCATAACCATAGAGCTTTGGCGGGGTCCCCTCTCACTGGTAATTTCTTTACTTTTCAAGCCTCTATAGCAAAGCTTTTGTTTGACAGATGTTGAATTTTTGTTGTTTGGGGGGTGTTTGGTTTTGTTTTGTTTTGTTTTTGCTCTGGTTTGACTCCTTGTATTGTCTGAAACTTGTAACCTTTGTTTTCAATTACCAGTTAATGGAATCTCAAATTTATGATATACTTTTGTTTTCTGAATTCTCTGGGGTTTTTTTTTGTTACCTTTAACTGGGCAATATGTCATTCAAGTTGCCTATTACATGTCCCAACCAGATATGAACAAAATCTTCCAATTCCTTTCTCCTCAATAGCTCTCTGAACTCACTTCTGTCATGATGGTGTTTGACACATGGTTAACATACAGGTCCACATTTCCTCCTGTGGTTTTTACTGGTGCAATGGCCTTTGTATATATATGCCTAGGACAGAGCCTGGCACATAGTAATCACTTAATAAATACTTGTTGATTAATTGGGAAAAAAAAGTTGAGGGCGTACAGTAACACACTGGGATTCTGCAAATGGACCAGTGCCTTTCACAGAATAACAATCTCATATTTTCAAGGGATGTCAGATGTCATCTAGTCCAACCTTTACCTAAAGAGGCATCTCCTCTGTGACATCCCTGACAAGTGGTAATTCACCCTGCTTGAAGACACCCTCCACCTAATGCCTGGAAAACAGTTATACCATCCCTAGCATCCATCATGGTCACCACATCCACCTAAAAAAAGGGCAGTTCTTTTTTGAAATTCTTCTTGTCCAAATAAAGCTTTAAAAGGCTTATTGTCCCTAGAATTCACCACAAGCCTTGGTTCATTCCAGGTTTCAGCACTCCTAACACTGTTCACTTTCCCCTTTCCCCCCAATAGCTGTGATCATTTTTATCAGTGTAGAGACCTTCTGGTGAGAAAACTCCTTCTACAAATGCAGCCTTGTACTGTTTTTCAGTTGTGTCCGACTCTTTGTGACTCTGCTTGGGGTTTCCTTGGCAAAGATACTGGAGTGATTTGCCATTTCCTTCTCTAGCTCATTTTACAGATGAGGAAACTGAGGTAAACAGGGTTGAGTGACTTGCCCATGGTCACACAGCTAGTAAATGTCTGTGAGCAGATGTGAACTCATAAAGATAAGTCTTCCCTGACTCCAGCACCACCTAGCTGCCCCTGCAGCCTGAAAACTGCTCTGCAATTTAATCTTAGAGATAAGAGAAATCTGGAGAACTGAGGGGTTAGTGCTAACATATTTCTTGCAGGACATACCACTGTTTTGTATTCACTTCCTTGATCTTGCTTCCATCTTCTGCATGTCTTTTTAAAGTCTAAATTGATCCTTGAGTTCTGTGCATATCCACCGTGGCCTCCTTGTCTTCTTCATCAGAAATGTCTGTGTTTATGTCTTCAGAATATCAATTTTGAAAAAAAGAAAGGGAATCCAAAAGTTAATGGAGCTTCAGAAAGATTCAGAATGTGACGAGGGACTTTTTGTTTATTTGTTGACCATTTATTAGAGCCACCAATGGCCCAGCAAATCCTGCAATCCCATAGAGCAGTCCCCAACCAGTCTTAACTCTCTGACTTGTGTCACTCCCTTAGAATACAGCTCGTGTCTAGGTCTCCATGAACATAGTTGATAAGGTCCCCAGATTCTAGATCTATCATTCAAGGTAACAATGATCCAGGATCAGACACTGGACAAGCTTTATTTCACTCCACAGAAAATGAAGAAAGTGAACAAAGGACTCAGAAAAGCCCACAAATAGTCAATACAATTCCACAGTCTTACCTTTCCTCAGGGCTCAGAAGTCCTTCAGGCTCATAGTGCCACTTTGTGGGCATAATCATAGATTGCATGTGGTTTAGACTCCTCCAAAGGAAAATGTATTTGAGGTTGTTAGTAGGGCGGCCCTAGGGAGGCCCTTTGTCACCTCAGAGATTTATGTAGTTATCTAGTTTTATGAAAATACTCTGGAAGGAAAACAAACTCTTAGGGCAGCTAGATAGGTAGCCCCCTTCCCATAACATCTGTACTTTTCAAATAATTCACAGCAATTGTTGCAGAGTTTATAAAGTCCAGGTCCTTGGATCCTTAATACCATAGCTTAGAAATCCCCTTAAGAAAAATGGATTTGTTCTGTAAAACTTGGACTCAGTCAAAAGGCTGCACCCAAGGACCTAGAAGGCTACATATGGCTTTGAGGCCTACTGCTGGAGCTTTAAAGTCTTCTGGCTTTTCCTCCAGCTCTTCTACCATGGTTAAACTGCATTTCATTTGGTCTCAGCCATCTCATTTTAGGCTGGATGGCATCTAGAAGAGGGCAAATCTGAATGCTTTAAGGACTGGAGTCCATGCCATGCAGGGATCAATTACACTGGGGATGTCTGACCTGGAAAAGAGAAGATTTATCAGGGGACATGATAGTTATATTCAAGTACAATGAGCTATTACCGGAAAGGGAATCATACTTAATCCATTGGCTATAGATAATAGAACTAGAAAAGGGTAGAAGCTGCAAAGAGGTAAGTTTAGGCTCAACATAAGACAAAAAAATTCCTGAGTACATTAAAAAAACCCACCCAACCCTCTGGTCCCAAGAATGCTGGGGTCTGGCTAATGCGTATTCCTGTAAAAATTAATAATCAGCAAAAGACACATTAAAACAACCCTTAGGTACTACAGGTTCCCTAATTGACTGCTAGAAGAGCTGTAAATTTGCTCAACAGCTTGGAATTATGCAAAAAAAAAAAAGACTAAATTCTTAATATCCCTTTGACCACAAGATTCCACTTGTGAGGCTGAAGCCCAAACAGGTTCCAAAGGCCTAGTCACACAATTATCATCTATGATGATAAAAAACTGGAAGCAAATAATTGTCCAATGATTGAAAGACTAATTAAATTATGGTGTATAAATATAGCAGATTTTTTTTCCTAGTTCTGACCTATGTTTTCATCAATGTAGGAAACTCCCAATGGAGAAACTCCCTCCCCCAGTGCAACTCTCTTTAACATATTTCATTCTTTATGTTTATAGCTCCATCACCTAGCATGGCTCTTAGCACCCAGTGGGTCCCTAATTCTCCTTGATTAATTGATTGATCATGGTCTTTAAGAAGTTTCCTGGGGCAGTAAGAGGTTAAGTGACAGGGTCATACAGCTCTTAAATATCAGAAGCAAGACTTGAACTCAGGAATTTCTTACTGCCTCTACCTACAACCCAATGATGGCCCCCAGTGGAATATTACTATAATATGTTTTTAATGACAAATGTAAAAATTAAAAAGAGTGATGCAAAGTAATGAAAACAGAGATGAAAGAATGATATGCACAACGACTTGAATAACAAAGTCAACTGGGAGAGGCAACAAGATTTTGGTCAACTACAAAAGGCAATGCTAATGCCACCATGCTTTGTTTGATTTCTTCTGGGTACTTAATCATAGTCTAATGTGGACAATGGTTATGGGTGTACATCTCTCCTTTCCTCTGCTCCACAACTCCCCACTCCTGGAATGTCAACTCTTTGAACAAAGGAACAATGTCAGTTTTCAACACTGTATCCCCAGTACTTAGCACTCTGTGTTAGTAGTAGGCACTTCATAAAAGGTTAGGTTTAATTTAATTAAAATAGCTTCATTGTTTGGCTTTCCCTCTTTGTGGTTTCACACAGTAGATACACTAATGCCATTTGGTCTACTGAATTTATTTCTTGTTAACATGGCAGGTTGATAACTTAAAATATACTCAGAAAATGAGGCATCTATCCATCATACCACACTGCCTCCCATCTACAACAACAAAGACCCTCTGCCAGGCCCAGGGGCCTGGGGTTCTAAGCCCTCCCCTACTCTCGTATGCCGCAATGATTTTCATAGAAGTCTTTTGGAAAATATTTATCTTGGGCACTAGAATTTGAGATGACCTAATTTTGGATAATTTTTCTTCTTGTCCTGAAATACACATAAAACCAAATCTACCTCTCCTTTATTTGTCTCTCCAAGGAAAGCCTGTGAGCCAGTCCTTACATTTAGCTTCAACTTCCCTTTGTCTTCTGGGATGATTTGATTCAATTCCTCCATAATATGACCACTTATGGGTTGTGAGACCAGGAACTCAAATTATGAGTGCCAACAGCTGAGTTAATGATCTAGCTGATCTAAAAAACATGTGACTGTGCCTCTGCTCCCTTTTCTATCTCTCATCCAGCCTCATGGCTAAAGCAGAAAGGGACTACCCAGGACCAAAGGTCAGTTTCTATTTTAATCTATTACCTGGCTTACCATGGCTAAAGAATCTATTACTTAGAAGCCAGATCTTTTTAGCCTACTGGTGTGGGGCCTCTGTATTTAATTAGTTTACTTCATAGATAGCAGGTATTGTCTATCACCAGTACCTGACAGAATTTTAGTTCTGCTAACATAACCTTCAATAACCATTTATTAAGTGCTAGGCACTGTGTTCTTAGGATTTTAAAAAAGGCAAAAGTCGGTCCCTGCTTTCAAGGATCTTACAATCTCATGGGGGAGGCAATATGTAAAAAAAAAGTAAAAACAAGCTATATACAGAATAAAAAGGAAATAATCAATAGACGGATGATACTAGAATTTAGAGAGATCAGGAAACGTTTCCTGTAGAAGGTAGGATTTTAGCTGGGACATGAAGCAAACCAAGTATGCTAGGAAGCAAAGATGAGAAGAGAGAGCAGTCAGGCATGGGGGGGGGCAGCCAGGGAAAATGCCTGGAGTCAGAAAATGAAGTGTTTTGTTCATGTAACAACATCACTGGATGGAAGAATATTCAAGCGTAGGTATGTGTGTTTAGGGGAGAAAGAGTAAGTGTCTAAGGACGCTGTAAAGTTGGAGGTTATGAAGGGCTTTCATTGCCAAACACAGGATTTTGTATTTTATTTGGGGTAGACACAGATCCATCACAGGAGTGAATACTCAAATCAGTAATACTATGGATTCATGCGAGTGTAAAATATGGCCATGTTTGGCAAATGGCTAAACAATGGATATTCTAGTGCAAGCAAATAAGACATTCTTTACCCTCAAGAAGTTTATCTTTGCATGGGGGAAGATAACATATGGGGGAGTTAAAAAGCAAGGGGCAAGGGACAGCTAGGTGGCACAGTGGATAGAACACCGGCCTTGAAGTCAGGAGGACCTGAGTTCAAATCCAGCCTCAGACCAAACACTTGACACCAGCTGTGTGACCCTGGGCAAGTCACTTAACCCCATTGCCTAGCCAAAAAAAAGAAAAGAAAAGAAAAAGAAAAAAGCAAGGGGCAGAGGAGAAAGGTGACCAGCAGCATGTGAGAGGGAAGTTGGCAGAGTGAGTCTAGGCATGGGTGAGGTAAAACAAGAGAGGAGAACTTTTGTGGAGAATCCAAATTGCTTTGTCCATGGCAGATAGCCCACACATGATTCAAATGCTAAAACCTAACATCAGAATCATGAACTAAGATAGATGAGCAAGAGTAAAAGAGAACTGGCAAGTGTTTCTCAAAATCAATCAATCAATAAACATTTATTAAATATCTACTATGTGCCTAGTACTGTGCTAAGCACAAAAGATACATAAATAAAAAAAGGTGCCGTGGAAATAACAATGGAATATTTTGTAAAAGACTATTGGAAAAAGTTGTGTGGGAGTATGATAGGTTTCCTTTGTGTACCCTTCCTTATGCCCTTTCTGCATCATGCTCAGTGGGCAGACTTGGTGACTATGCCGTCCTGAGGACTTTATGGAAATGTAACCATAAGCTGATATCTTCTGCCTGCTTCTGGATATGTAGGATTTATCACTAGGTTGTGTTCCCCTGATTGGTTGCTCAGCTGGAATTCTGTGGACTTATTAAATAGGCAACCTGACCATTGGCTCTCCTCTTCCTTTCTGGCTTTGAAGCATGAGGATTATTAGTAGCTGTATCCTGGAGAGTGGGGTAGGGAAATGATGGAAGCCTTAGCCCTAACCCAGCCCTATATAACTGTGACCATAAATCCTACCTATGGAAGCTTATTCCTCATAGGGAGGTCTCCTCTCTTTGCTTGCATTTTCTTCCCCAAGGAGGTGACTGAGCAGAAGTCTTGACATGAAAAAATCTGGGTATCGTTGTGAGCCTCAGAAGGTCATGAAGTCTTGGGATACTAAAGAGGCAGCAACTACAGTGTTCACCAGAGCTACTGACTGCAGTTGCATCAGCGACAGAAGCAGGACATAGGGCCGGATCAGTGCCCAAGAAGCAAAGCACATAATACCCAGGCAGTTCAGCACCCAGCAGCCAAGTATCTTTAATGGAGGGGCTAGAAAAGATGGGACCAGATCAGCATCCAGGCAGAACAGTTAAACCCATGCAATGTAAGTCTCAGGTAGCCTTACCCAGGAACAGCAGGAGACATGCCCAGACTGGCACCCGGGCAGCTTAGCTTAGCACCCAGTGAGATATGACTCCTTTTCTTTTTGGCTAGGCAATGGAGTTAAGTGACTTGCCCAGGGTCACACACTTATTAAGTGTCAAGCCTCTGAGGACAGATTTGAACTCAGATCCTCCTGACTCCAGGGGCAGTATTCTATCCACTGCACCACCTAGCTGCCCCAAGATGTGACTCCTAACTCACTAAAAGAATGATGAGCATATTGCTGCATTAGGGACATAAATCAGTTGGTTGCAGAGACACTTGAAGAGAGAACCCATTGAAAAGGAAGAAAGGGTAGGGAAAGGAGGGAGGGAGGGAGAGAGAGAAAGAGAGAGAGAGAGAGAGAGAGAGAAAGAGAGAGAGAGAGAGAGAGAGAGAGAGAGAGAGAGAGAGAGAGAGAGAGAGAGAGAGAGAAAGAGAGAGAGAGAGAAAGAGAGAGAGAGAGAGAGAGAGAGAGAGGGAAAGAAACTTTTAAAAAGTAGAACAGAGACTTCCCCAAGGCACAGCTAGGTAAGGGAAAGTGTCTTATCATATCGCTTGACCTGTGGCACTTACAAAACCACAGATTGCTAAAAACACACCTCTTTGTAGAAAAATAACCTTTTTTCCCCTCTTGATTTGAGCCGAGGTATTTTATCTCATGGCCAACTAAAGAGGTTTTTTTTTCTCTCCGTTTGTTTTTGCTTTCATATTTCTTTGGCTTACTCTAACGTGCAGCTAGCTGGTATAGGGCAGCTAGGTGATACAGTGGATAGAGTGAAAAGCCTGAAGTCAAGAAGACCTGAGTTCAAATTTGGCCTCAGGCACACACTAGCTGTGTGATACTGGGCCAATCACTTAACCCTGCTTGCCTGAGTTTTCTCCTCTGGAAAATGAACTGGAGAAGGAAATGGCAAACCACAGGGTCTCTTAAGAGTCTGACACGATTGAAATGACTGAACAACAGATTTGTATAACTTTCCCAACTTCTGTTTGCTGTTTTTCTTAAATAAATTAATTTACTTGCTATTTACTATTTATGATGGTATCCAGTGTTTGGTGGGTCTAACCTTCCCCTTTGACAGCAATCATAAAGGAAGATTTCCTTTGAACGCCTTAAAATTATACTCCTTACATTTTAGGGGTAGCAGACATAATTTATCCATATATCCCTCTTGGGGACTGGAGAAAAAAATCACCCAACCCCAATGGTCTTGGACTCTACCTGACACATCCTTCAGCTCAATTGTTTGTTCTATCGGCATGGTCCTACAAAGGAGGAAAAGCAGTCCCTTTGGACATGGGATGAGATCTTATCTCAGAGCTTATCTATCCATGCTAACCACAAGCTACATCTATAAATTTAGATAGGCCTACATATATATTACATATATATACACACATGTGTGTTACAACTATTTTAATCAATTATTTAAATATTAAGAGATTTTAAAAGTTGTCTAGAATTTTGCAAAAGATTGATGGTAATTTTACTAAGTATGGGAGAACATTGCTTTAAATATACACAATACTGGACAGAAAAATCCAAACTTTAAAAAGATCCATTTAAATAACAATTATTTAAGGATATCAAGATGATTGCATTTATAAAAATCCATGGTATCCTAGATTTAGAGCTGAAGTGACTTTAGAAGTCATCACATCCAACAGTCTTATTTTATAGATGAGAAAACAGAGGTGCACAACTAGGAAGTATCTGAGGGCTTTGAACACAGTTCTTCCTGAATCTAAATCCAGAGCCATTTACACACAATTTGTCAAAGTTGACATCTCTTGATGAAAACGAACCGTACTCATATTTTATTTCTATTTGGAAAAATTCTACTTTGATGCTACTTCTGGGGTGGAGGTGCCTTTGGTAGAATAAGTTGTAATACGTCCTACCAATCTGGGAAAGGCTTGGGGCATGGACCTGGAGAGAGGCTCTCTTTGCTTTCTGAGAACCAGACTAAAGCCCAAAGCTGGTCATTTGGAGCGGAATTAGTTGACCATGGCAAACAATGAAACAAAATTAATTCATTATTGAGTTTAAAAGAGAAAGCAGCAACAGTTGCATTAGGTGTGACTCCCATCTAGTGGCAAGAAAGCAGTAACACCAAGAGAAGCTAAAGCAGAAAAAAACCCACCAATATTCCTCTCCATTCATTTGGGTACAATTCTCATTCTAGCTTTTCCTTGTATCTCTGTGGTTGAAGGAATTGAACTCTGAACTCCCTCTCTATAAAAACTCTGATTCCTTATTACCCACAAGATGGATGGATGACTCTTCTACTTGACAGTACCATACAGTTTTCTTAGATCAAGGGTCCCTCACAGCTAGATAGCTTCCTATCACGGAAGGCCAAGAGAGAAAAAAAAAATTTTCATGTTAAATTACTTCCTTGACTGTACACTAAGAAGCCTATCTCCATACAGAACGTCAGAGGAATGTAGTATTTAAGATGGTCACAGAAGCAGGTCCTTCCAAATGAGGAAACTCTCTCCTTGACTTTGAGCTCATGGAAGGGGGAGTGGGGAACTCTGGTAGTGTTAGTGATTTTATTGCCTTTAATCTCCTATTCGAATTGTGTACCTTTGAGGCTCCTGTATCTGAATGCTGGAGTGATTTCTACGTTTCTGAGCTACTTGTCCCTTACAGGTGTACCGGTACCTGACACAAAGCCTTTTTGACAACAAGAAAAGGATCCTTCTAAAGTTGGGAAATTGTAGGCTATGTAATTCCACTTGGAAGCATTCCTGGTTAAGTAATTGAATACAGCCTCTATCCTGAAACTTGAGTAGACCCTGGGTTTAAAATGGTTGCTCTTGGGTATATCAATAATAACTCACATTTGTATAATGCTTCAAGATTTCCCTTTAACAAGGGGCAACTAGGTGGCATGGTGGATACAGCCCTGGAGGCTGGAGGACCAGAGTTCAAATCTGGACTCAGACACATAACACTCATTAGTTGTATGACTCTGGCCAAGTTACTTAACCCCAATTGCCTCACCAAAATTTTAAAAAAAGATTTGCCTTTAACAGCCCAGTGAGGGACACAGTGCAAATATTAATGTTGTACATATGAGGAAACTGAAGGTCAGAAAGATTATTACTCACCCAAGATCACCTGGCTATTCAGGATCATAGCAAGGATCTGAACTAGATTGTCCTGAGAGGTATTATGTTCTCCCTCACTAGAATTCTCCAAGCAGAAGCTAGAAGAGTCTTTGTCAGGTGTGCTCTAGAGGGGATCCTTGTTCAGGTAGTTTGGACCTTTGAGATTTCTTCTAACTTTGAGATTCTGTGATTCTGTCAACCCAAGCCTTGGAACTCCAGACCTATCGTTCTTTTCATTCCATCAAACTGTCTTTTACATACTGAAGAATTTGCAATCAATTAGCCACCAACCTCTGATTCTTAGGAAGAGAAACTGTCCTTTCTTGGAGCATAAGGATACCATCCTCCAGAAAGTTTGAGGAACCCAAATATATACCATTTTAAGACTCAACACCCTGATTACTTCCAAGACTAAAACATTCAATGAATTTATGAAATTATGAAAACACATTTCACACTAGCACCATAAGCTACTGTTTAGAGATTTTAATTTCACAAATAGAATCACAGACTGTCAGAGATTAAAGGGACTTCAGAGGTCATCCATTTAGTCTAATCAACAGCTTGGTTACATGAGATAAAATACAGCACTTTGGAAGCTATAAAGTGCTATATAAATGTCAAATCCTTTAATTAACTGATTCTCTTCCTCTTTTTCTCCCTCTTTCTCCTCCTCTACTTTCACTTCCTTTTCTTCTTCCTCTTTTTCTTGCTTGTTTTGCAGGGCTTTACTGTCTCAAACACTGAGATTTTAGGGATTATTTGGATCTCATGCTTGTAAAATCTGGTATCACAAAAGAAAGGCAAGTGAACTATGGAAACAGGACAGATATCTCCTTGGAAGTGCACTATTGTATTTCTCTGGGTGCTACAACTAGCTCATAATATTTAAGCTAACAATTTCTGTGACCTTCAAGCCAGTGAGCTTGACTTTAATTCTTGGCAAAATTCTAGAACTTGTTCTTAATGGGTTTGTTAGTGAACGTTTACGAAAGGAAGCAGTGATCACAAAAAGCCGTCGTAGACTCATCAAGAACAGTGATAACAGACTAAACTCTTTGTGACTGATCAGAAGAATGCTATAAATATTGTTTAACCAGATTTTAACAAACATTGATAAACCCTCTCATGATATGGAGAGGTATAGACTAGACGATTATATAGTTAGGTGGGTTCAGAACAGGTTGAATGACTGGACTCAAAGAATAGTGATTTATGATTTAATGTTAACTTAGAAGGAGGTCTCCTGCGGAATGCCCCAGGATCTGTGTATGGCCCTGTGCTTTTTAATGTGCGTGTGGGACTTTTGAGCAACTGAGTCCTCCTTTGCCCCCAACCCACTTGATAAAATTACAGGAGGTAAGGCCAGGTAGACACAAAGACAATGAGGTAATAAGGATTTTCCCCTCTAAGAGTGGTTGCACTCTACCTTATAAAGGACATGGAATCTTGAGGGGCCCACACCCTGAGTAACCTATGGGAAAACTGTAAAGGTGTGAACTTGAGAGTGGGCCCACTCTGACTTTGTGGAATATTCCCTTTACAGGCTTGGATGAGCCACTGTAAAAGAAGGTAAAGAAGTGAGATGTAAAGAACTTCCTCCATCAATCTGATAGAATTCTAGGGAGACTAAAAGAGGAAATGACTAAAGGAATGGTTATGCCCCCACAGGCCTTAAAAAGCAAAAGAGAGCTGTGAGGAGTTGAGTTCTGCCCATGGAGAAGAGGGTTAAGTGAAGAGAGTTCAGGTGCAAAGTTGAGCTGTAAGCTCAGAAGCTCTAGCAGAGGAACATACTCAGATATTTTAAGCAGAGATGCTGCATCCACAGGAAAAGCTAGGTGGCAGAGAGGATAGAGTACTGAGCCTGGAGTCAGGAAGACTGGTCTTCCAGGGTTCAAATCCAGCCTCAGACACTTACCAGCTATGTGACCCTAGGCAAGTCACTTAACCCTCAAAGTTAGGAGCAAAGGGCAGAAGTTTTCAAAGAGCTGATTTACACTTGAAACAGCTAAATTCTATAAAGTGGGCACACGTATTCAAATTCACACCATCCCAAGTTATAATTGTGTAAGATACAGTAACTGGTTCCAGTCCAATGGAAATACACCGTGTGAATTCAAACAATGTGACCACTTCACAGTATTCATTATTCACACTAATTAGGACCCAGCAGTACAAGGAAAACTTTCCTAACAATTAGAACCTGCTCACACTCAACATGCCCCTCTCCGTTGCCTTCTATATAATATTCATTTTTTATTTTTTAGAAAATTTTCAGAAAAAAACTATTGTTTTTTCTGTTTTATTGACATGTAACACTTGTAGATTACTGGTGTTTTCTTTTCTAAAAAGTGGGTCTTAATTAAAAGGATATTTGGGGTCATTAAAGAAATACTACAACTTCCTAAAGGTAATCTAGCCTGCTCTTTTCCTTTTATTCCATTTTGGGCCCAATTTATTGTCCATCTGTATGTTCTATCTGTCCTGGATATATAGATAAGTATACATATATATGTATCTATACACACACACATATATATAACACCCAAATGCATGTCATAATCTGAATAGTAGATATTCTTCATTTAGTTCATCTTTCCTTGTGTGGATGATCAGACCAAACTCCTTTGAGTGGTGGCTTGTTGCAACCACACTGATATAATCCGCAAACAGAGTATCTAGAGGTCCTCAACATCCATAGAGAATCCTTCTTAAATTTAAAATATGCTCGGGATCTCCTCCATTCCAGTGGCAAACACTTTTGGTTACTGTATATCTCCCTGATTTAGCTCTCATCTGATTTCTTGACTAACAGGTTGTTCAACAGGGCTATTTCTATTATCACATATTTCAAGGAATTTTGGATGATTTTGATGTGTGGATGGGACCTTGTGCTTCAAGATGGCATTTTGCTCTAACAAATCAAATGCTTTTTAATAATCAATAAGCACAGTGGAGCTCAAATTCTAGATTTCACTTGGTTGTGAAATAGTAAAAAATATGATCCGTTTAACATTGATTAAGAAAGCTTGCTTGTGCCCTATTAATGGCGTCATTGAGGATGCCCCTGATTTGCAGGTAGATGAACCTCATAAAGATTTTGTATACATGGGAGAATATAGGTTATATAGGTTAGTTGTTGATACTTTCTCAGGTTTTTTTTTGTATTACAATGTTCACAACTGAGTTGTTTTTAATGGTATGCCACTTGTCTGTTTTTCTCATTATCACTTTCTCCTTTTACTGATTCTGATCTTTGTTCCAAAAAGTCAGTGGTCTGACTATATGTAAACAGTTGATTCAAGAATGATTCCCATATCAATATCGAGGCTTTTCTCGATGATTGAGATATAGTCTCTTTTGTTTAAATTTGATAATAGTAATGATGATAGCTGACATTTTTATAGCACTTTGTAAGGTCTGTGAAGCCCTTCTCATATTTTATCTCATTTAAGACTCAGGATAACCATATGAGGTAGGTATTGTCATACAGATATAATTATCTACATTCTATAGCTGAAATAACTGAAGCTTAGACAGATTAAGTGGCTTGCTCATAGCCAACCAGTTAGTTTGTGTTAGAAATGGAATCCGAATTCAGGTCTTCTTGAGGCCAAGGCCTGTACTGTATCACTTATACCATGTTACTTCAAAGGTACAGAACTCAGATTCTGTGAGAACAGTTTTGCTCCAACACTTGGGCCCACTACCCACTTCTCAACAGTCATTTCTTGGAGACTATTATTGCCCAAAGTCCATCAGAACCTTGCCATCAGACCTCCAGGTGCACCCTTTTACATGTGTCACTTCCTCTAGTTAATATGAGCTTTTTGAGAGCCAGGACTGGCTTGCTCTCCTATTTGCATTCCCCGTGCCAGACACATAGGCTTTAATAAATGCTTTTTTCCATTCCATTAAAAGAACATGTTGTTCAAAATCCATCATGAAAAAAGGCAAAGCTATCATAGTAGTTCATATCTCCCATCATCAAGGGAACTTACTTTGTAACTTTGAGGAAACTTCTGAGAAGTTTGTAGTTCTGAGGAAACAACGCATGATAGCATAGCCTAGGGTTTTATAAAAGTTAGAGGGGTAATAGCAAAATCCTTTAGTGTATTGCAGTATATGTAGCAATATTCCTGAATGCCTATTAATATAAGATGGAATGTACTCCATTTGTGGTATTTCAATAATGAAGAAAGTTATCTCCCACAATATTTCATCATTAAAGTTGTTAAAGCCACTGTGCATTCTTCAATTTATTCTCCTTCTGGCTCTATTCTTGAATTTCTGGATTTCAAAACCATGCTCTTGTACTAGGTACTGTCTTCCTCCTCTCCTCTAGCTTTTCAATTCCCTTTTCTCTGTTGTCTTTCCCATTAGAGTGTAAGCTCCTTGAAGGCAGGGATTATCTTTCTTTTGGCTTGTGCTTGACATACAAAAAGTGCTTAATAAATTTTTTCTTCAAGATTTACAGTTCTGATTGTCAGGTTTCTTTTCCCTAGAAACAGAGAGTTAAGCTAAGCAGCTGCCATTCAGATATACAATTCTTTGACACATCACAGACATGTCTGAAGTATTATCTGGGTTGTAAGTCAGCATACCACTTAATTATGGATCTTTACGCAAACATCCAGAAAACATAGGCATGCCACATGGATTCCTGAGGAGTTATGGAGTAATGTGGAAGGCATTGGACACAACACAAGGAGAAATTCAAAGGAGCTGCAGGCTACTACTACAGCCAAGTCATTTCATCACTCCTAAGTGTTTGCTCCCATGCTTTTCCACGTACTGTGACGTGAGAGTAACACCAAAGCTCAGCTGGTTTGACAGCTAGCTAAACATCAGCTCTGCTTTCCATTAGGGAACCTGTATAAATACTCCTTCCTTCTAATCATGGTATGAGAAGAGACCTGTCCATCTCTCACATGTAGCTAATCTGCCCTTCTACTCATTAACCCCACCCACCCTTTAGTGGAGGTAGCTATGGTCTCAATGAGTGCTTTAATTTAAAAATGACTGATTATGCTGAAAAAAAAAAAACCCTACAAAGTAGATGGTTTTTCACTATGTGGGGCAGATGGTCCATGACCAATAACTTACTATTGGGAAGATGGTGGTGGGCCTTTTCCTGATATGATTTTTTTAAAAGTATCTATCTAAAATTAAAAACAAAACTAGCATTATGTGCCATTGAGAAACATTAGAAACTCTCCCAATAAATATAGGAGTAAAACAATGATGCTTCTTTTCCCCACTATTAATTGACATGGTTTTAGAAATGTTAGCAACAGCAATAAGAAAGGATAAAGAAACTAAAGGTAAAGACATAGACAAAAAGAAGACAACTATCCCTACTTGCTGATGACATGATGGTTGGCTTAAAAAATCCTAGGGATTCAGCTGAGACAATGACTTCAGTAAAGTTGCAAGCTACAAAATTAAGCCACAAAAGTCAACAGCATTTCTACATAATAATAAAAAAACCCAGCAGGCAATAATAAAAAGAGAAGACCCATTCAAAATAACTATAAAACGCATAAAATATGAGTCAATCTACCAAAACGCACTCAATACCTATGTAGTTACAATGACAAGATGTTCCCTAAAGAAATAAAGAATAACTTAGTATTCAGTAACATTCCGTGTTCATTGGCTAGGCTGTGCCAATATAATAAAAAGATAATAATATCAAAATTAATTTATAAATTTAATGTCATATCAATCAAATTACCAAAGAAATACTTTATAGAACTAGATAAAATAATAACAAAATTCATTTGGAAATTCCTTTCAATTATTACTGTGCCCACAGGGCCATAGCCAGATCAGAAGGAACAAAGTAGAGTCATTTACTTTTGTTCTGAATTTGACAAGCTTTCTTCAAATCATTGCTCCCTGTACACAGATCACTTTATGAAAACCATTTTGCAGCCTAGGGATCTTTCCTGTAGATTTCAGATACTTTTTTTTTTTTAATGAGAGGTTGAAAAGGGAGGAGACAAAGCTTTGGCCATCTTGATGCTAGTATCTTTGCCCTGGTTAGGGATTAACTCAGGTTAGTCCCTTGGTAATTTAGGTTTGGTATTAGAACAAAATGAGGCACTTGTAAATCATTCAACAGTTAACAAAATGATTTTCATAGCTGGAGAAAGATGTTCACTAGGGATAGGCACTGAGGACGCCTTGAGTTGATTCATGTGCCTGAGTTACTCATCTTGATCCACCTGTCAAGCCTGAGCGTGCTTCCTGGACCTCCTTGGACAGGTGCTTTATTCTCCACTGATGAAGAAATGGGGCCAGCAGTTGGGATCTTTAGTCCTCTGAGACAGCATTTCCAGGAAATCTCTCAATACCTTTTGATGAAAAACTAGCTAAATAGCATAGGGTGAAGGGTGAGGATATTACTCCTATCACTATCCCTTCTACCTCACCAATTCTAACTTGATCTCTTACTGAAGTAGCTGACTACCATTGTTTTATCTTCTGGCAACCTCTGCTCCCCTTAGTATGATGGAGTCTCAGCCAATTGTCTTTCATCCAAGCCCCCAATTCTGAATGAACAGACACAAAGCTAGGAAACTGTGTTTGTGGACTCAAATAAAGGCAAAGTGGAACATCAAAGGCTAAGACAATTCAATGTGAAAAGCACAAAGCCATAATAGAACCAAGCACGGATTTTTTTTTTCTTTTCTGGGTTGGATCTATGAGTTTATCAGTGTAAGGAAGCATGAGGTATAGACCAGGAGTTGGGAGGCTGCGGCCTCGAGGTCTTCTAGGTCTTTGGGTGCAGCCCTTTGATTGAGTCCAAGTTTTACAGAAGAAATCCCTTTAATAAAAGGATTTGTTCTGTGAAGTTTGAATTCAGTCAAAGGCCTGTACTTGAGGACCTAGAGGGCCACATGTGGCCTTGAGGCTGCAGGTTCTTTAACCCTGGTATAGACACTCCCTCCACCGTCAGCTCAGCAACTGGACTGATATTCTTATCCTTGTCCCCTGCATAGATGGTAATAGAGACAAAAACCCAGAGTAGCCAATCAAAGACCTACTAAAATGGAAGCATAATATTCTTGGAATGTGTACATTTATGGCTATTATCAAGTGAGAGTGAAATGTCTTTGATATTTCCATGCTTAAAAGACTAGTTCGCCTTGGAGTCATGAAGACTTGGGTTCAAGCCCTACCTCTTACATATACTAGCTTTGTGTCCATGGGAAAGTTAAGTAACCTTTCAGTGCCCCAGACAAGCCTTTAAAACTATAGATTGCTGACCAGTTGCATGGAATTACTGTGCTTTCTTCTCCTGCTTTTACTCTGTTTGACTACCCAGATCTACAGAGCTTTCTTGCTGTTCAGTCCATTTCCCACTTCTATTTCTTTCTTTTTTTCCCCTGAGGGGGAAGGCAATCAGGGTTAAGTGACTTGCCCAGGGTCACACAGCTAATAAAGGTCTGAGGCCAGATTTGAACTCAAGTCCTCCAGGGCTGGTACTCTATCCACTATACCACCTAGCTGTCCTGCCTCCTTCTATTTCCATATTAACCTTGATTGTGTGTAAGAATGAGTAATAAAAAGAGAATGGGTCAGTGTATTTAGAGATCAGAGTGTGAGTGTATATGTTTCTATGTGTGTGGGTATCGGTATACCCAAAAGTGAAGAGTATATAGGGTGTGGAGGAGAAGGTTAGGATCCTCAGGAAGTCTCAAGAGTGATCATAGGGAGAAAGGTGAATATACCCTACCTAGTAATATTTCATCATTAATTACAAACAACCTAATTAAATCTGCTCTTCCACTCTAGGAATTACCTTGTAATCCCTAGGCACTGAAGATTCTAAATTTTTAAATGACTGAGATGAAGTCATTAAAAATGCATGCTTTTCCTCTCAGAAAAGGATAAAAACTTGCTTATAAAAAAGAAAAGACTGGCAGATAGAGATCCATTTGTCTGTCCTGGATATTGCAGAGATATTAAGTTTAGCTAAGACACTGCCTTCATGCATTTTATATTCTAGAAGGGAGATGTGACATCTACACAAATAATGAGGGGAGCTGATGTTTTAAGAAGTCAGTGGTGTCCTGCAGTCAGGAGAAACTGAGTTTAAATCCAGTCTCAGACACTTAACACTAACTACCTGTGTGACCCTGGGCAAGTCACTTAACCCCAATTCCCTAGCCAGAAGAAGAAGAAGAAGAAGAAGAAGAAGAAGAAGAAGAAGAAGAAGAAGAAGAGAAGAAGTCCATGGCTTATAAACTGTACTATCTGGCAGTCAGACTGGACTAGTCACTATTCCCCTATACCCCTGTGTTTTTATCTCCCTGTGACACCACCCTATCCTCCAAATGCCTCTTTCCTTTTGTATTCCATCCCATCTTTTACAATCCAAGTTGAATGCTTCTTTCCCCAAGCCCCTGCCAGTAATGATCATTCCTCTCCCAACAGAGCACTTTGGAGCTCTCTCGTGCAGGTACCATAGATTATTTTTGCATTCCGACTTTGTGTAGGCGTTATATCTCCTTACTAGACTGTAGGCTCCATGAGAACAGTGCTTTGTGTAAATTTTGCATTTCCCTCATTCTCTAGAACAGCACTCTCTATGCATTGGGTGTTTAATAAATGTTTGTTGAGTTGAATTGATTTATAAGGTTCCCTGAGCCACTGTGGGGAACAGAAGATGTTACATCTTCACTAGGGCCTCCTCCTACCACCAACCTCACTTTACCACAGGTTATCATCTTATTCTGGAAGAATATCAAGTACAGTCAACAGCCTGTCAATTTTTTAAAAAAATTATTTTTATTTATTTTGTTAAATGTCTCCTAATTACATGTAAAAAAATTTAACAATCATCTTTTAAAATTTTGCATTCCAAATTCTCTCTCTCCCACCCTTCTCTTCCCTCTCCCTGAGAAGGCAAGCAATTTGATTTTGATTATACATGTAAAGTCATGCAAAGCATATTTCCATATTAGCCATGTTGAAAAAGAAAACACAAACAAAATAAAACAATAAGAATAAAGAAAGCGAATTAAAAGTATGCTTCAATTTGTAATCAGAGTTTATCAATTCTCTCTCTAAAGGTGGACAGCACTTTTCATCATGGGTCCTTTGGAATTGCCTTGGATCATTGTATTGCTGAGAATAGCTAAGTCATTCACAGTTGATCATTATACAATATTACTGTCACTGTGTGCAGTAGTCTCCTGGTTCTGATTATTTCACTTTGCATCAGTTCATGTAGGTCTTCCCAGGTTTTTCTGAAACTATCCAGCTCATCATTTCTTATAGCACAATAGTGTTCCATCACATCATATACCACAGCTTGTTCAGCCATTTCCCATGATGGGCATCGCCTCAATTTCCAATTCTTTGCCACCACAAAAAGAGCTCAATAACCTGCCAATTTAACATAAATTCACAAGGTACATGTAGAGGCAAAGCATATTTATTAGTAGAGCTATTTGATCTTTACTGTATCCCGATGTTTATGTCTTATGCAGAATTTTCTTTGCTGTTCCCAACTTGTCATCCTTCTTAAGATGAATGTTTTCTGCCCTCTTGAATTTACTAACAATTTCTCTGTGACTAAGTGCCTGATGAATCTATGAGTTCTTGTGTGCACTTGAAAAGAATGATTATTCCCTGCTTCTACATATTTTTTTTATTCTCTCAGCATACCTATCTGCATTTTATTGAACAAGTGGTTTTAGAACTGTGATTTCTTTATTGTTGAGTTTTGGTGGTTTTTTTTTACTAGATTTGGCAGTCATGAAACAACAGCTGACATTTATATGGCACTTTGAAGCTTGTAAAGCACTTGACCCTTCCCTACCTGGGGGTTTGGTTAATCACCTGCATTGATTAGCTCTGACTTTGGTAGGATAAAGCACTAATCCTATGCCTTAATATGTGTATATATTTTTGTTATCTTTCCTGTGTTTTTGAGAGGTCTGATGATATTTTAAATGGCATTTTAAAATAGGCAATTTCCAGTTGTTTCTTGATGCTTGGAGAAACACCCAGCAATAAAATTAGAGATAAACACTGTAACATGATTAAAAAGTATAAGGCTACATAGAAAATTTAAAAAATCTCCTTAATAATAAGATTAAGAAAAGTTAATTAAATTAAAACTTAATGACTACATTAAAACTATATATCAAAACCACGGAAACCGACTAAATGCGTTTATACCAATGAAAACTTACATCAATGAGAGAAAAGGGAGAACTACATGAATTAAATCTATACCTTAAAGATACCAGAACTTGAACACCAGTAATAGTCCAAAGGAAAGTTTTTAAAAGTTGTACAGAAATAAAGAGAATAGAAAATGAAAACAAAATTGAATTAATAAATAAAAACAGGAGCTATTTTAAAACCATAAAGTTAGCAAATCATCAAATGTCTGGTGGGTATAAGCAGGTAGCAGGATCTGAAAAAGGAATTGCCAAAGAGAAATACTCATTAAGGATGTTGTGAAAGAAATGTATGGACCAAAAAGAGTAGATGGACCATTCACATGGTGAGAACAAGGGGTAATTAATTAACGGGCAGCCTGTATGCTCCATTGGTATCTTGTGGTGTCAAGAGAAATCAAAGAAGTCCCCCAGAAAAATGGGCAGACCTCCCTTCCTCTACCCCATGATAAGTTTATAATAGGAGGACACAAACCAGAGTCCCACTGAACATATAGGTTGAGTCTTATGGATGGGTTGAGATCTACATTGACCCATTGGAGTAACAAAACTTTTTTTATGATTTTTTTATTTTTTATTTATTTATTTTGTTTTTTGGTGAGGCAACTGGGGTTAAGTGACTTGCCCAGGGTCACATAGCTAGTAAAAAACTTTTGAAAAGAAAGACAGAACACAAACAGAGACAGTGATTGGAGGGGCATGAGGAGATGGCAGAACAGAACTAAGGTTACAGTGAGTTTCAGGGCATTCACGATACCTCTTTTAGGGAAGGAGCAGGTATTTAAGCCAGCTTTGTAAACTGCCCTTGGTGCTATAGTGCACAGTGGTCAGACCAGTCCATCTTTCTGGAGGTTCTGGCGGCAATGAGTTAAAGAGAAAGGAAGTGAATGGCAGGAAACCTGAGGAATGAGGTAAGGAGCTAGGTGGCACAGTGGATGAGTGCTGGGCCAAAAGTCAAGAAGATCTGAGTTTAAATCCAGCTTCAGACACTTACTAGCTGTACGATCCCAGTCAAGTCACTTAACCTCCATTTTGTCTCAGTTTCCTCATCTGAAAAAATAAAATAACAATGGTACCATCCATTGTTACTGACCCTAGTGAAGTCATTTATCCTGTGTGTGACTCCTCGCCTGTAAAATGGGGATGGTAATAGCATCTACCACCAAGGGTTGTTGTGAATATCAAGGAAGACAATATTTGTAAAGCACTCAACACAGTGCCCAGCACATAGTAGGCACTTAAATGCTTGTTTCCCTTCTTCCTGTTTCCTAGGTGATGTATCATGCAGATTCAGCCCAAGCTGCATTAAGGATTTTACATGACTAACTTCAATGCCATGTCACTGGGGAAGACTGTCCATCAGTGGGGAATCTTTGTGACAGATAGATCAGCCATAATGGAGATGTTTTCTCCTCACCTAGTTTCACTAGAAGATGGGAGTTCAGGGCTGACTGGTTTGGTGGGATTAAGTACAAGAGTTTCAGGCAGAAACTCTCCTGTTATTGCCCAGCAAGAAAGGTTGGTACAGGTGATGGGGACTACTCCCCCTTTCCTTCTTGTGTTTCCTATGGCAGCAGCTCCACCCTTCCTTACCTATTTTTTAGAGGAAGAAATTCTCCCTGGACAGAACTAAATGGCCTTTAAGACACAGACTCAACCTTTGCAATTAATCACAGATTGGCTTTATTGTTGGAGATCTAGAGGGAGCTGCCCATGATTGGATGGCACTGCTAACAGAGGAAATTTTCTTGCTAAGGAACAGTTAGCAAAACTGGGTTCCTGTAATCCATTGGGACATGCAGATGAAGAAGGATACACAATCCTGATGCTGAGATTAAGGAAGGAAAAAATTACCTGAAAGCATTAATGAATTTTGGAGGCTGCGTACTATTTTGGGCTCATAGGAGGTTGTGTTCAGAGGTTTTCAGTAGTGCTCTCAGTAAGAACCTGAAGATTGACTTATTAATAATTATAATAACAGGCCATGTTTATATAGCACTTTGAGATTTGATAAGTACTTAAAAAGAATTATCTTATTTGATCTTCACAACAATCCACTGAGGTAGATGCTATTGTTATCCTCATTTCACAGATGAAGAAGCTGAGGCTTAGAGAGAAGTTAAGTGACTTGCCCTGGGCCACATATCTAGTAAGTGTCAGAGGCAGAATCTGAACCTAAGCCTGGGGCCCTATCCACTGTTCAGGATATGAAGGACCACAAGGTTTAGCAGTGCTCATAAACCTGATTTCACTCCAGTTATATTTAGCTGAGGCACAGAGGAGGGCTGAACTTTCATTAGAGAAATCATGAGTCAGAAAAGAAGAGAACCAGAAGGCTCAGACCTGATGTCACTCAGCACCAATTAGAAGCCTCAGGTTCCTGTAAGGTAGGAGTACAGAGCATGGCATATGCTTCATTCCAGGTGTGGGAACCTAATTACTGCAAGAAAAGCTCACACGTGTAACATTAGCATGTACAAGAAGAATCTTAGGGGAAAAGAATGAAAAAAAAAAAAGCACCAGATCTCAAATTATGCTACAAAGCAGTATTCATCAAATGATTTGGTACTGGTTGAAAAATAGAGGCTGATCAGTGAAACAGATTAGGTACATAACATACAGAAGGAAATGAACCTGCAGCCTAGTGTTTGATAAACCTGAAGATTCCAACTATTAAAGTAAGGTCTCAGTATAAAAAAATTTTTTAAACTATGGGAAAAAAGTATAAATGAATATTTCACACTATATATCAAGATACGCTCTAAATGGATATATTACATATGAAAAAGTCACATCATAAACAAATCAGAAGCAAGGAAGAAATTACTTTTCAGTATATGAATAGGAGAAGAGTTCATAACTAAAAAAGGGATAGAGAGGATCACAAATTATGAAAATGGACAATTCTGATTATATATAATTAAAAAGTTTTTGCACAAATGAATTTAATATAGGTAAAATTAGAAGGGAAACAGTTAACTAAGGAAAAATCTTTCCAGTAAGTTGCTCTGACAACAATCTCATTTCTAATTTACATAAAGAACTGATTCAAATTTGTAAGACTAAGAGCTCAGACTTACAAGACTAAACCCCAATTGATAAATTTAACATACGGTTTTCAAGGGATGAAAAAAGTTATCAGTAGCCACGTAAAAATCCTCTAAATTACTAATAGAGAAAGGCAAACTAAAGCAATTTGGAGGTTCTATATTATATCCATCAAATTGGTAAAGTTAATAAAGGAAATATGACAATAAAGGAAAATGACAGATGCAGAAAAAGAGGAGCATCGACGCACAGTTGATGGAACTGTGAACTTGTCCAGACATTCAGGATAGCGATTTGGAACCATTCCCGAAAAATTACTAAAACGTGTATGCCCTTTGACCTAGCTATACTGCTGCTAGACCTGTACCCCTAGTTTTGTGATGGCAAAGAATTGGAAACAAAGTTGGTAACCATCATTTGGCAAATGGCTGAACAATTATGGCATGTGAATATAATGGAAATACTATAGTTCTGTAAGAAATGACAAAGGGCATGGTTTCAGAGAAACCTTGGAAGATATATCTGAACTGATGCAAAGTGAAGTAAATAGAAACAGAATAACAATTTATAACAGCCACGTTGAGGGGGGGATTATTCTTATTCTTTTTTCAATTAAAAAGTATTTTAAATTGATCTGTCCCTCCTACTACTCCTTTTCCTTTCCCCAAAAATGAGCAATTTTTTAAAAATTAAAAAATGGTACATAACTATGTCTGGTAAAAACAAATTCCCACATGAGTTATATCAGAAAAAGTACATCTCCGCTTTTTAAGTTTATCACCTCTTCAACAGAAGGTGATTGGTATGTTTTAGCTTCATTCTTTTAGACTTGTGGTTTATCATCGCATTGATCAGAGTTCTAAAGTGTTTGAAAATAGTTTTTTTCTATGATATTATCATCATATAAATTGTTCTCCTAGTTGTTATTTTGCTCTGCATCAGTTCAGAGAGGTCTTCCCAATTTCCTCTGAAATTTTCCATTTTATTACTTCTGATGGCACCATAATATTCTATTACATTTGTATACTACAATTGATTTAGCCATTCTCCAATAAATGGACATTTCCCTAGTTTCCCATTTTTGGTTACCATGAAAAGAACTACTAAATATTTTTATGCATATAGTTCCTTTTCCTCTTTGATTTCGTCAGGAAATCAGTCTAGTATATAGCTGGGTCAAATAAACCTAGCAGTATTATAACTTCCTGGATGTCATAGTTCCTATGTAACAAACAGTATTTCTTTAAAGAAAAAAAAAACACAGGAAGAACAGCATACCTGATAAACACATATGATGTTTGCTTTTGGTTTTAGATAGATACTTTTAGTGATACTAAACAATGGTTCCTATATGCCTATACTTTGTAGGGTTTCTAGCATAAATGATTGTTATGCTTTATAATGTAGGGTTTTTTTCTATTTTACTGAGATAATCATGTGATTTTAGGTTTTTTTTTTAACATGATCATTGATTGTTTCCTAAAGGTTGAATTATCTTTGCATCTCTGGCATAAATCTAATTTGGTCATGAAGAATGGTTTCTTGGCTGAATCACTGTAGTCTGTTTGATAGGATATTATATAAAATTTTTGACTCAATAGTCTTTAAAGATAATTCTCTATAATAATAATTCACTTTCTATGCTTTCCTTGGTTTAATTATTAGGAATATATTTCTGTCATAAAAGGAATCTTGTAAGGTGTTTTCTTTCTCAGTTTTCTCAGTAACAATCTAAAAAAATAATGATTGGCCCATATTCTCACTAAATATGCTAACCTCAGACAGAATGGACTATATACTTCAATGGAATCCTAAACTCCTGAGTTTGAATAGTTTGTAAGAAAGATTGGATCAGAACATATACCAGCAGTAAATGCAAATCTGGGTTGTCTAATGGGAAATGTGATGAATACAATGGGGAAAATACTCTGGGTACATTTTTGCAAAGATGACCTTAAAAAACTGAAATAATGCAACTAGACTAGGAGGAATGCTGGAGTGTAGGTGAATTAAGAATGGGGATTGCACAGTGTTAGAGCAGTCAGTGTGAATTAGGAGTCCACAAAGCTTAGCAAAGCTGCTCATATCAGGTAGATATTAAAGATAAGAAGGAATCAGAAGAAGCTCTAGTGATTAAGCAGGTTGTGAGCATCAGGAGGAGTAAGATGTAGTGCACCAAAGGACAATGAATGTTTGACAGCTTCACTAGTGAGCAGGGGCTCTATGGTAGGCTATGGCCAGACCTGTACATATTACAAGGGAGGAAACAAGTCCACAGGAGCAGCTAGGATTTCAAGGAAGTCCCCAGGCTGAAAGGTAGATAAAATTGCAAATAAGTCCCTAGCCTATAGAACAGATAGGATTACATACCATTAGGGATGCTGATGGGCAGTTGGGAGCAGAAGCTTAGAGGTTTCTTTGTTTCATGCGTAACAGAAAGCTTTGCCCTCTCTGGTGAGGTGTCTCCCTGCCACCTCCAATCACTGTAAGTCCCCACAGAGGCAGCTTTCTGAGTTATCAGACCTGATGTTTCTCCCACACCATGCAGGCCTATCCCAGCCACCGTTGTGAACACTGTCTCCATGGGGGGAAAGGAGACAAGTGGAGGTCTGTGTGACTTTGGGCAAGTCACTACCTCTCTAAAGCTCTGTTTTCTCATCACAAATGGGAATAATACCTGTACTACTTACCTCATAGGGCTATTGAGGGAATAAATCAATTATAAATCAATATTCATTTTTAAACATTCACCATAGGCCAGAATCTCATGAAATAATGCACCTAGAAGTGTCATACAAACTTAATGGGTTGTTAATAATATCATTATTGTTATTGTTATGATTATTATTAGCAGTAACATTAATGATGATTGTGATGAAGATAGAGTGTGGTAAAAAAGGTCCTTCTAGGAATAGTTTACCTATCAGATCTATGGAGAACATAAGAATTCATGACCAAACAGGAGATAGAGAACATTATGAAATGCAAAATGGATCATTTTGATTACATTAAATTGAAAAGTTTATGCACAAACAAAGCCAATGCAACTAAGATTACAAGGAAGGTAGAAAATTGGGAAAGAATTTTTACAACCAGTCTCTCTAATAAAGGCCTCATTTCTAAAATATATAGAGAATTAAGACAAATTTATAAGAACACAAGCCATTCCCCAATTGATAAATGGTCTAAGGATATGAACAGACAGTTCTCAGATGAAGAAATTAAAGCCATCTATAGGCATATGGAAAAAATGCTCTAAATCGTTATTGATTAGAGAAAAGAAAATCAAAACAACTCTGAGGTACCACATCACACCTATCAGATTGGCCAACATAACAAACAGGAAAATGATAAATGTTGGAGAAGATGTGGGAAAATTGGAACACTAATACATTGTTGGTGGAGTTGTGAAATAATCCAACCATTTTGGAGAACAATTTGGAGCTATGCCCAAAGGGCTACAAAAATGTGCATACCCTTTGATCCAGCAATAGCACTTCTAGGGCTGTATCCCAAAGAGATCAAACAAATGGGAAAAGGACTCACATGTACAAAAATATTCACAGCAGCTCTTTTTGTGGTGGCAAAGAATTGGAAATTGAGAGGATGCCCATCAGTTGGGGAATGGCTGAGCAAGTTGTGGTATATGAATGTAATGGAATACTATTGTGCCATAAGAAATGATGAACAGGCTGACTTCAGAAAAACCTGGAAAGACTTATGTGGTCTGATGCTGAGTGAAGTGAGCAGAACCAAGAGGACTTTGTACACAATAACAGCCATGTTATGCAATGACTAAGATTGTTAAACTGAGCCCTTCTCCGCATTATGAGGCCTCGTGATGGAAAATGTTGTCCACATCCACAGAAAGAACTATGGAAGTCGAATTGCCATCACTTATTTTTACCTTCTGTTGAGTTTTGTTTCATCTTTCTGATGGTTCCTCCTATTGGTTTTAATTTTCACTTACAACTTCACTAATGGGAAAATATGTTTAATGGGTATGTAAATGTAAAGCCTATATCAGATTGTGCACCGTCTTGGGGAGGGTGGGGGGGAGAAAGGGGGGGAGAAATTTTTCAACTCAAAAGCATATGGAAGTGATTGTTGATAAATTAAAATAAATTAATAAAATTTAAAAAAAAAAAAGAAAAAAGAAAAAGGTCCTTCTAGGTCACAACTGTTTGATTCAGCTATGAAGTCCAACTGAGTAGGAAATGTGCTTTAGCCTACTTATATCCACCACACATCTTGCCACTGCCCTGGCAATTAAACACGACTCTGCTTCCTCAGAGATCATGATGTTCCAAAATTTGGAGCCATATAGTGTTGCCAGGAACATATTTAAGCTAAAAAGATGAGTTTTTGTGCCAGCAAACAGTTTGATATTATTAAAAACACTCTATAATTTCCTAAATGCAATAGAGACCACTGTCTTGTTCCTATTCACTTCTGGGTCCAAGTCATTGCCTATCTGTAGTATTTATCATAGCTAGATGGATAGACAGACAGACAGACAGATAGATAGATAGACAGAGAGATAGATAGATAGATAGATGGCATACTAACTCAATGGAATGGCCAGCCAACTATATGCCATAATCTAGGCAACAGGCTTTCTTCATCCATTTGGCTTTTATTGTATGAATTGTTAAGCCTATGTTTTGATTATTTATGCATATCATCGAAAGGATCCTGAAAGCACAAAATGATCCACAAACAGAACCATCTGGAAGTCTCCATTTCCTTTCCATATGTACATTTTTCTTTCTTGGGATAGTCTAAACTCTTAAGGTGATACAATAAGGCTAGAGGTTTGTACAAGTACCTACGGAGAAGAAGGATTGTTGGGGGTGGTGGGAGGGAGGTGCCTCTCTAGCAATCCTTGCTCTGTTTTCCTTCCTAGGAGAATCTAAAAGTATAGGGTAGAACTACAAAGCCCGAGACCTATAAATTTCCTTTCAGTGGCAGGTAGGACTCACTGGAAAGGGAATGAGAATTGCATCAACTGTTTATAAACTACTCTGAGTTCTTGGTGTTAGCCTACATTTTCTGTGGGATGAAATTATGACTCTCCTGTCTCCAGTATGTACTGTTGCTGGTAAGCTATGGTAGTTTTCTTTTTTTTTTAACCACAACTGTGAAAACTTAAACACAAGCTAAATTCTGATGAATATTTGGATTAGGGCAATAGAAGTCAAATAGATATGATTTTGGAGGAGTCGCTAATTGAATCTACTAATCTAAAACCAGAAACTAGGGATTTGGGGCTATGGGTTACAGAAAGAGACAGACAGATGGACATACTTGAGTTATCAATCAGTCAAACCCAACTAGTTCTAAATATTAAAATTGAGAATGACTAGCTATATGAAATTGAAATAGCATTTTATAAAATGAAAGTGCTTTATAATTATACATTAATACTTCATTTGTCTTCATATCAAACCAAATGTGTCTACTGAGTGTATATTATTCTAAGGTGGTGACTAATAGACTAGAGAAGGTGAAGTTAGTCTTTAATCGCTTACATCGATAAAATAGAGAAACAGCAGATGAATGTATTGGGCATGCAACTAAAAAAAACTAGAAGAACAAGTTAAATCCCATCCCCCAATTAAATATCAAATTGAAAATCCTGAAAATCAAAGGAGAGATTAATAAAACTGAAAGCAAGAAAACCATTGAACTAATAAATAAAACCAGAGGCTGGTTTTATGGGGAGAAAGCCCAGCAAAATAGATAAACCACTAGTTAATTTAATTTAAAAAGGGAAAAAAGAAAACCACATTACTACTAACAAAAGTGAAAGGGGTGAATTCACCACCAATGAAAAAGAAATTAAGATAATTGTTAGGAGCTATTTTGACCAATTATGTGCCAATAAATTTGAAAATGTAAATGAAATGGATGAATATTTACAAAAATATAAATTATCCAAATTAACAGAAGAAGAAATAAAATACTTAAATAACTCAGTCTCAGAAAAAGAAATTGAATAAGCTATCAATGAACTTCCTAAGAAAAATCCCCAGGGCAAGATGGATTCACAAGCAAATTCTACCGTTTAAGGAATACTATATACCCAATACTATATAAACTATTTGGAAAAATAGATGAAGAAGGGGTTCTACCAAATTCCTTTTATGACACAAATATGGTGCTGATACCTAAACCAGAAAGAGCCAAAACAGAGAAAGAAAATTATAGTCCAGTTTTCCTAATGAATATTGATGCAAAAAATCTACATAAAATATCAGCAAAAAGATTACAGCAATAAATCACAAGGATCATACGCTATGACCAGGTAGGATTTATACCAGGAATGCAGAGCTGGTTCAATATTAGAAAACTATTAGCATAATTGACCATATGAATAACAAGACCAACAGAAATCATATAATTATCTCAATAGATCCAGATAAAACACCCATTCCTATTAAAAATACTAGAGAGCATAGGAATATATGGAGCTTACCTTAAAATGATAAACAATATTTTCTAAAACCATCAGCAAGCATTATCTATAATGGGGATAAGCTAGAAGCCTTCCCAGTACAATCAGGGATGAAGCAATGATGCCCACTATCACCTCTATTATTCAATATCGTACTAAAATGTTAGCTACAGCAAAAAGAAAAGAAAAAGAAATTGAAAGAATTAGAATAAGCAATGAGGAAATAAAACTATCACACTTTGCAGATAATATGAAATTATACTTAGGGAATCAACTAAAAAACTACTTGAAATTATTAACAGCTTTAGCAAAGTTGCAGGATATAAGATAAACCCACATAAATTATCACCATTTCTATATATGACCAACAAAGCCCAGCAGCAAGAGATAGAAAGAGAAATTCCGTTTAAAATAACTGTAAACAATATAAAATATTTAGGAATCTACCTGCTAAGACAAACCCAGAAACTATAGGAACACAACTACAAAACACTTTTCATACAAATATAGTCAAATCTAAACAATTAGAAAAATATTAATTGCTCATGGATAGGCTGAGCCAATATAATAAAAATGACAATTCTATCTAAATTAATCTATCTATTCAGTGCCACACCAATGAAATTATCAAAAATTATTTTATAGAGCTAGAAAAAATAATAACAAAATTTATCTGGAAGAACAAAAGGTTAAGAATATCAAGGGAATCAATGAAAAAAAATGTAAAGGAAGGTCATCTAACTGTACCAGATCTCAAACTGTATTATAAAGGAGTCATTATAAAAACAATCTGGTACTGGCTAAGAAATAGAGTGGTGGATCAGTGAAATAGATTAGGCACAAATCACATTATAGCAAATGACCATAGTAATCTGGTATATGATAAGCCCAAAGATCCAAGCTTTTGGAACAAAAACTCATTATTTCAAAAAAACTGCTGGGAAAATTGGAAAACAGCATGGCAGAAACTAAGTATAGACCAATATCTTATGCCATATACCAAGATAAGGTCAAAATGGGTACATGCTTTACACATAAAAGTTCATACCATAAGCAAATTAGAAGAGCATGGAATAGTTTATCCGTCAGATGTATGGATGAGGGAAGAATTTATGACCAAACAAGAGACAGAGAGCATTACAAAATGCAAAATAGATCATTTTGATTATATAAAATTAAAAGGTTTTTGCACAAAGAAAACCAATGCAACTAAAATTATAAGGAAAGCAGAAAACTGGGGGAATTTGCAATGAGTATCTCTGATAAAGGCTTCATTTCTCAAATATGCAGAGAACTGAGTCTAATTTATAAAAATACAAATCATTTCCCAATTGATAAATGGTCAAATGATATGAACAGGCAGTTTTCAGACAAAGAAATCAAAACTATGTCTAGCCATATGAAAAAATGCTCTAAATCACTATTGATCAGAGAAATACAAATTAAAACAACTCTGAGGTACCACCTCACACTTATCAGATTGGTTAAAATGACAAAAAAGGAATGTGATAAATGTTGGAGGGGGATGTGGGAAAACTGGGACACTAATGCACTGTTGGAGTTGTGAACTGATCCAACCATTCTGGAGAGTAATTTGGAACTATGCCCAAAGGGCTATCAAACTGTGTATACCCTTTGATCCAGCAATACCACTGCTAAGTCTATATCCCAAAGACATCCAAAAAAAGGGAGGAAAGGACCTATACATACAAAAATATTTATAGCAGCTCTTTTTATGGTGCCTAAGAATTGTACATCAAAGGGATGCCCATCAATTAGGAAATGGCTAAACAAGCTGGGGTATATGATTGTACAAATGGTTAAACAAGCTGAGTGTAAGAGCCTCCAGAAACTGATGAAGAGATCTGGTATCACAAACGAAACCAGTGCAGCCAAGATTAGAAGGAAAGCAGTAAACTGGAGAAAAGTTTTTGTGGCACTTTTCTCTGAAAAAGGCCTTATTTCTCAAATATGTAGAGAGCTGAATTAAATTTATAAGAATATGAGTTATTCCCCAATTAATAAATGGTGAAAGGATATGAATAGGCAGTTTCATGAAGAAGAAATCAAAGCCATCTAGAGTCACATGAAAAAATGCTCTAAATTATTATTGATTAGAGAAATGCAAATTAAAATGACTCTGAGGTACCACTTCATACTTATCAGATTGGCTAATATGACAGAAAAAGACAATGATAAATATTGGAGGGGATGTAGAAAAATTGGGAAACTAATGCACTGTTGGTGGAGATGTGAACTGATTCAACCATTCTGGAGATCATTTTGGAACTACGTTCAAAGGGTTATAAAACTGTTCATACCCTTTGAGCCAGCAATACCACTACCAGGTCTGTAACCCAGAGAGATCATAGGAAAAGGGAAAGGACCTATACGTACAAAAATATTTATAGTAGCGCTTTTTATAGTGGCAGAGAACTGGAAATTGAGGGGATGCCCATCAATTGAGGAATGACTGAACAAGTTATAGTATATGATTATGATGGAATATTATTGTGCTATAAGAAAGGACAAGCAGAAAAACCTGGGAAGAACTGATGCAAAGTGAAATGAGCAGAACCAGGAGAACACTGTACACAGTAACAGTAATATTGTACAATGATCAACTGTGAATGACTTAGGTATTCTCAGTAATACAACGGTCTAAGACAATTCCAAAGGACATCTGATGAAAAATGTTGTCCATCTCCAAAGAAAGAACCGATAAAGTCTGAATATAGATTGAAGCATATTTTTTTCACTTTTTTACTTTTCTTGCTTTTTTCTTTTGCAACGTGGCTAATATGGAAAAGTGTTTTGCATGATTTCACACACACACATATATGTATATATATATACATACATATATATATCATACCCTTTGACCCAGCAATACCACTTCTAGGGCTGTATCCCAAAGAGATTATACAAATGGGAAAAAGACCTACGTGTACAAAAATATTTATAGCAGCCCTTTTTGTGGTGGCAGACAATTGGAAATTGAGAAGATGCCCATCAATTGGGGAACAGCTGAACAAGTTGTGGTATATGAATGTAATGGAATACCATTGTGCTATAAGAAATAATGAGTAGGTGGACGTCAGAAGACTCTGGAAAGACTTATATGAATTTATGCCCAGTGAAATGACCAGAGCCAGGAGAACATTATACACAGTAACAGCCACATTATGTGATGACTGATTTTGATAGAGTTGGCTCTTCTCAGCAATGCAAGGATCTAAGACAACCCCAAAAGACTCACAACGGAAAATGCTATCCACATTCAGAGAAAGAACTATGGAGTCTGAATGCAAATGGAAGCATAGTATTTGCTCTCCTTTTCTTTTGTTGTTTTGCTTTATTGCTTCATTCTCATGGCTCCTCCCATTAGTTCTAATACTTCTTTACATCATGACTAATGGGAAAATATGCTTAATATCAATGTATAAGTAGAGTCTATTTCAGATTGCATGCCATCTTGGGGAGAGGGAGGAGAAGGAGGGTGAGAAAATTTAGAACTCAAAATCTTGTGGAAGTGAATGTTGAAAACTAAAGATAAATTTTAAAAAATAAACAAAATGTTAAAAAAAAACACCAAATTTATTGCCTTCACAGTGGCAAGGTGGTTGGAAGGTGGGATGGAGAGAATTTGGAACCCAACATTTAAAAAAATGTATGTTAAACATAAAATAATTTTTTAAAAGAGAGAGATCTGGCATCTATAAAATGGATAAGAGTATGGAGAGAACATAAAAAAATAAGCAGGAGGCTTGATGGCTTGCTCACATCCCACCTTTCCCAGTTCCCTAACACTTTCCCCACACACATACACTTTTAGTTCCTTCTCCTTTGAGGTACCTCCAGTTACTAGGTATGTATAGTATGTGCCATAATTAATTGTATATTGTCTCCCCTCCTTGAGGGCAGGGACTGTCTTTTGCCTCTTCTTTGTATCCCCAGGGTCTAAGCCCAGGTCTGCCTGGTATATAGCAAGCCTTTAATAAATGCTTGTTAAGGGGGCAGCTAGATGGCACAGTGAATAGAGCACTGGCCTTGGAGTCAGAAGGACCTGAGTTCAAATCCAGCCTCAGACACTTGACACTTACCAGCTGTGTGACCCTGGGCAAGTCACTTAACTCCAATTGCCTCACCAAAAAAAAGAAAAAGAAAAAGAAAAGAAAAGCAATTGTCCTCTTTGGGCAGCAAGGTAGTGAAGTGGCTAGAGCACCAGCCCTGAAGTCAGCAGTACCTGAGTTCAAATCTGGCCTCAGACACATAACACTCACTAGCTATGTGACTCCGGGCAAGTCACTTAACCCCAATTGCCTCACTAAAAAAAAAAATGCTTGTTAACTAACTGTTGATAATTTCTTTCATTAGGCACTTTTCAATCTTTTTCTGGCCTTCTCTACCTTCCTTCTACCAGGTTCTCTCTCCTGCTCTGCCATGTCCTCACATTTGAGCGGAAATAGACCCCATCTCAAACCCTATCAAACCCTATCTCGGTTGATTGCTACCTTGGGTAAATTCTTGCCCTCAGTTTCTTTGTCTACAACACAGGAGAGTTGGAGTAGACAGCCTCTAAGGGACCTTACAGCTCTAAAGCTTTGAATCTATGATCTTATCATTTGCAAAGAGGAAAATTTAGACTTGCAGTCAGACAAACTTCCCAACATTTAGAGCTGTTCCAAAATGGAATGGGCTGCCTCAAGAGGTGATAGGTCTCTCCTCATCGGAGGGCTTCAGGTGGAAGGAAGTGGACTTGTCCACTTGATGAGTGTGGTGTCACAAAGATTTCTTCCAGGTTGGACTATATAGCTTTTGAAGTCGCTTAGGACTCTAAAATTCTGTAATTGGTGACTATCTCTACCTAAAAAGTTCTACTGATGTCTAAAATTAAGGCCCTCACTTCTGTATGTTCCTCTTCCTGACTTCTCTGTTTCTATTAGTGACTACAGTGTTCCCAGACCCCAGACTAAAGACCTCAGAGTCAACTCCTCTCTTGCCACACCAGGCCCGGTTCTCTAGGGAGGAAGATTAAGCTCAGCCACTGAACATGAAAGAAGTGGTTAGGCGACATGTCAACACGCCGTGTTCGGGTGATGCGCCTCACTGCCTGGCTTCCCCTGGATGCGTCCACGAACACGAAAGGAATCCAGACACGTCAAATGGCTTTCTATCTGCTTTTTACAGAGGGTTGGCAGTCAGTCACCACATAGAATCAGAAAAATATGGGAAACCAAACCCGAGCCCTGCCCCCTTGAGCCCGACCCCAATGTTCACTCCCACACTGTGCTCCACACTGCATGGTGGAAAGCACCATGCTTAGCTGGTTTGACATCTCTCTATATTCCCGCGGCTGGCCTCCAGCGCTGGACCCACGCAGTCTCCCTCTCACCCACGCCTAGGCAATGCTGCTTGGTTTCATATACAATGTACCTGACCCAGGTGTGTCCCCCTGCTCCCACACCTATCATCGACACCTTTCTCTCACTCCTCGCATGGCAGAGTCCAGTCCTTTCTATCCCAACTGCTATCACTCCTGTTCAGGATCGTATTGCCTTTCTCCTCCCCCCTCCCATTTTCTATTGTTTATTTTATTAATTTTCATTTTTACATCACAATCATTTCTGAATAGCTCCCTCCTCCCTTCAGCAAGTGATCTAATATTCCATACACACAGGCCCCAGTCTTATTACCTTTTTAATATTTTAATAGCATTTGATCTCAGAGACTCTAAGCTCTCCCTGCTGCAGGCCAGATTCCTGCCAAATTAATTTTCCCAATGCACAACCTTTGATCATGCTATTTATTTGCTCAAAACACTTAATACTTGCCCTTTGCGTAAGACAGAACATTCAAATTCCTGACCCCAACATCCATTGGCCTCCGTCCATGACCTTTGACCTGCTTTCTGGGCTTACCTTACCTTACCCTCTGCCACAGCCAAAGTGGACTATACTTCAAATTCATAAGCTAATAGATTTAGAATGGGAAAGGCAACTTTATTTTTTTTAATATAAATTTATTTATTTTCAGTTTTCAATATTTACTTCCACAAGATTTTGAGTTCCAAATTTTCACCCCATCCTCCCACCCCAAGATGGCATGCATTCTGAATATCCCTTCCCCCAGTCTGTCCTCACTTCTATCTCTTCCCCACTTCTCTGGTCCCCTTCCCCTTCTATTTTCCTGTAGGGCAGGACAGACTTCTGTACCCCATTTCCTGCATTTCTTATTTCCCAGTAGCATGTGAAAACATTTTTTTAAACATATGTTTTTAAAACTTTAGGTTTCAAATCTTCTACCTTCCTCCCTCCCCACCCACCCTCATTGAAAAGACAAGCAACTCAATATAAGTTATACATATGCAGTTATGCAAAACACTTCCATAGTAGACATGTTGTGAAAAACTAACTCTATTTCCCTTAATCCTATCCTGTCCTCCCATTTACTCCATTCTTTCTTTCAACTCTGTCCCTCTTCAGAAGTATTTGCTTCTGATTATCCCTTTTCCCAATCTGCCCTCCTCTCTATCATCCCCCTGCTCTCTTGTCCCCTTCTCCCCCTATTTTCCTGTAGGGAACAGATTTCCATACCCAATTGAATGTGTATGTTATTCCCTCTGTAAGTCAAATCCTATGAGAATAAGATTCACTCATTCCCTCTCACCTTCTCCCAACTCCCCTCCACTGTAAGAACATTTTCTTTTGTTTTTTTTTTGTGAGATAATTTACCCCATTCTACCTCTCCTTTTCTTCTTCTCCGAATATAATCCTCTCTCATCCCTTAATTTTATTCTCCAGATATAACCCCTTCATCTTCAACTCACCCTGTGCCCTCTATCTATCTATCTATCTACCTATACATACATAAAATTTTTTTCCTCCAACTACCCTAATACTGACAAAGGTCTCATGAGTTACAAATATCATCTTTCCATGCAGGAATGTAAACAGTTCAATTAATAAGTCTCTTATGATTCTCTTTCCTGTTTACCTATTCATGTTCCACTTGAGTCTTGTATTTGAAAGTGAAATTTTCTATTCAGCTCTGGTCTTTTCATCAAGAATGCTTGAAAGTCCTCTATTTCACTGAATGACCATTTTTTCCCCTGAAGGATTATACTCAGTTTTGCTGGGTAGGTGATTCTTGGTTGTAATCCTATCTCCTTTGCCCTCTGGAATATTATATTCTATGCCCTGTGATCCTAAATCTTGTGTTATCCTGATTGTGTTTCCACAGTACTTGAATTGTTTCTTTCTGGCAGCTTGTAATATTTTCTCCTTGACCTGGGAACTCTGGAATTTGGCTATAATATTCCTAGGAGTTTTCCTTTGGGGATCTCTTTCAGGAGGAGATTGGTGGATTCTTTCAATTTCTATTTTGCCCTCTGGTTCTACTATATCAGGGCAGTTTTCCTTGATAATTTCTTGAAAGATGATGTCTAGGCTCTTTTTTTGATCATGGCTTTCAGATAGTCCAATAATTTTTAAATTCTCTCTCCTGGATCTATTTTCCAGGTCAGTTGTTTTACCAGTAAGATATTTCACATTTTTCTATTTTTTCATTCTTTTGGATTTGTTTTACAGTGTCTTGATTTCTCATAAAGTCACTAGCTTCCAATTGCTCTATTCTAATTTTTAAGGAAGTATTTTCTTCAGTAAGCTTTTGGACTTCCTTTTCCATTTGGCCAATTTTTCTTTTTAGGGCATTTTTCTCTTCATTGGCTTTTTGGACTTCTTTTGCCATTTGGGTTAGGCTTTTTTTAAGGTGTTATTTTCTTCAGTATTTTGGGTCTCCTTTAGCAAGCTGTTGACTTGTTTTTCATGATTTTCTTGCATCACTTCATTCTCTTCCCAGTTTTTCCTCTACTTCTCTTACTTGCTTCTTCAAAATCCCTTTTGAGCTCTTCCAAGGCCTGGGACTGATTCATATTTTTCTTGGAGGCTTTGGATGTAGGAGCTTCGACTTTGTTGTCTTCTTCTGGTTGTATGTTTTGATCTTCTTTGTCACCAAAGTAAGATAATATAGTCTGACTCTTTTTGTGCTGCTTGCTCATGATCCCAGCCAATTACTTGAGTTTTAAACTCTTTTTTTCAGGTAAGAGTCTGCTTCCAATGTGGAGAGTATACTGTCCCAAGCTTCAGGAGTCTGTGTAGCTGTTTTCAGAGATACTTGTAGGGACCTGTAAATTTTCAGTTCTTCCAAGGTGGTATGATAAGGGATGAGATGTTTACTCCTTTCCTGGCCTGTGCTGCAGTCTATTAGTGACCATAAGCACTCCTTTCTGTCCCATAACTGTGAGGAAGGTTTTCTGTCCACAGCCACTACAAGCTCCACCGTGCCAGCGCTCCATCTCACCCCAGGACCCCCGTCCAGAACTGTGACCCAGATCCAAGCACAGGCAAAGCAAGAGATTCCTGCCTCAGCACCAGCAGAGAGATCCCTGCAATCCCCCTCTGATCAGCCACTTGATTTCCCCTCAGTGTGTGGGCTGGAAGCTCGGGAAGCAGCTGCCCCCCAGGGCCAGGCCTTTGGGGAACTGGATCTGAGACCCCACCTTCCTCTCTGAGCACCCCCAGAAACAGACTTTTCCCACTGACCTTCTAAGTTGTCTTTGGCATTCGTGGATTGAGGAGTCTGGAAACTGCCATAGCTGTCCGCAATTCAGTCCTCTGAGGCCTGCTCCAGGTTTGCTGTGGCCTGTGCGCCCACACCACGCTGCGTTCTGCTCCCAGCCAGGCGTGATATACCTTTCTGATCAATCATCCAGGTTGTCTTGGGCTGGAAATTTGTTTTACTCTGTCTTTTTGTGGGTTCTGCTGCCTTAGAATTTGTTTAGAGTCATTTTTTATAGGTATTTGGAAGGGTTTGGGGGAGAGCTCAAGCAAGTTGCTGCTTTCACTCCGCCATCTTTGCTCCGCCTCTTGGGAAAGGTAACTTTAGAGGTTATCAAGTCCATCTTCCTGATTTTACAGATGAGGCTCACAGGGGTTAAATGACTTGCTCATGGTCACACAGCCAGTAAGTATCTGTGGTGGGATATGAACTCAGGTTTTCCTGACTTCTGGTTCTGGCACTCTATTCATTATACCATATTCTCTCAACCCATTTTCTTCTGTGCCTTTGATTATAGCAGGCACTCATGAAATACTCCTCCCTTTCCTCTAGCCCTACCTGTTTAATTCCTATCTTTCTTGGAGATGCAGCACAGTACAGAAGATTTTCAGTGCGGTGGACAGGGCTTAGAGTAAGGAGGATCTGGGTTCAAATACAACCTCAGACACTTAGTTGCTAGACCCTGAAAAAAGTATTTAAATTACTCTGTCCCTCAGTTTCCTCATCTGTTAAAATAGGTAAGAGGGTTGGACTCGATGATCTCTAAGATTCCTTCTGGCTCAAAAATCTACGATTCTATGAGGAAGGTCCAGCTTACATGTCACTTCTTCCACGAATCCTTTCCTGACGCCTCCAGCTGGAATCAACCTAGTTCTCTTCTGAACCAACCTTGAACATTCTCTGTACTTCTTTCTCTGGCCCTTAGGATATTGTACCTTGCATTATAATTGACCTAAGTACCAATCATATCCTCCTTCACTCCCACATGCCACACTGCTAGGTCATAAATTCTGTGGAAACAGGGAGACTTTGTCTTACTTATCTTTGGTTCTCCCAGTGCCTAGCACAGGGATTTGGATAAAGTAACAATTTTTAGTAAATATTTGTTTAATGAACGAATAACAAACAAGATAAAGTAACCCGTTAACAATGGCAACTGAGTGGTGTGGACAAATGTCAGAGGCGTTCAAGGGAAGGAATGATCATCTGGAGCTGGGCAGGGGGAGACAGCTTCAAGCTTCAGGAACCCTCCCTCCTCTCATCTCCTGCCTCCTTACTTCCCTTCTTTCATATCTCAGCACAAACCTCACTTTTCCCAGTCCTTCTCTCTCTTTTTTCTTTCTTTTCCTTTCTTTTTTTTTTGGAGGCAATCAGGGTTAAGTGACTTGCCCAGGGTTACACAGCTAGTAAGTGTCTGCGGTCAAATTTGAACTCTGGTCCTCCTGACTCAAGGGCTGGCGCTCTATCTACTAGGCCACCTAGCTGCCCCAGTTTTTCTCAATCTTATTGCCTTTCCTTTGAAATTACTTCCAACTTATCCTGTATATATTTGTTTGAACATAGTTTTTTTTGTATATTGTCTACCAGCTCCTTCTGAGCAGGGACTATTTTTTGTTGTTGTCTTTGTATCCCCAGGGCTTAATACAGTGCCTAGCACTCTGTGGTGTGTGTGTGTGTGTGTGTGTGTGTGTGTGTGTGTGCATGAAATAAGCTTAAAATGAGAATAACAATAGCATGTACCTCACAGGTTTGTTATCAGGATTAAATGAGATAACATATATAACAAAGTGCTTTGTAAACCTTAAAGTGTGATATAAATACTGTTATTTATTAACATTACTACTACTACCATTACTATTACTACTACTACTACTACCACCACTACCATTACTACTACTACCACCAGCATCACCACCACCACCACTATTACCACCACCACCACTACTACTACTACTACTACTACTACTACTACCTACTACTACCGCTACTACTACTACTATTACTACTACTACTACCATCAACACCACTACTACAGTTGCCATGGGCAGCTAGGTGGTGCAATGGATTGCTGAGCCTACAGTTAAGAAGACCTGAGCTCAAATCCAATACACTGACTAGATGTATGACCCTGGGCAAGTCACTTAACTTCATGTGCCTCAGTTTCCTCATCTGTCAAATGAGCTGGAGAAGGAAATGGCAAACCACTCCAGTATCTCTACCAAGAAAACCCCAAATGGGGTCATGAAGGACCAGATGTGACTGAAATGCCACCTCAGGTTGTTGTGAGGCTATAAGGACCTATAAGGAGGCTCAAATCCCCTGAGTGACCCTGTCAAAGGAGGGCCTGCAGTAACAGCTCAGAACCTCTTTTCCTGCTGGTGGGTAGTTTGAATATCAAATGGCTGCCAATTCCCTCCCAGTATGAATCAGCATCAATCCCCAGGTCAAGGTGCCTTGCTCCCTCCTCCACCCCCTAAAGCCTGGTCCTACTCGACGTAGATAAGAACCGTACAAAAACCACAGGGCAAAGGAGAAGAAATTGTTCCTGAAGAACAGCATGGCCACATAGGGAGGGCAGCCAGGGGAGAACAGATGCCAATGGGTTAACAATATAGGGACCCCCACCCCCCTCAGCTCCATGGGCATGATTGGCCACACAGCAAGAGCTACACTCTGATCCAAGCTTCCTTCCCTCCCCACCCTCCAAGTCAAACTTACATAGAGTTCTTGTGGATGTACCACAGCTGGCTCAAAGTGGACTGGCAAGAACTGAATGTTACATTTTCAGGGTAAGCATTTACATCTCAGAAGTAGACAAAAGACACAAAATCGGGGCTTGCTTTGTTGTTTTGTTGATTGTGTAGACTTAAGAAAAGTGATGGAGAAAATGTGAATAATGCAGAATAAACTTAAAGTGTGTCATGTGTACATTTTTTCCCCTGGAAAGCCGGTTGTTAAATATTTACCAGCATACCCTTGGTTTCAGCCAAAGAGCTGGCATGGCACTAAGGGGAGACTGTGCAATGGTGGGGAGTCTAGAACACTGAAATGATGGTATTTTCTGAGTTGCCTAATGAGGAACGAGAAATTAGGAGCAGGAACCCAGGAAATTAATTAAACATACCACAACGTGCAAGCAGCTGGGAATGGGGGCAATGCCTGGTCTATGGGTCAATTCCCAATTAATGCTTAGCATACATGCATCCTGGGGACTGGGGCCATACCAGCCAAACTGGTTTTCACCAGCTCACCAAAAAAAATCCTGGAGTTTTACCAGTTTTGGCATGCTCAGTTCCACCCAGGGCTCCCAGCTCATTTGTTATCTTTCCTCCTTGACTGCTCCTTATGGTGGATATTTCCCCACAATCAAGCTGTCTTGCTTTACTTTTTCTCTGACTTGTCTTCTTACACTCTCTGCTTCCTTGAACAGTGCTTTGGAATCCTGAACCTCACCTCTCACTGCATTAAAACAGAGGGCCAAAGAAAATAATGCAAGGAAAACATTTGGCAGAAATTAAAGTGCTATATTAATATAAGCTGTTATTATCATGGGAGTGCACAGACTGGAGAGAGGAGTAAGGGCCAATGGGAATGCCCCAGACATCTACAGGGTGGGAGGACATACTTGGCTCACACTCTACCTGTGTCTGTCATCATCATTATTATTATAATTCAAGGAGGAGATGGCACCTAGGCTGAACCTTGAAGGAAGAGGAAGACTTCAACAGGCAAGGATGTAGAGTGGGATTAGACGGCCTGTTCTAAGGAACAAAAACAGCTGGTATTCTAATTTGACTAGAATGGAGAAGGCATTAAGAGGAGGGAAGGATGGTGGAATAAAGCTGGAAAGGGACGTTGGACTCATATTCTAAAGGGCTTTAAATAACACACTAAGGGGTTTGTATCTTATCCAAAAGGCCACAGAGAGCTAAGGAAGTTTTTCTGAGCAGTAGATTCACCTGGCTAGACGTGCATCTTAAGGATATTGTTTCGATAACTGTGTGAAGGACAGATTTGTAATCAGGCATCAGAAACTGAAAACGGGGATGAAACTATAAGTGCAGCAGTCAGGGATCCCACCCTGCAGTTGAAACACAAAAAAATATACAAAAACTTGTTCAAAGATGATTCCACTCGCCACACTTATGGACAACACAAAACCCAGGAGACCTGAAAGACGAACAGCTCTTGTGAGAGAACTCAGCAGGTGTAGCATTCAAACAGCAGCCCTGAGTGAAACAAGGCTGAGAACCGAAGGCCAGCTTACCGAAGTTGGAGCTGGATACGTGTTTTTCTGAGTGGCCGTAGTGAAGGGGAGTGCCGTGAACCCGGTGCAGGTTTTGCAGTCAAAACTAGTCTAGTCAACAAGCTTTATGTCTGCCAAAAGGAGTAAACAACGGGCTCGTGACAATGCGATTGCCACTTGCAGGAAAGCACCATGCCACCATCATCAGTGCCTATCCTCTCACCATGATGAAGCCTGATGAGGTCAAAGAAAAATTTTATGAAGAGTTGGAGACCCTCATCATCAATGTGCCAAAAGGGGACAGACTTATAATTCTGGATGACTTTAATGCTACAGTAGGCACAGACTACCCAGACATGGCAGGGAGTCTTTGGGAGGAATGAAGTTGGAAACAGCAATAGCAATGGCCACTTCCCACTGAAGACTTGTGAATCTCATGATCTTCTCATCAAGGTATATACATATATACAGATAGATAGACAGATATGGCCAATATGGAAATTTATTTTGCTTGAATACATATGTTTAAGACAGAAGTTTTATTTTTCTCTTTCTCAATTTGGGGGTAATGGGAAGAAGAGAAGACAGATTTTTGCTGATTGAAAAAAAATTTTAAACCAAAAACCAAATTAAAAACCCAAAACATGAGGCTTTTCCATATCTCCCTCCTCCTCCCCACATTGGCCAATGGCCCTTTGTCCCAAAACTACTTTGTATTTATTTTGCATATGCTCCACATACACTAATGTAAGACCAGTGGGGATACCTGTGGATTGTGGAGTTGACCAGTTGATACTTGGTCCTTTGTGATTCCTCCTCTCTGATGGATAGAGACAGAACTGGATTCTTCCTAGGCCCTTCCTATCTCATCCTTGGAGAATGGTGGCAGGAGTGGGGAGCCTGCAGCCTCAAGGCCACATGTGGCCCTCTAGATCCTCAGGTGCGGCCCTTTGACTGAATCCAATCTTGACAGAACAAATCCCCTTAATAAAAGGATTTGTTCTGTAAAACTTGGATTCAGTCAATAAGCAACATTCAAGGACCTAGAAGACCACATGTGGCCTCAAAGGCCAGCAGCAGGTTCCCCACCTCTGATAAGGTGTTATCTTTTCTCTCATCACTGCCTTTTCCTCCTTACCTCTTTTCTCTTTATATATTTAATCAACTATACCCTATTACAATAATTAATTCCATTTTTAGCTCAAGGGCAATGTAACAGCCCTCAGGTCCCTTTTCTTGTTTTATGGAATTTATATCAGGCAAAGAATTTTGCTACAATCACAATAGCTCAGAGTCTGTAGTGAGAAAAGTTCTTAGTATTCAAACAGAGATTTAGGTCTCTGAACTAATTTAAATTTTTGTTTATCTCAAGCTAACTCCTAACCTCTTTATATCTGAGGCAAAAATCAAGATACAGCGAACAGGTATAAGAAGCAAGTTACTGGACAGGAACAGGAAGGGAAAATTAGAGAGAAAATAGACCTTTTCTGGGAACCTCCCTCAGTCCTCAAAGAAGCAGGTACCACTCATAGTTTCAGCTATGAAGTCTTCTGATGACTCTTAGGTTGTAAGCCAGAGAGATGGGATGATGGGGTTGCCCTCTACAGTAACAGGGAAGTTAGGAGGGAGGCTGGGTTTAAAGTCAAAGATAATGAGTTCAGTTTTAGAATGTTGAATTTAAACATCTATTGGACATCCAGGTTGAGATGTAGTAAAGGCAGATGGAGAGGTAAGATTAGACGTCAGTAGAGAATTTGGGGTAGGCTAGGTACATTTGAGAATCATTAGCATAAACATCCATGGGAGCTGATGAGATCACCAAATAAAGTAGAGGAGAAGGAGAAAAGACCCCAGGATAGAACCCTGAGGTTCACCTATAGCTAGAGAGTGTGGCCTGGAAGAAGATCCAGTAAAGGAGACAGAGAAGTAGTGATCAGATAGATAGAAGAGAGGTGATGTCTTAAAGACCTAAAGAGAAGAGAATACCAAAGAGAAATGATCAATAGTGTGAAAGGCTGCAGAGGTGTCAAGAAGAAGACTAAGAATTGAGAACAGAGATTGAGAATTGAGGATTGAGAAAAAGCAATTGGATTTGGCAACTAAGAAATCATTAGTAGCTTTGGATAGAGCAGTTTCAGTGGAACGATAAGGTCAGAAGCCAGATTGTAAGGGGTTAAGAAAAAATCAGAGGAAAGTAGAAGCATCTATTGTCAGATGGCCTTTTTGAAGAGTTTAGTTACAAAGGGCATGATAGTGAGGATGACGATCAAGTGAGGGCCTTTTCAGGATGGGGGAGACATGGGCATGTTTGCAGGCAATAGGAAATGAGCCAGTAGAGAGAGAGATTGAAAATAAGTGAAAGGGTAGAGATGACAGAGAAGGCAATCTTTTGGAGGAGTTGGGATGGAATGAGATTGCTTAAGCAGGTAGAGGAGTTAGCCTCGGTAATGAGTAAGGCCACCTCATCATGTGAGACAAAGGTGAAAGAGGAGAGAGTGGCAGAAATCATATGAGTGATAGGAAATGAGGAAGACAGGAGAGGAAGGAGTTCATGGTGAATGGCCTAATTTTTTTCTCTGAAGCATGAGGCAAGGTTCTCAGCTGAGAGTAGGTGTAGCGGAGCCATGGGAAGTTTGAGGAGGGAAAAAAAGTTTTGAAAGAGCTGTTGGGATAGAGCATGAGACAGTGGGTTGATAAGGGAGGTAGAGTAGGAATGCCAAGCAACAGAGAGGGCCTAGTTGAAGTAGCATAACATAAATTTGTATCGGACCCAGTCAGAATGGTTGAGTGACTTTCTCCACCTTCATTCAGCAGTACAAAGTATAGGAGAGAAGGTAGTGGGTAGAAGGGAGTGATCCATGGCTGAAGTTTGGCAGAGAACAACTGGTGAAATGATAAGGAGGCTAGGTATTCAAAAGAGGAGGACAGGTTTTCCACTTCCAGGAGCCAAGATGGCGGAGTGAAAAGGTAGTCGCTCTCACTCTCCCCTATCAACCTCTAAAAACCCAGAAAATATCACCCCAGGAAAAAAAAAACCCTGGAACACCTGAACTAGAAGAAAGACGAGGAGCAGCAGTGTAGTAGCCCAGCAAATAGGTCTCCCAGTGCCTCAGCAAAAATAAGGGAGGCAGAACTACAAGGGGCCCCAGGCAGATAAGTACCCTGTGGCATTCATCTGAAAGGAGGTGAAGAAAACAACCTAAAGGCTTCCTAAAGCCCCCTTGCTGATTCCAACCCAACACCAGGTGAGCTGTAGAGCCCTGAAGCCTCCAATTGTGAAGAAATCCTGAAGCCCAGGTGGTAGAGCAGGCAAACACCAACACCTGGACCTCCAGTGCCTCAGTGAGGGGGGAACCGGTGGAAACCAGCTCAGAAAACCACCAGAGTCTCGGCACTCCACTGCAAAGGAATCTCCTGGTGCATTAGCAGAAACGAGGGAGACAACACTGCAGGGGTCCCAGGCAGATAAACACCCAGCAGCACCCATCTAAAAGGAGCTGAAGAAAGCTAAAGGAAAGGAAAAGCAGGCAACCTAGAATTGCCTGAAAGTTCCAGCCTTGCTGATTCCAGCCCAACACAAGGTAAGCTGCCAGAAACCTACAGCCTCCAATTCCCAGCATAAGAGGCCCCAGCACGCAAAGCCAGTGACCAAGACCTAGGCTCCCAACACAAGAAGCTTGGGTCAGTACCCTCTGTTCCCCAGCAGGAGAGCTCAATCTCTTTAAAGGCCAGGGAATAAAGAAACACCATGAGTAAAAAGAAACGTACCATAGATTCATATTATGAGAAGAGTGAAGATCAAGACAGAAATTCTGAAGAGGACAACATTGTCAACAAACCCACATCTGCAACAACAAAAGGGAATATGAACTGGTCTGAAGCCCAAAAAGCCTTCTTAGAAGAGCTCAAGAAGGATTTTAATAGTCAAATGAGAGAGGTAAAGAGTCCTTCAAAAATACAATTGGCCATTGGAAAAAAAATACACTGAAGAAAACAAGTCCCTAAAAAACACAATTGGCCAATTGAAGAAGGAAGGACAAAAACTAACAGAAGAGTACACTGAAAAACAAGTCCCTAAAAAACACAATTGGCCAGTTGAAGAAGGAAGTACAAAAACTAACAGAAGAAAACAATCTGTTAAAAACTAGAATTGGACAAATGGAAACTAATGTCTCTATGAGAGAGCAAGAATCAGTCAAACAGAAACAAAAAATGAAAAAATAGATGAAAATGTAAAATACCTCATCAGTAAAACAACCGACCTGGAAAATCGACTCAGGAGAGACAATTTAAAAATTATTGGACTACCTGAAAATCATGATGAAAAAAAGAGCCTGGACAGTATCTTTCAGGAAATCATAAAGGAAAACTGCCCAGAAGTCCTAGAACCAGAAGGGAAAATAACCATAGAAAGAATCCACCGATCACCACCTGAAAGAGATCCCAAATTGACAATGCCAAGAAATATAATAGCAAAATTCCAAAATTACCAGATGAAAGAGAAGGTGCTGCAAGCAGCCAAAAAAGAAACAATTTAAATATCATGAAACCACAGTCAGGATTACACAGGACCTTGCAGCTTCTACATTAAAAGACCGCAGGGCATGGAACATGATATTCCATAAGGCAAAGGAGCTTGGAATGCAGCCAAGGATCAATTACCCAGCAAAAATGAGCATCATTTTTCAAGGGAGGAGGTGGATATTCAAAAATAGGAGACTTCCAAACTTTCCTGATAAAAAGACCAGAGCTCAACAAAAAATTTGATCTTCAAGTACAGGACTCAAGAAGGACTTAAAAAGGTAAATGGGACAGAAGGATACAATATGTTGTAATAAGGGGGGCTGTTTAAACCCTTACAAGGGTTGCAACCCTTGAGAACTGTATTGTTATTACACCTTGTTAAAGGAGTATACATAAAGAGGGTGGATATTAGTTGACTTTGATGTAATGATAAAAAAAAATCTAATCAAGTGGGTTAAATGGATCCAAATAAGTGGATCAATCTGATCTTAGAAAATGTACTGAGAAAGGAGGAGGCAGACAAGGGTAAATTACATTACAGGAAAAGACACAAAATCCTATTACAGCAGAGGGAAAGAAGGGGGGGGAGCATTGTTTGAACCTTACTCTCATCAGATTGGCTCAAGAAGGGCATAATATAATCAGTTAGGTATAGAAATCTAACTTGCCCTATAGGCAGTAGGAGGGAAAAGGGGAAAGAAAAGGGAGGGGGAAAAGAAGGGAGGGAAGCAGTAAGACTAAAGGGGAAGAAAAGGGAAAGGGATAATAAAAGGGGGAAGGGACTGAAGGAGGCAGTGGTCAAAAGCAAAACACTAGTGAAGGGGAGAAAGGAAAAAGGAGAAAGAAAAGCATAAATAGGGGGAAAAGGATGGAGAAAAAGACACAGATAGTAATCATAACTGTGAATGTGAATGGGATGAACTCTCCCATAAAACAAGGAAATGGATTGCAGAATGGATTAAAAACCATAATCCTACAATATGTTGTTTACAGGAAACACATTTGAAAAAGAGTGACACATACAGGGTAAAGGTAAAAGGCTGGAGCAGAATATATTATGCTCAGCTGAAGTAAAAAAAGCAGGGGTAGCAATCCTGATCTCAGACAAAGCAAAAGCAAAAATAGATCTAATCAAAAGAGATAAGGAAGGAAACTACATCCTGCTAAAAGGCACCATAGACAATGAAGTAATATCATTACTAAATATATGCACCAAATGGTATAGCATCCAAATTCTTACAGGAGAAGTTCAGGGAGTTACAGGAAGAAATAGACAGCAAAACTATACTAGGGGGACCTGAACCTCCCCCTCTGGCACTAATAAACAAGAAAGAAGTTAAGGAGGTGAATAGAACATTAGAAAAGTTAGGTATGATAGACCTCTGGAGAAAACTGAATGGGGATAGAAAGGAATATACTTTTTTCTGCAGTACATGGCACATACACAAAAATTGACCATGTACTAGGGCATAAAAACCTCACAATCCAATGCAGAAAGGCAGAAATATTAAATGCATCCTTTTCAGATCATGATGCAATAAAAATTATATGTAATAAAGGGCCATGGAAAGATAGACTAAAAAATAATTGGAAACTAAATAATCTAATCCTAAAAAATGATTGGGTCAAACAACAAATCATAGAAACAATCAATAATTTCATTCAAGAGAATGACAATAATAAGACAACATACCAAAACCTATGGGATGCAGAAAGCAGTTCTTAGGGGAAGTTTTATATCTCTAAATGCTTACATAAATAAAATAGAAAAAGAGGAGATTAATGAATTGGGCATACAACTAAAAAAACTAGAAAAAGAACAAATTAAAAATCCTCAACTAAACACCAAATTAGAAATATTGAAAACCAAAGGAAAAATTAATAAAATTGAAATTAAGAAAACTATTGAACTAATAAATAAAACTAAGAGCTGGTTTTATGAAAAAAACCAATAAAATAGATAAGCCTTTGGTTAATTTAATTAAAAAAAGAAAGAAGAAAACCAAATTACTAGTATCAAGAATGAAAAGGGTGAAGCTACCACCAAGGAAGAGGAAATTAAAACAATAATTAGGAATTATTTTGCCCAACTGTATGCCAACAAATTTGACAATCTTAGTGAAATGGATACATATTTACAAAAATATAAATTGCCCAGATTAACGAAGAGGAAGTAAAATACTTAAATAACCCCATCTCAGAAAAAGAAATTGAACAAGCCATTGATGAACTCCCTAGGAAAAAATCTCCAGGGCCAGATGGATTTACATGCGAATTCTATCAAACATTTAAAGAACAATTAATTCCAATACTATATAGACTATTTGGGAAAATAGGTGAAGAAGGAGTCTTACCAAATTCTTTTTATGATACAAATATGGTGTTGATACCTAAACCAGGAAGAGTCAAAATAGAGAAAGAAAATTATAGACCAATTTCTCTAATGAATATAGATGCAAAAATTTTAAACAAAATACTAGCAAGTAGATTGCAGCAACTTATCACAAGAATAATACACTATGACCAGGTAGGATTTATACCAGGAATGCAGGGTTGGTTCAATATTAGGAAAACTATCAGCATCATTGAGCATATCAACAACAAAACCAAACACAAAGCCATGATCATCTCAATAGATGCAGAAAAAGCTTTTGATAAAATACAACACCCATTCCTATCAAAAACACTAGAAAGCATAGGTATAAATGGAGTCTTCCTTAAAATAATAATAGCATATATCTAAAACCTTCAGCAAGCATTATATGTAATGGGGACAGGCTAGAAGCATTTCCAATAAGATCGGGGTGAAACAAGGATGTCCATTATCACCACTGTTATTCAATATTGTACTGGAAACCTTAGCTTTAGCAATAAGAGAAGAAAAAGAAATTGAAGGCATTAGAATAGGCAAAGAAGAAACAAAGCTATCACTCTTTGCAGATGACATGATGATATACTTAGAGAATCCTAGAGAATCAAGTAAAAAACTACTTGAAATAATAAACAACTTTAGCAAAGTTGCAGGCTATAAAATAAACCCACATAAATCATCAGCATTTCTATATATTACCAACAAAGCCCAACAGCAAGAGATAGAAAGAGAAATCCCATTTAAACTTACTGTAGACATTATAAAATATTTAGGAGTCTACCTCCCGAAACAAACCCAGGAACTCTATGAACACAATTACAAAACACTTTTCACACAAATAAAATCAGATCTAAATAATTGGAAAAACATCAGTTGCTCATGGGTAGGCCAGCTAATATAATAAAAATGACAATCCTACCTAAGCTAATTTACTTATTCAGTGCCATACCAATCAAACTACCAAAAATTATTTTATAGAGTTAGAAAAAATAATAACAAGATTCATTTGGAAAAACAAAAGGTCCAGAATATCAAAGGAACTAATGAAAAGAAATGCAGGGGAAGGTGGCCTAGCAATTCCAGATCTTAAATTGTATTATAAAGCAGCAATCATCAAAACTGCTTGGTACTGGCTAAGAAATAGGGAGGTGGATCAGTGGAATAGGTTAAATATGCAAGACACAGTAGTCAATGACTATAGTAATCTATTATTTGATAAACCCAAAGACCCCAGCTTCTGGGATAAGAACCCACTCTTTGAAAAAAACTGCTGGGAAAACTGGAAAAGAGTATGGCAGAAACTAGGCATAGACCCAAATCTCACACCATATACCAAAATAAAGTCAAAATGGGTTCATGACTTAGATATAAAGGCTGATACCATAAGTAAACTGGGAGAACAAGGAATAGTTTACCTATCAGATCTATGGAGAACAGAAGAATTCATGACCAAACAGGAGATAGAGAACATTATGAAAAGCAAAATGGATAATTTTGATTACATTAAATTGAAAAGTTTTTGCACAAACAAAGCCAATGCAACTAAGATTAGAAGGAAGGTAGAAAATTGGGAAAGAATTTTTACAACCAGTCTCTCTGATAAAGGCCTCATTTCTAAAATATATAGAGAATTAAGACAAATTTATAAGAACACAAGCCATTCCCCAATTGATAAATGGTCAAAGGATATGAACAGACAGTTCTCAGATGAAGAAATTAAAGCCATCTATAGTCATATGAAAAAATGCTCTAAATTATTGATTAGAGAAATGCAAATCAAAACAACTCTGAGGTACCACATCACACCTATCAGATTGGCCAACATGACAAAACAGGAAAATGATAAATGTTGGAGAGATGTGGGAAAATTGGAACTAATACATTGTTGGTGGAGTTGTGAAATGATCCAACCATTTTGGAGAACAATTTGGAACTATGCCCAAAGGGCTACAAAAATGTGCATACCCTTTGATCCAGCAATAGCACTTCTAGGGCTATATCCCAAAGAGATCAAACAAATGGGAAAAGGACCCACATGTACAAAAATATTCATAGCAGCTCTTTTTGTGGTGGCAAAGAATTGGAAATTGAGAGGATGCCCATCAATTGGGGAATGGCTGAGCAAGTTGTGGTATATGAATGTAATGGAATACTATTGTGCTATAAGAAATGATGAACAGGCTGACTTCAGAAAAACCTGGAAAGACTTATATGGTCTGATGCTGAGTGAAGTGAGCAGAACCAAGAGGACTTTGTACACAATAACAGCCATGTTATGCAGTGACTAAGATTGTTAAACTGAAACTTTCTCAGCATTATGAGGATCTAAGACATCTCCAGAGGCCTCGGGATGGATAATGCTGTTCACATCCAAAGAAAGAACTATGGAAGTTGAATCGCTATCACTTATTTTTACCTTCTGTTGAGTTTTGTTTCATCTTTCTGATGGTTCCTCGTATTGGTTTTAATTTTTACTTACAACTTCACTAATGTGAAAATATGTTTAATGGGTATGTAAATGTAAAGCCTATATCAGATTGTGTGCTGTCTTGGGGAGGGTGGGGGGGGAGGAAAAGGGAGAAAAATTTTTAACTCAAAAGCATATGTAAAAAATAAAAAAATTTAAACAAAAGAGGAGGACAATAGACTTGAACTGGTTCACCAAAGGGTCAACATGGGGAGAAGAGGAGAGTGGCTAGTGCAGGGGAGATGGCCTAAGAGAGAATTAAGGAGTCAAGGGGTTGGAGGTCATTGTGCAGTTGAACAGCGGGGGGGTTTTGTAATGGAAGGCAGGGAGGGGTAAAAATCAATAGATTACAGTCAGATAAGGGGATCTGGGAATTCTTGAACATAGAGGTGGTAAATTTGTGCAGGTTTGTAAGATCAAAGGTATAACCATTTTTGTGTGTGGCTAAAGTGGGTAAAAGAGTAGCCCATGGAATACTTTTGTTCTGTAAGAAATGATGAGCAGCTAGATTTCAGAAAAACCTGGAAAGACTTACACGAACTGATGCTGAGTGAAGTGAGCAGAACCAGTGGATCCTGTACACAGTAACAGTAACTGTGTGATGACCAACTCTGATAGACCTTAGCTCTTCCCAGCAATACAACGATCTAAGACAATTCCAAAAGACTCAAGATAGAATATGCTATCCACATCCAGAGAAAGAACTACAGAGCATGAAGACAAATTGAAACATACTATTTTCTCTCATTTTTTTTCTTTCTCATGGTTTTCCCCTTTTGTTTTCATTCTTCTTTCACAACATGACTAGTGTGGAAATATGTTTAATATGATTGTACATGTATAGCCTATATCAGATTGCATGCTATCTTGGGGAAGGTGGAGGGGAGAGAGGGAGAAAAAAACTTGGAACTCAAAATCTTATAAAAGTGAATGCTGAAAACTAAAAAAACCAAAAAAAAAAAAAGAGTAGCTCATGGAAAGTAAGTATAGGAACTGAGAGGTTAAGTGTTTGAGGGAGAGTCAACTTTAAACTTAAAAATTTTTATTTTCAGTTCCAAATTCTCTCCCACCCAACCTTTGAGAAATTAAGAAATATAATAACCATTATACATATGAAGTCACACAAAACCTATTTCCACATTGGCCATGTAGAGAATACGTATGTTGAAGTCCCCTAGTACAAGGTCAGGAGTTGGGGAAGAAACCTGTAAATATCATCTTCCCTGACAAGATATAAAGCCCTTGAGAGAAGGGATTGCTTTATTTTTATCACTGTATCCCCAGCATCCAGCACAATATTAGCACAAAGTAGGCACTTAATAAATATCTGTTGATTAATTATTAATATTGGAGTATGATAAGGAGCTGTCAAAGATATGCTAGGGGTGCTGACTACAAAATAATGGCTAAATTTCATAACCAACTCTGTCTGGGACTAGTTCTGCACCCAGCCTAAGATGAAAATATCAAAAGGAGAGTTTAGAATCGGCTCAGTTAGTTTGGGCAGGCAGAAGGAAACCTGGGCTCATGGGCTGAATGAGGTCATCCTCAGGGGACGATCACACTGATCCTTTTTGTGGAGGGGGTGGAGGGAGAGGTATAGCACTGCCTTTAGTATAGGAGCCCACCAGAGGAAGGAACAAGGGGAAGTTGGGGTTATAATGAAGTAGATTTAGAGAATTATGCTTGGCTCAGACGCCTGGGAGAAGACATGAATTAATATGGAAAGTCCCTAGGGGCCTCAATATGTAAATAGCATTGCAGAAGAGATGATGAAATTTACCTCCCTACTTTCACTAGAGATGTGGAGGACTGCGGATTTTTAATGCCAAATACGTTGATATTGCAGCTATGTTGCTTAGGTGCGCTTCATAGGGGACGTATATCTGATCATGGCTATGATGTGAAAACAAAAGGCATGTAAAAGCTCTTTTTTCTTTTAACATATCATTAAACTTCTTAAGTGAAATTGGCATGAATTTTATGTTACATCCAATTACAGTTTGCAATTGGGTTATCCAATAATAAATTGCAAGAAGTATCTTACGTTTATACAAATTCTGCAATTTTTGAGTCTTAAAAAAGGGGGCAGGAATTATATTTACAGCTAAGTCCTGCTTGTAGCACCCCTCCCCAAAGAGGAGAGGTAAATGGGTAAAAAACATAAATATTGTGTCTATAGACTATTTGTCCCCCAGGGATTCTCTAGGAGAAGGAACAATAGGTTTGGGTGGAAAGGGAAATCTGCGCAGAAGCAGGGAATAAATTCTGGTACCGGGACTATTGGTATTTTACTCCAGACTCAGCAGGGAGAAAGCACAGATTGCGGCCTGAGGCAGAATCCCTCGGGATTGGTCTGTGGATGCTGTTAATCTTACCAATTTGTGTCTCTTGAGTAAGAATGGGCCCTGGCAGGCACAACTGGGTCCTGAATGCAATTCCTGCTTGTTCTTGTGGCAAGGTAACTATTATTGTTTCTTTCTTTTCTCTTTTCTTACATAAGACTTACAGAACTAGCAAAGACATCATACATCGCATACCACTAGTGCTTGGATGAAAAAAAAATTAGATAATTGGGTCCCTTTAACTTCTAGCTAAGCTTTTACTTCTAGAGACAGCTAGGTGGTACAGTGGATAGAGGCCTGGGTCTGAATTCAGGAAGACCTGAATTCAAATTTAGCCTCAGACACTTCCTAGCTGTGTGACCTTAGGAAAATCACTTAACTCCTCTGTACATCAGTTTCCTCATTTGTAAAATGGGGATAATAGTACTACCTCCCAGGTTTGTTGTGAGTATCAAATGAGCCAATAATTATAAAGCGCTTGGCACAGTGCCTGGCATATAGAATGTTGTATGTAAACGTTAGCTATTATTATGATCCTATGAACACATATCTGTCTCTATAGCCCCTCACTCTGCGACTGGATACAGAGTGCTAGATTTAAGAGTCAAGGACAAGGTCCAACTTCTTTCTCAGAGAATAAAGTAGAAGAGCCAAGGGACTTCTTCCTAAACTTCACAGTCTTTGTAGCCCGTATATCCACCCACACGCTCTGGGATACAGTGACACTGGTCTTCAAAACATTCCCCCTGAGAGCACTTCCCTTGGCTGTCTCCCCAGGCCTGGAACTATCTCCCCTCTCATTTCTACTTCCTGGCTTCTCTGGCTTCCTTTAAGTCTCAAAATCCCACTGTCTGCAAAAAGTCTTTCCTGGTGCTCCTTAATCTCAGGGTCTTTCTTCTGAGATTACTTTTAATATATATCATCTGTCATACACGTGTGATACATGTGCACTGATATATCACATATGTACATGGCTATAAACAGTTGTATATATGATGAATCACATGTGTTTATATCATGTATAATGTGTCATGTATGTACACAGATATAGACACAATACACCGTATATTACACTGGTATACACATGATCTATCACATGTACATGGATATATATATGATACAACATATGGTGGTACAGTCATGATATATCAAATACGCACACAAATATATACATGATACAACATAGGTGCATATACATAATGCAGCACAAACGTGCACACTGATACACTATGATATGTCATATGTGCATACACATATCATGTGCGTGCATGGGTATACATGAATATGACATAGGTGTGTACACATCATCACAAGCATGCATGTTGATATGGAGGGTGTTACACCTGTGCATGTATGTATACATGATATGTATGTATGTATGTATGTATACCAATGTAATAGATGATGTATTGTGTCTATATCTGTATATATGGGCACACAGTGATATATCATTTATGTATATTTATATATGTGTGTACAGTTATATATCTTGTTTTTATATGGTTCTTTATGCATTGTCTACCCCACTAGAAAGGGAGCTCTTTGAGAAGAGAGATTCGGTGCTTAACACATAGTAGGAATGTAATACATGCTTCTCTGATTGATATACGATGGTGATTTGAGGGGAGGGGAGGGAACCCATAATCGATGGCCTCAGTTTTCTCTGTGAAGCATAAGGCAAGGTCTTCTTCTGAGAAGGACTGGGGAAGAGGGATGTAGGTGATTTTTGGAGAGAAGCAACTGTTTTGAAGGCATGTTTTAGGGAGTCTGATACGCTACAGGAAAGAGGGAAAGGCCTAGGGCACAGCAGTGAGGACCCAGTTGAGATTAGGGAACAAATTTGTGGGGGGATCAGGTCAGTACAGGTGGGTGGCTTCCTCCAGCATTGTTTAGCAACATGTAAGCAGGAATGAAGAAGACAGATGGGGAGAGTGATGCATGGTCAGGGTTTGAAGGAGCGGATGTAAAAGGAGGCCCAGGTTGGAAGGGTTAAAAGGCACTACTTAACTACAAGGTTGTGACTGCAGAATTAGGAAAACAAGACTACAGCAGAGGTGGTGGGCTGGGAAAGCAGGAAAGGTTGTATCAGGGTGAAGACTAGGGGCAGGTAGAGGTACAGTGAAAGAAGGAAGAGTAGGAGGTTTTGGTCAGACTGAGTATTTTAGAGCTTTGGATAATGGAGATGGGAAGCCTGTGAGTGATGATTAAATCAAAGGTGTACACTGGTTCCTCTGCATGGATGAGATAGAGTGAAAGTGTAAGGCTTGGGAGTTGAGGAGGCTGATGACCAGGGAAGCCAGTGTATTTGAGAGGAGTTTGATACATACTGAAGCCTCAAAGTATAAGGGCACAGGTTAAGGTGGAGAGGAAAACTATGATCCACATACTACATTCTGAAATTCCTTTAGCTGACTATAACAGGACTTTCACTCAAGCCTGGGGTATTTAGTAGGCTGCCACATATGCAGAAGGAGACGTGACTCTATATTGATGGAGAGAATGCTGAGGACCCATATGGTAATGGAGTTGGCGATGGAGCTTCTCTGGGGACAAACCCAGGTTATTCTGCATATTCTTCAAATAAAAAAGACACATGGAGAGAACATGACTTTGGCAGCTCCAGACACGTAGGGGAATCTGGTTCCTCAACATGTTCTAAATTTTTTGTTTGCCTCCTTTGAGGTTTAGGAAGTGTTTCCCTTGGGTGAGATAGGGGCCTCTCTCTTCATCTGAGATTTCATATTGTTGATATTCTGTTATATTCCAATCTGTAGAATTTCTTCAATTTCTGTTTGCAAGTTTGCTTGGATACACAGGTTTACTTGCTGCTCACTTTTTGGGATGGACTTTTGCATAATTAGTGCTTGGTGTGAAGGAGTTAAATCAGCAAATGTAAGGGCTAACAACCAGAATTGTACTCCTAGACCAGCAATGTATATAGATATAACTTGAATCTGATGCCCCCTCTTGAAGACAAGTGAGGGAAGGAGCAAATTCCTAGGTACAATTCTTTCCTGCTTTCCTCAAGATGGAAATTCCCATCTTTCTTGGAGAGGGAAGGGCCACATTCCAGAGACAACTGTTCATGCTGCTGTGAGCTGCATTTAAATAACCCAAGTAGAAATACATATCTTACTTGGGCCATAGACATATTGTATTTCAAGATATCTTATCACTCCATTTTCCCCTAAGCCTTATAATCACTAACCCTGTTCTTCCTTTTTACTATGACCTCCATTCCTTCCACCTCTCAATTCTTTCTCAGACTATTCCTCCTTCACTGCCTACATTCTCTTCCATTCTCTGACTTGCCCTCTTGGTGAGCCAGTTCAATTCTGCTCTCCAATCCCTCATCCCTTTGTTCTATCACCAATCACACCTCCCTAAACCCTAACTCCCACTATCTGCCTCTTTCACTACTATTCACAGATTGCTTAAAGGAACTGGAGGAAATCATGAAACTCTGCTGATCAAGTTCATAACACACTTATATTATCTGATCTCATTGGGGCTCTTACAAGGCAATCCTACTCTCCCCTAATTGATTCCCTATCCCTTCTCTACAATGACTGTTCCAAACTTTATCTCACCTCCACTCTCCCACAGTACCACTCTCCCAGCTCTCTCTGCTGAAGACCCCTGCCCTCCATAATTCACTAAAAAATCTGAGGCCATTCAAGATCTCCCTTTCCTCTCCTCCTCCTCATCTCACCTCACTCCTTCACTCTGGTCTCTGATGATGAGATGGTCCTTCTTCTTACTAATGCCAACAACTCCTCTACTTGCATCCTTGACCCTCCCCTCCCATCCTCTCCAGTAGATATCCACTCTGTAATCCCTATTCTCTGTATTATCTTCAATTTCTCTCTACTAACTCCTCCCCTGCACTCTACAAATATACCCCCACCTCTCTCATCCTCAAAAAACCTTTATTCTTGTTTCTACTATGCCTGCTAGCTATTGTCTTATATCTCTTCTTCCCTTAAGCAAGGGCAGTTGTGCCTCTAGGCCCTAGCTCAGATGCTGACTTGATTTTCTCCTCCTGAAGAGGAGTCTGGGATAGGGTTTTGGGTTGGTCAAGTAGGTCCATGGATCTCCTTGGTTGTGTAGGGCTCAGAATTGGTTGATTTATACACCCTCTCAGGTCAGGAAAGTCAACTCTACCATAGGCCCCAACTGAACTGTTGATTTGATTTTCACCCTGAGAGGGAAGGGGAACCACTGGTCTTGGAATGTGAGAGGTAGGTAGCTACATGGTGAGAATCTGGTCTAGAATGGCTTGGATGAGGAAGACCTGAGTTCAAATCCAGCCTCAGACACTTGACACTAGCTGTATGACCCTAGGCAAGTCACTTAACCTCAACTGCCTTACCAAAAACAAAAACAAAATAAAATTTAAAAATAGAATGGCCTTGATGATGAGAGTTGGGGTACAGTAGCAGCAATACACATGTCAGTATGTCTGGGTGGAGATGGCAGTAGGAGGTAAGGGTATATCCTCACAGAAGAACCAATTCTTGTATTTGTTGGCGGGGTTGCTGGAGATTGCTGTCATGGAGATCAGCTCAGGGCTACCTTCCAAGGATTGCTTTAGGTGAGGTAGAGGGGGGAAGATGTAGGAGGGATGGGATGCTCTCTTAGCTGTCTCATGCCCTAGTAAAAGGGACACCTAGAAAAAGAAACAGCATAGGACATACTGAAAGATATCCTCAGATTGATAGTGGGCAAGAGTGTTGGACTAGGAGTTGGACTAGGATAGGAGTCAGATCCAAGTTCAATTCTGACCTTAGGCACTAAGTAGCTGTGTGATTCTGGGCAAGATTAGCCTCTCTGTGTCCCATTTCCTCATCTGTAAAATGGAAATAATAATACCAGCTTCCTTCCAGAATTGTTGCAAGGATCAAATCAGATAACACATGCAGCAAAGCCACACAGTATTCATTCAGTCAGTTGTGTCTGACTCTTTGTGACCCCATTTGGGGTTTTCTTGGCAAAGATACCAGATACCAGAGTGGTTTGCCATTTCCTTCTCCAGCCCATTTAACAGATGAGGAAACTGAGGCCAACAGGGTTAAATGACTTGCCCAGGGTCACATAGCTAGTGAGTAGCTGAAGCTGGATCTGAACTCGGGCCTTCCTGACTCTGGGTCACTGCTTTATCCACTGAGCCATCCAGCAAAGCTAAATGTGATCAGGAGAACTAGAACAGTATATGCAAGTATATAGAAAAAGGAAAACATAAGCCCAAGGAATTTCAGAAAGAGGCTGAAAAGGGACATGGAGCAAATACATTTATTTATTAATTTGTTTTGGTTCTAGTTAAATGCTGAGATTCTATAAGATTTTCTTCCTTATTTTGTAAGAAATTTATTTGATTATTTGTCTGTTAGTGGGCTTTATATACATACATACATACATACATATATACATACATACATATATAATACATACATATATATTATATATATATATATATATATATATAATTCATTCCCAATTATGTGTCAAAACAATTTTTTAACTTTTTAAAGTTTTGAATTTCAAGTTCTATCCCATCCTCCTTCCCTTAGCTGGTAAATGTTAATAGTTTTAAAGCATATTAAAAAAATCTTTGGGGAATGTTGGGTCTCTGAGACAGAGACAAGTTTTGGTGGGGAGGGAAGAGGAGAATCTCCAGGCCTGTTGATGGTAGTTTTCTTCTTTGACAGCCCTGCCTTTTTAAGGAGAATGGGGTATCGCTGATACCCAGTGGCGTGCTAGTAACTGTTTAATAACTGGCTCCTGGGGGCCAGGAAAAGGGGGATGAATACATGACATAATTTCAAGTTTAATCTGTATTATTAACATTTTCTCATCACTTTCTTAAATCTAGACAATCAACAAAACAATAAATCAAGCCCCTAATTTGTAGCATTTGCCAATTTTCAAGGCAGAAACACACTGAAAATTTAACAATTAGCTCTCTGCTGCCTGTATGAGCTGATTGCTGCATACCTCTGCACCTTCTAACTTCCGTGAAAAGGATGCGATGCTAGAGCATATGCTGAGCATGACAAACTCTCCCATATCAGATAGCTGTGCTCTCAGACTAATCTGGTTTTCTGTGCCCTCTAGCCCCTCAGAACTTCCCAGGTACCCCGACTTCTGTTTTCATCATTTTCCTCCAATGGATTCAACCCAGGCTGTTTCCTCACTTTGACTTCTCCTGCTCCACTGGCATGGCAACTTTCTCCTTCCAGTTTTCTAGCTGGAACCCAGTCTTTTACTTAAATGACTTATGATCTCTTCCAATTCCAGAAGCTGATGGTTACAGGCATTCTATTAGTAACTCTAAGTTGGATTGAAAAGAAACACAGAGTAATGCAGAAGGAAAGTTTGCACTTTAGAGACGATTGTTATTAATAACCTATTATTCTCTAAGCTTTTCTGTACAGAGGGAGGCTCAAAGGCCAACAGAGCTTCCCCACAACTCTAAAAATCTCTCTGTACCTTTAGCCATTTCAGGGTGACAGTTATACCACATTCCTGGACGGACAGTAAACATTCCACTCTGAGATAAAACGTAGTTACAGAAATCAGGATAAAGTTCATTTAACACTTGGATTCAGAAAACAGATTGTCACATAGCTTCCAACATGCTCTTACTGTTGCTGCTCAGTCATGTCCAACTCTTTGTGACCCTATTTGTGGTTTGCTTGGTAAAGATACTAGAGTGGTTTGCCATTTCATTCTCCAGCTAATTTTTCATATGGGGAAACTGAGGCAAAGAGGGTTAAGTGACTTGCCCAGGGTCACACAGCAAGCAGGTGTCTGAAGCCACATTTGAACTCAGGTCTTCTTGATTTCCTGGCACTCTATGCACTATGGCGCCATCTAGCTGTCCCTAATTAGAAGAGCAGTGGCTACATGGGAATTCAGGTGACTCCCACTGCTTACAGAGAGGGAGCTGACCTTTCAGCAATAGAACCACACAGTGCATAGGAATGTTGCCAGCCCCAGAGGAATCGTAATGTATGATAACAATTCTCAGGGAGATGAAAGAAGCTGGAGTGTCTCATCTCACTTGGCCTGTGAAGAGGAGCAGGGTTTAGGGATGAAACCAGAGAACTGAGAGGCTGGGCTCCGTGTTCCAGATGGGATGCAGACAACATTATCTGAAGCATAAACATTTACTGTTCAACAGGCAAAAAAAAAAAAAACACCCAAAGTCCTACACATGCTTCATAGATCAAAGCAGGTGCTAAAAGCTGGCAAAACATACAGTGCAAGCAAAGCAAACGACAAAGGCTAGTCACAAGTCCGAGGAGTGGGGGGTGGGAACAGTTCAACAATGCAGTGGGAGGAGAGAGGAGCAGATGAGTGAGAGCTATTATGGCGGCAGAAAGAATCAAGAGGACTTGGAGGTTCATTGGATGGAAAGGGGTGAACCACAGGGAAGAATCAAAAGATAACTGTGACATTATGAACTGGTTAACTTAAAGTCATGCAGCAGCAGAGAAGTTGGGGGAGCACATTTTTTCTGAAGGGGAGATAATGAGTTTGGCTTGGGCCACGTTGACCACGAGGTGCTGGTGAGATCATCAGGTGAGGCTATGTAGCAGGCAGTTGGAATGACTAGGTTGGAGGTATTGCTGTGGGAGTCATCTGCATAGGTAGAGGTGACCCTCAAAGCCTGGGAAGTAGATGACATCACCGAGGGCGGAGAGAAGTAAGAGCCTAGAAAACCTTGTAGGACTCTCCAAAGATAAGAGCAGATTAAAACAAACAAACAAACTGCTAAACAGCTTCAGGTAAGCCATCTAATGTGGTAGTACCCACCACTTTGATGAGCTGACCCTTTTGAGGTCGTCTATTCCAACCTGTTCATTACAGATGAGAGAATTGATGCCAGAGGGGTTAAGTGATTTGCCTAAGGTCACCCAGCCCAGGTACCACTTCCTTCAAGGTGCTTTTCTTGTTCTTTTAGTGATTAGTGTTCAACCTCTTCCTGTCTTCCAAGAATTTGCATATTTGTTTTGTTTCGTATATATTTTGAGTTGAATTATCCCTATACATGTTGCTTCCCTCAAAGAGGACCATAAACTCCTTAAGGGCAGGGCTACCCACAGTATATATATTAAATAAATGCTCGTTGAACTGAATCAGGGTGCTCTGCTGAAATAACCAGCAAGAAATGGCACTACTACTCTTTGGGGGTCCTTTCAAACAAATATCAAATTTATATGTCAAAGACACCAACAACGGTCCTTATCTTACTATGAGTTCCAATTAGAGGCAGGCACCATACCAACTGAACCCTCAAGAGTGGCTGCAGACATCTAGGTACAATGTGTGCCCTTTTGGCTGCCCCTCATATTGGAAAACAAGTCATCCCAGGGTTGACGCTTCCCAGTGCCAGACTGGAAGCCAAGATAATACAGAACAGCTTATCATCCATGTTAACGGTGGGAACCACCCTAAGAACTGTTGCTACTGTGTGTGGTAACAGAGCAATTTCACCAGTTGTAATTCTTGTTGTGGTTATGGAGTCAAGAGAACCTGTCTAACTGCCTCTCAAGGCCTCCAAGCAACTCTTTAGAACGAGAAGTCACAGAGTAGGCACCAGTGTGTATTGGCAGAACGAACTCCTTGCTGGTACCTTTCTACACCAAAAATCACAGGGCCAGTCGAAAAAAATATAGGCACCTCCCTAAGATGCTGCGAAAGAGGCAGAACAATGCATTTAATTCTAAGAAAGGCCATCTCCATTTAGGGAACCAAAATAACATGTCCACCACTGGCCATTATTAGGACACACTCAAAACACACCAAGAGCAATGGCTGCAATGAGAGGCTGTCCAACAGTTTAGACTTGCACCACATGGGATCCAGCCTGCTGGGCTCCCTGTCCCTGCTGACCTCTGGGGGAGGATATTTCTCATGGTGGGAAACTGTTTTATTGTTTCAGATTTTGTATTCTTTCATAAAATATTCTTGAAAATGTGGGAAGGAAAGAAAAAACACATCAGAAACTACTGAAACTGATGAATAGGTGAAATAAGGACATGGAATTGGAATTGTTTTGATTTTATTTTTAATACTTTTATTGACGATTGTCTTTATGTTATAGCCATTTTACACCTCGCCACCCAGAATAAATTCTCCCTTGTGATAAAGAAAAATAAATAAGCAAAACTGCTTGATAACAGAAATCTTTTCTGATCCTATAAACAATATTTTGACATAGTAGTCCCCTCTCCTCTGGAAGGGAGATCTATTTTATTATTTCTTCTTCAGGATTTTTCATTATTCTTTCTTCAGGACTTTCCCTGGCCTTTTCACAACTCTGAGTTCAATTTCCTTTGGATGATTTTCCCATTTATATTGTTGAAGTCACAGTGTATAATGTTCTTTTTACTGTGCATGAGTTCATACAAATCTTTCCATGTATAGTTCATAGAAACTCTGGGGGTCCTTATCTCAACTGCACACTGGCAAACTGGCTCCCCAGAGGGCTCTCCCTCAGGGTCCTGGGGAAAGCTTGAGGGGTTGGGTTATCTTTTTTATGCTGTCAGCTTGGCCCCAATACTGGTGTGTTCTCTCCAATATCAATGATCAATTAAGTTAGAATCTCCTCTAACCCATTGATTGACCCAGCAATTAGTTCCCACTATCAATTTGACTATTCTCTTTCCTCTTAATATCAATCAATACAAATTATCTTTGTGGAAGGTGGGGAGCAGTTAAGTGACTAGACAGCTAGCAAATGTCAAGTGTTTGATCTGAGGCTGGATTTGAACTCAGGTCCTCCTGACTCCGGGGCTGGTGCTCTATCCACTGCACCCCCTAGCTGCCCCCTGAAGCTAGATTTAAATTTAGGTCAGTCTTCTGGACTCTAAGCCTAGCACTTTCTCTACAATGTCTCCTAGCTCTCATTATCTTGGTTCAGGTCATCACCTGGATCACTGAGTGGTATACTAATTTTTTTTTTTTTTTTGCTTTTTGGTGAGGCAGTCTGGGTTAAGTGACTTGCCCAGGGTCACAGAACTACTAAGTGTCATGGGTCTGAGACTGGATTTGAACTCAGTTGCTCCTGACTCCAAGGCTGGAGCTCTATCCACTGCGCCACCTAGCTGCCCCATGGTGTCCTAATCTTCTTTCCTCACGTTTCTCCCTATTCCCATCTACTCTCTCTCATTTTAAAATCAAGGAAACAGAGACCCCAGAGAGGTTAAGTGATCGGCTTTAGAGGTAAAAGAAGCAGTGCTGGGTTTTGCTCTCAGGGTTTTAGATTCTAAAATCCAGCAACTCTTCTATAGCACCACCCTGCTTCACTGGGACATTTCCTACTACCATCTCCTTCCTTTCACCCCCCCCCCCCAACTCTGTAAAAGATTTAATTTGGTTGATATAGAAATAGGTACTGGTAGAAAATCAGGTGACAGGTAAGGGGCTCTCTTTAGGAGATGACCCAACCTAAGAGAGAAATGAGCCTCCTAAGAGAGAGGACAAGTCCTGTAAATGACTTGAAAACGCCTCTCTGGACGGATAAGGTGTAAATCCTGGTACGTCCACGACAAGAGAATACAAACATTGTTGGCTGGTAAGCAACCAAATAAACATGTACTCTCACATCTCATAAGGACTTACATTGAGGGAGTGAAGTTTGGACTTGAGACACAGTCCAGCCTCCAGAGCCAGGCACAGCAAGATTCCTCAGCCTGGAATTCATTAGGTAAGCAAGAAACTCAAGTGACTGAAGGCAGTAGCCTTTCACTGGACAAATCCAAGAAAAGAAACAACTGGGGGAAAGATGCCTCTACAGCAAGAACAGTGGAGAAAAGTGGAAAGCAGTGCTGCAGAAATTAGGGTTGGATAAACATCTTACTTCATCTGATAAGCTCAATGGCTATATGGCCAAATTATAAAAGGCCACACCATTTAAAAAATTATAAGACAACAAGACCAGATGCCTTTCATAACTCTGGCTAAGGAGTGAATTCTTAACTAAATGAAAGACAGAGGTTTTTGGGGGGCCACATTTACAATTTCATCGGTGTAGGGAGCTCTGGGTAACGTATCCTCTCTACCAATGAAGATCTTTACCTGCTCTTCATTTTGCAGGACAAAGAATATTATCTTTTTTCTTTGTTAACACTACACTCCTGGCATGTGTGGACCAGACCTATGATTTCATGGATATAGGAACATGGAAACTGGATATTGAAAAATTCCCTCTGCTAAAAGCAGATCAGCTCCTGCTCTGAAATTTAGAGTCTTCAGGAATTGGCCTGGGGCACTAAGAATAGGTAACTTACCCAGGGCTTGAAGCCAGGACTTGAAGGTCTTATCCACTATACTCTTGTGCTTCTCAGAAATGGCTCTAAAAGCACCCGCCCTGGAGTCAGGAGGGTCTGAGTTCAAATCTGACCTCAGACACATGGTACTCACTAGCTGTGTGACCCTGGGCAAATCACACTTAACTTCCCAGCCTTGGTTTTCTCATCTGTAAAATGGGGATAATAATTGCACTACTTCACACAGTTGTTGTGTGATTCAAAGGAGATCATATATGTAAAGCGCCTTGAAAACATTAAAGTGCTATGTAGATCTTGGCTATTATTATTAATAATAATTTTGACTTCATAAGATTATGAGATATTTCATAAAATTATAAGATTTTTACATAGATAAAATCAATGAAAATATAAGAGAAAACGTAGAGTGGGAAAATATCTACATCGAATATCAATGATATCTAAGATGTATACATATATGATATATAATAAATTTGTTATCTAAGATATATATGGAACTGACACAAGTATATACTAGCAGAAGCCATTCCCCAAAGCTAATTGTCATGCAATGAGAACATAAACCAATCAATCTGGTCCTTTCACCCATTCCCCGTTTATCGTCATTCATTTCCCATCTCCATGCCTTTGCATTAGCCATCCCGCCTGGTTGGAATGCACTCTCTTCTTGCCTCTGCTTCACAGTCTCTTTTCTTTCAAGATGCAGCTCAAGAGAGATCTTCTGCATGAAGCCTTTCCCGATCTCAACTGCCAGTGCCCTCACTAACAAACTACTCTGCATTTATGTTTATTCCCTTTATATTTAGGCTGTGTATATTCATATATGCACTACTTGTCTCTCTCTCCCTACTACAACTCACTTTGCAAACAGGCATTATTTCATTTTTTCTATTTGCATCCAAGATGCCTAGCATAGTGCCTCGCATATAGTTAGCACTTAATAAATGTTTATTGATGTTCTGATTGGTTATTTGAAGGGCAATGAATAATATAGTCCAAAAGAATGAGATAAATGGAAGACCATACTTGAACTTGACATGGAAGGGAAGACTAGGGAGCTGGAAAATCTTCTTAAGAAACAACTGAGCTGGGGCAGCTAGGTGGCCTGGTGGATATCGCACCAGCCCTGAAGTCAGGAGGACCTGAGTTCAAATCCGGCCTCAGACACATCACACTTAGTAGCTGTGTGACCCTGGGCAAGTCACTTAACCCCATTGCCAAGAAAGAAAGAAAGAAAGAAAGAAAGAAAGAAAGAAAGAAAGAAAGAAAGAAAGAAAGAACTGAGCAGCTTTTTGGTAAAGGGAGGGAAATGAAACATTTTGGTCAAGGTGTCAACAAACATCTCCACAAAAGCCTTTATGCTGATGCATCATTCTATCATGGGGGTGACCTAGGTGCAAGTGGACAAATTTGCCATGTAAAGTGCAAGTCCTACTGGGTTCTATCAAGAGTGGGAGTTAGGAGAGTCCCAGCAAGAAATTCTCCTATGTCAAGAACCAGCTTGGCTAAGTCTAGAGAGACTCATCACCTGAATGTGATCAGTAGGTGATGGATTCTTTGGTCATGGAGACTCACCAAATAAGGGAGATGTGTGTGTGTGTGTGTGTGTGTGTGTGTGTGTGTGTGTGTGTGTGTATGTACCTCTTCTTACACTTAAAAATTTATATTGCTTCATTTTAAATTCAGCTTTATTTCCAAATATATCCCTTCCCACTCTCCTACCCAACAAATCATCCCTTGTTAAAAAAAAAAAAAGACATTTCAATAAAATCAACTAATACAAAAATCAAGGCAGTTGGCATCTGATGATGTTCCATACACATCACACCTAGGCTACTCCCCAACAACCAAAGTATAGATTGCAACCTTTCTACCACCTTCTCATTCTGTGCAATACCTCAATGCCTTCAAATGGCTTCCAGCACTTTGACATCTTCTGTGTTTCCTTGGCCTGGTCCCACTGTTTTCTCTGACTATAAGTACCATTTCTTCTTCACGGGGCCTACAAGGAACGGAGGGGTTAGAATACAAATGTGGACATTCCACTATATTCATGAATGATGCAAAGTCGGTATTGAAATGCTGACAAATCCCCTCCATTTTGAATCTATTAAAGCTCTGTCTTGGAATGAAACCTTGAATTTAAATCCCTCTCCAGATGCTTAATAACTTTGTTTTTTCAAAAAATTTATTTTATTTGTTAAGGCAATTGGGGTCACACAGCTAGTAAGTGACAAGTATTTGGTCTGAAGCCACATTTGAACTCATGTCCTCCTGGCTTCAGAGTCGGTGCTCTATCCACTGTGCCGTCTAGCTGCCCCTGCTCAATAGCTTTGTAACCCCAGGCAAGTATCTTGGCCTCAGTTTCCTCATTTGTAAAATGGAGATTAAAATTAGCACCCATTTCACAGGGTGACTGTGAAGGTCAAATGAAGTAATGTATGTAAAGCACTTTCCAAAGCAGAAGCTCTAATACAGTCTAGATAAAATGAGTTATTGTTTTCTCTTCCCAGTTTCATATATAAATTCTGCTGTGATAGTCTGGCTTACTCTGCCTAACTTTCCGAAGACTCACTTTTCCCTTCAGTGCATTTTTCAGTTTTGTGAGGTGATGCTGCTTATAATCTACCATCGTCCGTGTTTACAAATTAGTTTGTATTCTAAACCAGAGTTCCTTTTGGTTGCTATGTTTTTCAACTTGGGAAGGAAATCAAATCTTTGAAGGCTGGAGTGATGTGGGGACCCTTTCCACTTGAAAATGCTTTGGTTAAATTGTTGTAAAGAATGGTGATAATCCAAGACACATCTTTGGGAGGGACTTCTCGCTGCTGTTATTCATACCCTTTGCTCCCTTTTTCTCCATGGAGTAAACTATAGGAAGCTCTAAAGCTGGTGAGTCAGACAGAGAATCTGATTGGGCTTCCTACTGGAGCCTCCCAAAGCTGGTAGGGATGTGCAGGGTGGGTAGTAGGACCCAGAATACAGTGAGCTCATCCTCCTCTCTCTCCACATCCCCCGAGTCCCGTCATTCTCATTCATGGCAAATCCTTGCACACCCACTGGGGCTGCAGACCTCAGCATTAACTCACACTGAATCTCCTCTCTGAGTCACCACACTCACAGACTGTGAGACTCCCAGACTCCTTTACATTGACTCACTACTCCTACTTGGCACTCTAGCAAACATAACATTGTTCTCAAACTTCATGCCACACACCCAGGGTTCAGTTGTACCACCACACCTCTCATAAGAGAAAAAAGTGAAGGATGTCCTGATGCCTTCTAAATAAACCTGGGGTACACTGCACAGTGGTATCCCCTTCCCCCAAATCCTATGCATGGCTGCTCCCCCTTTGTCAGTTTTCTCAGACTCTTTCAAAGTTAACCTTTTCCCAGTTACTGTTTTTCAGCATCAATATTTTAACAGTCAGGTTGAAGATGTAATTGCATGGAGTATCTTCTCATTTTTGTCCTTTAAAAATAAATTAGTAATGATTTTGACTTGTGCTCAAACCAGTTCTGAATTCACAGCCATTCCAAATCAGTACTGAGCCATTTCTCACCTGTTCAGGATATAATCAATTTTAATTTTTTAAATATTGTTCAATGTTCACCACATCCAGTGACTGTTAATTCACTTATTTAAGGATTTTCCCATGATATGCAGATATGAGGCTTCTGTTTAATCTATGAACCTTAGGCCATTTTTTGTCTTGAATGGTTTATATTTTCTAACATTTTTTTCACTGTATTCACCTGTGCCCAACGTCATGTTTAAATAAAGAAGTATTAATATATATGCTGACTTGGTTTCAAGACTCTTGTCAAACTGTTATTATTAAGTTCTTCATTGAATCTATTTACTTCTTCAACAATACAACATATAATGGAGTATAAGATGCAATGATCTTTATAGCTATAGCTTGTACAAGTCACTGCAGAGTGAAACAACCAAATATTCCATGAATCAATGTTTCTTAATTGACTTTTCTGCACATAATGAAATAATTTAGCCTCCTAAATAAGATCCAAAATTATTAGAGAATTTGGATTAACTATTCACATAGAAAAAACCAAGCACCTAAAAAATGCCCTTTGGCTAAGTATAACATAAACATAGTTGAAAGGATAACCTATGTTATCCTTTGTTGTTGTTGTACATTAGTAAGCACATTTTGGACACACTGTAATGGGCAATGAGTTCAGTAAGCAATAGTGGGCATTATTTCCTTTGGGAAGTTTCCGAGTTCTTTGAACGAACCAAGCTTCTCTCTGAAGCAAAAGCCAATCTTTCACAAATCAACATTCTTCTGGTGGTATATTGCGGCTGCAAGTCAAACTATTTTAAGAAGAAAATTAATGCTGGAGTTAGCAGGTCCAGGCATCAAAGCAGTTGTGGGAACAGGTATAACTGCTAGCAAAGATCCCCATTTTGCCAACGTCCCTCTTAAGAAGTTGTGCTCAAGACTGAACATTCCCTGTACAACGCAGAGCGCAGTGGAACTATCACTTCCCTCATTATGGATACTATGACCCCTCATTGAAGGGTTCCAAGCAAAGGCTGTATAACTGTTTGGGTATGCTGTAGCTGAGATTCTTGTTCAGGTATGTGTTGAACTAAATGGCCCTTGAAATCCCTTCCCAATTCAAGATTCTATGATTCTTAATGGAGGAATAAGCGTTTATTAAGTACTTATTATGGGCCACGCACTGTGCTAGCGCTTTACAAATATTATCTTATTGATCCTTACAACAACCCTGAGCTCTTATTATCCCCACTTCACAACTGAGGAAACTGAGGCATATAGAGTTAAGTGATTTGCCCAGGGTCCTTTTCAATTGGTTATGGAACTGATCAACAGTACTATATCAGGTGAAATGTTCTTCACTATTTTCAGATCACTAACAGGATCTTCCCTCACATTAGGACTTTTTTCATTTTTTTGTTCATTCATTTTCTTTGCCAAGGACATTTTATAACTTTATTTCTTATTTATTATGGTTAGTATTATTTCGCATTGTTGAGTTTTCTAGAAATCTGAACTCTAGACAGCTGAGGAATTACCATCCGTTATGGTTCTATAGCAGGGTTTGGATTTTGAAGGAGGCAAGTTCCATCAGGAAAAGAACAAATTCCAAAGAATCCCATTGGTTTTGCAACAAAAGATGCAACCTTTTCCCCCATTTATTTTCGTCCTACTCTCTCTTGGAAATGCTCATTTAATTCAGGATTAAAAATTAATAAATCTAGAACCAGAAGATTTACAGCTGGAAGGGACTCATCTGACTCATTTTATAGATGAGAAGATGTATTAAACTGATTACTTTGATAACATTTGAACTCACCTTTACTAGTTATGGCATGGAATTATTCTTTAAGACATCTCATTTCTGTTGAGCCCTTTGCAGTAATTAATGAAAACATGAATTTTCTTTTTCCTCTTTTTAAAAATATTTTGACCTATTTTTGCTATCACTTACATTTCCTGGAATAGGTGTGACTTCTCATATCTCTGTTTTGGGGGTTAGGCTAAGTCATTATATTATGAAGCACTAAGTTTTTATTGTGTTCTTCCCATTTGCATTGCTGCTATTACTGCATGTGTTCTGCATCTTGTATGTTCAGTAGGACACCCAGGATCTAGCAAAGGGCACATAGTAGGCATTTAATAATTTTTTTGTTGATTGATGGATGGCTTTGCGTTATAATTCAGCAGTCACCATGCCCATTGCCTTCCAAGCCTCTTCTAAAAGAATTTATAATCTACAGGTGTAAGACTTCTTAGCAATTTATAATGCTTTGACTTCTTTCTTAATAACTCCTGACCATCTTTTCCAACACAATTTTTGCAGGTTCTGTGTTTGTATTACCAAGTATCAAAGTATATATAGATTTGATTTGAATGAAAAAGCATTTAATAACAGCTGGACTAGAGATACAAATAAAAGAGTGAAGATAGTTCCAGTTCTCAAGGGGTTTATATTCTAATGGGGAGACAATATATCTAGAGGGAAGTGGTGACCAGAGAGAGGCACTTTGGTCCGGGGATGGTGAGGGGGTCCAGAGAGACAATAGCAGGAAACTGTCAAGTTCTGTGTAGAATTTCCCTGCTTCTTTATCTTCTTCAAGAGATGCTGGCAAATAAGCTACAACTACCTTCCAAGTGGTCCCCTTGCCCAGCATCTAGGCGCAACGCCTTTATTTGCCCTTCCAAAGAAACATCTTTGTGCTCTGCTGCAATTTGTATCTTGATGGTGAACCAATTCAATCATACACTACCTGTCCTCCTCTCTTGACCCCTTAGCTTCCTTAGGATGATTTTTGGTACTCTCTGCCCCCTTTTCTGCTCATCTAACACCATCACTGTAGAAGTAAGGGGTTACTTACATCTATTTAGCTAGATCGTGCTTTTGAATAGCAGATAGTCCATCACCAGGACTAAACTAAGCCAGGTCACCACCAAAGAAGCATAAAGTAAACTGAACGAAGGATTCCAGGAGAACTTAAGACTCTTGAGGGCAGAAACTGTTTCAGTTTTATCTTATTTCACATCTAGCACAGTGCATGGCACAAAGTAAGTACTTAAGAAATGTCTGTTTAGTGAATTGAGATGAACACATGTGAAATGGTACAGAAAGGACTCTATTTTATTGTATTATGACCTATATTTTTAGCATTACCTTTATGAATTTGGTGACCACTAAGTAGCACAGTGCTTAGAGCATGGGACTTGGAGTCAGGAAGACCAGAGTTGGAATTGTCTTTGGCTTAAACTGAAGCATCCATTGACCTGCTTTATTAACAAGCTCATGCCCTGCTAATAAACTACTATACTGCTAGGAGAAAACACGCCTCAGTCTACCTTTGTTGAATTTCACCCATTACAGAATACTGCCTCCAACACTTATTAGCTGTATGACCCTGGGTGAGTTACTGAGTCTTTATACTTCAGGTTCTTCATTTGTAAAATGGGATAATAGCATATATCTCATAGGGTTGTTGTGAGGACAAAATGAGAAAAGCGTTTTGCAAGCCTTAAAGCACCGTGAGCACTAGCTGTTATGATCACGTTATTAAAGGGATGGTTAGTGAGCATCTAGAAAAGAAAGCAGTGTTTACAGAGTCAAAATGGTTTCATTATGTACAAGTTATGCCTGACTAACCTGATTACTATACTAGATAAGCAGAATACTGGGGATAGTTTACCTAGATCTCTAGCAAAGCACCATGGCAAGCTGACATCCTGTGGAAAGATGAGGAAAGAAGTGAGGGAGACTGAGAGGAAAAATACCTGAATGCTTTTTCTTCATTGTAAGGGGCATGACGCCCAAGATGACCATGGCTATAAACTAGCTAACTACAGGTATTCTAAGACAAGAACTTTACTCAACAGACATGACCATTCAAGCTGTAAGAATCCAACTTTAGGAGGAGTTTCATTTAATACCTAACCCTACTTCATCTCAGCTGAATTTAGGAAGACAAATTTGCATTTTGCACATATGGAAATAGCAGCCACCTTATGGTCATCTTCAAAGTTATACAGTTAACCAGCTAGTGCCTGTTGAGTTGTTCTTTTTCTCAAAGTACCTGTGGTTTGCTAGCTGGTAGCAGTGATCACTTTGGGCGGCATGCCCCTTAAAATGAACAAAGCGTTCATTTAGGTGGTTTTCTTCTTGGTCTCTCACCTATTTTCTCACCTTTCCACAGGAGGCCAACTTGTTGGTGAGTGTGATATCATTGTTCTCACTGATTTCTTTGTTCCTATTGTTCTGGGTTTTTTTTTTCTTCTTCTTCTTCTGGGTCGCATATTAAAGGTTCAATCATATAAACATTAAGTATAAATGGGTGTTAATTTAGGAGCTCACATAAAATGTGTCCCATTGAAATTAGTGGTGATTACCCGGTTCACTTATGAGACTTCATTCTATCAACATTTTTTTTCCCCTATCAACATTTTTCCAGTAACAAATTATCCTTGTAAGGCACAGGGAAGATTGTACTCTAAAGCATGTAACAAAATAGCCTTATATTCTTAAACATAATTACATTACTTTCCTTTAAAAGTACAATTAAAATAATTTGAGATCCAGTTCCAATAAGAAAGACATTCTACAAAATAACTTTATGCAAACCTGACATCTTACAATGTTGTTGTCTCTAAATTTTTGGTTTTATATTCAGTATTGAAAATGAAGGCATTAATAACCTTCCAAGTCATGATGTACAACAAATGTAAACAAGGAAAAATTTTAATTTAGTAATTTAGTAACTCCATAATGCTTGTATCTATCTCTTCAAGGCCTGGAAACTAAATATTTTTACTTACTATACATGCGACCAGCCTTGTTAGAAGTGTCAGTTGGCCACATTTTTAATGTAATGTGTCAAAAAAACCCACCAGCATCAAATACTAAGCTGACCATGTTTGTTTACTCCACTAGGAACCATGCAACTGTAATAAGAATATATCCTTGATTCAAATGAAGAGATATGAAAGGATACCCTCCAACCCACTCTTTCATAGCTGGGAGGTCCATAGCTTTACACATTGCATATTTTCAGACTTTTTTTAATGTACTGATCAGTTGTGCTGACATTTTTTTCCAGCTCTAAAAGATACTAGTTTTTATATGGAATGGCTCTCTAGAAGGGAGAGGGGGAGAGATAGTTGGGATAACTATGATGATATAAGAAACAGAAGACATCAATCAAAAAAATTTTTAAAATATACTCAGTTTCTAAAACTCAAAAGTTTTAGAAACAAATGTTAAAAATTGTTTTTACATGTAACTGGGGAAAAATAAAATAAATAATAATAAAATAAAAATATATCCTTGAATCTTGAGGGACTCAAATAAAAAACAGAAATATTAATATAAAATGAGAAAATTTTATTAGTATAATTAAGGGTATACAAGACTTTCAATGTCTTAGGTGTTTGCTTTTTCAAGAATTCTACCCACAGGGACTGAAATATGAAACTATTTGATGGTCATTAACCTGACTCTTGTCCATTTTTGTTACAATTATTTATACAATTACAGAATATTACAATTGTAGCTAAAAAGTTGATGGGAAATAATGTTGAAAGCCATTAAATATTTAAAGACATGTCCCTACAGAACTTAATTTGGCTTAATAAACCATAGAATAATGAATCACATTTAAAAGAATGAAGTAAACCTTTAGAAACCTCATTAAATGCAATAATTTTGGATAAATTATTATTTGAAATAATTAGATATACTTTCCTGAAACTTAAAATATCGTATTAGGAATTACATTTTCAAGGCTGGGCAATATCTGGGCAAGAAGCCACCCTTGCTATTGCCTTCAAGTTCATGTTATGGTTTTCTTTCTGTCCCAGATAAATATCCTCTTCTGTAACCCTTAGTTTTTAGCTATTCAAAGAATTTATCATTTTTGACATTTTATTAATTCTGCTTAACCCTATTAACCACCTGTGTTTTTGTAGCATCTTTTTAAATTCTTTATTGTGGAAAATGGCTCATTTTTTCACAATGCTACAGTATGTGGCACTACTTTAAAATGTACTTAGATTTCATTAGACTCGTGATCTCCTCAGAGGAGCGAGTATTCTCCCTCCAAAGATAATAATCTTTACTAGGCACACTGTTTTATCCAGAATGATTCCTGTCCATACAACCTTCATAAAAGATCAGTCCAAAGCGTAGGAGGTTTTCTCTAGGAAAATTTTATGGCGTCCATCGATTACTCCTCACTATCACTATATAGCCATCTATCTCCATTTCTGATCATTAATTTCCTAAATCATACTCTTATGCCACTTAAAAAAAGTCTTATTATCATGTCTTTTGTTTTTTATATCACAACCTTTTCCCAATGAACTTTCCCCATTCTATGAATTCCCTCTGATAACCAAGAAAAATAAAATCCAACTGAAAACTGACCATATTTGAAAGCACCACAACATTCTGCATATATTGTTCTCTACCAAGAAGGAGGAATTATGTTTCAGCTTTTCTTCAGGAAGAAGACCAATAACTGCAATAAGGCTGAGTTTAGCTACATTTCAGTGTTTTCGTTCACATTATTATAATTAATGGCCATGTTCTTTTAGTTCTACTTTTTTCACTTGGCATCAGTTCATATAAGTCTTCTCAAGTTTCTCTGAATGCTTCAAATCTGTCATTATTCACGGTACAATAATAATCCATTACATTCCTGTGCCACAATTTGTTTAGCCCTAATTGGACACTCACTTTTTTCTAGTTATTTTACTCTCATGGGGTGAGGAAATTCTATTTTTATACATGATGCCTTTCTTTCTGCCATGATCTTCTTGCAGGGAATATAAGCAAGCTAGTGAATTTTCTTGCAAAATTCCAAATTCTTTAATAAGAATGGTTGCACCCATTTACAGCCCCAACAGTGTATTTAGTGCGCCTGTCTTCCCAAAGCTCATGCAACACTTTTTCCATCTTTTATCATCTTAGTCAATTTGTTGAGTGGGAGGTGAAACTTCAGAGCTGTTTTAATTTGCATTTTTCCTATTAAGTAATTTGGAGCAGTCCTTCAAATGGATGTTGATAGTTTGCAAGTCTTTTGAAAACTGGTCAAGTTTTGACATGTTATGTACTGAGGAATAGCTTTTCACCTTATATATTTGTACTAAACCATTATGTATCTTAGACATAAAATTATTATCAGATTTTTGATTAAAAGAGTTTTCCCAAATCTGTAGTTTCCCTCTTGTCCTAGCAGCATTGATCTTGTAGAGAGTAACAGCTTTAAAACCTTAGTGACTGAAATTATGTATCTTTTATGATGACTTCTATCCCTTGTTTGCTTAGACTTCTCACCCCAATCACACCTGTAAAAGGTAACTCCTTCTGCTCTCTGGAAATGGTTTCCACCTTGAATGTATCATTTGAGATCTGGTAATGCTAAGATGACCTATATTCTTGATTGGTTTGTTTTTTTTAAATTTCTCTTAGGAGTTCTGAGCTTTAGTTTCTCCAAATGAATATTATTATTTTGCCTAATTCTAGAAAGCAACTCCTGTGTAGTATGATTGGTATAGCACTGTAAACTAATTTAGGTAAAAACATTTTTATTATATCAGTACAGTTCAACTATGAACAATGAATATTTCTACAGTAATGTGTCTTCCTTAATTGCTATAAAGCCAGCATTATAGTTTTATTTCTGTAGAGTTATGTGTGTCTTGGTAGGTTAATATGACCAGCTTTGGTGTGTGCATTTTTTAGTTATTTTGAGTGGAATTCTTGTGTGGAAGTCATTCTCGGAAATACACTATGGCCTATTCAAACATGAAACAAACAAACAAAAATCTTTATTTCTTTAAAGCAAAGTTTTAAAAGACAAGAGTAACTTTACATTTTAGAAGTTCCTAAAAATGAAGTAAAAATGAAAAAGGGTTCCTGAGCAGATTTTATAATTCTATTTGTTCCTAGGTTGAACTTGGTTTAAAACACCCTCTTCCTGGAGACTCCCTCCTCACTGGATTTCTATGACAGTGTCTTTCTTGGTTCTCCTTTGACCTGTTATCACCACTCTTCGGTTTTCTAGGCTGGATTATCACCCATTTCCTGATACCTAAGTGTTACCTCTTCTGTTCTCTCTATACTTTTTCAGGTGACCACCTCGTCTGTCATGGCTTCAATCTCCATCTTTATGTAGATGACTCCCACATCTATAAATCTAGCCTGAATCTGTCTGCTGAGCTACAGACACATATCAGCAACTGCCTATTGGCCATTTCCAAATAGACAGACATATCAAACTCAACATGTCCAAAATAGAATTCGTGATCTTTTCCCCCAAACCCACCCCTCTTTCTAATTTCCCTGTTTCTGTTGAGGACATAACCATCCTTCAATCATCAAGGTTTGCAACCTTACAGTTAGGACTTCTCATTCTCCCTCATTACTGCCCCTTCTTCCCAAATGCAATAATAAGTAGACAAGTATTACGATCTCCATGACTCTCTTCTCTTTCCCATTCTCTCTACTTCTATGGCTACCATGTTAGTTGAGGCTCTCATTGCCACCCCCACTCCCACCCTACTTGGGACTTCTGCAATAGCCTTTTCCAGTTGGTATCCCTATCCTATGTCTCCTCTTTTCAAACCATCCTCCATAGAACTATCAAAGTCATACTCTTAATACAGAGGTATGACCACTTGCTTCCTTTGCTTGTTAAGCATAGTGGCTCCCTAGTACGTCTAAGAGCAAATACAAATTCCTTTTTTGGGCATTTAATGCCCTTCACAATGTGGCTCTGGCTTACCTATTAAGGCTCATTAAATATTAGCACTCTTCATACATCCTATAGTCCAACCAAACAAAATTTTCTATTGTTCCTCACACAAGATATCCTAACCACCAATGTCATGCTTTTGTGCAGGCTGTCCCCATAACTGGGATGCATTCTAGCTTCACCTGGACAAATTAGAATCTCTAGTTTCTTTCAAAGCTCAGATCAAACCCTACCTCATCCATATGGCTTTTCCCAATTCCCCATTTGCTTCCTTCCCCATTATCTTACATGTATACATGGCAGCTAGGTGGCCCAGTGGATAGAGTGACTGGCCTGGAGTCAGGAAGATTCCTTTTCCTTAGTTCAAATCTGGCCTTGGACACTTACTAGCTGTGTGACCCTGGGCAAGTCATTTAACTTTGCCTCAGCTGGAGAAGGTAATAGCAAACCAATCCAGTATCTTTGCCAAGAAAACTCCAAATGGGGTCACAAAGAGTCAGATACAACTGAAAAATTTTTGGACAAAAAACAGCTTTGTACACATACAAGCATGTTCTTTTTTCTTTTTTTTTCCCTTCCCTGAAAGCAGGGACTGTTTCATTTTTATCTTTGTACCCCCAGTGCCTAGCACAGTGCCTGGCACATATTACATGATTAATAAATACTATCTGACTAACTGACCAAGTCAGGAAGAGTTAATCAACTTCTTACAAAAGTGCTTTCTTGTTTGAAATTACCTTAGTATATCTTCTTCACAATTCAGAATTACATATTGCTTTAATTTTTAGAAGGCAAACACATGACATTTTAAAGCAGTAATTTATTTCATAATTACTTTGCAACCCTATGAGAAAATTCAATAATGATGTGATTGTTTCAGTTAACAAAACTATCTCAAATAGACACCTGCAAAGTCAATGAGGGGTAAACTATCAGTAGCTTTAAAGATTAATCATTAATCACAAATGTTCAGTGGTTAAAAAGATTAATCATTACCATCTTTATGGATCATAAAAACATCAAATAAACAGATTTCATTTTATTATCATAAAAACAGCTTTCATATATCTATATATCAATCACCAGACTAAAGGCAAAAAATAGTTCATTTTATTTGATGAAATGTCTGAAAATGGTGTTCATAGTTTTGCTAATATTAGTGCAGCCACATTATACATACTCCAAGTTTAACTGAAACACATTTAAGTTTACATAAGATAAGAAATTTTGTTTTACTCTTTTTGTTTAATTTTTAAAATTTAACACAGAAACAAATTATCAAATAAAGATTCGAAATAGGGAATAAAAGCTTTCATAAAAGCCTTAATCTATTACAATATATAAATATAACAAAGTAGAACCAGGGTAACAAACAAATCAACAAAAGACTGCATTTGCTCCAGGTTTCCCTCTCAATCTGTCTCTATTTCCACTACTTTGGCTTTATTTCTTAAATTCACATTCACACACATCTGTACTGTGCACGTGTAAACATGCAAGAAAGTATCTAGGAGAAGATACTTAATAGCGTCAGTTGCTAAAGAGAGTTCAGAAAGCATCAGGATAGAGAAAACATCATTGGTAATTGCGGAGAGCAGTTACAGTGGAGTGATGAGATGGAAGAAAGACTGAAAGGGGATGAGAAGTGGGAGAAGCGCAAATAGAGGCAAGAACGGAGATGGTCTTTGGGTGACAGGCCTTTGCCTGCTCTACTTACCGCAAATGTTTTCCCCTCAATCCTTTTCTTTTCTCAATTCTAGGGATAACAGTTTCTGCTGTGCAGAACATATTTACCTGCATAATATAAATCTACTAATTTCCACTAATTTCTTCCATTTATTTGATTAAAAAAAATCTTTCTCCAAAGTTGAGAAAAATATTATTCCTTTTTAAGTTTTTAGATCATTAATCTAGTTAGTTTATTTTAGTATATGGTCTATGGTAAAGATTCAAATTTATTTTTTATTATATAGCAATGTGATTTCCTTACCAGTTTTTACTGAGTAGTGATTCCATTTGCCAGTATATTTTAGATATAACTTTGTCAAATACTAATGCTTTATCTACATTAGGTTCTATTTGAGTTCTCTATTCTGTTCCATCCAACTGATCGATAAACATTTACTAAGTGTCTGTTATGTGTTAGGTGCTGTACTAAAGCACTTGGGATTCAAAGAGGCAAAAGACAGTCCTTCTCCCTCAAGGAGCTTACAATCTAATGGGGGAGACAACATACAAGCAAATATATACAAAGCAAGCTATATACAGGAAAAACAGGAAATAATTAACAGAAGGAGGGCACTGAAATTAAGAGGAGCTGGGGAAGGCTCTCTGTAAAAGATGGGATTTTTTGTTCTTCAGTTGTTTCAGTCATGTCCACCTCTTCCTGACACCATTTGGGGTTTTCTGGGCAAAAATCCTGGAGTGGTTTGCCATTTCCTTCTCCAGCTCATTTCACAGATGAGTAAACTGAGGCAAAGAGGGTTAATTGACTTGCCTAGGGTCATGCAACTAGTAAATGTCTGAGGCCAGATATGAACTCAGGAAAATGAGTCTTCCTGACTTCAGGCCTGGCACTCTATCCACTACAACTTAAAGGAAGCCAGAGAAGTCGTTAGGCAGAGTTGAGAAGGAAAGCATTACATACATGAAGAACAGCCAGAGGAACTGCCTACAACCAAGCGATGGAGTGTGATGTTCATGGAATTGCCAGGAGGCTAGTGTCACTGGATCAAAGGGTACATGGCGTCAGGTCAGCGAGTATGGGGTGTAAGGCTGGTGACGGACTAGCTTATGAAGGGCTTTGAATGCCAGGTAGAGCATTTTGCATTTGATCCTGGGATGACAGGGATCCACTGGAGTTTCCTGAGTAGGGGAGAGCCATGGTCAGACCTGTGCTTTAGACAGTGGGTACCTGAATGGAGGATGGGTTGGGAAGAGACTTGAGGCAGGCAGCAGACCCACAAGCAGGCTATTGCAAGACTCCAGGCGTGAGGTGATGAGGGTCTGCTCTATAATAGCAGCAAAGTCAGAGAAGGGAAGGGGGCATACTCGAGAGATGTCGCAAAGATCAAATCAACAGGCCTTGGCAACAGGGGAAGCGGTGAGAGTTAGTAAAGGGTTGAGGATGTAACCTAGGTTGTGAGCCTAGGGGATGGGAGGACTGTTTTGTCCTCTACAGAAATAGAGAAGGTAGGAGAGGGGAAGGGTTTGGGAGGAAAGATAATGTGTTGTTTTGCATAGGTTTAGCTTAAGATGTCTGCCGGACATCCAGTCTGAGATGTCTGCAAGGCAGTTGGAGATGTGAGATTGGAGGTCAGCAACAGATAGAGGATGGGTAGATTTGAGAGTCATCAGCATAAAGATGGTAGGTAATTACATCCATAGGATTTGATGGATCCCTTAACGAAGTAAAAACAAGGGAGAAAAGGGCCCAGGATAGAACCCTAAGGGTTACATATGGCATAGGGTGTGATCTGGAAGAGGATTCAACAACGGAGCAATTAGGTGGGAGGAAAACAAAAAACCTAGAGAGCAGAATATCATGGAGGAGTGATCAACAGTGCCAAAGGCCACACAGAGATCAAAGCGTGTAAGGATTGAGAAAAGGCCATTGAATTTGGCAAAGAAGAGATCATTAGTAACTTTGGAGAAAGAAGTTTTGGTGGAAGCATAAAGTTGGAAACCATATTGTAAGAGTTAAGAAGAGAGTGAAAGAGAAAGCAGAGGCTACAAATGGGTTAAGGAGTTTAGTTACAAAGGGCAGAAGAAATATAGGACAATAATTAGTAACAGTTGATCTACTCAGAAATTCCTGTCATTAGCTCTTATTCATTGTTCTTTCACATCTTTTTTTCCATAAAAATTTTCTGACTTTAGTTCTCTGAAATAGCCAACTGATGTTTTAATTGGTATTTCATTAAATATGTGTAGTTTGAGAAGCACTGATGGTTTTACTCTATTCAACTGAACCACAAATAGGTGATATCCTTCTATTTGTTCACTTCTTCCTTGAGATGTCAAGAGAAGTATGTATTTAAATATTGCTGGTGGGTTTTACTACCTATGGAACCATGGCAGGTCATAACCTCTCCAGGATTCTCCTTCCTCATCTGTAAAATGGGGATAATACTTATAGTACCTACTTCACTGTGAAGATCAAATGTGAACATTTAAAGCACTCTGCAAACCTTAAAGTGCTATGTCAGTTATTCTTCTTGATTTTTGTCCTAAATTTTCATTTCTTGCTCATTTTAGAAGTCTCTTTATGTCCTAGGTTACTACCCAAATAGTTGCTACATTGTCTTTACTGTAAAAGGGCATTTATTTTTCTATTATTTTTCCTAGAATCTTCCTAACGCTGTAAATTTTTTAGTATTTTATAACTTGCTACTTTAATGAAATAGCCTATTTCAATGGATTTTTTTTGCTAACTTGGATCTTCTAGATATATAATGACATCATGTAAATTGAAACAGAAATATTTTAACTTCATTGTCAATGATATATTCTTTTATTTTTTTATTTTGTTTTACTATTTCTAAGATAGTTTCAAAATGAAAGTGGACAGTCTTGTTTATATCTGTTTTTAGGAACTGGGATAAAGAAGATTTGAGTTTGAATTCTATGTCAGACACACACTAGTCTTGGGCCTGGGCAAGTCTCTTAATCTCTGTTTGCTTCAGTTTCCTCATCTACAAAATGGGGATAATAATAGCACCTATCTCATAGAGTTGTTATGAGAAGTCAAGTGATGTAAACATGTAAATATAACATATAGCACCTACTTTATTATAAATATCAAATATGAAATCTTAAAGCACTTTATAAACAGTTGCTACTATTATTGTTAGTGTTATTGTTAGAATAGTGTTTCTCCATCATATACAATATCAGCTTGTAAGTTAAAATATATAATTTTTTATCTTAAGGAAATATATTGATATATTTTAATGATGTATTTCATTATTTTCTCTGCACATGGTGATTACATCCTTTTTATTTTGTCTTTTGCTTACACAATTTATTATGTTGATTGTTTTTCTCCATAAGATTAACACTCTATGTAGGATTTGTTTATGAAATCATTTAGGCACAGTACTTTTTAAATTTTTTTTTTTTGGTGAGGCAATTGGGGTTAAATGACTTCCCCAGAGTCACACAGCTAGTGAATGTTATGTGTCTGAGGCCACATTTGAACTCAGGTCCTCCTGACTCCAGGGCCAGTGCTCTATCCACTGAGCCACCAAGCTGCCTCCACAGTACCTTTTCTACAAGGCATAAAAAGATGTATGGGTTTGCCTTCTATAGCTGGTTTATTTGGGTTATCAATTTTTCATTTTCTTAATTTTGGTATTTTGTGTTTTTAAAAATAATCCTATAGAGTCACAATTTTATTATCATGCACTATGATGCCCCTATCTTGGAAAAAGAAGAAGTCCATCTTAAAGAAACCTACATAGTGACTAGTATGAGAGAAAAGAATTGTGTTCAGCATGGCTTCGTTAAGTCTGGGTTTATAACAATACTAATAAGAAACTCTGTATTGCTTCCCACTAATTAGAACAGGTATAGAGAATGGACCTATGATTTCCACTGGTATAAGGGAATGAAGAAACTCCCTTTACCAAGGCAGGTCAGCATTTCCCCTATACTTAAGAGTTGTAGAGAGTTGCCAAAAACAGTAAATTACTTGCCCAGAGTCACACTGCCAGTATTAAGATTTGAACTCATGACTTCCTGACTCCAAGGCCAGCTTTGTAATTTCAATAATATAGGACAAAAATAAAATTCAAACTTGAAAACATCAAGATAAACATGGACATTACGCTAAAAGGATATATTTTAAAATGACACTTTATCAATTATAAAAACACACACCCCTGACTAGGTCTATGATTTCATTATTGGAATGAGTTCCTAATAAGAAATTTCCTCTACTAATGCAGGTCAGTATTTTCTCTGCAACTGAAAATTTCAGAGAGCTTTGGTGGGGGCTGAGAGATTATTTGCCACGGGCCACACAGCTACAATGTGTCAGATGCAAGTGTGTGTGTGTGTGTGTGTGTGTGTGTGTGTGTGTGTGTGTGTGTATAATATGTATGTATTATATGTGTGTATATGTATCTGTGTGTATAAATACATATATCCATACTCATATATACATATACTCTGTGTGATAATTCATTTTTCAATTCTTCAGAAACTTTTGTGTTCCCTATGTTATAGCCCAACAACATGAGTAGAATATTGCTATTAAACACATAAGTCTTTGTTTCTGAATGAAGCTTAACAGAGTTTCATAATTTTCTGAAGGCAAGCCAATCCATTCTCCTCTTCCTATTTAATTCTGGGCCCAACTCATCCATTTGTATGCTCTATCTTTGGTACTGATGCCATAATCTAGAAAGAAGACATTCTTCATCTACTTGGCCTTTCCTGCATGGATAATCAGGTCAAATTCTTTGGAGTGGTTACAAGATTATGTTGAAACCAACATGCTGTTGTCCACAAGGAGTATGTGGAGGACCTCATCATCCCCAAGGAATACCCCCTTCAACTTGAGACTCTGTGCTGGCTTCTTCCCACACTCGTGGCAAACACTTCTGGGGAACGTGTCTCCCTGCTTCAAACTTCAACTTGTTTATGATCAGAGGAACATTGAATAAGGTCATCTTTGTTGTTCATTTTTCAATAAATTTTGTTGAATAAATTGGAAGAAACTACTGAAAGACAGCCTTTCATGTGGCATTTTGCTCTTCTAAATAAAATGCTTTTTCATAATCTATAAATGATAAACATAATGGGATAGACAGTGCCACTGGCCAGCAAAACCCCCAAGTAGGACCCAAACCAGATTAAAATGTAACTGAGAAATGTTTAACAAAGTTAAAAAAAAATTACAACCCAGATAATGTTAATTTGTGGTTTTCTAAGTCAATATGCAGCTACAGCAATCCATTTCTATTTGAATTTGAGACCACTTGTCTAGATCTTTCGTTCAGTTATGCACTGGTGAACACGAGGTTGATTGAAAACTATCACTGGTGAAACCTTGCCTGTTTCCTACTATTATCCTCATTAAGGATGTCCTTGACATGTCTGTAGAGGATCCTAACAAAAATTCTTTACAGAGAAGGCCTATAGGCTGGCAACAGTATTATTTTCTCAAATTCTTTTCTTCATTATAATAACAGTTATAATAATTTTCTTCATTTGAGAAGTCTTCTACACCTTTGGTTTCTTTTTTTCTTCAGATTCCAGATGAATCAATCAAGATTAATACAATTGAAAATAAGAAAACAGTTGAAATGATAAATAAACCCAAGAGCTTTTGTAAAAAGACCAACAAAACTGAAAAATAACGGCAATTATAATAATAAAAAAAAGCCCACATAACTAAAATTAGAAATGAGGAAGAACATTACAAGGGCAAAGAGACCAAAAAATTGTCAGAGATTACTGACTCTCAGGTACATAAACTGAGGGACTAAAGATGTTTCCTGTCAGGCTACATGTAATTGGTCTGGGCAAAATGTGTGTTTTATCCTTTTGTTTTTGTGTGTATGATTATATTAGTTCAATCTTTTTCACATTATTGTAGAATTTTCACTGAGGAGGGCTGTTCTTGGGTTAGATGTATGTGGTACCGTATCATCAAAGATATACAAATGGGAGCATTTGGAACACCTTGCCATTACAAATTCTTTTGTTTGTACTCTGAATAGGACATCTTCTGTGAAAAGTAGGAAAGTTTGTATCTTCCTGTTTTGTGCTACCATTCATGTTGATAACAGCAAACTGTTAAAGTTATCACCACAGTTGCATTCATTCTAGAGTCTCATACTTTAACATATGTGGGGATACAATTTGTTTGAAGAAAGCTTTCAAAATTGTATTTTTATATAAATGATCTTGAAAAAGAAAAAATTTAGTGAGATTTTATATTCTTTTCAGTCAGTCATGAGATCCTAAGTGTTTTCTTCTGTAGAAAACTATGTGAAAGTCTTTCTGTTTTTATCACGCACATGGACCATTCTAATAAATTTTGGGGGGCTCTGAGGCAGACTTAAAAGCTGATGTCTTCTATTTCATCTTTTTTTAGGGTAGAAGCAAAGTAATTTTCTTCCAGTTGTAAATAATCATCCCATCTTCAAACACCTTGAAAATCAATCTCAATCATGTATTCTTTTTTTCACTCATTCATCCAATCCAGCTGATTTTTTCAATTTCGTTGTTAAGTGCCACTTCTCACATAATAGACTGGTTACTGAGGCAAGAGAGTCCAAATCTTATAGTTTCACTATCATCACTTTTGAATACAGATCTCTTAAAAACGCATCTATTACATGTCAAATCTGTTTGTCTTCCACTTTTATCTACAAATGTCCAAAACAACTGGATTTCAAACCAACTCCTCTGCAAGCTCAATTTCTTGCATCATCTCATTTCTCTTCCCAGTTTTTCCTCTACTTCTCTTACTTGCTTCTCGAAATCCCTTTTGAGCTCTTCCAAGGCCTGAGACTGATTCATAGTTTTCTCGGAGGCTTTGGATGTAGGAGTTTTGATTTTGTTGTCTTCTTCTGGTTGTATATTTTGATCTTCTTTGTCACCAAAGTAAGATAATATAGTCTGACTTTTTTTGCGAGGTTTGCTCATGATCCCAGACAGTTACTTGAGTTTTAAACTCTTTGTTAAGGTAAGAGTCTGCTTCCAATGTATAGAATGTACTGTCCCAAGCTTCGGGGGTTTGTACAGCTGTTTTCAGAGATACTTCTAGGGACCTGTAAATTTGCAGCTCTTCCAAGGTGGTATGATAAGGGGCGAGATGTTTACTCCTTTCCTGGCCTGTGCTCTGGTCTATGAGTGACCACAAGCCGTCTTTTCTGTCTTGGAACTATGAGGAGAATTTCCTCTTCCCAGCCACTACAAGCTCCACCACGCCAGTGCTCTTCCTCGTCCCAGGACCACCACCCAGAACTGTGACCCAGGTCCAAGCACAGGCAAAGTAAGAGAATCCTGCACCAGCAAAGAGATCTCTGCAATCCCCCTCTGATCAGCCACTTGATTCCCCACTCAGTCTGTGGACCAGAAGCTCAGGAGGCAGCCAATGCCCCAGGGCCAAACTTGGGGAATGGGGCTGGGACCCCATGCTTCTTTCTTAGCACCGCAGAAACAGACTTTTCCCACTGACCTTTTAAGTTGTCTTTGTCGTTCGTAGGTTGGGAAGTCTGGAATCCACCACAGCTGCCCACGATTCCGTCCTCTGAGGCCTGCTCCAGGTTTGCTGTGGCCTGTGCACCCATACCATACTGCGTTCCTCTACCAGCCCATTGCAATATACCTTTCTGATCAACCATCCAGGTTGTCTTGGGCTGGAAATTTGCTTAACTCTGTCTTTTTGTGGGTTCTGCTGCTTCAGAATTTGTTTAGAGCCATTTTTTTAATAGGTATCTGGAGGGGTTTGGAGGAAGCTCAAGCAAGTCACTGCTTTCACTCTGCCATCTTGGCTCCGCCCCCTCGCAAGCTCAATTTCTTAAACTCCTTTTTCAGATGCTAATACTTGCAGTCTTCCACCATCTTTCTCCATAATGTTTAACAAATGAGCTTATATTCAGAATTGGTGTTGCCCTTGACAGCCCTGTTTCTCAATCTGGCAAAGTGAGATCAAGTATTTGGAAGCTCAAGCAATCTAGGAAACTGTTTCAGCCTCCTTGTTATGGTTAGCACACATTTTTAAGAAATACTGAGTCTAGGCGCAGCTAGGTGGCACAGTGGATAGAACACCGTCCGTGGATTAAGGAGGACCTACGTTCAAATCTGACCTCAAACACCTAACACTTACTAGCTGTATGACCCTGGGCAAGTCGCTTAACCCCACTGCCTAGCAGGCAGAAAGAAAGAAAGAAAGAAAGAAAGAAAGAAAGAAAGAAAGAAAGAAAGAAAGAAAGAAAGAAAGAAAGAAAGAAAGAAAGAAAGAAAGAAAGAAAGGAAAAAAAAGATACTGAGTCTAAGACAACATTTCCATTTTTTGGAGTTCACAGTTCGTTTGAACAGGTCAGTTTACAGCTGTTGCCACAGCATTAAATCCATTCTCATCTTGAGTTTTTCTTTGAATTTAGCACTTATTTTCCCCCTTGTTCTAATCAGCCAATTATTTTTTACCACAAACGGCTGATTCTAAAGTATCTGCTACTTCTATACTCACTTGCTGCCCATCAAAATATACTAGATTATATTTTAAAATATATTTCAGTGTTTGCCAACTCTCATATCCAAAGCTTTTCAGTAGTCTAATCTTTTTTTTGGTTTCTTTCATTTTTGATTCTGAAATAATATTTTTCAACAAAAGTTTCCTATGTTCCCCTGTGCAGTTTTACAATAAAGTCACTGAGTATCTGAGCATTATTTTGAACAGTGATTTTAATTGGAGTAGAAATCTCTCAGTGAGGTAACTCCCTCTACTCATGCAGACTGACAATTGTTCTCCCATTTGTAGCCTAAGAGAGTTGTCTTCAGCAAGGACCATACAGCCAGTATTGGCCAGAGGTAAGACCTAAATTTTGGCTCTAAGGTCAGCTCTTTATCCACTATGCAACAATGACACCCACATAACTATGTGCTAATTTAATTTGCATTATCTATCAAGTTCTTAAAAATTTTGTTTCTTCATTTTTTGAAATAGATATAGGTAAATTACGATAATCTTCACAATAGATTGTATAAGCTTATCATAAGCAATGGAAAAGTGAACAAGTGTCCCATGAAACTATGTTCCTCTTTTACTTTAGGTGAATGATGAAACCAATTCAACCTTCTTTATTCACCTCTTAGAAGAAAATCTACAAATCATCTTTCCATTTAGCTGCAACTTCTTTATTTCTTCTAATTTCATTTTACAGTAAGGAATGTCGACATAGAGGCATTCACTTCCTCCAAGAGTGTAATCTTATCCATCACTGGATAAATGTCATATATTAAATATGCCAATTATTGTTTAATATGTACAGATGGCATAAAAAAACAAATGATCCATTAGTATCCTCTGCTCACTTCTCCCCGACTCTACCATTGTCATTGTAGAAGTAAAAAAGGATCACAAAGAATGGTGGACATTTTGTACTTTTGTCTTTTTCATGGGCTGTGTGCCCCTTCCAATTACCTGCTGGCCAATCTTCTGCATACTTATTTCACTTTATGTTATTTTAAAATGCATGAAGTAGTTTTCTCACATTATTACATACCATAATTCTATAAAGGAGGAAACCAGCTCAGAATAGTTAAAGGAATTGCTACATTGCTATGAAGTTTCAGAACTGAAACACAAAACCAGGTCTTCTGACTCCAAGACTGAACTCTCCTAAAATTTACCTTTGATATGCCATTTCGAGAGATTTTTACTCATTAAAAAAAGACTGGCTTATTTCCAAATTCTGAATGTTTTTTTATTTTAAAGTGGTAACATATGCTTGTCTTTATTCAATAAAACAACTTCACCAATGACATAATGCCAACTCAGTCAGCTCTCCTTTAATGGAGGTCAATTTACCTATTTAAATATTAATCCTCTTTCTTTTTTTTTACTATTAAGAAAATCTATTCTTTCTCCCACTTGCCACTTAAAAAGAAAAACAAAACCCTTGTAATAAATGTGCATAGTCAAACAAAACAATTTCTGCACTGCCCATGTCCAAAAATACGCCCCATTCTGTACCGAGTAAATTAAAAAATACCTCCCTATGTCTCTAAATAAAACTTTAAATTTTTTCTTCTTTTCAAGTAGCAAAACAAGCTGCTCCATTTTTATCATCATATGTAAAAAATCTAAAGTTTAGTCATTATTTTTGTGAACAAAATCAAGTAATGCCTCATTGTGGTTTTTCTACTCATTTTAACTTCTACTTTACTAATATTTGTGCTAATCCAAAGACTATACTAAACAAATCTTTAGAATTACAATAAAACAAAACTACAATATTTTAAACTATGTAATACCACTCAAAATAAACTTTCCTTACTGCCAATTGGTTGGTTATTGTCACTGATACAAGGATGCTAGAACATATACAAACATGACAAATTATTCTTCTGACTAAAAAAGTGGTTGCTACAATTGATAACTCAAGAAATGAACTGACAAATAGCACCTGTTCACATATTGTCAGGGGAGAGAAGAAGGGGAGAAAAGTGGCTAGTATGATAAGGAAGTTAAAAAACGTGGACTCTTGATCACTCCTTCTCTTGAGGTCTATTATGTTATATTAAAAAGTCTCTTTCTAGCAATAATTCTCCATTTGGGCACCTGTGCAATATGTGATGCTCAGCCCCAAAGGCTTTGTTCTCATTCTTTCTTCCTCACCAGAAACACACGAGGGAAGGAGATAATACACTCAATTCACCTCTATTCAGTAATGAATGTTTTTGACTATCCTCAGCACATCATCCATCATATCAACCAAACCAGCCCAAATGCACTCAACAAAGACTTCTCTTTGCCCAAAAGGCCCTAAATCGTACACATTTATTGCACAGGCTATTTTTAAGTACAAATCTAAGATCAATGGAATAATTATGAATGCCTCTGATTGCTAGAGAAATTTAAGCAGAGAAAAAGAATATTAGTTTAGATTTGCTTAGATGGCTTTTTAAAGGGACTCCAAACATGATATATATATGGAATATAGATGTATATTTATAAAACCCATTTAAGTTCTAAGAAGATAGACAAAAACCTGTTAATTAAAAGTTTGTTAAAGTTACACTTTAACAAACCATCCAGGAGGTAGCAAGGCATAGTGGACAGAGATGGCCATGAAGTAGTAAATACTTTGATTTAATCTTACCTCAGACCCTGAGACTGCCTGTAAGCGTGGTAACCTCTCACTGTACAAGGAAACTCTCTAAGAGTCTAAGTCGCAAAAAAAAAAAATTGTCAATCTACACTGGTAGAGGGAGTTTCCTCCACAAGAGTGCCTTTCACCAACCAATGAAATTACAGGTTCGTGTGTGTGTGTGTGTGTGTGTGTGTGTGTGTGTGCGCGCGTGTGCGCGCACGTGTGCTTACAAATACAAAACAAAAAACCTGGAGGTTTCTCCTAGACCTACTCTCACCTCTGAGGAAGGAGAAGGACAAGAGGAGAAAAAAAAAAAGAGAGGCAATGTAGCCTAGTGGACTGAGCTGGCCTCAGAGTCAGAAAGACCTGGATTTGAGTCCCACCTCTGACACACAATGGCTATGTGACCCTAAGCAAGTCATTCATCATCTTAGCGCTCCAACTCACTAAAACTAAACTTTGCAGCAGAGTTGCCATCAGCATTGGTAGAGCGATTTTTCTCAAAACAAGTTTCTTGTAACAAAGAAATCACAAATCCAGACCAAAAATAATAACAACACACTAGGGCTAGGTCAAATTTATGATAAGAAGAGTTGTATTTTTATGTGCTATTTATATGAAAACTTTATATTACACTGAAACCTACTGTGTACTCTATATATGTGTGGGTGGGTGGGTGTATATCTATACATATAGATATACACCCACACACACACACAAACACACACATATACATATATATGTATACATACTATATACATACACACACACAACACATATATATATATATATATATATATATATATATATATATATATATATATATATATATATATATATATATATATATATATATATATAAAAAATGTAATTACGAATTTGATGGGAAGTAAAGGCTAACTTTACTATTAAACCAGAGTACAGCAGGTCTAAAACCTTTTTAGTTCTGGATATTATGTTTCTATTAATTGAGGCTAATATCACATTAGCTTTCTGGAGTGCCACTTCATACTGCTAATTCACATTGAGAATGTAGCCCACTAAAACACCTCAGGTTGTTTTCAGATGAACGGTTGCCTAGGCAGCTAATTTTTAAAATTCAAATGTAGGACTTCATATTTATTCCTATTAAACTTTATATTAATAGACTTGGTCCGACCTTTCATTAGTCTGTTGCTTTAATATCCTTAAATAGCCTTGGGATGACTAGTCAGACCTCTCATCAAGCTTTCAAAACTGCTTTTTTTGTTGTTAAATGAGGCAATACTGCTCATAATGTTCCATCATCTTTCTCTGTAAGATTTTATAAACAAGTATTGCTCTTGGCTACCACTTCATCTCACAAATAAATCGAGTGTTAGTTGATTAAAGGCAGTTTTTAGGCTTTTAAAAAGTATTCTCATTATAGTGACTAATTTACATTGGTTAAAGTTCTGAACAGAATAGTTATAGGCGATGTCAATGTCCTTTTCTCCATCAATTTCACACTTTTTTTGCCCCCAAAAAATTTGTTTAAATAGGTCAGTTAAAAATTGCTTTAACTGTTATGTCCAATAAGATATCTACTCTGCATATGTTAAAATATGATCCCATAAAAATATAACAGACATAACTATCTGACAACCCTCTGATCATATTAAGCAAGGTACAAAAAAGGGAGATATGCTCACCAGGTGTTCATTTTTTTCATGGAGAAGATTCAGCACAGAGTCCAATCTGAAGAGGGATCCCCTGTAGATGATAAGGTCTTCCAGATAATCTTGCTTGCAGATTACACTGATTGACTGAATCAAATCCTGGAACACTGCATAATCTTCTAAATGAGATCCACAATTGTTTAAAAGAATTTGGCCTAAATATCCACATTAAAAAAAACCAAATGGGTAAAAAAAATTCCTATAGTGAAGATTAATATGCAGTGGGATAGATACCTATAGAACTTGTCCTTCAGTACACAAATACTGCAGAGACAAAGCAAATGGACTCAATGCCAGAACTAAACAGAAGAGTGGGCTAGATTGCTTTTGGGAAAATGGCAAGTTCTTTTAATGACCTTTTCCCTGAAACAAAGACTCAGTATTCTTTTGGTGACATACAGTTTGAGACAAGGAATATTAAAGCCTACGAAGATCTGAAGTTGAGGATCACTGAAAGGGCAATAGAAGGACATCTGACGAGTGTGAGGGGGCTGCAACATATTACAAGAAAGGAGTAGGAAAAAGCAAAGTAAAAAATGACATCAAGGAGATGACTGAAAAGTATGGACTTGGAAAGACTTGTATGGTCTCACGCTGAGTGAAAAGAGCAGAACCAAGAGAATGTTGTACATAATAACAGCCATACTGTGTGACAACTAATATTGATAAACTTAACCCTTCCCAGCAATACAATGATCTAAGACATCTTCAAAGGCCTCGTGATGGAAAATCCTATCCACATCCAAAGAAAGAACTATGGAGTTTGAATGCAAATCAAAGCATACTATTTGCTATTTTTTTTTCTTCTGTTGTGTTTTGTTTCCTCTTTCTGGTGGTTCCTCCTATTGGTCCTAACTCATTCTTACAACATCACTAATGTGAAAATATATTTAACAGGAATGTATATGTAGAGCCTATATCAGATTGTGCATCGTCTTGGGGAGTGTGGGGGGGGAGGAAGGGGGAGAAAAAATTTTAAACTCAAAAGCTTATGGAAGTGATTATTGATAAATCAAAATAAATTAATTTTTAAAAAAAGAAAAGAAAAATATGGACTGGTCACATGGAGCAAAAGATAATAGATGGACAGCTCATAAACTCCACTGGTGTTTTACAATGTCAGCAGAACTTGTGGAAGAGCAACACATTGGATGGCCCCTGCGTGGCAAATGTATGGAAGGACAAGGATAAGGACTGGACAAGATGAGCAAGCATGGTTGCGTGGAGCTACTTTCTTACCATCTCTTCACTCATAATGAGTTTCAATTCCCTGTTAAACATTTTTATTCTATTTCTTCTTGGACTGCCAATAATTTTCATAGAAAACAGAAAGAAAACACAACAATTACTGACTATAGTAATTTACTATTTGATAAATTCAAAGACTTCAACTTCTGGGATAAGAAATCACTATTTAACAAAAATCACTGGGAAAACTAGAGAATAGTATAGCAAAAACCGGCCATAGATCAACATCTTATACCCTATATCAAGATAAAGTCAAAATGAGCGCATGATTTAGATATAAAGACTGACACTATAAACAAACTAGGAGAACAAGAAATAGTTTACCTATCAGATCTATGGAGAAGAGAATTTATGACCAAACAAGATAGAGAACATTATGAAATGAAAAATGGATAATTTTGATTACAGTAAATTGAAAGTTTTTGCACAAAGCTAATGCAACCAAGATTAGGAGGGAAGCAGAAAACTGGGAAAGAATTTTTACAACCAGTGTCTCTGATAAAGGCCTCATTTCTAAAATATGTAGAGAACTGAGTCAAATTTATAAGAATACAAGTCATTCCCCAACTGATAAATGCTCAAAGGTTATGAACAAGCAGTTTTCAGAGGAAGAAATTAAAGCTATCTACAGTCATATGAAAAAATGCTCTAAATCACTACTGATTAGAGAAATGCAAATCAAAACAACTCTGAGGTATCACATCACACCTATCAGACTGGCTAAATGACAAAACAGAAAAATAATAAATATTGGAGAAGATGTGGGAAAAACGGAATACTAATGCATTGTTGGCAGAGTTTTGAACTGATCCAATCATTCTGGAGAGCAATTTGGAACTATGCCCAAAGGGCTACAAAATTGTGCATACCCTTTGACCCAGCAATAGCACTTCTAGGTCTGTATCCCAAAGAGATCATACAAATAGGAAAAGGACCCACATGTACAAAAATATTTATAGCAGCTCTTTTTGTGGTAGCAAAGAATGGAAATTGAAAGGATGTCCATCAATTGGGGAATGGCTGAACAAGCTGTGGTATATGAATGTAACAGAATACTACTATGCTATAAGAAATGATGAACAGACTGACTTCAGAAAAACCTGGAAAGACTTGTATGGTCTGATGCTGAGTGAAGTGAGCAGTACCAGGAGAACGTTGCACACAATAACAGCCACATTGTATGATGACTAATATTGATAAACTTAACCCCTCTCAGCAGTACAAGGATCTAAGACATCTCCAAAAGTTGTATGACAGAAAATGCTATCCACAGCCCGAGAAAGAACTATGGAGTTGGAATGCAGAGTAAAGTATACTATTTGCTCTCCTTTTCTTCTGTCATTTTGTTTTATTGCTTCATTCGTGTGGTTCATCCCATCAGTTCTAATTCTTCTTTACATCATGACTAACAAGAAAATATGCTTAATATTAATATAAAAGTAGAGCCTATATCAGATTGGATGCTCTCTTGGGGAGGGGGGAGGAGAGGAAGAGGGAAAAATTTAAAACTCAAAATCTTACGGAAGTAAATGTTGAAAACTAAAAATAATTTTTTTAAAAAGAAAAAAAACAAAGAAAACAAGATTTGAGTAGGTCTGCCACCTTTTTGTCATCTGCTGTCATCACCTCCTTGAACCATGGTTCCATCCTATCTTCTATCTTATTGTCCCAAACTTAACAAATTCCTGCATTGGCAGTGGGACTGGAGGGATGTTGGGGGGAGGGGTACCCTTGGCATTCATTGCAAGGCTCAGCTCATTATTCTGACAGGGCCATGCCATTCTTTCATATACATCTTCAGTTTTCTGCTTTTGGTTTCTATTTTGTATTAAGAATCATACATCTAAATCTGGAAGGGACCTCAGAGGTAATTTAATTCAACACCCTTATTTTGCAGATGAGGAAAGAGACCAACAAAGCTTATTTATGCAACCTCACATAGGTAAAGGGGCACAGCCAGGATAATTTGATATTCAGCACAATATTCTACATTTTGTGGACCAATTTGCCACGCAGAATTTTAAGACATAGGATATTAACTATTCATTCTCTGAATCTTTTGAAATCCATTCTTTCAAAATCTAGGGTGATACAGGGCGATTATCAGACTATACCCAGCTTTACCATCCTTATCTATCACAAACGCTGAGACGGCAGTCACTTCTCCCCAAGGATCCTGGCACTTCTCCTTTGACAAGTAGCACCCACTTACTGGTCAAAATCAGGATTGTTGCCCCCTCCACCTTTTAAAAATATGATCAAAGCCATTTAAGAATCAGTAACTGTTTCACTTGTAGTGGAGAGCATTCTAACAGATATTTGTACAGTTAAGGTATTACACCATAACTCTATCATGTCTCCATTTGCTTTTTGATTTGTTTCTAGAACTCCTACATTTTTTCCTTCTAGCCAAGTGGTCTTTAGTATACTCCTACCACAATATCACATCTAAATATTTCCCACTATTATTTACAGATTTTCTCACAGGGGTACATCTTTTTTTTTTTTTTTTGCTTTTTGGTGAGGCAGTTGGGATTAAGTGACTTGCCCAGGGTCACACAGCTAGTAAGTTGGGGTATAGCTTCTTAATATAAAATACTCTATCACCCTTTCCCCCTCAATCTGTTTCTTTTTTAAGAAGGCATTCCCTTCTACTACTACATGTCTCTGATGAGTCACGTTCATCATTATCCAGTGACCATTAGGAGGTTAGATTTACTGACTTGTAGTCAGATCTATGGCTTCCCTTCTTTATCCACACTTTATACTTCTATGTCCATATTTTATCTAACTTTTTGCATAGACATTTAAGATCTCTGTTCTTGAACCTGTCTCCTGTTAATTGTTATTCTTTTTCACTCTGTTGTGTCTGCTATCAGTAGCATCTGGCTTACGGAGATATGGAGGGGAGGGGGAGAAGAGTCGCTCTCTCTTATTCTCAATTTACTGTCTTCTGGAGCAGATTCCCAAGTCTCTCAAAAAACAGTCTCAACCAGTCTTTGTTAGATGGACTCTATCAACAATCCATCACTCCTGTATCTAATCCCTAGCATAGAAATACAAATTCCACTTTATCTTCTTGACCAGTTGCTTACTTCCCAAACCTACCTTTCTTCTCCAAAGTCCTTCCCTTTGTCATCAGCACTAATGAATACATCATTTGTGCCCCCAAACTTCCTCAGTTCTTTGCCAAGATACAATCCTGAGATCCTTTCAGTCGAAGTGATCAAGGAAAGCAACAGGACTTCAACTGGATCTCGAAGTATGAGAAAGAATTGGAAAGTTGGGGTGGATGGGAGGTAAATGCATAGAAGGCATTATAGGTAGGTGGGACAGGACATATGGAAGTGGGATGATATGAGATGTGTTTTTGGAATTTGGAGGAGATAGTTAATAAAACATTAACTGAGGCAGAGGGTTTTGGAAAGTGAGTACTTAGATATAAGGCTCGAAAGGCAGGTTCAAAAGTAAGCTAGAAAACTTAAGTGGCTTAGACTTTAGCAACAAAAACTTTTGGGACTAAAGTCTACACTACTTAGGGTTTTTTTTGCATATGTGTGTGTGTGTGTGTGCGCGCGCGCGTGTGTGTGTGCAGTTTAAGAATCTAATGCTTTCAGAAAATTATACTAGTAGGAGTGCATGTAATGAACTGGATAGGGCAGTTAAGAAATGCAAGAAGAGCATTTGGAAGGCAGTAGTCCAGCTTGCAACATTAAGACAACATAGTTGGGATGGAAAAAGATTGGAAATTATTCTAAGTAAAGGATCAATGAAGAATGTGATTTACTGGATAAAGAGAGACAGAAAATAAGTCAAAGAGGAGGCTTTTCATCCTGGGAGGTTAACTGTACCATCAAAAGAAAGATGAGGGGTGGGGTGAGATTTGCAGAAGGGAAGCAGGGGAGAGAAGAGAAAAGCAAGTTTAATTTCAGTTGGTATTAGAACAGAGAGAATGAAATGAAATGTCCAAGAGGCAACTGTAAATGTCAGTCCAGAGGGTGGGAGAGAGATCAGAGCAGAAGACAGAGATTTGGAACTCATTTGCAAATAAGCACATGACGCAACTGGTGGGGGGAGGGTGGAGATGGCTAACAGGGAGGATGACAGATTCCAAGATGATGATGACAGGCTAGAATTAGAGGTCAAATCTTTTTTTTTTCTGGTGGAGGCGAGACTGGGTCTCCCTTTCTTTCAGAGACTGGAAGTACACTAATGGGCCATATTCTAAAACTGATGAGCACAGGAACATTAACCTGCTCCATTGAGCCAGTTTACCCCTCCATAAGCCTATTGGTCCCTAAGGGGCTCACCATACTGGTACCAGTCTTAGTGCAGACACTTGATCAGTTTTAGACCTACTGAAGCTCAGATCTCCTGAACTTAAGCAATCCACCAACCTCTACACCCTCAGCAACAGGGACAACTGGCATGTACCAGCATACCCCCAAATCCAACAAGATGAAATAAGTACACTTTAATACTTCAATCACAATCTTGCTGGTGTGGGTATTCCCTACAAAGATGAAGCAACTCACTTACACCTTCTCATTCAGTGTGATTCTCATCCTTATTTACCACAAAAACTCCCACATACTTAAGGACCTCTGCAGGCCAGTCTACCAACCCTTCCTTGGACAATCTAATCTCTTGCCTTTACCATAATCATATTTCATGGATAGCATCCCTTGCGTCACTTCTTACGTAAAAGTCATCACCAACAGAAATATGCTATAAACTACTTACGTGTCTTTGGATCGCCTGTTGGGCCACCTGAAATTTTTTTTTTTTTAGGCAATTGGGGTTAAGTGACTTGCCCAGGGTCACACACAGCTAGTAACTGTCAAGTGTTTGGTCTGAGTCGAGATTTGAACTCAGGTCCTCCTGACTTCAGGGCCAGTGCTCTATTCACTGAGCCACCTAGCTGCCCCCTGAAATTGATTTTTTGAATAATGCTCCAAGATCCAATGGTCATGGATCTCACTGAAACATTAAAATAGTCTGTAGCTTGATGAAGTCCTTGCAAGGTCATCTGTAAACAGGAGCATCTGTAAATGGAGTTCCTCACAATCTCTTTCCTGTGGACTTTTATGCAAAACTTCCTCCATGACAGCAGTGAATACTTTTGGCAAATATATGTCTCTGATTATTAATAATCAGAAGGTTGTTGATCAGACCATTCCCTGTGGTTGCATTTATCAAGGAATCGTGACTGATCTTAACTCCTTGTTTGAAAGAAAACCTTGAAGTCTGCTTTTTTCTCTACCAAGTGAAATGTTTATTTGCGGACAAGGATCCTGTATACTCTACATCAATTTTCAGTAAATTCCTATGCTACAATATAATCAGTTTTACTCAATGTGATGTTAAGTGCTATGTCCACGATTATAACTTTTGCCTTATAGAGAACACGATAAAGAGGATATAGACCACTGGCCTTAAGAGTCAAAAGACCTGGGTTCAAATTTGACCTTAGACACTTAGTGACTGTGTGGTTTTTGGCAAATCCCTCACCTTCTCAGAGCTTCAATTTCCTCATTCATATGATGGGAATAATGATACTTTGTACTTCTTGCCTCGGAGAGTGGTTGTGAGTAAAACACTTTAGAAGCCCTGGAGTGCTATATAAATGTATGTTATTTTTATTATGTATATATGTGTGAGGTTTCTATGTAGGAGAAGGTCATTGGGTTCTTTTATTTCCCAAAGTTGACTCATTTTCTCAACACATTTTATCATCTTCCCTCAGACCCAATTTCACATTAAACTCAGTCAGCAGCAAAATATATATGGACTTGGTATAGAGGATTACGTCACGTTCTTTTTCGTATTTCTCTACTTTAGACTCACAGAACATCAGAATTGAAAGGGACCACCGAAGCCATATAATCCAACTCAAATTTGAACAAGAATCCTTTCTAAATTTGTCTTCCAAACGATGCTTGGTAAAGTCTTTGCTTCTTCATCCTCTACAACAAATGCTGGTGCATAAGCTGCAATTATCTTTCATTGTGGTCTTTTTCTTACGCTCATCATAAGCACTGAAAGGCAAGACGACTGAATGTCCCATGAAAGCGTGTTGCCTTGGAAAGAACAACGAAACCAAAGCCACAAATTCCTTTACTTGCCTCTCTAAGTAATCTGAGTCAGCCTAACATTTAGCTGCCACTTTCTTGTCTTCTGATTTAACTGTCATGAAAATGTCATTATATATGTGATTTAGTTCATCCAATAACACATCAATTCACTGGTCACTAGACAAAGATCTCATTATATAAAATACTAAAATATGTTTACAATCTAAAAAATGTAAGTATTGGAACTATTATCATTGTAGAAGTAAAGGGGCCCTAAAGACATCTTTAAGTTTTTATTTTGTGCGTTACCATGTCAGACATCCATTACCTTTTGGTCCTATTTCTGATGAGATTCTCTGAACTTAGCTAGGATTATCTTTGGACAGTAGTCTGTCACAGAACCACAGTAGAAGCCATTCCAACTTGGCAGAATTGACGAGATCTTCTGTCCCAAATCACAGACTTTAAGAATCAAGCCACCTCCATGTCATGGAATAGAGTTGGATAATGAAAATGAAATATAATAGGGATAAATGCAGGGGAAAAGCCTCACATTTGGGTTAAAAAAATAAATAAAACACAAACCATCCTACCTAGTACTATATGAAGGAAATATGTCTAGACAGATGTTCATATAAAACAGATCTTTTTAGAGTTTTTTTGGGTAAAATGAAAGCTCATATAAGCAGTGGAAGGGACCTGAAGATCTTACTTCTAGGTAAGTATGCTATTTAATAAAAAATTTGCGATGATCACTGCATTGGGCATGCAATGTTTGTATTTCTGCTACAGACAAGTGACTGCCCACTGTCAAAACCGAGACTAGTCTTCCTCCTAGATGAGATAAAGAGGTGTGACTAAGAAACAAATTTGAGGCTCTTCCTAAAGAGGACAGAGGTGGATACTCTTAATCCAACAATCAATAAACATTTATTTTTTTAAATCTGTCTATTATCTGCCAGGGACTGTGTTATATTCTGGAGATACAAAAATAAAAATGAAAGTTCCTGCTCTTGAGGAGCTTACATTCTTTGGAGGAAGGCAATATATATGTATGTAGATATGTAAACATATATGTATTATATGTAAACAAAATATATACAAAACAAAGAGGAGGCAGGCATCAGCAGTTGGGGGGAATCAAGAAAGGGGCAAAAGCAGACACCTGAGCTGAACTTTGAAGGAAAGTAGGGATTCTATGAGGTAGAGGTGAGGAAAAGGTACTTTCTATGCATGTAAGAGATAGGAGATGTCAGTTATAGTCAGATGAAACATCATCTAACAGGGGACAGAAAAGAGAAGATTAGTGGGTTGGTGATTTCTAGCTTGAAGGCTCCTGAGGCAGATAATTGGAGACAAAATTCAAGAAAGAAGGCAGTAGTTAAACTTATGGCCTCAAACGTCTATATACAAATGAACAACTTAAAGCAACAAGTATGAGGTTCTCAATCAGTTCTAAGAAGATAGGAAGCTCTGAAGAATAAAATTTTGAAGATAAGGAGAAATAATTCCAATGTAACACAAGAAGGGATGGCGAAAACACCACAGTGAAAGCATAGGAACTCACCAGGCAACTTACAGTTTAAGAAGACAAAGACATAAAATGAAAACAAGGGTGGATGAAGCAGCAGAAGATGAATATGAAAGGGTTATTCACACTATAAAAACAGTTATTGGGAATCCTAGCACTCAGAATGAGCTGAAGATTATGAAGGAAGCTAAGGGTTTTTGTTGCTGTGAGAAGTTATGGGGAGGTAGGGAAGAAATAGGAACATCAAATACAGGGCGAGACCATGCTCAGGGCACATAGGACCATGAACCAACCAAAGAGAGGGAAAGCAGAGATGCCTAGCGCTTACATGGCTACTATTTTCTCCTACAAAGAGAATGATCTTTAGGCAAAGGAATTGATTAACCAAAGAAAGAAAGAAAGCAGTGAGGTGCCATTAATGACAAATTACATTATTAGGAATCAAAAGAACTAGCAGATATAATTAGTGAGCAATTGTTAGCCATCTTTGAAAGGTCACTGGGATATTAAGAAATGTGCCATGAGACTGGAGAAGGGTAGGTAAATGTGGTCCTGATTTTCCAAAAAGGGAAAAAAATGAGATCTTGTAAACTCTTGGCCACTGAGATTAAAATCAATTCCCGGTAAAATTTTAGAATATACTAATAAACCGATGGTCAGTAAATATATATGAAAGGTAGTTAACTTAGTAACTCCATATCAAGGACAGCTCACATCAGGCTACCCTATTTCTTTTTTCTTCAAGGGAAGTCTACAGTTTATCTATATTTCAGCAAAGCATTTACCAAAATCTTTCATACTATTCTCGTAGAAAAGGTAAAGAGATGTGGTTTAGATTAGGTGTTAAACTCCTGTAAAACTCCCTTGCAGACCAAACCAGATTAAAATATAATTAGGAAATGTTTAACAAAATAAATAAAAATAAAACATAACAAAGATAATGTTAATTTGAGGTTTTCTGAATCAGTAAGTGGCTGGCAGGGATCCCTTTGCATTTTAATTTTATACCACTGGTTTAGGGGAAAGCCTAAAATGGGATATGGAACTGGGTGAAGAGTTGGACCCAAAATATTCATTAACAGTTTGATGTCAACTTGAAAGGAGAGTTCTAATCCCCCAGAGATCTATTCATGGACACTTTTACTTGGAAAACTGCAAAGGTTACTTGGAATTACTCTGAAAGGGCCAAATATGACATGAGTAATAAATTTGCAGATCACAATGCTGAGAGGGATAGGTTTAGATGAAAGTGACGATCAAAAAAGACTCTGATAGCTACAGCACTGAACTAGATTAAATATGATAAAATGTAATAGAGATAAAATTAAAAGTCCCACACTTGGGTTCATATAATTAGCCTTACAAATATAAAATAGATGAGGTATAGCTAGACAAGTTTGTCTGAAAATATCAGGCAATGTACTGAAATGAAAATTCAATGACTAAATAATGTGACATGGCAGTCAAAAAAAACCTAATGCAATCCTGGGTTGCATTTTAAGAGGCATGACTTCCAGAAATAAGGACATTTTTAAACTTGTTATACTCTTCCCTGATCAAACTACACTTAAAAGTATTATGTTCAGTTCTGGGCACAATATTTTAGGAAGGATTTTCTTTCTTTCTTTCTTTCTTTTTTAGGCAATTGGGGTTAAGTGACTTGCCCAGGGTCACACAGATAGTAAGCATGAAGTGTTTGGTCTGAGGCCGCATTTGAACTCAGGTCCTCCTGACTTCAGGGCCGGTGCTCTATCCACTGCGCCACCTAGTTGCCCAAGAAGGATTTTTAATAAGCTGGAAAAGGGGCAATCAGGATGAGGGAGGTCTTGAGTTCTTAAGGTGTTTAGCCAGGAAAAGAAAGGACTGGGGGGAAACAGTTGTGTTCAGATTTTCAATTCAACAAGCATTTATTCTTGTGTTTCAGGCGTGAGGCTAGATGTGGGGGATATAAAGCCCTTAAAATGGCTGACATTTTACTGGGTGAAACAAGGACACAGGTAATTAAGTAGAGTATCCTTTGAAAGGCATGGAGGCAGGAGAGAAAATGTTAAGTTCTGGGAACCAAAGCTGGCTTCATCAGCTGGAACACCGGGTGGATGAGTAAATCATAGAACAAGGGTACTACACCTTTTTCTGTGTTATGGTTCCCTATGGCAGTCAGGGAAAGCCTATGACAGACCCCTTCTCAGAAGGATGTTTTTAAATGCATAAAGTTAAATACAGAGGGTTACAAAGAAAGCCAATTGTGTTGAAATATAGTTATAAAAATATTACAAAAAAAAAGTTTAAGGCGCCAGATTAAGAATTCCTAGTTTAGGAGGATGGGTTGGGGTCAAATTGTTAAGAGTTTTAATAGTAAGAGGAGTCTATAAAATTAAAGGCAACAAGGAGTTCTGAAGGTCCTTGAGTGAAATATCAAACCTGTGACTTCAGGAATTATCAACCTGAAAACTTAAGGAGAATGGATTGATTGGAGAGGAAAGCAAATTGAGGGAAGGAAACCAATTAGGAGGCTACTGCATAGTCTAGGCCAGAGGTATCTGATAAGAGGCTGAACTAGACAATATGAAGGGCTACTATATGAAAAAGGAATTAGATATGGTCTGGTTCCAGAAACAGTTAAAAGAAACAGCCCAGGGGCAAGTGAAAAATGCTTCAACAGTTTGAGTTATACAAAAGCATAGGGCTCTGCTTCTGTATTTTGTGGGTCTCCCCTCACTGGAGGCCTCCAAATAAAAGCTAGATGACCACTTTTGTTATTACTGTAAAGGAAATGCTTACTAAGGTATAGATTAGATTAGATGGCTGCTGAGCTTCCTGTCTGCTCCAAAATTCTGTGATTCTGGGACTGAGTCAATGGTATAATACAGCAACCAAAAAGTTAACATGACTTTGGGCTACATTAAGACAGGCATCGTGTCTAGAATGAAAGGTGAGACTCTCCTTAGAGTACTTCAAGAACACTTCTGGGCACTGTATTTTAGGAAGGACACCAACAAACTGGAGTGCATTCAAAGGAGGGTAAATAGGATGGTCAGATGTCTGAAAACCATGCCTTTCAAAGACTGGTTTAAGGAACGATGCATATTTAGCTTGGGTTGAAGGAGCAGATTTTGACTCAACATAAAAAAAATTGGTAATTAGAACTGTCCAAAAATAGAATGTATTATGAGGTTGGATGACCACTTGTCTGGGAATCTCCTCTACAATATCCCAATCAGCTTCCTTTCCAACAGGATAACTAACCCTGAATCCCTTTCCTTCTCACATTATGCAACAGAAGTAATAGCTGAAGCCAGCAGGGTGGATAAGCTCTCCAAGGGGCAAGTTTAAAAAGAGACTGATGAAAAGAAGACTGACAATTTGGGAATGGTAACATTTGTTGAATTGCAAGAGGACAAGGAACTGGAGACAGAGAAGAAATCTACCGATGGCAGGACTACATGTATCATCATAAAAAGAAAAAGTTTCAAGAATGAGATAGGAGGGCCAAATGTTTCAGATAAGTCAAGGAGGATGAGAACTGACAAAAAGCAACTGGATTTTATGAAATGTGTAGGCCACATTTATGATTTCTTTCCAAGTTCTTGGTGAGGAACAAAACTCAAAATTCTAACACGTTTTTATGGGAAATTATGAGCTTTCTTAAGGTTTCTAAGAATACCGATTGCCTGCCTGCACGCATGCATGTGTGTGTGTACAAAACTATTCTTAAATCTTATTCCACTCCAGCATCCTGAACCAACATATCCATTAAGCTGCATGTCTGTGCAGAAGCAGAAGTCTGTCAAGTAATACTGATTGAATTATTTCAGGAACAGCTAAGGGGATCAAGGCACAGAAATGAAATTTGGGTGAAAGAATCATTCAAGTAAACAAGACAGCAAGACAAACACTGTTTGCCAAATGTGTACCTAAGCCTACTAACCAACAATGTCATTCAGCAACATTTGCACCCTTTTGGCCTATGCATTTTGGAATTGGCCAAATGGTGAGGAGAAAATTCTATTTTTGTATTATAAATGTATGCAATGTATTAAGTATAAAAACAATTTATAAAACACATCAGAATTTTATTGCTTGAAGAATACAGCATATGAAAGCATAAGAATGTCCAAAGGAAAAGTCGCAAGGATCCAAACATCATACATACCAGATGCAGTAAAATATTAACCTGAACTCTGCATCAGAAAAAAAAGTATGAAAAATATCTAAGTTAAGAAAAAGATTCACTTAAAATAGAAAGTGTAAGGATGTTACAGTACAAATTAGAAAAGCCAACACTGCATATTAACATGTGATTACTCTCAACTAGCTTTGCTACCTTTGGTACTTATTGATACCTTTAAAAAAACGAGTTGCTTACTCAGATCTTGCCCAACATACTTCATGCAATATCCATGAAATAATCTCAACTTAATCACTCCAACAAAACTAACCTTTTCACTGGGGAAGAAGGGTGGTGTGCTGGAAAAGGGGGGATGTATTTAATAAATGCTTGATAACTCTTTGTTTTCTGAAATAGCAAAATCTGATCATTAAGAAATCCAAATTCCTGTAAACCTTACATGTTTCATTTTCTAATTAAAATGGTCATATAATTTTTTTAGAAGCCCAGCAGTTGCCAAAACTGTTATCTAATTTTTTCAGCTCTGCTTGAAATCCCAAAATTCAAGGATATGGATATCTGACATAAGAATTGTGGCTTTTCCCTTCTGTTCCCAAAATGTGAACATGTATGCTATTATCCCAAAATGTGAACAAGTATGCTATTTCTTCTATACATCAGAATTAAACAACCATTAATGTGCTTTACTGGAACAAAAGAAAAGTGTTTCTTTAAACTAATATGTTAAAAGTAACCATTAGTTTTCCTCGTGGTGCTCATCAGTATATGGCATGCTGTCCTAACTGAAACTAAACCTGATTAATTTTTCTGCTATTAAACTCAATTAGGATTAAGAAGACAATGATGCCATTTCAAAAGGTAGCACAGAAATCTGCCTGTAACCTAGTCAGGAAAATGTTAAATTTCTGCTGACAATAAGTAAATTGTAACTACTAAGGGTGACATTTTAAAAAAAAATTATTCTTTTCCTGCAAGCATGCTCATCAGCTTGCACTGCTCCCCGCAAAGGTCTGAATATTCACCAACTCCAGTTAAACCCATTGGAACCCAAGCAAATGTTTCAGCAAGTTCCACCTACTCATTTTAATAATATGAACATGGTTGGACAAAGCAAGTAACACTATCAACACAATTACTGAATTGGAGTGAAATAATAAGAATCATGACAGTCCTCAAAATAGGGCAGTCTTTGAAATGTAATAGTTTAGTTCAAGATGAATAGATGCCATAATAAAACCTTGGTTTTTACCCCTATACAAAAAAAAAAACAAAAACAAACAACTGAATTTGTACAACTCCTATTAAACATATGTCTTCCTAGCATTGTATGTGTTTGAGTTTTTTAACAAGTGTATTTAACTGAGCATATATATTTATTACCTTTTTATTTATATATATATATATATATATATCTCCTCATTTTTAAAAGGACAAAAAATTCAGACACTGTAGAACTGAACTCTTTGTTTTTTTAACTAACCTGATCCAATTTCAACTGCATCATTCCCACCCGCGCCCCCCCCGAAAAAATAATTAAAAATTCCCCATATATGATTTTTATAGTTTAGTTAAAAGGGCAGAGGAAATGCACATGTAGATTTAGAGCTTCTGTATAAATCTCAATGTATTTTTATAAACTTGTAGTTTACTGTAACACTGTTTATTGATCAAATAAAGGACTCACTGCTATCTAAAATTTCATAAACACCATTAAAAATTCAAAATTGATATGATACTGAACCTTAAATCTTCAAGAGTTCAAAGAGAGAGTTTTTACATGGATAGCACATAACAGCTGAAACTGAACAGCAGACATCCCGAGAATACCAATGGCCAGTCCACCAAGATGCATACAAAATTACAGATAAGCATTCTTTTCACTTTTTCATTGTGCAGGGAAAAAAAACTGTGAGAATAAAAACTCAGCTGGTGAATTTCAGATGTCATCTTCATCCTCCTCGTCCTGAGAAGATCCTGCCTGTTGGGATGCACTGGCTGAAGCAGCAGCAGCCAGCTGTGCTTGTTGGGCTGCTTGCTGCATCTGGAGCCATTCTTGCTGAGCCAGTTCTGCTTGCTGTTGTCTAGCCTGAAGAGCCAGACCCCCCCCCCAAAAAAAACACTTTGGTCAAAGGCAAATATGATCAATTACAAATATCAAAAGCAGACATTTTCCAACTACTACATGGTATACAACATCCTATAACAGTACTTAGAAGGAAATGTAGCTTGAGGAAAATATTAAAAAGCAGTATTTTTGCAAACTCGGGTTGCTGGATTCCTGGTAGGTTTTCCATAGATATCAGACAATCCTTAGCCAATGTCTTGGCTGAGGATGAAAAATAGTGTGTGTATTTCTTTGTTTGTGTATGGTCTTAATATTCTTTGACTACAATTCTTTTACTTAAGTGCAACACCTTGATGTCTCTATTCTTTCTCTACTACAATCCCTTGCTATCCATGGTTTTGAATTGTGATTGAACCTTGTAATACAAAAATTATCTGTCATAATTTAAAAGTTCTTGACAAGGCATTTTCAGATCTTAAAAGAGCACTACTGCATGTAAATCCAATAAAGAAATACTTAAATATTGCTCCCAGGCATTAGCCTTTGTCTGCCCCTTTCCCCGGGTATATCCTTAAGCTTTTGCTTTTCACCATGCTACTTAAAGAATAAAATGATGATAAAACAAACAAGGTGTGGAGAGTATGAAAAAAGCAATCAAACAGACTTAGGGAACCAAAAGAAAATTGAGAAGAGTGGTAATGACAGAATACAAGAGAAAAAGATGCAGTCTGATCAAATAAAGGACTTAGGGGGAAAAAACTTAAAGCAATTCAGAATATCTATCTGGACTGAACCACGTAAGATTCATCCACACTAACCTGAGTAAAAGAAGTTATCATTCTAATATTTGATAGTCACAAGTAAACACTGACAAATTATGCAAAAAAAAATTATTCCCATCAAAGAAATAGTTTAACATTTTCCATTAGCCTGTTCAAAACTCAATCACTTGTCCTTCCTTCACTTTCTAATAAACATCTCTTCCCCTACTCATCCTGTAAAAATGGCTAAGAAATGATAATATCTGAACCATTTCTACACAAGAAGAGGTCCCAGTAATGGCACTAGGAGGGTCAGGTGGTCAGGTCAAAAACAGAAAACCTGTTTTCCTATAAGAATACCAAGAAAATACCACACTACACAGAATTCTGTCTCTTACAATGGCAAATGTTTTATGAAAAAACAGCATTGCCTTGAATTAAATTAATCCAAGGGATTAGCTCTCTATACTCAACATCCTTCATTTCTCTTAATCTTTTAGGACTGTTATCCATATATTAATCTAAACCTCTTTTGAACCTATTTTCAGCCTGTACCACATCTTGGGTCCCAATAAGTAAAAGCTATTTCCTTTTGACATAAAAAGACATATACACTTGAAAGTATAAAAGTATAAAAGTAGTTCACATTTATGTATCATTTTAATGTTTCACAAAGTACTTTATGTACATAATCTCCTTTGATCCCCACAACAATCCTGAGAAATAGGTGCTATTACTATCCCCATTTTAAAGATGAGGAAACTGATAGTGAAGTGAAGTGACTTGCCTAGGGTCGCAAAGCTACTTAAGTGTCTGTATGCTAGTAAATCATTAATCACAAGTACCAAAAGAGTGGTATAGACAGTAAATGCCACAGAAGTCATGAAGCAGGGATCACTGTGGGCTAGAAAAGTCTGGGTAAGGATCCGTGGAGGAAGTAGGACTTGAGTTAGGTCTTGAATAATAAGCAGGATTTCAACAGGTGAGAAAAATGGGGAAGGCATTCCAGGGACAAAGGGGTGGGCAAAAGTATAGAATTGAAAATATACAAGTTGACTTGTCTTGTTGGAACAAAGTAGGGGAGATATGCCTTGAGAGACAGGCAGGGACCAGACTGAGGAACACCTTTACTGCCAGACTAAAGAATGTGGACTTCATCCTGAACTTAATAGGAAGGTATCAAAGGCTATGGGACAGGAAAACGACGTGATAAAAGCTCTTTTTAGGAAGAGCAGTCTGTTGGCAACTCGAAGAAGGGACTGAAGGAGTAGAGGAGTAGAAGAGACTTTGCACAAAATTACTTAGAATAAGTTATTACAATCTTAGTGTTAGATGATGAGGGTTTAGGCTAAGGTAGAGGCAATGGAAATAGAAAAGGTGCTAAGAAACAGGTTTGGAGCTGAAAGGGACCTCAGAGGCCCCTATGGGCAACCCCCTAATTTTATAAATGAGGAAACTGAAAAAAGGAGTGGTTAAGTAACTTGGTCATAGAACTAGTGAGATTCTCTAGGTAGGATCTGAAGCCAAGTGTTCCTGACCCCAAGTCCAGAATTCTATCCACTATGCCATCCTGCCTCTCAAGGACTGCCAAAGACATTTAAAAGAAAAACTGACAGGACTTGATGATGGATTGGGTATGAGAAGCAAGAGACTAGAAGATATCAGAGATGGGCAGAGATTTTAAGCCTGGCTGAGTAGAAGAACACTGTCACTGAAAGAAATAGGGATAATCAGAAAGTAAAACAGTTGTTTTTTGGAGGTAGAAAGAATAATTGGTAACCAAAGTTTTAGAACTGCTAGCTGCTGATGGTTTAGAACATCCAAACATAAATGGTGAGAAACAGTCAAATACACTCAGACTACAAACTCCTTGACAGCAAGGTATCCCCTAGCACAGTGCTCTGCACACAGCAGGCACTTAGTAAATGCATTATAGTGTATAATTCAACTGGATTTAAGGGAAGAATTTAGAATAAGAGATAAAAATTTGATATTCAGGCATAAAGGTAATGGATGAAAACATGAAGAGTGAAGGAGACAATGGAGAAAAGACCAAGAATTTAAGAACTGAGCCTTCATGCACTACTAGAGTTAGGGAATGGGAGAGAAAGGATATAGAAGAGGGGAAGGAAAAGAATAAGAAGAGTCAGTAGGGCCAAAAAAGGTCAGTTTCAAGAAGAAAGGGGTCAATGATTTCAGAAAGGTCATAGAAGAGGCCTGAGAAAAGGTAACTGAATTTGGTGGTTAGGACATGTCCAGCAAATAGCAAGAGCAAACTGCTCAGTAAAGAGACAAGGGCAAAAAATACATTATAAGAGATTACAGAGGGAAAAGGCAGCAGATGCAAATTATACATTCTTGAAATTTTGCAGTAGAAAGAATAAAACAAATAGGACAGTAGCTTGAAGGGTCAACAGGAATAAAGGTTATTTTAGGATGAGTCTGCGCATGGTTAAAAGCAGAGGGACAGAATCCAGAGAAGAGACTGAAGGTGCTACAGAAAGATGTTAATCAACATACCAGAGAAGACTGGGATGAAATTTACAGCAGGGGTATATAGGAAGCAAGTGTAAATACAAAGGAAACAACAAAACAAAGAGGAAAAAAGGTCACTCACAAGTCAGAAGACTAATTTATTTTTCTGTGAGTGAAAAACTATTTATTTCTAAGCTTAATTATCCAATTACAAAAAGGGTATTTTACTACAATAAGTTTAATATATCAATTTCTAAAAAAAAATTTGTATACTACAGTTATTCTAGCATATTTCCTTTGGTAATAGAACCACTGGGAATTCTCAAATTGTCCAAACTGTATTAACAACACAAAAATGTTAATATTTCAGGTATAAGGAAAACTGTAGTATTTAGCAAAATGATATATGAATTTAGTTAAAGATTAACTACTGTGGCTTACCAATAACACAATTCTGGGTATATAAAATTTCTCATTAAGATGAATAAAAACTTCAAGTACAATCATGTACTTGTACATGTTTGGAAACAAATTCAAGCACCCTCAAATCACTACAGCTACTTGCAGACACGTTCCAGAGCAAATACTTTATTAAAGCATCTTTTAGACACCATAAAACAAAAGAAAACAAAAAAATCTGATTTCTTCAGCAAGGTGTGAGAGCAGGAAAGCAACATAGGATATCAGGCCTCAAAATTACCACCACCCAAGTGTCAATCCCATGCCAAAATCCTACTTATCACCTTACTGTGACACAGCATTGGCCTTGGGATCTCAAAGGTTAAGTACAATCTCTTGTAGGTTCTATATTAGGCTGGAAAAGCCTTAAATATGAACCTGATGACTGTGTATCTGTTATGTGAGGTCTAGCTTGGCTAAATACAGAAGCCTATTACCATCATGTTAGCCATCAGGTCATGAACTTTTTGGGCCATATTAACTGATAAAACAGACAAATATGTAAAATGTCTCTCAGTCTCAGACAGCCCTTTTTTGCTTCCATAGTAAAGTGCCAGAATAAGAGACAAATCATGTTAAGAACAAGAGTTTTAAATAACCTACGCATATTAAATTTCATGTTGGTACCTCAAAAAGGTATAAAATTAGGGAAAGAAGCTAGAAAGCAGTAGAGAGAAATAGCTTTGTGTGTGTGGGGTAGGCAGAAGCTGATGGGAGACTTATACCTATATATGATCCATCATCTTTTAAACTGGTTGTTTTTTTTTTTAATAACAGAGAGCCTAACCTGACTACATCCTCAACCTTCTTAACTTCAATGACCCCCTTCCCCTCCACTCTATTTTTGCCACACACCAACATAATTACTATGTCTTGGACCCCTCCCTTTAACAGAACTGCAACTCTTCCCAGATTCTGAAATTCAAAATTAAACTCTCTGACCACAAACTTCTATTCTTTTGCCTCACTGATATTAAACCTTCCCTCACAACCCCTATTTTTGTTTGCCTCATGAGACACAGGACTCCTTCCTAGTCTCTATGCGACTCTGGCTTTACCTCTCTTTTACACTTGGCCTTGACCCCATGGTGTGCCATTTTAAAATTTCCCCAAATACCACTCTAAAATCATATGACCTCTGACTTTGTTATTCACAAATCCTCAATCCATGGCAATTCCCACTATACACTTTTCCTGTTTTAAAGGATGCCAACCATCACTACAGAAAAACATGTGGCTGAGTTGAATTCATCTGTTGTTAAGTTTCTGGTGCATAATCTCAGCTAAACCTTATTCCCTTCCTAGTCAGCAATCCTTATATTCTAATCTTATTCATCACAATGACTGTTCTACACTTTCTCCTCTCTTCTCAAGCTCCTAATCCTACTTCTATCACCTCTACACTTCAAGCAGATAATCTAACCTGCTATTTATCTCACTGACAAGTGTAAGGCGATTTGATGAGCTCCCTCAACTTTTCCCAAAATTCTTAGTAGAAGCTATCACTGCATTCTTCTTCTGAGGAAGAGATATACGTACTCCTTGATAATAATTATAATAGCTAACATTTATATAGTGCTATGTGCCAGGCACTATGCTTTATAATTATTATCTCATTTATTTATCTCAATTATTATCTCCTTACAACAACCCTGGGAGACAGGTGCTGTTATTATCCTCATTTTGCAGATGAGGAAACTGAGGCACACAGCAACTAAGTTATTTGCCTAGGGTACAGCTAGTACATGTCTGAGGGATTTGATCTTAGGTCTTCCTGACTCCAGGACCAACCTTCAATCCACTGCACCACCCAGCTGCCCTCTCATTGACTCATAACTTCCTAATCATCAAACACAGTGACCTTTTGTTAATCTTTATCCTCCCTGATGTTCCCGAAGCACATTCAACTTAATTGACCACCCTACCTCCTTCTGGAAACATTCTCCTTCCTTGCCTTTCTCAAATACTATTCTTGCTTTTAACCTCTTCCCTAACAACTTCTTGTCTTTTCTGGCTTGGATCCTCTTCTTTGTTCCTTCAAGCGTTCCCCTAAGATCCTGCCCTTGGACCTCTTCCCTTTCTTCTACATTCTCTCCTAAAACATCCTATGCTACCTCCACAACAACTTGAGAATCTATCCCAAAATCTCCATTCTACTGCCATCAATGCAATAGCCTTCTTACGTGCCTTCCCACATCCACAACCCCCACTTCAATCCATACTTCATACAGCTGCTAAACTATCCTTTTTTTCTGCATGTATCTGATCATATCACACTCCTTCTAAAACCCTTTGATGTTTCCCCATACAGTAAAGGTCAAACCTTAGCATGGAATTCAAGGCCCTCCATAATTTGATGCCACACTAATTTCACTGGACTCCCTTTCACGCACCGTTTCAGCCAAACCAGAGAACTTGCTGTCCCATATCCATGCCCTGCACTTTCCCATCTGTCTCCTGTGCCTAGAATACCTTCTCGCCATATGCTGACTTCCTATCCCACCCTTTAAAGCTGAAATTAAATATCACTTTCTCCATTAAGCCTTCCATGATCCCCACTAATACTGATATTTCCCCTTCGAACTCAGTACACTGTTTGTATGCATCCCATTCTCTATCTCCTGTAACTACTGAGACAGAGCCTGTGTCTTATCTAAACTTTGTACTACCTCCTCCCATATCCTCAGCACATGGCAGGTAACTACTGAATTCTTTTACCACTTCCCTTTGTAAGCAAAAACATACATGTGCAAGATAGCTGGCCAGAAAACAGAATTCACTGCCCACTGAAGTGTGGTCTCAGACTGAACATTACACTCAAATTAGCAAAAGTAACCCAGGTACGTATGAGGTTACATTAGACCTTCTCATTCAAAAGAACCTTAGTGGGAGGGGGCAAGCAGAATAAATGGAGCTGCAGCAACTCTCTTTAAAATTCAAAAAGGCCAGTCTTTTCATGAACATGGTTTAATCACAAAGAGGAAGGTTTTTTTGGGTTTCAGCTGTGTGTCATTAATCATAATATTTCCTATCAAAGAGTTTCATCACTTTATTATACCTGAAATCACATGCTATACTTGTGAATTATCATTTTATATGAAAACTTCAAAGTAAATTTCATATGAAAAGATATTAGTTCTAAGATTGCTATCTTAGAAAATAGACTAAAACATATGCTACAAATATTTACTATTTTTTACAGAAGTCAAAATTTGACCAGGCTCAAACACCAGACTCTCTCACATGATAGAAAGAGGTTCTTTTTGGGTGAGCAGGTTTTTGCAGACCCAAAACATCACAAACTTCAAAATCTAGGAAGATTTCCATAATGAACTAGAAAACCTAAATAGGATTGCATGTAAAACCATAAATAGTATAAAATACTTACTTTGGCAAATAATTCCTGTTGTTGTCTTAGTAGTTCTTCTTCAGGAATGCCTAGGTTTTCCAAACGAGAGTTGGCCTTTCTTCTTTTTAGGGCTACTGTTTTGCATTCTTGTAAGACTTCTTTCACTTCACTGATGTAGGAGCCAAAGCCCAAACTATCTAGTGCTGGAGGGAAAAAAACAAACTAAATTGAGTTTCCAATCCATTATGGTTAAGGAGAGGTACTGAGAAAGTAAACAGCACTTTTCCTAGGTATGGGCCATTAAGTTTCAGTTGGTCTTTTTTGTTTTAAATCAACTTAATCCATTTCATAGCTATACTAAAATTATCTTGATGGTTGAAACAATAAATATTTTACCAATATACCCAATATTAAAAGCAAAATCAGCTGACAGACAGGACCAGGTTTCAGCACTCAGGCTTCCACTTTTCATTCTCCCATTGACTATAATTTTTAATAACATCAAAGCATATCCTATGAAAAGCTAACAATGTTAAAGATATGTGGCTTTGGAAGCACATTCAATCCACCTACAGTAGTAACTCATGATTCAATGATTTAGTCACCCTCAGAGGACAAAAAAACCCCAAATATTTATAACTTATTTATTAATAGTATGATTTTTATGTCAATTGTATTGAGAAGTTGGTACGTGTCTTATTAAGTTTCAAATGGAAAGAATGAAAGATAGCTTGTCTTTTGTCCAGAAGACAAGTAGGAGATTTTTTTAGCATCTAAACTGTCCAATTTAAGATATGCTAGTGGAAACAAAATGCCACATACATACATAACTACCCATTTGGTTTTCCCAGATATTGGAAACTAAAGAGGAAACACTACAAAAATAATTCCAAGTGGTGTAACAGGATAAGTAGGAGTGGAAAAGAGGTAGAAGAGATAGGGATAAAGAATTCTAAATTCTTATTCTTTCATAGAAAGAAAAGCTCTCCAAATGTTTTCTTTAATCTAGAAATAAAGTTATAATTATTTTTAGTTAATATTACTTTAACAACAACATCTACGACTACCATGTATATGGTGCTTACTATGGGCCAGGCACTGTGTAAAGTGTTTTATTTTATTTTTTTGGTGAGGCAATCGGGGTTAAGCGACTTGCCAAGGGTCACACAGCTAGTAAGTATCAAGTGGCTGAGGCCGCATTTGAACTCAGGTCCTCCTGACTCCAAGGCCAGAGCTCTATCCACTTGGCCACCTAGCTGCCCCTGTAAAGTGCTTTATAATTATTATCTCATTTGATCTTCACAACAACCTTGGGAGGTAGATATCATTATCCCCATTTTACAGATGAGGAAACTTTTGAGTGTCTGACGCGAAGTAAAACAAGCAGAACCAGGAGAACACTGTACACAGCAAGAATAATACTGTACAATGATCATTTGTGAACGACTTGACTATTCTTAGCAATACGACCCGAGACCACTCGAAAGGACTCAGGATGAAAAAGAGAAAGGACTGATGGAATCTGAATGCAGATGGAAGCGCACTATTCGTCACTTAATTTTTTTCATGAGGTTTTTTCTGGGAGGGAGAGGGGGTCCTGTGTCTTCTTTAGCAACATGGCTAATATGGAAATATTCTGCACATATATAACCGATATCAAATTGCTTACCATAGGGGTGGGAGTCTGGAACTCAAAAATTTTAAAAACAAATGTTAAAAATTACTTTTACATGTTTTGGGAAAAAAATAAAATATTATTCACAGGGGGAAAAAGTTCCAAATTCTCTCTCCTTCTCCTCCCCCCTCATTAAAAAGGCAAGCAATTTGTTACAACTTATACATGTTCAGTCATGCAAAATATTTCCATGTTAGCCATGTTGCAAAAGGAAACAGACCCTCTCAAAAAAAGAAAAACTAAAAATGTTTCTTTTTAAAATTTATTTAAATATTTTTTAGTTTTCAACATTCACTTCCACAAGATTTCAAGTTCCACATTTTCTCCCCTCCCCCCACCCCAAGATGGTATGCATTCTGAATACCCCTTCCCCTAATCCACCCTCCCTTCTATTTTCCTGTAAGGCAAGACATATTTCTATACCCCATTGGCTATATATCTTATGTCCCAGTTGCATGTGAAAACAATTTTTAACACTTGTTTTTAAAACTTTAGGTTCCTAATTCTCTCCCTTCCTCCCTCCCCAATCACCCTCATTGAGAAGGCAAACAACTCGATACAGGCTATACGTGTGTGGTCATGCAAAACACTTCCATAGTAGTTATGCTGTGAAAAACTAACTACATTTCCCTTCATCCTATCCCACCCTGTTTATTCTACTCTCTTTTTTGACCCTGTCCCTTCTCAGAAGTGTTTGCTTCTGATTACCCCCTCCTCCAATCTGCCCTCCCTTCTATTATCCCCACCCCACCTCAGCTTATCCCTTTTCCCCCTATTTTCCTGTAGGGTAAGACAGATTTCCAAAAGTATGTTTCAATCTACATTCAGACTTCATCAGTTTCTTTTCTGGAGATGGACAGCATTTTTCATCAGAAGTCCTTTGGAATTGTCTTGGATCATTATATTGCTGAGAATAAGTAAGTCAACTACCACTGATTGTCATACAATATTGCTGTTACTGTGTACAATGTTCTCCTGCTTCTGCTCACTTCACTTTGCATCGGGTCATTTAAGTTTTCTCAAGTTTTTCTGAACCCATCCTGCTTGTCATTTCTTATGGCACAATAGTACTCCATCAAAAATCATGTAACACAACTTGTTCAGCCATTTACCAATTGAAGTCCATCCTCAATTTCTAATTTTTTTCCACCACAAAAAGAGCTGCTATTAAGCATTTTTGTACAAATAGATCCTCCTCCTTTTTCTTTGATCTCTTTGGTAGACAAAGGTGGTAGTGGTATTGCTGGATCAAAGGGCATGCACTGTTTTATAGCCCTTTGGGCATAGTTCCAAACTGCTCTCCAGAAAGAGTGGATCAGCTCACAATGCCACGAACAGTGCATTAATGTCCCCTCCAACATCTGCCATTTTGCTTTTCTGTCATATTAGTCAATCTAATAGGCATGAGGTTAATATCCAAGTTGTTTTAATTTGCACTTCTCTAATCAATAGTGATTTAGAGCATGTTTTCATGTGACTACAGTTTGGATTTCTTCTTCTGAAAACTGCCTGTTCATATCCTCTGACCATTTATTTACCAACTGAGGAATGATTCATATTCTTAAAAATTTGACTCAGTTCTATACATATTTGCAAAATGAGGCCTTTATCAGAGAAACTTACTACAAATTTTTCCATCAGTTTTCTGATTTCTTTTTAATTTTGGTTTCATTGATTTTATTTCTGTAAAAAATTTTAAATTTAAAGTAATCAAAATTATCCATTTTTCATCCTATAATGCTCTCTCTATCACTTATTTGGTCATAAATCATTCCCTTATCCATACACCTGATAGATAAAATTTTCCTTGCTCGCCTAATTTGCTTATATCACTTTTTTTTTAAAGGCAATTGGGGTTAAGTGACTTGCCCAGGGTCACACAGCTAGTAAGTGTCAAGTGTCTGGTCTGAGGCCAGATTTGAACTCAGGTCCTCCTGACTTCAGGGCCGGTGCTCTATCCACTGCACCACCTAGCTGCACCTATTATATCATTCTTTATGTCTAAATCATGAATCCATTTTGACCTTAGCTCAATATGTGGTGTGAGATGTTGGTCTTCACCTAGTTTTTACCAAACTGCTTTTCAGCAATTTTAGTCAAACAAACAGTGAGTTCTTATCCCATTAGCTTGGATCTTTGGGTTTGTCAAACATTAGATTACTATGGTCAGTTACTACTATGTATTGTGTACCTAATCTATTCCACCGATCTACCACTCTATTTCTCAGCCAATACCAGACTGTTTTGATGATTACTACTTTGTAATACAGTTTGAGATCTGGTACTGCTAGGCCACCTTCCTTCACATTTTTTTCCCACTGAGTCCCTTGACATTCTTTTTGTTCTTCCAGATGATTTTTTAAATTATTTTTTCTAGCTCTATAAAACTTTTTTTTGGTATTTGACTAGTATGGCATTGAATAAATTAATTTAGGAAGAATTGTTATTTTAATTTTCTTACTTCAGTCTATCCATGAGCAATTACTATTTCTCCAACTGTTCAGATCTGACTTTGTATGAAAAGTGTTCACTTTGTATGAAAGTTCTAATTGTGTTCACATAGTTCCTGGATTTATCTTGGCAGGGAAACTCTCTAGTATTTTATATTATCTATAGTTATTTTAAATGGAATTTCTCTTTCTCTGTCTTCTTGCTGAACTTTGTTAGTAATATATCAAAATGCTAATGATTTATGTGGGTTTATCTTATATCCTGCAACTTTGCTGAAGTTGTTAAGTTGATTCTCTAGATTTCTCTTAAATATACCATAAAATCATCTACAAAGAATGAAAGTTTCTTCACTGCGTATTCTAATTCCTTCAATTTATTTTTCTTCTCCTATTGCTACAGCTAACATTGGTGATAATGGGCATCCTTGCTCTAAGAAGATATTATTCATGTTTCTTTCATGGGTTTGCAGCCAAAAAAACCTCATAACCATCTAGTAATAAACATCTCTAAATATGGCTAAGTTTGTCATTACACTATGTGTGACATAGGTTCCATCACCAGGTATAGTATAATGGATAGAGTGCTGGACTTGGAGTCAGGAAGACCTAGGTTCAAACACTATCTAAGACACTCACAGATTCTGTGATCTTGAGTTTGTCAATAACCTCTCTGGTCCTTAGTATTCTCATGTGTAGAATGAAGGGACTGGACTCAATACCCTTTGAGGTCCTCTGTAGCTCTGAATCTATGATCCTGTAATACTCAGTCTTTTCAGCTTAGCAGAACTTGCCACAGCTTATGCTCTGCTAGTATAGTTTTCAAGAATGTAGAGTAACCTCTGCACCACAGAAAGACATCAATGAAGGAGTTTAATGAAGATACTTTGTAAAGATTTCCAAAAGCCTGGTTTCAGGGAACAAGAATTGAGAATATTCCTTAGCATTCTGCTACATTTCTTTAGACATTCTACCTAACGTCTGAAAAAAATTGAGTCTATGACCTTTAGGACAGGTGCCAAATACTTACAGATTCATATCATGTAGGTGATGGTTTGTATGAATAATCTTAAAGAAATCTGACAAGCTTTTGTTGCTAATTTCTATGTTATTTTTATTGATGATGCAACCTGTCACAACATGCAATTATGTGATTAAACTAAAAAAATTCTACTTGATATCTCTACTAATGTAAGGTAGAAAACAACAAAAAACACAGAAATATTGGCCCTCATCTGAACTAATGAAATATTAACAGATGCCTGTTAATACTGGAAACTTCCCTTTTGTCTCCCTCAGCATTACGTAAAAGACAATAAAAATAATAAATCAAAAAAATTTATTCAAATCCTTACACTGGCATTTCAGTGTATGTGGGTTTATCTTATGTCCTGCAACTTTGCTGAAGTTGTTAAGTTGATTATCTAGATTTCTCTTAAATATACCATAAAATCATCTGCAAAGAATGATCCTGTAATACTCAGTCTTTTCAGCTTAGTAGAACTTGCCACAGCTTTGTGGCTTTGACTACTCTACCCAATCTTTCCCAGACTCACCATATTTTTCGTGTTGATATGCTATTTTGACATATTTGTCTCTTACCAACGAACATTTCCCCTATAGTACCTTCCTATAAAAACAGAATTAAGCTAAACCATTTAATGTAGGGATTATACACAGTTCTAGGGGCTACATTTTAAGAAAGATAATTAAACTGAAAGATGTCCAGAACAGGGCAATCAAGATGGTGAAAGGCCTTAGAGGTATAATATAAGGTCACAGGGCAATCCTCAGTTGGAGATTAGCTGAAAGAATTTTGGATGTTTAACTCAAAGAAGAGATGGCTTGGCTAGGATGGAGGACATGGTACTTTGTCTTAAGAAAGATAATCACATGAAATGGAGATTAGACTTATTCTGTTTGGCTCCAGAGGACAGAACTAGAAGCAAAGAAGAGGGTGGAAGTTCAAGACAGACAGATATAAATAATTAAAATAATTATAGTGATCCAAACATAGAATGGATTAAATTAAGAGGTAGTGGGCTCTCCCTCACTGTAGATTTTCTAGAAAAGGCTAGATTGACTATTTGTCAAGTACAGGGGATTTTTTTTTTGTACTGAATTGGACTAGATAGCCTCTGAGGTCCCTTCCAACTCTTAAGACTCGGTGACCAACAGTACGTGAAAACTGCCCTTTACATATTTTATTTGTTAAAAGAAAAGTAGGATGTGTGTTTTAGCATCAGTCATCTGGAACCATTGTATTTGGACTTTTGTCACTTATTATTGCCTTCATTTACATCAGTTAAGGTAGTAAATATAAATATACGTGCGTATGTATGTATGTGTATGTGTGTATCTATATCTATAGATAGTAGATATAGATACACACACACACACACATACACACATTTCCCCCCTGGCCTCATAGGTAACAGTACCACTTAGACCACTATTTCAGGAAAAATTCTAAGTTATGCTTCATTTCACTCCAGCCTCTCCAGCTATCTCCTTGCCCACACCCAGATACTCTTTCTTTCCCTTCCTCCCACCTTTTTGGAATCATGAACCACGATCAAATCAACTCTGGCAATTCTCTTGGATGGGGAATGTTGATTTACTCTCCCGTCCCACTCAAAATCTCTCTAACTTTCTGGACTAAAGTCACCCATTACCCTTTGTGCATGATCTCCAGGGGCCACCTTTACTTTTTGTCTTGGTATTCCCACTGCTTAGTCCTTACTTTCTGTCTTTTTATCTATCTCCATTGCTCAGTAGTATTTGGCACTGAGTAAACACTTAATAAAATCTTTTTTTTTCACTCTTTCTATATCATTTCATAAGTCTTCCCAAATTTCTCTAAATTCTTAATATTTGTCATAGAGGTAGAGAAAAAAAATCTTTGCATTAAATATTCTAATAAAAGTCTGACAGCCAAGATTTATAAAGAATTAACACAAATATATACTTAAGAGCCCAATAGAAAAATGGTCAAAAGGTATGCTTTTCATAGTTGATAGCTTGGGCTTCATATTCTGAAAACTATCCATATTCTTTAGCTCAAGTGTGATAGATTTGAGTCAACTCTATACATCTTGTATGTTGGATTTTTGTCAGAATGTTTGGTGCAAGATTTTTTATTTCAACTCAAAGTTTTTTCATTTAAGGTTTTATTTTGGTGACACAAAAGCTTTTTATTAAAAACAGAATTTTGTTTTTTAGAATCTCCTCTATTCTGTGTCTGGTTATTATGTTTACAATGGAGCATAAGGTCCTTGAGGGTAGGGATTGTTTTGGTCTTTTGTCCTTGTATCCCCAGCACCCAGTAAAGTGCTAGCATTAGAGGTGTTCAATAAATGCTTGCTGAATATTTTAAAAAAAACTCTGAAATTGCAACATCATACTCATCAAGTTGGCAAAGATGATAAAAGACAGAAAAACTAAATGCTATAAAATCTTGTGAAAAGAAACACACTAATGCATTGTTGGTGCATCTGCGAATTTGTCTAACCATTCTAGAAAACACTTTGGAATTATACAACAGAATAAACCACTTGTACCTTTTTATTTCATTAGTGAATAGAGAATACTCAGTGAGGACATCATCTGCACCAAAGTACATCAGCAACTGATCTTCAATTTAAAGTCTCAACAAGAGTTTCTTAGAGACTCTGAAGGAGTCACATAACCAGTTATGTGTCAGAGGTGGGACTTCAATCCAGATCTCCTTGAATCCACTACATCTACTGCCTTATCTGATTGAGCAATACTAGGTTTCAACCTCCAGTATGTCAATAACAGAAAGGTCCAATGTGTAACAAAATACTCAAAGCAACACTATGTAATAGCAAAAAGATGGAAACAAATCATGTACTTAATGACTAGAGAACGGCATAATGTACTTTGGCATACAATACTCAAATGGATCTACAAGCTCATCATTTTGGAAGTTCAACTTGTGAAACTCTTACTCATATCCTCTCATATTCCTTCATGTACTTTACTGTATATTAAAATTAAAATTATTGGTATCTGCTTTCAAGGAATTAAATATATACTATATGGGAATATGACCTATAAGATATACAGATAAGCACGATAGAAGGTAGAGTATTGTGAGTGCAAAGGAAAGATTTAGGTGAAGTATTATAGGAAAATCTGAAGAGGAAGAGCTCATTTCCAGCAAGGGGAATCATGGAAGGCTTCACAGAGGAGACAGAAAATTGCAATAAGCCTTGAAGGAACAAGATTTTGACAAACATAGAAGGGACTGGCTTTACAATGATTCCTTGGGCCCAACATTCCATCTCCTGTTCCTGTCTCCAAACCTTGGCAATGGCTACCCCCATGTCTGGAATTCACTCCCTCCCTCATCTATGCCCTGTAGAATCCTTGTTTCTTGGAAATTTAACTCAAGTGCTACCTTACATATGAAGCTTTCTCTGATCTGCCACTCAATCCTTCCCAAGCTACCAATCATCCATGCTCCCTCCAAAACTGCTTTACACCTATTTCTTATACGTGTATATGTATATGTATGTATGTATACATATCTATCTGTGCGTATATACCCACACATTCACCTATATGTATACATACATACATACATTATGTGTGTGTGTGTGTGCACATGTTTATCTGCCCTGGTATACGGCATCTAAGCTCCTTGAGAGTCAAGACAAGCTCATTTTTCTGTATGCCTGGTACATAGAACGCTCCTAATAAATGTTTGCTGATTGTTAAGTTCACTAGAAGGTTCTACTCAACTTGCAAGTGGACTTTCTTTCTCTAGTCCTTTTAACAGCACATTGGTACTAAAGTGGTATTCAGACTATCCACTTGTTATCCCTGATTATGGCCCATCTCCTTTTCTGGTTATACATTTCTTCAGTGATGTCTACTATGCTATTTCTTATGTTTTAAGTCATTACTGGTAGCATGCTACAACCAACTTATACCCGCCATGAGTTTTCTTCATTGACCTTTAAGGTTCACATTTGATTCTTCCTATATCATGAAGTTCCATTCACAGTCACATGAGACTTTGTATAACAAGCCTTTTCAAAAATGACAAATAAGTCCCAAAATAGTTATCAATGAATCACAACTCACAAATATTACTAAGAGAATGAATTTGCATACATTTTATTTTAAAAATATTGATCTAAAATTTTAAGACATTTTGCATGATATGTGTTACCACCTAAAATATAACACCTTGCAAAAAAAAAAAAGGAACACTTTTTACAGTGATTTATTATCTCATAATAGTAATCATTCCAGTTTTACACAAAACTCTGGGGTATTTTAAAATCTAAGAATAAGTAAAAAGTCAAACCCTTAAGAACTGTCAACAAAAATAATTCTTCACACTACTACAGACACACAGGAGTACAGTCAAAAAACATACAATAACAACTACAATGTGGTATGATAGGGAAAAAAATCACTACCTAAACACAATATTTAACTATGTATGAGTCATTTTCATACATAATCAATGAATTCAGAAATTTGGCACAGTGGATAGTGCCAGGCCTGGAGTCAGGAAGATTCATCTTTTTGAGTCCCAATCTGGCCTCAAACACTAACTAAGCTGTGTGATCCTAGGCAAGTCACTTAACTTTGCCTCAGTTTCCTCATCTGTAAAATGAGCTGGAGGAGGAAATGGCAAACCACTCCAGTATCTTTGCCAAGAAAACCCCAAATGTAATCACAGAGAGTCAGACACAACTGAAAAAGAGACTGAGCAACAAACTGACAGCTAAACTTTTTTTTAAAAACACATACAAAAAAGCAGTTATTGAACATGTTTAAACTGATACTTCATATGTACCAAAGACTGCTTTAGTAAAAGAAACTCTTATGCTGGTAAATATCAATTGAATAAACGTCAGGAAAACAATATACACAATGATTACCATAATTTAAAGGAAAAAAGCACCAAAACAAAGCCAAATTCTGTGTAACTGTAATGAACAAGAAATCTTGGCCCGAGGGAAGAGAGAGATGAGAGACTGTTTCTGGTCTCTTTTAACCTCCACCTCTAATCACCTCTACGTTCTATTCAACAAATGTCAACTTCCAGCATAATTATTATTATTATTATTAAAACTTTAAACCTGCCTAGAGTGCCTCTCATTTTAAGAGCAAAGGATAATTTGATGGACAGACAGCCTGTATGCTCCACCGGCATTCCCATATTGCCAACAGAAAGTGAGGAATGTCCCCAGAAGATCAGATGGACCCCCTATGATAAATGTATGAAAGGATATATATCTATATACGTAGGTATATAGACATATAGATCCGTCACAGAGAATGGGCAAGCATGGATAGTTTCCAATTAACATCAGAGGGAGTACCCACAAGGATGATAAATCTACTGATTGTGCCATGCATGCTACACACAAATCACGAGCCCCTCTGGAAAAAATAATCCATTTGTGATTAATTTTTTAAGAATTTTTATTTTTTTTCCTATTAAGGCAGGTAAGTAGTATAATAAAGCATTAGACCTGCAGTCAGGAAGATCTGAGGTCAAATCCAACCTCAAATCCATACTGCACAATGAACAGCAACAGACCTTCAGTCTAACAGGAAAGAACACTGGGATACAGGAGACAACCAGGGTTGCAATACTGAATCTTCAATCTTAAACAAACTTAACAACTACTGTGCATTTCAGTTTCCCAATCTACAAAATAAAGATATTTAACTAGACTACATCTTATAACCCTTCAAGCTCTAAATCCTGCAATTCTAAAAATACAAAACAAATAACATATGAGATCTAAAAGTCTCAAAATTATTTCAAAATTGATTCTGAGTTGAACATGACACTCTGAAGGCAGCTAGGCAGCACAATGGAAGCCCTAAATTAAAATCCAGCCTCAGATACTCACAAGCTGTGTAACCCTCTGCAAGTCCCTAAGCCTCTGTCTGCTTCAGTTTACTCAACTGTAATAGCACCTACTTCCCAGGCTTATTGTAACAAATGAAACAATATCTGTAAATCTTTTCTCCCTTACACCCCTTTTACTTCTAAAGTGTGCACAGGACAGGGAAACCAAAGTTAGGATTTTTCCCTAAGGCCATAAAATTTCTAATGAAGATCCACAAATTCAATGAATGTTAGAGACAGAATGGGACTTAACAGATCATCTAGTACAACACTGATTTTACAAATGAGAAAACCAGAGACTTGAGAAGCTGTCTTCCAATAAGGCAACAAAGCAATACGTTGAAATCCACACCAGAAAACACATTCACTGCCAAAGGTAGCAACATAGAACACAATCTGAGAAACTTAGAACCTTTTATAATGAACTGTGACCTTCATACAAAATACTAAACGTACTTCCTTTCAACTTAAGATATAAAACAACTTTTCAAAATAAAGCATACAACTTATATCATAAACTTATTTTCACACCAGTTACTTTATAGATCTATTCAGATTAATTGCAACCCTTCCTTATTCTTTATCTTTTTATTTATAGCGGCTGAATAATGATTTTTTGGATCCACTGTTACAGCGCTTTGGCCCCACTGTTAAGAAAACGTCAAGTGAGTTGCTCAGAGGCAAAAGTCTAATCTTCATTCATTAAAGAACTCATCACTAAATGTCTAAATTCTTCAGCAACCTAAAACCGCAAGACTTGTACAGTTTATCATCTGTGTAAATGGTGTATTTCTAATTGAAACAAATATGTAAAATAAAGTAGATGCTACATCCACACCTATATTTTTACCTGCAATTCGCCCATATTTCCCAACCCTAGGTTCCAAAGTGTAGGGATATTCCTTCTCTGTAAAAATACTAAGAAACATCTTCTAACAAATTTTAAAAAAAATACCTGCAATGAAGGAGCTCCCAAATAAAGGGTCTGTATCATTTCCAATTTTTAGGACTGGGGAAGGGAAATAGAGATGGTGTTTTTAATAAAATGTGATTTTACGATAAATAGCATTAACACCAAAAAGGAACAATTAATTATAGCAATCCCCATAATGTCATATAAATAACACTGAAAGCAAGAAAACTTGGACACAAGCCCCTGCAAGTCATTAAACTTGTCTTTAAGTCTCAATTTTCTTTTACATAAAAGGGTCTACTTCAAATGGCTACTATGAGACTCAAATGAGATACCGTTCTCAAAGCACTATAACTTTCAACTATTATAATAATAATATTATCACATCACTTGTAAAAATGTTACGTGTTTGGCACAGTGCCCAGCACTATATAAATGTTTATTCCTTTTCCCTTTCCTTTATTATCATTGTTTATAAATTAGTAAAATAACTGTTTTACTAGGATTCTAATTCTTGATTCACTGGGTAGCGACAGGTAACCACAAAGTATTTAGAAATGAACGTAAGATAATATTGTGTTTGCTACACCAGTACTTTCAATCTATTACGTTACTATAAAAAAAATTCTAGAATTGATTCTCTACCAAGAAGTTCATTTGCAATTCGTTATTAGATTTTGGAAAGATCATCACTTCAAAGGTATTTTTAAAAAAATGGTAAAGTAGATCCCTTTGAAGTCTCTAGCATTTTTCCATGACAGGCAATGTTGACAAAAGAACCTTTCCATTTTTATATGAATTGTAAAAAGAAATTGTTATCTGTGGGGGATAATGCTGTATAAGAAAAATTGTTTCAGTAGCTGCATAGTACAACATAGCAATATAAACAAAAGAATATCCTTAGCTTTCATGTTGTGGGCTTAAGTATGAACATCAAAAAAGCTTTTAAAAGAATTACACTTTCACCACAAATCTATTAAAGCAGTCAACCTGTTACTGCAGTTTGGTTTCTCCTCCCTTCCCTTCCCCATGAGAAGTCATGGTATATTTAAAAACTACTTTCAACATATCAAAAAGGTACAATGGGTCATTTAATTATTTTGTCAATGTTAACTGTAAAATGTCACCAGTGCAATAACAGGTACATTTACTAGCATAATACCACAGCTGTACAATGCTGGAGCTCAAGTATTCTCCACATCACTGTGTATGACCATTACTATATAAATAAATAGCAATTTTGAAACTCAAACGGTAAAAGGAAAACTAGAAGCCCACTTAAATGAAGACTATGGTTTTGAATAACTTTGAATTTTTAAAAGTATTTTAAGCGATCGAGAGACAAATTGGTAAGGCTGGAATTTATATTATGAAATAAGGTCATTTCAAATTTAAATACTTTTCAAATACTAAGGCGATGAAAGAAAAATGAAAAAATGTCATATTGCCTTCTTTAAGGAGGGAAGCCAATACTCACTCAGCCCCAACACGATCATGATGTACTAAAAAGTCTCCAGAATATCTCCACCTCTTGACACTTGACAGTACCCTGCACATGATCTACTGCTAACTGATGAAGTTGTTTTAAAGAGCCATTCATGAATGGCTGTCTGTGTAAATCCAAGTGAGCAATTCAAGGGGGTAAGAACAGAAAAATATTCAACGTAAAAACTCCTGGAATAAGCTACTGGCCACATTCAAATATTTTCTCTTTCACACCTGTCTGCGGGTAAGCAAAACAGAGACAATGACGGTTAAAGTAACATTCATCCTCTTCAAAAAAGTTACCTCTGCCTCCACAACAGAAATCAAAAACTTACTATTTTTCTTTATGTATTCATGTAACAAAGAACTCCACAAAGTAGAAAACACGGTACACTTGCTTTTCATTCAAACATCCATCTTAGGATGAAAATTTTTACTCTCTCATACGCAAGAAAAAATTCGAGATGTTTTCATTGTCTTTATACTCACTCCCCCCCACCAAAAAAAAAAAACAACCAAAAAAATTAAAGCCTTTCTGTAAAAATGATGCATTGAAGCCAGAAATCTCGAGTTCTTTTTCCAGCCGTGCTACTCTCTAGGTGTGACTGACCTGGGGCAAGCCCAGTAAATCTAGTTGCTATACCGTACCTCTCTGTAAGCCTGCTACTTACTACTAATTATTTCTTCGTGATGTGTTATGGGACACAATAAATGCCTGCAATCATTAACTATCACCGTACCAAAGCACCTTGGGGTGCAGGACATCGTGGTCGTCCTCTCTGAATGCCAGTGTTGCTTTTAAAGGACAAAAAAGAAACAAGCTGGGTGCCGAGCCAACTGGCTCGAGTCTTGGAGCATGGAGCAAGCCCCCTGAAGGCAGGGGGGCGGGCTCCTCTTCCGAGCCCGGAGCCTAGCACGGAGGCGGCGTTCAGCGCATTGTTCGACCGAGTTCCATTGCACCAGCGACCCCCGCTTCCCCCCTGCTTACCTTGTATGACATGTTCCGGGGAGATGGTTTTCTTTTCCGATTTGTTGCAAATCTCATTGGCTTCGGAGGAGATGAGGTGGATGAATTCAGTGCAGCAGTTCACCACCAGTTCCCGGGCATCGTTGGCCACCCGGACGTTTGGGAGAGTCTCTTTGATCATCTTATTGATAGCAGCTCTGGGGATAGTGAGATCATCGTCGTTGCCGGACGAAGAAGCCATCGTCTCGTCTCGACCTTCCTTCTCTTTCTCTCGGCGTTTAAAAATTCCCTGGTTCTGGTCCACTGGCCCGCAGAGACCAGAGAATCTTCCTCACACGAGGACCCGGCCGCCTCCGGGGGCGGCGCAGCGGAGGCACAAGCCCACAAGTCCGGAGAGAGAGTGGGGCGCGCGTGTGTGTGTGTGTGTGTGTGTGTGTGTGTGTGTGTGTGTGTGTGTGTGTGTGTGTGTGTGTGTGTGTGTGTGGTGACTTGGAGATCGCGGACACGGGAGAGGGAGGGAAGAGAGCGTGGTCCGGGAAGTGGAGCAGCTCGGAAACCACCACCTCAGAGTCACCTCCTCAGGGGGGCGGGCGCCGTCTCCGCCGGCCCCGTCCCCCTAGCCCTGGTGCGATCCGGGGGCCTGGCCTGGCCGCTGCTCCGGGCCGACACCCCAGGCAGGGGCTCGGCTCTAGAGAGCCGGGGCCGCCGCCGCCGCCTCCGCCGCCGCCACCACCTGCTGCCGCCGCCGGCGCCACCACACCATTCTTTGGGCACCGGCACCGACGCCGCCGACTCACAGCATGTCGGCCGCCGCGGCCGCCGCTATCGCCGGGAAGGGGACACGGAGCGAAGTCAGGCAGACGAGGAGCCGCAGCGGCGGCCGCCGTGGCCGCTTAGCCCGGATGCAGGTCGCGGAAGCTGGAGCAGCGAGAGGGGACGGCTTCTCCGGAGGCCGGGGGAAAAGGGTTTGCCAGAAGCTGCTCCCGAGAACCTTTGCGCGGCCGGAAGCGCCGGCCTCCTCCAAACTCTCACTTCACTTCCGGCGGGGAAGAGCTGCTATGGCCCTTCCCCCCCATGGGCGTCCGAGGGGGTCCGGGGCGGCCTCAATGGCCGCTTCGCGGTCCAGTTTACCCGGACCGGTCCCAAATGCCCCCACGGTCGAAGGGGAATCCCAGGGAGCGCCAGCGGCAGGAGGGCGGCCCCCTCGGAGGAAGCACCTTGGCCGGGGTCGCGGAGGGGGCTGACCAGAATAGATGTTGGGACCGCAGGGCAGCGCGCTGCCCGGCAGCCCCTCCGCCGAGCCGGATCTCGTGCCCGGCCCTGGCCCCCGCCCCCGCTCCGCCTGGGCCGAGGGAAGGGCGGGCTGCTCTGGCAGGAAGCGGAGGAGTTAAAGGGTTGGGAGAGGGGCCAGGGTTTAGGGCCAGAAGGGCCGCTGGGGCATCGTGGGCCAACAGAGCCTTTTTCCTGGGTCAGTTTGAGGGTGAGGGGCGAAAAAATAGTCCTCCTTTTTGGTTCACCATTGGTCGTAGGCACGGGAACACTGAAGGGCCCCATCTGCGCCCCAAACCTTAATACTTGTGAGACTGTGGGTATGCGGGGGAGGGGGGGAGACTACTGGACCTCACTTCGAAACCCTTGGGACCCTGTGTGTACCTAACCTCAGTTTATTGAGAAGCTTGGACTTCGGAGGACTCCAGCTCTAAATTTGTGATTCAAAGAACTTTTTTTGGGTCTTGATTTGCATCAGAATGGGGATGCGTGGCATTTTAATGCAGTAGATAATGGGGCCCTGGTTTAGAATACTACATTTACTGTTACCAGCTGTGTGACCTTGGGCAAGGCACTTAAAACTAAGCCTGTAAGTTGTACAAGTGTCAGTCTGCATTAGGGGAGGGAGTTTCCTTCCTGGAAGTTTCCCATACTGCTAAAATCGCAGGTCTGGACCCACCTCCGAAATACGGATAATGGGACTTGTGCTACTTGCCTCAAGGTTGTTGCGCTTTTCAAAGCACTGTATAAATGTGAGCTATTATTCTTCATGGTCTCTGGATAAAGCTGTTTTTCATGATCTTGTGCCATCTGGTTGTTTTTGTTTTTTAATCAGTTTTGTCAGCAGGTGCTGAAGGTGACTAAGAACCAGAAGAGTTTCCAGCCTATGGAGAAGTGGTGTGAGAATTGGAGTTGGATGTATAGTAAAGGCCACTCCTAGACATTTGGCTTGCCCAGACTGCATCTCCAAGGGCACTCTACCTCTCTGCTGGAGTATATCATAGGCATATCTTAAGCAAATAATACAGTGGTGAGACAGAAATGCTTGGGAGAGCTAGGTAGAAGAGTAGGCAGCCACCAGGAATACGGTGGTGAGAGACATTTTTAGTATTTTTTCAAATGCACATAGTTTTAATGCTATAAAATTCCAGCCTTCGTGGCAGGTAAATATTTGTGATAAGTCTTAATGTCATATTGAGAACTCCCATGGAACATGGGAGTACAATTTTGAAACCTTGCTTAGGACTCACAAGTGCCTTCTCCTACCTCTCATTCCAGGAATAGCAAGAAGTCATCAAATTCTCAAAACAAAGTTGGTGCTTTTAAAATTTTAAAACTATTCCATACAGTGATTTGGGAGGAAAAAGTCCCCTCATTCAACAATAATAAGAGGTTTTAATATGAAATAAGGTGAGTTTCTCTCTGCAGGTTTTTTTGAAAGCAAGTTGGAGAGATCCATTCGTTATACCTGATAGGTCTTTCAGTTCCTCAGATAGAGTTGTACTATATTGAACAGCAAACTGAAATACTTGTCAAACATTTGTATTGTCTTCTGAAACTACATTTCTCAACAGAATTTCATTGACAGGGTTTTGTTATTGTTTGAATTTAAATATTCTAGTCTCATCCCTAAGGTTGACCATTAGCTAAGTTTGGAGAAAGGTAGTCAGCTGGGACCAAGCTTATGAAGGCCTTGTTACTTAGTCATTTTTTTACTCTTTCTGAATATTTTTCTTGGGGTTTTCTTAACAAGAACACTGGAGTGGTTTGCCATTTCCTCCATTTTTACAGATGAGGAAGCTGAAGCAAATAGGGTTAAGTGACTTGTCCAGGGTCACATAGTTAATAAGTGTCTAAGGCTGAATTTGAACTCAGGTCTTCCTGATTCCAAGTCCAGCACTTTATCCGCTCTGCCACCTAGTTGCCCAAGGTCTACCAGGTTTAAAATAACTTGGGAGAACTAACTTTCCTTGTAATGAATTAAGCCCAGGGAGTGGGTTGGATTAGGAAGATAGAAGAACAGCCAGGGGTACCTTCAACCCCAATTTCTACACCATAGGACTATGAGCTATAAATAGTATTAGTTCCTTGTCACTTTTATTGCTCAAGGGGACTTTGAAGTTAATCATCCCCAGAACATAGGGGATTAAGTGATGTAGAAAGTGTCTAATCGGTGATGCCAGTGACTGTCAGAAGGAAGAAATAAAACGTTTATAAAAGACAAACATTGAGTGTGCTTACCCAGTGAGGTGAGCACATAGGGCCTTTCCCCCCACTATCTGGTTGCAGGCCAAATTGGTAGAAACTAATAGCCAATCAGTCCACTCATATTAAACAGCCTGAAGAATTGAACCAGTCAATTCATGGAGCCATCCTTCTTTCAGTGACTTGGGGGTAGTCAAAACTGTCTTCAAGAAAAAATAAGGATTTGGGCAGCTAGGTGGTGCAGTGGATAGAGCTCTGGCCTTACAGTCAGGAGGACCTGAGCTCAAATGTGACTTCAGACATTTGACCCTTACTAGCTGTGTGACTCCAGGCAAGTCACTTAACCCCGACTGCCTCATCAAAAAAAGGAAAAAGAAAAAAAAATGAGGATAACAAATCAATGGAAGAAACTTCCTGGAGAGAAAGATCATATAGTCCAAGCTGTGATTATATAATAACCAAAGATTACGGACTTCAGTGCCATACCAATAAAACTACCAAGTGATTACTTTATAGAATTAAATAAAATAATAAAATTACTTGGAGGAAAGAAAAGGTCAAGAATCTCAAAGGAAATAATTAAAAAAAAGTAGAAATGAGGGAAACTTAAAGTTACCAGATAGTAAACAATGTTATAAAGCAGTAATTGTCAAAACTATTGGCATTGGTTAAGAAATTGATCAGTGCAAATGAAATACTGTGAAATGTTTGATAAACCCAAGAGCACAAACTGTTGGAGCAAGAACACAACCCCTGTCTCAGTTTCCTCGCCTTTAAAGTGGAGATAACACCTCCTAGGGTTATTGTGAAGACTAAATTAAATATTTATAAATCAGCACAGTCCTGGACATATAGTAAATGTTTGTTTCCTTCCAGACAAGAATTGCTGAGAAAGCTAGAAAGTAATTTAGCAGAAATTAGGTTCAGACCAACTTCTTAACACTACATACCACAATCTACTCCAAATGTGTACATGATCTAAATATAAGAGATTGAATAATTTTTTAAAAAATTGAGGCTAATATGCAAATACTTCAAGTCCAGGGAGAAAATTCTTAAGTAAGAGATATAATTTAAAGAGAATAGGTAACTTTGAATACATAAAAATTAAAAGATTTTTTTATGTAAGCAATTGTTGCAGCTAGAATAAGCTGTCAATTGGGAAAAAATCTCCATATCAAAGAGATAACAAAATGATGAAAAATTGAATGGGACAGAAGAGAGGACATAGAAACCAGAAAATTCATACAAAAAGTACTATAACAAAGAGATCCACAGAAACAAAAAACTGCCTTAGCAAAAAGTTGGTAGTGAGGTGGTAGCCAAGGTCCTCACCAGTTTAGAATACGAAATAATTTGCAAGTGTCTGATAATTTGATTTATGGGATATATAGGAAATTGATACAAGTGTATAAGAAAAGCCATTCCACAAAAAAAAAAGTCAACTAATATGAATGGGCAAATAAAAAGGAAGCTATCAGTCACTTAAAATAATGCTCCAAATCACCAAATAAGGGTTAGGGTTTACCTCATACTCATCAGATAGGCAAGGATGACAAATGATAAAAGTTGAAGAGGGTCTGGGAAGACAAGATTAATGTGCTTTTGGTAGAGTTATGAACTGATCCAACCGTTTTCTGGGAAATAGTTTGGAACTATATTAGAAAAATCTCTAAAACTATACATATTTCTTGACTCAGCAATACTACTATTGGGCATATTCTCTAGAGAACTGAAAGATATGGGAAAGATCTCATATGTACAAAAATATAGCAAAACTTTTTTGTGACAGCAAAGAACTGGGAACAAAATTGGGATATGGTTGAATAAATTGTGGTATATGAATGTAAATGAATTTTGAACCATCAGAGAGGAAAATCAATTCAATGAAGCCTATAAAGGCTTGTCTGAACTGATGGAAAGTAAAGGCAATCAAGATACAGAGAGATTAGAGACTTGTCTATGCTCATTTCTTGATTAAGTCCAAAGCTTTTTCTACCCTACTATACTGCTTGTAAAGAGAATTCTGACTCAATAATTATCAAATACTTTTTTTCCTTTTTATTTGCTTATCTTTTCTAATCACTCTAGGAGTAAAGAGACTTAATTGGTTATTGCAGCAAGGTTTGTACTGAATTTGGCATATTGAAAGTTGATACCAAATGCTAAGTACTATATATAAACACATTTTGATCTTTTCCAGATCAGTTTTTGTTCTGACATCTCAGAAATATCATACAGTTAAGACTTGCATGAAATACTGTTATGTTTGGAAAACCTGTATAAAATATCAATGGAATCTAATATTATACTTCAGCTTTGTAATCCAAGTATAGCCTATTCAGTCTAATAATGGAAAAGTGGGATTTTTTTTTAAAGAACCACCAAACCAACGTGCTATAAAAATGAAGGAAAAGTATTACTAACGAACTGATATAAGGAAAAGCTTCCTAACAACTAGAGCTGTCCAGAAAAGCAGAGTGTGCTGCCTTGGGAAATTGTGAATTCTTTCTTCCTGAGATCTTAAAGTCAAGCTGAATGACCAGTGTTGCAAAAACAGTTCTTGATGAGGTCTACAGGTAGGAAAAGATGACCTCTAAATTACCTTCAGACTCTTGAGATTTTCTGACTTAAGTTCCTAAGATAAAATTGACAGCCAAATTTTCAATTTAAATAATAATAGAGCAAAATATTATTGGATATTTAAAATCTCCTAGCACACTTAGAACATTTTCTTTCTGATTCTTAAAATGTCTCTAAGAATGAATTACAAAATTACAAGCAGATGTGTCCCATTTTCTCAAATCTACTTAACCTCAATAAAGAATCTTCCATTATTACTATTCTGATGCTTCGTTATGACATGGAGGTAACCCTTAATCTTTGAAGGGCATATTACCAGCAATAAATCTCAGGAAGGTACTTCCAAAATGGAAAAATTTCTAAAATAAGGCCAATGACATACTGTTTCATGTTAACTGTATGTCTCATCTGGGAGGCAGCCACCTAGTGTTGGAGAGGCTAACCAGAAGGTTGTCTACCTCAGGATGAATTGTTTAGGCCATGGTACCTAACAAAGACCATAGGTGTATACGGATTGGGCTCCACTTAAGGGAATACCCCAAATTAATTGAGCCAGATCCTTTGAAGTATAATTAATAGAAATACTAGAAATTTATGGAAGAGCAAAAAGAATGCCAATAAAAGCAGGTCTCCTGGGTAAATGCTTTGCTCTTTCTAATGTACCATGCTGCCTGAGTATATATAACTCTAGAAAGAACATTTCACACCAGTATATTTGCTTTGCAAAATACCATTACATTCTCTCTTTTGACCACAGATGTGCTCTCTGAATTTACTTAGCATCTATTGAAGAAAAGTTTTAAAAAGATTGTTGATTTTTCTTTACAACAGGAAAGAAAAAACTCCCCAACCCTTTTTTTCAGTCATGAGAGAGTAGTTTCAATTCTCTTTTCTATCTGAATTTCAGTTTTAAAGATCTCTGAAGACTGTTCTAAAACTGCAAGATCTTACAACTCACTTTCTCTAAGTATTTGTAATATATACCTGATTAACTTGGAGATATTTGTGGCTATATGCTGAAAATATGTGTGTAATCCATGGTGTTAATGGGGTACATGGAGTATCGGGAAAGTTTTAAGTCTGTGGAGTGGTATTGTCTCAACTGGTAATACTCATATTGGTTGCCAAAAAAAAAAGCATTTTTTTAAAGTATCCTGGTCTATCACTGGAAACTTTTTGTAGTTGGAGAAATAGAAAGAGGGGTGTTTAGTAATATAATCATACCACAAACTTTCAGGGCTTCTTGTCTATTTCATATAGTAAGCGGCTAGAAGAATGACTACATTTGGCAATGGTGTACTGCCAAATGGCTGTGGGTAGAGAAAGGAAACGAGCATTTATTAAGTACCATCTGTGTGCCAGGTACTGTACTAAGCACTTTACAAATGTGTCATTTGATCTTCACAATAACCCTGAGAGGTGAGTGCTATTATTATCCCCATTTTAGAGTTCAGGAAACTAAGGCAAAAGTTAAGTGAATTAAAGGATGGTTTTCCCAGCCATTCTCATCATCTTTCTTTTCTTCCTCACCTCGTTGATTAGTGACCAAATTCAAAGCAGCTCACTTTGCTCAGCCCTGGATGCCGGACTGGGTTTGAGCTTCACATCTCATCCAGTGATCCAAGTCATCACATAAAATATCACAAGCATTCTTTTCCATTCCTTCCTCCCTTCCTATCTCTCACTGTGCACACAGTAAATCAATAGTACCATTGTTTCTGGAAAAGGCATATAAGGTACACCGATTTGCCATCTCAGTGATTTTCCCTAATCAAAACTCCTTTTCCTGGCCATCATTCCCCTCCTATGTCTTGTTTTCCCCCATTAGAATGTATGCACCTTGAGTATAGAGACTACCTCCCTCTTTATTTTTGTACCCCCGGTACTTAGTGCAGTATCTTGCACATACGAAGCACATAAATGCTTTTTCACTCATTTTTTCATTCTTATACTCTTCTGCTAGCATGTTCACCTACCTGAATGTCTATGTATGTCCATATAACTGAAGTGGGTCTTGGAGATCATCTAGTCTAACCTCTTTATCTTACAAATGAAAAAAGAGGCCCATAAAGGTTAAATGGCTTGGCTATGGTGATGTGGCTTTTAAGTATCAGAGGTGGCATTTGAATGTGGGAATATGAATTTCTGAATCCAAATCCAGTATTATTTCCACTATACTATACTATGTTTGAGATGTGGCTCAAATATGACTTTCTACAGAAGGCCTTTCCCTTGCTTCCCAGCTGCACATTCTTTCCTCTCTAAAGTTACCACCCATCTATTCTATATGTATCTTGCAGGTACCTATTTATACACATGTTGCCTCACTAAGAATGTAAGCTCCCTAAGAAAAGGTACTTTTTGTTTTTTCTTTATACCCCTAGTACATAGTGTTGATTAACCATTGATTGAATATGTTAGGAGGATATGGATTTATGAATCATCCAAATAAAGTGGGCAATTGAAAACATTAAATGAGTTTTCCAAGAGAATGAAGACAGAGAGGAGCAAAGGGCTGTGGACAAGACCTTTGGACTATATCTACAATCAGGGGTTGAACCAAGAAGTACCAGTACAAAAGGAAAAAGAAAAAAAGACAGGGAAGGAAGAAAAGGTGACTCCAGTCCCAAAAGGGGTTGGAGGGGAAAAAAAAGAAAGAAGTAACAACAGTCCAAAGAAGGCTGGAGAAAAGAAAGAAAGGATAAACAGATAATTTATTAAGCACTTACTAAAGGCCAAGCATCATGCTAAATGCCAGAAATACAAGTAAAAGCAAAAGGAGAAAATTATCCCTGCCCTCAAGAAGGGGCAAGACAGAAAAGTAGTCCAGAGAATCAGGAGCAGAGCTGAGTTAAAGGTAAGCATGACTGGCCTGAGTGTTTCCTCAAGTGGAGGTTCCTGAGGTACTCACCAGTGGAGGAAGAGACTGCAAAAGTGGAGCTGTCCTCAGCATGAGAAGGCTGCTGGAGTGGAGGGAGCAAGGTGGAATAGTAATCCAGAAAGAATCTGGATAGTTCAGTGTTACAAAAATCAGGAGAAGAAAGAGTATCAGGAAGCAGGAGGTAGTCTGCAGTTTCAAATGCCAAGACCAAGTTGTTTCATTAAATGGCATTATACTTGCAAGTCCTAGTTACAATGTTTAAGTATACTGTACCTTGAGTCCTCCTCAAAAGTCCCATCCACGCCAATGCTTGATCATGCTTTACAGCGGACCTTGGGTTCTCAAAGTTTGTGAAATTGGAACACAAGCTCTGGCAAGTTCTATCAAGCTAGAAAGCTTTAACGAGATCTAATGACTGACTGTGTCTGCTGCCTAAGGAGTAGGCTACCAAATTCAGAAGGGCTTATTACCCAAAACACTGGACAAGTGATGATTTTTTTTCAGTTACCCATGGAAAAAAACAAAAATATGTATATATAAGATGATCCTCAGTATGTATGATCCTCTTCTGTTTCTGTAGTGATGACAGTAGCAAAAAAGGGGGGACTGGGAGGCAAGAGAATAAAAAATACTTTTAGACTACCTACAACATGAAGAGTTTGTACTCTTAAATATTTTTCCAAATAACAAGAATTGATATACTACTAGGTGAACTGAATATCAGTATTAACATTCTGACAATAATCAAACCAGAAGACCGACATAAAGAAGCTGCATCTAAAATGAAGTATAGTTTGCAGACTTTTTAGGGTGGCAGATAAACTGGTAGAACTGGTTTCCTTATACACCCAATGGCAACAAAAACATCATTTCATGAGATAACCATTTTGCAGTGCTTAGAATGAGTATAAACAGACCACCAAGAAATTAAATGCAGCTTTCTACTCTCAACATCCTTTGCAAAAGGTGAAGTAAAGAGATTCCATGTAGAACAACATCCTCCAAACTGATTCTATATTTTGATAGTGAAATCAATGCAGAAGTGGATATAGAAGAGAAGAGTAAAATTTTATTTTGGAAAATGTGGCTTGAGATTTTAAAAAATGAAATAACCTAAAGATTTGTGAACTACTCTGGAGTCTTACACCCCTTCATCATAAGTACTTTCTTGAAAAAGAAAATTAGAAGGAGCTAGATCTACTGAGTACCAACATTAAAGTCACTTTCTTTTTTTAATTTAGCATGAAATGCCAGGTTACGGATGTAGTAACAGACATATTTCTGAGTGAATTTTCTGTGTCTAAATCATTACCTGATTTAGAGCAAAGGTCAAAGTAAATACCTGTAATTTAAAACAAAAAGGATGACCAGAAGACATTGAGTTCAATTTTAAGCAATTTCAATCCAACTGTTTAAACGAATTGTTGGGTAGAAAATGGAAAGTGGACAAAAGTAAAAATGATCACCATTACTTAAAAGAAGTTGAACTGATACAAGATTGTAGCAACAATAAGGAGGCTAAAAGAAAGTCCAGAATTACCTTGGTTGGGAACACTTAGTTACTTCTCCAATCAGGGATATAGAATCAGCCCCCTCATGGAGTGCAAACCCATTTGCAAAGTGGGCAAAGGTCTAATCTGAAGAGGGATTCTGGGACTCAGCCCCTTCGGCTTCCAGTAACAAGATTGATAGCATTATGACTGTAATGCAGTTAAAGGAATCTTGGACTTGGCTTCAGCACTGACCCTCTAACCCAGAAAAGGGAATATGGGCGAGTTGGCATTGTTGTTGCTCTGAACCTTCAGAATCTTCCAGCTATTTGATGTGGATGGGAGATCCACTTAGGGGCAAGTCTGTAGCTGTATTGCCTTGACCCAAACCAGGGTCTAGAGTCAGGAAAACCCAGGAGGGCAGCAATCAGATCATGTCATTGATCAGACTGCATAAGGTCCACTGAGAGTTTGTAGCTTCCAGACCCAAGTTATCTTTGAGATCCTTGAAGAACATAGAATGCTCTACCCAGAGAATGTAGTGTCAGGATACTAGGCCAAGACTACACAAGACCATGACAGTCCCACCAGAAGTTCCCTAGCCTTAATACAAAATCCCAATTTGGGAAGTATGACTAGAAGAATGAGTGAACAAAAGAAAAAAAAAGCTATTAGCATGATACCAGAGATGACATAAACCTAGAAAAGGAGAATAATGCCAAAATACCTATAAAGCCTCACATAGCTTGTCCTAAAAATCAAATAGAATTCCTAGAAGAACTGAAGCAAGAGTTAAAAATTTTAAATTATATAAGTGAATTGACAACACTAGAGGAAAGATTTGGAAAGGAAATAAGAACTATGGAGGAGAGCCTTGGAAAGAGAATTAACAGCTTAGCACAAGAGTTTCTTAGCACAAGAATTAATAAACTTAGCACAATAGACTCTCTAAAAATTAAATTTGAGCAAAAAGAAGTTAATGTCTCCATGAGAAAAGGAAAATTAACATGAAGTCAAAAGATTGAAAAATTGAAGAAAATGTAAAGTATTCTACATAAAAAACAATTGATCTGAAAAGCATATCAAGGCTCAAAAGAAACTAGATATCATATTTCAAGAATTGTGAATGGGACAAACTTTTAAATACAAGAGGACAATAGAGTGGATTAGAAAACAGTATCTAACATATTGATTACAAGAAACACTTGAAACACATTCATATAACATTAAAATAAGAAGTTGGAGCAAAATCTATTAAGCATCAGCTGAACTTAAAAAGCAAGGATAGCAATCATGGATAGGTAGAGGGATAGATGGATTAAGCATTTCGTAAGTGCCTACTATGCGCCTAGACACTATGTTAAGTGCTTTGCAAATATTGTATTTGATCCTCAAAACAACCCTGTGAGGTATTATTACTATCCCACATTTTACAATTAAGAAAAGTAAGGCAGACAGAGATTAAGTGACTTGCCCAGAGTCACCCAGCTAGTAAGTGTTTGAGGCCAGATTGAGCCCAAATCTTCCTGATTCTAGGTCCAGTACTCTGTCCAGTACTCTATCCAATGCATCACCTAGCTGCAGATCTTCATGACCGCAGACAAGGCAAAAACAAAAAGAGACAATTTAAAAAGATAAATAGGGAAATTACATTTTATGGGAAGGTAACAATTAATTTAAATATTTAACATCTAGGCACCTTAATGGCATAGCATCTAAATACTTAAAAGACAAATTAAACAGGTTGAAGGAGAAATGGTAACACTAAAATAGTCAGGAAGTGGAGTTTCAATGTATCTCTTCTGGAGCTCTTTAAAGCTAAGCTAATTTAACCAAAAATAAACAAGAAATAAGTTGAGTATCTAAATAAAATCTTAGAAAAATTAGCTATGATAGATCTTTAGTGATTATTATATGGGAATAGAAAGAAGTATACATATTGTTCAGCTGTACATGAGACCTTTACAAAAAATGACCATGGAAAAGGACATAAAACTTCAAAAACAAATTCAGGAAAGTAATAATGTTAAATGTATTCTTTATGTACTACAATGCAATAAAATTATATACAGCAAAGGGTAATTTAATAAAGAATTAAAAATTAACTAAGACCAAGTAACAATCCTAAGGAATAGGTGGGTTAAAATAACAAATCATAAAATAATTTCATTTAAAATAATTACAACAATAAGACAACTTTTCAAAATTTGTGGGCTCAAATCAAAGCAGTCATTAATGGAAAATTTGTATCTCTTAACGTTTTCACCCAAAGAAGAAATGGAGAAAGATCAATTATTTGGGCATGCAACTAAAAAAAAATTAAAGCTCCAATTAAACACAAAAAGAGACATGATAAAAATCAAAAATATAAATAATATTTAAAGTAAAACATTGAATTAATAAATAAAAATAGGAGCTGGTTCTTTAACTAATCAAATAGATAATGATGAGCTTATTTGATTTTTAAAAGAGGAAAACTAAATTGTCAGTATAAAAAAATGAAAAGAAAATTCACAATAATTGGTGAATTAAGGATGTTAGTAGAAACTTTTGCCTATCTATATGCCAGTAAAGCTAGTAGCTTAAGTGGAATAGATGAATATTTATAAAAACATAAAATACCAATTAAACAACAAGAAATATAGAATTCAAACAACCCAGCCTCAGATAAAGAAATTGAACAAATCATAAATGAATTCCCAAAGAGAAAAAAAATCCCAAGAGAAGTATTTACAAATTCTATAAAACATCCAAAAAACCAATTATTTCCAATATTACATAAATCCCTTGCAAAATAGCAAAAGAAGAGATCTCATTAAAATCTTTCTGTGATAAAAATATCGTTTTGCCATGTAAAATGGGGAGAGTCAAACAAAACTATAGACCCATATAAATACATAACATTGATGCAAAAAAATATGATATTAGCAAAGAGGTTGCAGCAAAATATTATAAAGATTATACACCATGTTGAATTCATACTACAAATGCAGAATTGGTTCACTATTAGGACCATATTAGTAACAAGAACAATAAAAATCATGATTACATTAATAAATACAGAAAAATCTTTTCACAAAACACTCATTTCTGTCAAAAAAATTTTTTTGAAAACAGGAATAAATAGACCTTTCCTTCACAAAATAAATAAAATATATTTAAAACAAGATCCAGCATTATATATAATTAAAAATGAACCAGAGTTCTTACCAATGAGTTCAGAGTGTCCACTATGGGAACTATTATTTGATACAGTGCTAGACATGTTAGCTATAGCAGTAATATGAAAAAAAGAAACTCAAGGAATGAGCAGAGGCAAAGAAGAAACCGAAATATCACTTTTTGCTTACATGATGGTGTACTTAGAGAACTCTAGAGCGTCAACTAAAATTTAATTTAAATAATAATTTCAACCAAGTTTCAAGATAGAAAATAATCCACTTGAATCATTAGCATTTCTGTGTATTACCAACAAAATCTATCAGGAAGAGATAGAAATAGAAATTCTATTTATAATAACTATAGAATGTAGAAAATACTTGGGAATCTAACTACCAAGATACACAAAGGAATTATATGAATACAGTTACAAAATTTTGTTTATAGAAACATAATCCTAAATATTTGGAGAAATGTTAATTACTCATGAGTATGCTGAGCCAACATAAAAAAAATTTTAATAAAAAATTTAAATTAACTGATTTAGTGCCATACCAAAAGACTACCAAAAGACATAGCAAAGGTGTCAAACATGTGGCCTGCAAAACTCCCTAATGCAGCTGGGAACCAAATTAAAATATAATTGGGAAATATTTAATACATGAAAATATGATAAAACATAACATTACATATTAAAATTAAGTGAATATGTAGTACTCAGAGATCCTTATATATGGATTAGTGGCCCCTATTTATATTTGAGTTTGGCACTACAGCTTTATAGATTATAAAAATAATCATGAAATTCATCTAGAAGAACAAAAGGTCAAAAAGATCAAGAGAAATAATGAAAAAAATAAAAAGAAGGAAGAGGGCCTGACAGTACCAGATCTTAAAGTATAGTACCACATACTAATCAAAACAACCAGTACTTGTTAAAAAATATAGCTTGATTAAGGGAACAGATTGGGTACACAATATATAGAAAACAGTGAACCTTGTAGCCTAAGGTTTGATTAACCCAAAGATCTGAACTATTACAGTAAGGACTCACTATCTGAAAGAAAAAAAAAACTGGGAAAACCGGAGAGCAAGCAGTCTAGCAGAAACTGTTTAGAGCAATACCTCTTAATACACAGCACGAAAATGTCCTACTAGATTCAAGACAGATAAAGGGTCACATTATAAACAAAGTGGGAAAACATGGAAAATACTACCTTTCAGATCCATAGAAAATGCAAAGATTCCTGACTAAACAAGGGTTAGAGATCAAAGAAGATAAAATGGATGATTTTAATTATATAAATTTCAAGAGTTTTGCACAAACAAATCTAATGCAGCTAAGATTAGAAGGAAGATAGTTAAATGGGGGGGGCGGGAGAATGTGCAGTAAGTTTTCTGATTAAACTTTTATTTCCAAGATATAGTAGGACCTGATTCAAATGTATAAAAATTGGACATTCCCCAACTGACAAATGGTCAAAGATTATGAAAAGTTAGTTGTCAAGGGAAAACAATCTAAGCTATCAATAGGATATGAAAAAAAATACCTTGATCAATAAAAATTAGGGAAATGCAAATTTTAAAAACTGGGAGGTTTCACCTCACATCCATCAGATTGGCAAAGTTAATAAAAAAGGAAAATAGGTAAATTGATATATTGTTGATCCACCCTAAGGCCAACTTGATAATGGGTAAGTCTTTGCTTAGAACCCTCATGTAATAAGAAGTCCCAGGCACCATGCTCACTTCACTTCTTAGCTCATTTCCCATGTGCTGAACTTCTTCACTGGCTGTCTTGCCACCATGTGAGCACCTTCTTTTCTCTCTCTTCTTCTTTTCCATCTCTCCCTTCTCCTGCTTTCCCTTTCCCTGTGATGTGTTGTCTTCCCTATTAGAATATAAGCTCCTTAAAAGTAGAGGCCATCCATTATATGTAGTAAATGCTACATAATATAGTTGGCAATATAGGAGATGCTATGTAAATGTTTATTCCCTTCTTTATCCCCCTCTCCTATTGAAGAAGGGTGTACTACATTTAAAAAGTACTATTTGTGTTTAAGAAATAAGATGTACAATAAGAACAAAGTCCTCATGTACACAAACATATTTATAGTAGCACTCTTAGTGATTGCAAAGAATTGGAAACAAAATACCTGCCCATCAATTGGAAAATGATTAAATGAACTGTGGTACATGAATGTAATGGAATATCACTATGCTGTAAGAAATGATGTATCTGACGAATATAGAGAAGCATAGAAAGATATACGTGAACTGATGAAGAGTGAAGTAAACAGAGCTAAGACTACAACATACAAAATAAGTACAGCAATGTAAATGAAAAGAACAACTGCACACCAAAAATCAAAAATGGACATAACAAAATTATAAAAATCAAGCAGGACTTGAATGAAGAGATAAGAAAGGAAATCCTCAAATCACCCATTTGTGGAGTTAAAAGGTCTACAAAGGTTATACAAGACATCTTTTGGGGTGGAACATTTTCAATATATCAGTTATGCTCATTTCTTTCCTTTTTTCTCTCTAAAAATACAATGTATTATAAATGGCTCTCTAGGAGGTAGAGGAGGAAAAGATACTTGGGATGATTGTGATGATGCAAGAAACTGAAGATGACAATAAAAACTTATTTAAAAAAAATTTTTTTAAAGTAGAGGCCATCTTGCTTTCTTGTTTTTGCATCCCAAGCACTTAACATAGGTAACTGGTACATAGTAAATACTTACAAACTCATTCTCTCTCTCTGTCTCTGTGTCTATCTCTGTCTGTCTCTCTGTCTCTGTCTTTCTGTCTCTCTCTCTTTCTCTTTCTCTCCAGCTGGGAATTGATTCAACCATTCTGGAAAGCAATTTGGACTATGGCCAAAAAGTTAATAAAATGTTCCTGCTTTCTGAGGCAATAATATTACTATTATGCCCATGCTCCAGAGAGATTAAAAGAGAAAAGAGAAAAATATAGCCATTCTTTTTATAGTGGCAAAGAACTAGAAACTAAAGAAGCATCCTTCAACTGAGGGATGGCTAGACTCTTGTCTGTGACTGTAATGGAATACTATTGTGCTATAAGAAATGATGAAAGAGACAGTTTCAAAGAAATCTTGGAAGATATGTGTAAGCTGATGCAAAGAACCACAACAATTTATGCTGTAACAACATTGCAAATGAACTATTTGAAAGATTAAGGTAATCTAATCAATAAACCAATCGATAATTCCAGAGGACCAATAATGAAGAGTACTGCCCACCTCCTGACAGACAGGTGATGGTCTAACATGAAGAATATTTTAACATATGGCCAATATGGAATTTAGGGGCAGCTAGATGGCTCAGTGGTTAGAGGGCTGCGCCTGGAGTCAGGAAGACCTGAGTTCAAATCTTACCTCAGACACTTAATAGCTATGTGGCCCTGGGCAATTCACTTAACCTCTGCATGCCTTAATCCCCTAGAGGAGGAAATGATAAACCACTGCAGCATCCTTGCCAAGAAAACCCCATGGACAATATAGTCCACAGAGTCATGATGAGTGAGATATGACTGAACAACAACAATAATATGGAATTTATTTTGCTTGATTATGCATATTTGTTACAAGAGTTGCTTTTTTCCCTTTTTCTTTTTCCAGTGGGGAGTGGGAAATATTTGATAATAGAAGAAAATAAAATTTAATTTAACAAAAAGAAATAAAGGAAAACTTTAAAAAGAAAAGACATCTTTAAGAGCTGTATGAGATTCATATAAGCAAGATCATTCCAAGAACATTTGTTTCATTTACATGAAAATATGAAAGCAGACATGAAAGATAAGGTTTGACATCATTTTTATAGTCTGCTTTTATTGTCTACTTTCAGCTAGGCTGGCTTGCCTGAGCTATGGATCACAGCGCCTTGACATTAGATAGGGATTGCTGGCCCCTTCTTCACAGTCTCCTATCTGGCAGTGACGGAAGCATTGCATTCCCAACAAATTACAAGAGGAAGTTGCAATGGCATTTAAGATAAACCAAATATATACAAAAAATATCTTCCTAGAGGCAGCACAATTTTAATTCATATTAACTTATGTTTCTATCTTTTGTTTTGAGAAAACTTTAGTTCCCCATAAATTTCTTCCTTTCTCGGAGTCATGACTTATAACAAGGAAGAAAAAAGAAAAAAGATTTAAAAAAAAAACCAGTTTGGGGTAGCTAGGTGGTGCAGTGGATAGAGCATCAGCCCTGGAGTCCGGAGGACCTGAGTTCAAATCGGGCCTCAGACACATAACACTCACTAGCTGTGTGACCTGGGCAAGTCATTTAACCTAGATTGCCTCGCAAAAATACAAACAAACAAACAAAACAAACAGTTCAACAAAACTAACCAATACAGCAATCAAATCTAAGGGAATATGTATCATTCCATATCTATAGTGCTCCCCACCCCTATCCATCTCTGCAAAGAGAGGAAGGGAAGTGCATGATGATAACTTTTCTTAGGGCCAAACTTAGTGATTATAATTACTACACATTTCTTTAAAAAAAGGAAAAAAAAGGATCTGAGAGGTCCTACTTTTTTGTCTTTATAAAAATTTTGATAATGGTGTAGTCATAAGTGTAGCGTAGCGTATGTTTCGGTTCAATTCAAAATATATTTATATATTTAATAAGCACTTACTACACTTACAGTATTATACAAGGTGTAAGAGATAGAAAAGACAAAAACAAAATAGTCATTGCCTTCAAGAAACTTACGGTTCACATGAGAAAAGAACAAGGCAGACTTTCAAAGACAAATTTTCAATAGAATATACATGATCAAAGGATTCAGTACTGAAAGAACCTTAGAGGTCGTCTAGCCTAAACCTTCATTTTAGAATGACAAAACTGAGGCCCAGAAAGATGAAGAAATTTGCCCAAGTTCATACAAGTAACACAGCTGGGATCACCCAGACCTCTTGACTCCAAAATCTAAGGTTTTTGAGTGTACAATACTTCCTTCCTCATACTACTAAGAGATATATGTCTATTATTCAGTATTTGCTGTTTAAAGATTTATTAAAAGCAATTGACAATATGGAGAAAAATGTACTTTTAAGGGAGCAGCAAGATTTAGGGAAAGACCCTAAAGTTGGAGTCACAAGATCAGAGTATGAACCCCAGTTCTCACACTTACTAGGTGTGTGACCCTGCATCAATATCCTCATGTGGAAAATAAGGAAGATGAGGTTTCTTCTATTTCTCCGTTGGTGATCCTATGATTCATGAATATGTTGAAATTATACAGGCTCTATGACAGCCATGACTACAGAGATAACTTTGTTTAATGATTTGCTGAATGTTGACATCAAACTATGTATAAATAAGGGAGACATATGCTTACCACCCAATCTATTGACCTGCAGCTTTGGGTACTCCACTAAGTTTGTCTAGCAACATATACATATCTTGGATAGGCAGTGCAGATATAAAACAAGCTAGACCCAGAACTGAATGGGAGAAGATCAGGCTGGGCCTTATTTGAGAAATTTTATGGTGCTGTTAATTATCTCCAGCTTTTGTTGTTGTTGAATCTTTCAATTATGTCCAAATCTTCATGACTCCTTTTGGGGTTTTCTTGGCAAAAATACTGGGGTAGTTTGCCATTTCCTTCTCCATCTCATTTTACAGATGAGGAAACTGAGGCAAAGAGGGTTTTGCCCAAGATCATATAGCTAGTAAGTGTCTGAGGCTGGATTTGAACTCAGGTCTTCCTGGCTCTAGGCCTGATGCTTTATCCTCTGTACCACCTAGCATATTTTTATTTATATTTTATTTTTTATTATGCTATTATAATTGTAGTGGTTATATGGTGATTCTTAGTGATTATAATTAAAATTATTATAAAATTTTTCCTAATGATGCCAGAGAGAGAAAGAGACAGAGAGAAATGGTGTTCCTTGCCAGGGACTCACCAATCAAAAGAGTAGGCCCCAGAAAAGAGCCTTTCTGAGGAGGGCAAGGCTGCTAATGAGGAGGGAGAGCAATCTAGAGAGTGAGTTGAGCTGGAAGTGAAGTGAGAATGGCTGAAGCCCCTCATGAAAGAAAGACCTTGTTGCTGGACTTGGAGTCAGGGAGACTTGGGTTCAGATCCAGCCTCTGACACTTACCAGATATGTGACCATGAAAAAATCACTTATTACTTCCTTTACAGGTTAGTTGAGAGGCCCAAAGGAAGTAACGTATGTTCACAAACCTTTCAGCACCCTTTAAATGTCAGCTAAAAAACCCTCAGAATTACAAGTAAGACAAAGGACAATGGAATCTTGCTGCCTCCACATATATTGCCTTTGATAATTCACAGGGAAGACGTTATATAAGTGACATAAAGGATATGAGTGACTGGAAAAGGAGGTGGATCAGTCACCCCTTGTGAATGAGGGACATGAGATGACTAGCCAAGTGCTGTTATGTCCAACAAATTGAAGGAACCAGGGGAAGACTTCCAGTACATTGGGTATGTTCTCTTAAGGAGGACTTATGGAAAGTTGTGTAAGAATCAAATAGGGTGATTAGATAGTAAAATGGAAAGAACATTGGATTTGGAGTCAGGACCTGCATTCATATCCCACCTTATCCCTGTAAAGTCACTCAAACTTTCCTAGTCTTCCACTTGCTGATCTGTAAAATGAGAGAGGTGGTCTAAATGACTCCAGGGGTTCCTTTCAGCTAAGATCTGACGAACCTAAAAGAGGCTGAGATCTGTTTTTGTTGATGAATACCCACACCAATGAAATCAGAGATCCATCCAAGTATAATATGAATGCTATAAATCCTAGAAATATTTTTTCATTTTACTCAACTAAATCAAATAAATTAGGCATGTAATTTATCTTTGCTGTCTCAAAACTTTAGATAAAGCTTTGAAAACTTTTCTCCAAATTTTCAAGATAAACCAATGTGTTCTCTTATCTGCAGATGATCCAGTTGCCTTTAATTTTTTAAATTAAATTTTTTTTTGATTATCAAAAGTTGATTTTCTCTTCCTCCACCATTGGGAAAAAAGAAAAACAAAACCCTTGTTACAAATATACATATTCAAGCAAAACAAATTTCCACACTGGCCATGTGCAAAAATTACATATCTCAGTTTGCAACCTGAGTCCATCATCTCTCTGTCAGGAGAGGGCTAGGATGCTTCACCATCATTTCTCTGGAATCTTGGCTGGTCATTGCATTGATCAGAGTCTCAAAATCTTTCAGAGTTGTATTGTTTTTACATTGTTGTTGAATAAATTGTTCTGCTCATTTTACTCTGCATCGCTTCATACAAATCTTCCCAGGTTTGACTGAAACCTTTTCTTTCATTATTTCTTATGGCACAATATTATTCCATTGCATTCATATGACATAATTTGTTCAGCCATTCCACAAATGATGATCACTGCTTTAGGTTCTAGTTCTTTAATTTGCCTCAAATTTTCAGAAATCTGTTTCAAACTCTTAATATCAGGCCTAATTCAGTTACACTTAAGCCTATTTTAAAAATACATAATAAATTTGAAATGCATTGGTTTTAATTCTTTTTTACTTCCTTATTAGGATATGTCTGATGTTGACCTTTAAACACTTAGCAAATGCTGAGAAATATTAATCATACTAATATGCATACAACCTCTTCTTCAAATTTGCATTAAGAATATGAGAAATAGTCTCATTGGTTCTCTTAAATAATTTAAATCTATTGGTTTTCTACAGAATAGATCTTGTAAGGGAGAAAATGTTCACTTTTCTGCAGACTACTGATATTTTATTTAATAGCAATTTACGGATAAAGAAATCATTTGTAATATCTTGATTTTATTTTCCCAGTTTTCCTAGGCTACATAAATTATTCAAATTGTTACTGCTAATAACCTTGCTGGCTTTGAAGAAATTGATGCAATTTTGTTCATCTTTTTGCATCATCAATGTTTCCATTCTGGCAAGAACTTTATTGCGGTATCACCCTACTGTAATTTTCTCAGTACCTTTGCCTCAATGTAACAAAGAAGAAAATGCACTCTTGCTTAAACAATTTACAGCATATAACTATGCTATCTAGCAATGCAAACTGAAGTACTCTGCCAAGAAAGTATTTTAGAGTTATCTGTGTCTGAAATCCAAATTAACTGCCAGCCTTGGGAAATCCTTTAGTAGTAGAATAGCCAAAAGGCTTGATGAAAGAAGTGAATTTTCAGGTAAGACCTGAAACAAATCAAAGCCTTTGTCTGGTAAGAACGAAGCAAAACAAAAAAACCTTCTAGGTGTAGGGAGAAAGGAAAAAAAGCAACCTGGGAGTAGGAAAAGAAGGAATTGGTTGCGACTTTATGAAAATCTTTGTAGAATAGTAAAGGAAGCAAGAAATAAGATCAGAGAAATGTATATATTGGGAGAAAGAATAATGTAATAATCTTCAAGATAGGAGATTATTTGAAATTAGACTTTGGCAAAGGTGGCACAGTGGATAGAGTACTAGTCAGGAAGACTCATCTTCCTGAGTTCAAATCTGGCCTCAGACATTTACTAGCTGTGTGACCCTGGGCAAATCGCTTAACCCTGTTTGCCTCAATTCTCTCCTCTGTAAAATGAGCTGGAGAAGGAAATGGCAAACCACTCCAGCATTCTTGCCAAGAAAACCCAAATGGGGTCACCAAGAGTCAGATGTAACTGAAAACGATTGAACAAAGGGAGTTGAGAGAAGTGAACAAGAGGCTCATTTCACAGACTAAGAGATAAGTGTTGGAGAAGAAAAATGATCAGTGTGAGTACTTATGGAGATGGGGAAAAGAGTGGTAGATATTCAAAGAATTTGTAAGATTTGGTAAGAGTCCAAAGAGAGAGGGGGGGAGTGTCAAAATTTATCCTGAAGTGTAGATTTGGAGAACAACCCTTCTTTGTAATATGAGCTAAGGGATAAGATCAAATTTATCTCTCAGGGAAAAAGAAGTAAGCTTTCTTTTTCTGCTGCCTTCCCCTGACATCTGGCATCTGGTTTGCATTCTCAATTCCAAGAGAACAGTGGGAAAGTAGCAGGCTCTAAGGAATTTGCCTCACTAGCTCGCTGGAATGATTTTGTAGTAATTATAGTGTAGCACCTTTTCAGTGAGGCCTGCATCTTAGTGTTCATTTATAAAATATATTAAATCATCATTTTAAAAGTTATTTGTATAAATGCTCAGAACTGAACTTTGCCTGATGAAGTGAATAGAGAGAGCATTGATAAAGAATCACATTTATAGGCTTGTAAATATAATCCTAATCACTCTTGTGATCAAAGTTAATATTTACTGCAGAGGGATATAATATGGATAACCTAATCAGTTATTATCATTATTATCAGCTGCCTTTCTTTGATCCAGCCATGGAATTTTGGGAGTGTGAGAGAACTCCTAGAGTGGGAAATCTCTCCATTATTGAAATTAGGAAGTCTAGGGGGTGTTAAGTCTAGGAGGTGTTAAGGCAGGATTCGCACCTCTGGTGTGAGGGTTTGCTGAGCCATTTTCAGGGCTGCTCATCCACATTTGGTGTCTGCCTGATTCACCCAATTCTCACCTGTGGCTTCAAGAAGCTGTAGCATGCACAGTGGCCATACCCCAGTAGACTGTCTCTGCACACAAGCTAGAATGGGTTGAGGGTAACCAACAACCTCAAACCCACTGCTGAGTAAGGGGAATGTCTACCCCAAGCGTATGAAAACTTCCTCAGTGGAATGAGCAGATGAGAACAATTTGTTCCAATGGCCATGAAGTCAACTGATGTACTCTGAGCTTAGTCAGACATCAAAGAGGCCAAGGTCATCCACTGCATTCCATGCCATTGCCAGTTGTCTTACCATTTGTCTTGCCACTGGACTTCAATGATTCAGGAAGAGAGAGTGAGGTTGATGACTTTGCACAACTCTACCTCACATGAATCCAGTTCAGTTTCTACCATTTTAGAAAGGCTTTGAGTGTGCTCCAAGTCTGGCTGGCTAAGTATGGAGAGGTTCATCATCAGTAGTCTAGTCACTTGGTGATGAATTCTTTGACTATGGCAACCTATAAAACAATGAAAAATACAAAATGGCCTTCAGTCCTTTGTGACCTCCTTCTACTTCTTCAGTGGCAATGGCAGTGTGGCAGAAAATGGAGCAGAGGCTGCTACGAATTGTGCAGTTTTTTAGACTGTCTCTAAACTTAACTCGGCTGTTAATGCTCCAGATGTAAGATCCTTATCCAGTGAGTAGCAAGTAGGCATAATACTAGAGGAACTGAATCATATAAATCTTGACATTCACTCTAAAAACAAAACTAGAAGAGAAAAGGCAGTTACACCTTATAGAGAATGATGTACCTCTACTCCTTGGAAAGATGAATGAAAATCCCCAGCCTGAAATACTCACTTCCATTTCTTGGAATCCCTGGTTTTCTTCAAGACTCATTTTAAATATTATCTTCTACATGAAGCCTTTCCTGATCCCCCTAGCTGCTAGCATATGCTCTCCCAAATATCTTGTCTTCATTTTGTATATATTATGTATATACTTATATATTCTAACGTAGCCTTCCCCATTAGAATGTAAGCCTCTTCAGAGCAGGAGCTATTTTACTTCTGTCTCTATATCTCTACCTCTTAATACAGCAACTGGTGCATAGTAAACCATTAAAAAATGTTTATTGATTGATTTAGCTAATTTTATAGAATACCCAAAGTCACCATGAAACATCATTTCAGATTTAACCATCTTTCATTAGAAGTTTTTATAAAAAGACCACCATGACTTATGATGAAAAATGCCATCCATCCCTAAAGAAAGAACTGATGGAGTCTGAATGCAGATTGAAGCCTACTTTTTCTTTATTTTCCTTATTTTTTTCTTCATATTTTTGTCTGTTTTCTTTCACAACATGACTAACATGGAAATATGTTTTGCATAACTGCACATGCTTGCCTTCTCAATGACAGGGGAAGGGGAAGAAATTAGGGAGAGGATTTGGATCTCAAAAAATGTTAAAACAAATGTTAAAAATTGTTTTTACATGTAATTGGGGGGAAATGAAATATTAAATTTTAAAAAAGAATAGGTGAAGAACATGCCATAGTGACATAAACATATAAACATACAAAGTGAGTTATAAAGTCATGAGGATTTTTGAAAAGGATCACCATGAAAATAATTTCAGCTATGTACCAGCATTGATTGCAGAGGATAAAGAAATAAAAGACAAACAGTGGGACAGATTAGGTATACAACATACAGAAGCAAACAAACACAGTAGCATGGTGTTTGATTAACCCAAAGACCCCAGTTATTGGGGGAGGACTACCTAATTGACAAAACTGTTGAGAGAAATGGGCTACTGTCTGGCAGAAATTAGGTTTTGACCAACACTCATACTGTACACCAAGATAAGCTCCAAATGGATATAAAATCTAGATATAAAATTTGGTCATAATATAAACAAATTAGAGGAGCAAGGATGAAATTATTTTTCATATCTCTGTATAGGGAAACAATTCATAACTAAATGAATGATAGGATCACACAGATAAAATGGACAATTTTGACCATAAACATTTAGAAGTTTTTGTACAAACAAACATCTAATATAAAAATCAGAAGGAAAACAGGTAACTAGGGAAAAATCTTTGCTACAAGTTCCTCTGACTCAACTTTATAAGACTAAGAGCAATTTCCCAAAGGACAAATGAGCAAAGGATTTTAACAGGAAGTTTTAAAAGAAAGAAACCCAAGCTATCGACAATCATATTTTTAAAAGCTCTAAGTCATTGATAACTAGAGAAAAACAAATTAAAGCAACTTTGAGGTTCTATTTCACATCTGTCAGACTGGTAAAGATGACAAAAGAGGAAAATGACAAACTTTGGAGGTGCCATAGGAAAACAGATACTCCAGTTCTCTGTTGGCGAAGCTGTGAATTGGTCCAGCCATTCTGGAAAGTAATTTGGAGCTATCCTCAGAAAGTTTCCAAACTGTCCATGCCCATTGACTCAGACATACTACTACTAAACCTATACCCCAAAGAAATCAAAGAGGAAAGGTTCTATAAGTACAAAAATATTTGTAGCAGCTTTTTTTTATGGTAGCCCAAAATACCTTCTAATAAGAGGGTATTAGAGAATGACTAAATACACTGTGGAATATGAATGTAATAAAATATTGTTGTGCCATAAAAATGATGAAACATACAGTTGCAGAGGAAACTGCGGAAGGTCTTTGTGAACTCATAGACTAATTAGGAATACAATTTATACGAAGATAACTTTCTAAGAGAAAAACAACTTTGAAAACTTTAGAATGCTAATTAACACAATGATAAACCACAAGTCCAAAAGCATAAAGGTGAAACATTTCATTTGCCTCCTGCCAGAGAGTTAATGAACTTATAATGCAGAAAGAGAAATACATTTTCAGAATGGCTAATGTAGGAATTTGTTTTGCTGTACTAAATAGCTATTTATTGATGGATTTATATTTTTTTAATGTGCTTAGTGTGGGGATAGTTGAAGGGGCAGATTAATAAAAACAATAAACAATATTAAAAAGAAATTTAATAAAGAATTTGATATGATCTTCCAAATTTTATCATCACATTTTGATGCTTTATAACTTCAGTGCAAAGTTGGGAATGGGGTTAGGATGTTGAGAATTCACATATTGATCAATATGGGTCAGGAATAAGGAATGACAGAAGCTGAAGACTTATAGGTGACACAGAAACCTTATGTATCTACATTATGAAAACTTTCTTCAAGAGAATTGGAATGTGCTAGACATGAAGAATAACTAATATCTTTTTTTTAATGGAATTGAATACATTTTAAAAGGAAGAAAAAGATTCATTACTGATCTGGTAATCCTTCCTAAAGTAGCTCTCTTTGTACAGTCAGACTGCTGATTTGTTAGAGCAAAGTTCAACATTGCCATGAAGTTAGAAGTAGAAAAAGATAAAGCATACAACTGAAACAACTAAATCTTGACCAATTCAAACTAGAAATATAAGCAAAAATTTAAGCAAGTTATCAATAATGAAATGGTAATGGATTGCAGAAAGGACATCAACATTTATTATAATAATTTTTATGAAGTTTGACAAGCATAGATCATTTGCCATAGCATGAAACTGAAAAAGCCTGAAAGGCAGCATAAGGCAACACTATCTTAGAACGTGAACTCATTTGTGAAATCTTATGAAGAAGGATGGTAGAATATTAAAGCCAATATGACCTCAAAAAGCCAAGAGAGGCAATGGAGGGTAAAACTAGTTTAAACAAATCTTAGTAAAAGGCCAAACTAAGCAAAGTTATTCCTTGGACTTTCAAAAGTGAAAATGAGAGAGAACAAACAATATAAATGGAAAAGATTTGCAAAGGTTTTCATAATACACTGTTTTCACCACCAAGGACAGTAAATCTACCACACCTGTTCTCTAACATTAAGAATTTCTCTAAGAATTCCAGATATGCTTAAAGAGGAAGTAGAAATGAACAAAGAAAGGAAAAGCAACCAAATTAGTCTTACCTATATATAGAGAAGGTGGGTGTTGGAAGTGACACAACATGAAAGACTTCAAAGGATCGATTTATAAAGTAACTATTTAAAGGAGAGAAAGATACCAAAACTGGGATGGGGGTGGGGGTGAGGGGAATCTTAGACCATATTAAAACAAGCAGCCAAAAGGCAACCAAGAGAAAATCAACTGCAGACCTATTTGTCTGCTTTAACATTGACAAAAAATATGACATTCCCATAAAAACAAATCAAGAATAACCTCAATGAGTAAAGAACAGGCCTTTGCAAATTATATTCCACAGTGGACACATAGCATCTTTACTGTCACACAATTGACTAAAAGGTGAAAGGAACACAATATCTCACTGTGCTTAGTGTTCATTGATTGTGAAAAAGTACTTGATTCAATAGAGCAAAACATTGCCTTTAAGGCTCTCTTTTGGCAAATGTCTGCCTGTAAATTAAAATAATTCAAGATCCTTTGGAAGATATAACAACAAACTTTTTCAGCAGCCTTCTGTTCATAAATATCAATAGAAGCAAAAAAACACAAACAAATGAAAGCAGGGAGGTATATGCTTACCGAAGATGTTTACCGCTGTGATGGAGATCCAATACAGTCTCAGTTGTAGAAAGAACCCCTCCAGATATTCCTGTTTGTGTATGACATTGTACCTGAAATGCTGAAGCATTTCAAAGACTTTTGGAAAGAATCCATAACTATACAAAAAAGTTTGGCTTTATCATTCGTACATGATAAACCAAGTGGATCAAAAATATCTGTTGCTCAGATTGTGCTGTATAATTGGATAGTCAGCCTGGAGCTTGTCTACCACATATACATGTATGCATACACACATATATGTGTATATTATATATTTATACACATACACATACATTCACTACATCTATATATATGATATAAATATATGTGTATGTGTGTGTGTGCGTGTGTGTGTGTGTGTGTGTGTGTGTGTGTGTCTGTATGTCCAGGGACAGATAGTACAAATGGACATGGGATTGGACCTAGAATTAAACAGGAAAAAAATATCAGGCTGGATTTCCTTTAGGGAATTATAGAGTTCCTTCAATTTTCCTGAACTTCTCCTAGAAACAAAAGCCAATTTTGAAATGTCAATATTTTACCAGTGTTGTCAGATAGCCAAAAGACATAAAACACAGGTATCCAAGGAATTGAAAATAAGTGTTTATGCACCCTTTAACACAGAGGTCCCACTACCTGCATATGCTATAAGGAGGTAAAAAATAGAAGAAAGGTCCCATATACACCAAAATATTCATAGCATCACTTTTTGTGCTGGGAAAGAATTGGAAAGAAAGTAGATGCCCATTGATTGGGGCATAGCTAGACAAATTGTGGAGCATGAATCTAATTATATAGTACAATGCTGCGAAAAATTATGAATATGAAGAATTCAGAGAAGCATTGGGAAGACTTATATGAACTGATACAAGGTGAAATAAAGAAAATGAGGAAAACAATATACAGAATGACTACAACAGTGCGAACAGAAAGAACAACAAAAAAGCCCTCCAAACTAAATTCTGTGTAATTATGACCAAGCTTATGGAAGAAGTGGGAAGATATATTTCCTTCCTTCCTTCTTTGCAAAGGTAGGTGATTATGGGTCTAAAATATTGCATATGCATTCTGACATGTTTGATGGGTTATACTGCAGATATTTTTGCTGAACTGCTTTTTTCCTTCTCCTTTTTGTTCTTTTTTATGGATAAGGGAAGCAAAGAAGGAGGGATATGTCAAGAAATAAAAAATGTTATAAAAACAAAAGATATCAATAAACAGAAAATGATATACTGAGGGCAAAGGAGAGGTTCATGGTTGGTGTGGCTGGCTACAAAGTATAAAAAGTAAAAAAAAAACTTTGAGGAGGAAGAGAAGTAAAAGATAGTAGGGAAACAATGTTTGAAAGGGAAAATGGTTTGGTGAGAGTGAGGGATGGCAGGTAGGCAGATCAAGTGTTCTCTAGTATCCTTAGAATGTCAACAGAAAGTGAGGGAGGACTTTAGCACATCAGGTTGGGCAGACAAGATGAATCATCCACATGCAGGGACCATCCAAATCCTTAAGACCACAGATCCATTGAATGTTGAAGGTTTGCAAGGCTCTTGAGGCACATGATCTTATTTTGTGATCACAGCAGCTCTGTGAGATAGGTACTTTCATCATCACCATTTTTATTGTTTGGTGTTTGGGGTTTTTTTGTATCCCCAGTGCTTAGCACAATACTTGGAACATAGTAAGTTCCTTAATAAATGTTTACTAACTGAAAATGTTTACTTAGGTTTAAGAACATCTATTTTATTTTCACACCAAAGTAAAATGCTACTTCTTGCCTACTGTACCTTACAGAGGCACATTTATCAATTTCCTTGTTATATGTAACAAAGATACGGAAAGAAGTAATGGACATTTAAAATACTGGGTTACTATGGGAACATCTGACTACCGTACAGATGCCAACCCACACCCCTCTAGTGCTGCAGAGTCTGACTCACCCACTGAGGAAAATCAAGTCAGTATGTGTTCATCCCTGTCTTCATTCATTTGCAGCATCCTGAGCCCTCCAGTTACCCCTAGAGCGCTGAGGGAAGAAATAGTTAAATTTTCAGGGGACACCAGCCCACCTGTGGGAGTAACTACTGTACCTTATAGAGATATGTTTATTAAATAACAAAGATGTGGAAAGAGGTGGTGGACATTAAAACACTGGGTTACAAGTTGGGAGAGTGAGAAAGGAAAGGAATTTGCTATATATACAAGATAAATACAAAGTACATAGTAATTTTTGGAGAGGGGAACTAGGTGGGGGTGGGGAAGAGGGTCAGGAAAGGCTTTGTGTAGGAGCTGGCAGTTGACCTGAGCTTTGAAGAAAGTTGAGGATTCCAAGAGGGAGATGTAAGTAGAAAGTGCATTCCTGGCTTAAAGGACAGCCTGAGAAGTAGTATGTTATGGGGGAATGAAGTGGTGTCTAGCTCAGAAAGAAATGGCAATGGTACATGAGGATCCCTGCTGCTGCATGTTGAATTAGAAAGCCTCATAATGACATTACCTATGTTCTGTTGTATTTTTATTTATTTTATTAAATATTTCCCAGTTACATTTTAATCTAGTTCAGCCACCCTTGGAAGTGTTGTGGGCTGTTGTTGTTTGTCCTTTGTACTCCAAAGAGAACCAATGACAGCATGGTGTTGGGGTCAAGTTATGGTGTGGTCAACTGTGGCTGATGCGGGCTCAGAAGGCTCTACCACAGGTTCGGTACAAATAGTCCATTTGAACATTCAGGATGGAGATGTCTATAGACATGTGTGTCTCACATTTTCTTTGTGCTACTGTGATTTTGCTTTGCTCATAGAGCATGGCTCCTCCTTTGATGCGGGTACACCATGCGGGGTGGTTCCATGCCAGTATCTCCCATGTCTCACAATCGATACTAAAGTTTTTCAAAGAGAACTTGAGAGTATCCTTATGTTGCTTCTTCTGACCTCTGGGTGAGCTCTTGCCTTGTAACATAGTCTTTTAAGCAAATGTATGTTTGGCTTTTGGTCCACGTGGCCAGCTCATCAGAGTTGCACTCTGCAGTAGAATTGAATACTTGGCAGTTCAGCTCAAAAGAAGACATCAGAATCCAGCCTTTTATTTTGCCAGGTAATCTCTAGAATCTTCTGAAGACAATTAAAATGGAAGTGGTTTGATTTTCTGGCATGGTACAGGTAGACTGTCTAATTTTCACAGGCATGAAGTGATTAAGGCAGCAGAATGGCTCTGTAGACCTTCAGTTTAGTAGGCAGCCTAATACCTCTTCTCTTCCATACTTTTCTTTTGGAATCTCTCCAACATTGAGCTAGCTCTAGCAATGTGTGTATTGCATTCAGCCTCATCATCCATGTGAACTTATCTACAGTGTTCAAAATTTCTCCATTTGCTGTAATCGATGGTTCTGCATATGGATGGTGCAGTGCTGACTGGTGGAGAACCTCTGTTTTCCTGGTGTTGATTGTAAGGCCAAAATTAACACAAGTGACAGAGAATAGATCCATACCACATTGCATCTCAGCTTCAGAGGCTGCATTGAGAGCACAATCATCTGTGAACAAAAAGTTGCATAGTAACTCTCCCTCCACTTTAGTCTTGGCTTGTAGCCTTTTCAATAAATAGTTTATCATCACTGTGGTAGCTGACCTTGATGCCATTTTGGTCCTTGTTGAGGGCTTTTCTCAAGGGCAACATGTTTGACACTTCTGGTGTAGTTGATAGGGTGCTGGACTTGGAGTTAAGAAGACCTAGATTCAAATTCTACCTCAGACACTTATTGGCTATGTGATCCTGGACAAGTCACTTAATCTCTCTGTTTCCTTAGTCTCAGTTTCCTCATCTGTAAAATGAAGTTGACTTCAATGGCCTCAAAGATCCCTTTCATCTTTGATCCTATGACCAATATGGAAGATAGCATATGGGGGAATAGCAGTAGGCCAGCTTGATCAGAATGTGAAGTGCGTGAAGGGGAGTAAATATGAGATCAATCTGGAAAGATAGGTTGGACCCAGACTGCGAAGGACTTTAAATGCCAGAAGAATTTGGTGCCAGTTAGGAATTTGATTATGTTTTATTGATGCCCTTTCTCTTTATATCACAGAATACTTTCTAATTGAATCCTCCTTATAGCCCTCAATATTAGAAACATCTAATACAGTGACCAAATTTGACAGTTGATATTCTATCCTAGGAGTCCCCCTTCTCTGTGCCATGAAGGAGGAGGCACGCTTTATTTTTTGTTACCCAAGAGTTTCCGTGGTTTTACAATTACTTATAGATTCGACTTTTCCTTAATCATCTTTTCATTTGCAGTTGTAATTGCTGGGTACATTATGTTCCTGGTTCATTTTATTTCGCTTTCTATCAGTTCATCCTGGAGGTGACTGATTTTAAAATGAAGATCAGTAAGTAATAATAACACATTAAGGATAAGAATAAAACCTCATTCAATAAATACAATAATCATTTTAAAATATACTCTAATTCCATATTATAGTCATATAAGTGAGTGAGGAAAAGAAAAAACATGTGCAGAAGAGGTGGGGGTGGAACCATATTTCCTCAAAATGGTTTATAAACCTTCAAGTGCTGTATATTTGTGAGTTAATAATATGTTATCTCATTCTTATCTTTCCCAACTAGGGTTCAAATAAAAATGTTCCTAGGACAAGTAGCTAGCTTACTATTATTCTCTTTTAGGTAATGTTTCATGAGCAATGGCATGAGTGGGTAGAACAGATGCTTTTTGTAGTTGAATAAAAATATTAAAATGTAAACTCTATAGGTTCACTGGAAGCATTCTCAGTACAATGCAAGGAGCAGATAGGGCAACAGGGATGATAGGTACCTCAGCCTTTCCACACATGATTTTGATCCCAACTAGGTTTCTTTAGTTTGAGAGCTTTTCATTCCAAGAGGTTATGAATATTGGGGATGGTAACAACTATTTTTTAAAAATGGATCCTAGTTTTTTGTGGGTCTTTTTTTTTTTAATGCATCAAGATTATGTCTGGAAGATTCTGGGCAACAGTTTTGTCTGAAATATTGGTCCAGTTCCAGTACAGTTTATTGGTTTAGTACTCCAGAATATTTTGATTTCTCTATGTGTTGTATGGGTGTCTACATCTGTCAGTCCTTGAAAAACAGGGAGCTTCTGATGTGTAATGTATTTCTAGGGAGTTGGCAGGGACTAACTTTTTACAGCCAACAGTATTGTGTTGCATAACTTCTACCTTTTTCCTTGTATAATCTAAGTTGATCATGAAATCGAGACTCTTTAAGGGTAATTCTTCTATAATTTCTGATGGCAATAACCTGGGTCTGAATTGCCATCATAAACACCTCCATTTCCATATACAAATTCAGCAATTTGTTCAATGACTCTTTTGTTGGCTGTGCTTATGAAGATGTTGCACACATGGAAGGCTTTTTGAGTTGATTCTTGGATCTTGTTTCATCAGCTAAGTAAAGTAAACCACCTGAGACATATTAGATCAATTGCATGGTATGTACTTGTTATGAGCCTTTACTATCACTCAATGAAGTTATATCTGTTTATTCCAAAAATATTTTTGACTTTTTGTCTCCTCCTTCCTATTATCATTATCACTCTCATTATTATTATTCAACAGCCATCTTAGGCACAAGGCTAGGGACTCCCAAGGTTTGTCCAAGTGTTTAATTGCTGGGCTCAATTGGCTGTTGCCCATAATACTCATCCGTGCTGCAGGATCCTTTCCTTTCTTTTTTCTCTGCCTTCCTGTTCCCCTCTCTCCCCCTCAACAAATCTCATCAATTTCCCTGTATTTATGTATTGAGCTGGAATCATCAAAACCCCTGAGACTGAAAAGGGCTTTGCTCCTGGCATCTTTCTGGAAAAATTCATTGCTTTTCAGTCTCCTCTCAGCACCCCTCAGGAAAAGTCTAAAACAGCCCTGACAATGGTGATGTGTCTGGTTTAATTCCTGTGGAATTTATTAGATATTTACCAACCAAAGTACTGTAGGCTTTGGCAACTAAAGAGATGAGAAGATGATAAGACAAAAGGAAAATATTTGTAGCATTTCAAAACCTTTTGAATTTGTTTGAAATGTACCTAGAAAATTATCAATAGTACTTATGCCCATTGGATTTGTGATTTTCCAGAAATGTATGTGCATACTAACCACCACATTGTGAAAAATCAATTAGATTTCATGTTTTCCAACTTTACATTGTCTGTTATAGCCTAATGAGGTTATTATCCGTAGAAGGCAATGAAAAAACCATTGGAATCTAGATCCCTGAGTCCTGGCCCTGGCACTTACTGCTTATGTTTTCCTGGGCAAGACAATTAACCTTTCTGCGTCTTAGTACGTCAACATCTACTAAATGGCAATAATAATAACCTGCTTTCACTTCCTTGCAAGATTTTTAAAGGAATTGGCATTGTAAACTCTAAAGCCCAATATAAATATGAACTATTATTAAAGTGAGTCTATCTATCTATCTATCTATCTATCTATCTATCTATCTATATGTATATATATATATATATATACATACATACATATGTGATTCTTTGCAAAGAGATCTCACTTTAAAGATGTGGCATATATTTACTCTTCTGTCTTTTATTAATAATAGCCTAAATTTATATAAGGCTTTAAGGTTTGCAAAGAGCTTTACAAATATTATCTCATTTATCCTCAAAACAACCCTAAGAAGTAATTGTTATTACAATCTCCATTTTACAGATGAGAAAACTGAGGAAGACAGTAGTTAAGTGACTAGCCCAGTACACGTGTCTGAGGCCCTATTTGAACTCAGGTCTTCTTGATTGCAGGCTCAGTACTCTATGCACTAAAGCACCACCAGCTGCCTCTGCCATGGAAGAACCCTGGGTTCTTGAAGGTTCTGGCAATAGTAAACTGCCTTGGGCAGGTGTAACCAATGTAGAAAGCCTTTGAATATGGCCTCAGTGATGAAAAATATGGCTGTTTTTCAAGGCCCAGTCTCCTTCCTTTCAGGGAATGAATGACTAGATTGGTCACAAGGTGACGAAAGTTTTAACTGTAACAACTCTCAAAGACCAATGAGAGGTTCTGATTGGTATTAGAGGAGCGCACAGATACCAGAAGTATTAAAGTCTTCAATTAGAGTTTCATTCATTTTAAAAATTGATAATCAAAAACTTTGGTATTTTCTGAATCCATTTCTACAAATAGAGCAGTTTTAGTGACATTTTTATAGTTCAATCTTGAAATATAAATTCAAATATTAAAAACCATATGTAAATAAAATAATACTGCAATGGAAAATGTAGCCCTTGTGTTAGAGGATGTTATGTGACACAGAAAGCCTAGTTTGTGTGTGGCAGGGGTAGTTTTCACTCCGGTTCTTTATCTATACCTGGAAAATGAGAACTTCACCATATGACACCATCTAATGTATCAACAACCCCTCTAGCAAACAGATGCTTTCCAAAGCTTTAAGAAGAAAATTTTCTATCACAAATGAAATATTTTTAAACCGCATTTTAGTATGATATCATATTTTTGTAACATTATAAACCATGAGGAAAAGCCCCCAAAGGTTGTGCCTACTCTGTGTTGGAGTAGAAAGGGGAAAGAAAGGGATAGCAGGAAGAACAGAAACAGGGACAGAGAGACATAAAGAAGGAGAAAAAGAGAAAGGGAACATAAAATGATATGTAAATGTTAGGTACTGTGATTATCACTTTCCAAGGTATCCCATTGCATTTTTGGACAGATATAATTATAATTAACCAAAGGATTAATTCAGAAAACATTTGTTAAATATTTATGAGCAATGCATTGTGGAAGATAAAAAATTTAAATAAGACCTAGTTCTTACCCTCATGGAGTTTCTAATCTAGTATGTTGTTAGGAAATTCTTGCTTATGAGATAAAAATCTGCATTTCTGTAGCTTTAGCTGGTTGGTTCTAGTTCTAAATTCTGGGCCTAAGAACAATAGGAGTAAGAAAACAAAAAAGCAAAGAAATAAAACTATCTTAAAGAAGAAGTGGAAAGAGAAAAGGAGCTACAGAGAGAATTATTATGAAGAAAAACCTGAGGTGAGAAGAGAGCTCAATGACCATAGCTACCCATACTCTTCTCTGGTTTCTCAGCAGCTGCACACACCTTGGTGTTTTGGTGTTTTGTTTTGGTTTTTTTCACTTATTTTAAAATGGAATTTCTTGAAGTTTTTATTTTCCCCAGTAACATATAAAAACAATTTTTAACATTTGTTTTTAAAACGTTGAGTTCCAAATTCTCTCCCTTCCTCCCTCCCTATCCTCCCATTCTCATAGAGAAGGCAAGCAGTTTGTTATAGGTTATACATATGTAGTGATGCAAAACATATCCATAATAGTCATGTTGTGAAGAAAACATAGACAAAAAACATCAAGAAAAATAAAGTTAAAAAAAAAGTATGCTTCAATGTGTATTCAGACACCCATCAGTTCTTTCTCTGGGAATGGATAGCATTTTTAATACGTCCTTCAGAGTTGTCTTGGATCAGTGTTGCTGAGAATAGCTAAGTAATTCACAGCTGATCATCTTCCAATATTGCTGTTACTTTATACATAGTACATTTCCCTTTGCATCAGCCCATGCAAGTCTTTTCAGGTTTTTCTGAGAGCATCCTGCTCATCATTTCTTATAATACAATAGCATTCCATTGTAATCACATACCACAGCTTGTTCAGCCATTCCCCAATTGATGGGCATCCCCTCAATTTCTAATTCTCTGCCCCCAGAAATGAGCTGCTATAAATATTTTTGTACATATAGTCCTTTTCCTTTTTTGTTTTTTATCTCTTTTGGAATATTGACCCAGTAGTGGTATTGCTAGGTCAAAAAATGCATATGCTTTGTCTAGGAAACTAGGACAGCTGCTGCTGCCTCAAGGGCTGTTCAATTCTACACCTATCAATTAAGAAGAATAGTATTTAATAAAGCAATAAATTTATCAATAAATTATTATTTACATTATAGATTTATATAATAATTAATTAATTGTTAATAAATGAGTGAGTATGTTAAATAAATATTAATAATTAACATATTAATTAACATAAGATGCAAGGGATATAAGGTTTTAAGTGTGGGGGATACCAGGGTTGAATACTGCTGAATGAAGCTGGAGAAAATCAGCTTCTGTGCTTACTGAATCCACTACAAATTCATGTTACATAATCTGAACTGGGCCTCTTTGGCATGGCAATCCTTTTATACCTGCCTAATTAGTCCACTATCCCACTCACCACAGAGGTTTTTCTGAATCTTTTCATCCCTCCTCAAACCTCCTACCCTTCTCTGTTTCCTATCCCCTCAGCTGAGAACCTTACTGTATACTTCACTGGAAAAAAATGGAGGCCATTTATCCAGAGCTCCATTATATCCTCCTCATCTCATATCACCCAGGGACTCCGTAGAAGAGGACAGTGTGCTTCACCACAGAATCAACTTGGGAAAGGAAGGACAGTGTCGCCTGGGAAAGAACTGAGGAGTTATGGGCTTGGAGATCATCATGAAGAAGAAGAAGAGGACTGGGGTTTGCAAGGCAGAGGGAGAGGTTGAATGACATTAGATAAGGTAATTTCACAGTTCATGAAAGGATGATCTGTGACCTCTTTTAGGGATAGACATAATCCAATTGTCCCTTGGTCTTACAGTGGGGAGAGCAGAGAACTTTCTTCCCTCACCCCTACCCCTACTCCCAGCAGCTAGGAAGTCAACATGTCTATGGTAGAGAGAACAGATGAATCATAGCGTGACCTAAAGTCTTTGGTGGCCACTTCTGCTTTATGTTGACAAGTAATTGAATGTCAGTCCTGAAAAATAGACGTCCTCAGCCTCAGTGATTACCTCAGAAGTAAAAGAGATTGAGTCCACCATGAAGCATCATAGGAAAAGCATCACCACGGGGATTCTGTAACTGAAAAGAACTGAAGAGCTAACCAGAAGAGCTGGAATTTGTCATTTTCTCAGATAGTGCAGATTTCAGGCCAATGTGAAATATCTGTTCAGCTGTCCCACAAATTTTTCTAGTCTTTCTTTACCTCCTGGGAAAGTATGATAGAAGTGATAGGTCATGTGCTTCACATTTTAAGTATTTGTTAACACACTACTGTCAGTCTTTTGTGTTTTAAGTACTTCTTTTGTGGTGAAGAAAATGGAATAGAGCATTTATTAAGCACTCACTGTATGCCAGGCATATGCTAAGTGCTATGAGTACATACACAAACCAGTAAGTCAACAATCATTTATTAGGTGCCTACTATGTGCAACCACTGTGCTAAGTACTAGGGATACAACAGGAAAGCAAAAGACCATTCTTAAGACTCTTAAGGACCTCACATTCTAAGACACTGAGATAAACCTGGACAAGATAATCCTCTGTCCACAGGCAGCATGGTTTGGACAAAGTGAACAGAAAGTAGGCTTTTGTTATTGAGTCATTTTTCAGTTGTGTCCTACTCTTCATGACCCCATTGGGGGTTTTCTTGGCTCCTTCTCCAGCTCATTTTACAGATGAGGAACTGAGGCAAGCAGGGTTAAGTGACAGGAGTCACACAGCTAGCAAGTGTCTAAGGCCAAATTTGAATTCATAAAGATGAGTCTTCCTGACTTGAGGCCTAACACTCTATTGTGCCACTTGGCCGCCCACAAAGTAGGTAGTTACAGGCAAGATAGGGAGTAAACTCACTTATCAGAACCATGTGAGGTTCCAGGGGCAAAGTGCAAATTTCTGAGGTGGGGAAGAAGGGCGGGGACAGAGGGGAGAAAGGGGAGATGGGAAGCAGTATGGTTTGGAGCTGTTATCTACATTTGACAATAAGTACCCTTTTTAGAATGTACCTTGTTAATCCCTTTTAGGGGAGACCCTAGACATAAAACTTAAAGCTAAAACCTAAAACATAAAGCTTTGCTTAAGAGGTTTTTCCTGGGTTTCTTCTCTGGAGTGAGGGCATAATGAGTGTGAGAGAGTACCTGATTCTCCTGGACTCCTGTGAATCGTATACAGCAGGATCCCCTTGTGGAAAAGGGGTCTCCACCCATGTCCCTCCAGTGGGTGACATAAGTATAGATAAAACCAACACAAGATAAATATGCACGTGCAAGTCATTGGGGGAGGAGGGAGGTGACAGTGAGGAGAAATGAGGGCCAGAGTGTCATAGAGCTAGAAGAACAAAAAGGCAGATATGGTTTGATCAGGGAGACCATGAAATACTAATAACTAATAATGGCTAATGTTTATATAGTGCTTGAAGATTTGTAAAATGTTTATTTTATACACATATTATCCCATTGATCTCATTAATAATACATATAGTATCTCATTGACCTTTACAACAGTGCTGGGGGGAAAAAAGACCACACAAAACTCATTAGTTATACCACTCCACTGCACTCACAGGGTGTAATGTCAAGAGCCTCAGGCTTGAAGTCAGAAGACCTGAGCTCTTATGGTAGCTCTGTCAGTGACCCGAAGACTTGCATGGGACATGGGTAGACTGTGCCAGCACATCTGGGCACTTTTGGCCCACACGTTAGGTGCAGGTGTACATTTGCCAGCTGAGGTACCTCCACAGGTCACATAATTTTCCTCATCAGTAAAGTAAAAGCCTTGTACTAATTGCCACTAAAAGTCCCAGTCTGCTCTCATAGTCTGTGAACTCTATCACTGTGAATTACAACCATCTGTGCATGAGTTATTTCCCTTCATTTGAGTGCTAGCTCCAGAAAGGTAGAGATTGTATTTTCTAAACTACCTCTTTTTCCCAGAGCCTAGCAAAGGGATCTGCAAACAGCAGCTACTTAACAAAATAAATTTTTACTAAAAACACACATGCGACTCCATATAATAGGTCCTCTTTTTATTTACAGATGAGGAAACTGAGGCTGAAAGGTATTAAGTGACTTGGCCTGGATCACAAAGCTAGTGTCAAAAGCAGAATTCAAACCCAAATCAAATCTTCCTGAGGCCCAGTCCTCTATCCACTGAACTGCTTAGGTGAATAGGAGGAGTAACTAATAAAACTGGAATGGAATTGTGGTGTGGCTGTGTGAAGGGTTTTAAATGCCAGACAGAAGAGATCATATTTTATCCTGGGGGCAATAGGGAGCCCCCAGAGTTTAGGGAGCAGGGGAGTGACATGGTCAGACTGGTGCCTAAGGAAATTCAATTTGGCATCCCCAGAAATAAAGAATCAGTTAGGAAGGTCGGGGATGGGAAGAGAATGAGAAGCAGAGGCTCAGAAGGTCCTAAGGCTGAAGTCCAGTGTGGTGGAGACTCAGGAAAGCCTTGAGTCGCAGAAGGAAGCTTGAAAGCACTAGGAACTTGATGATTCTGGTGGGGGATGGAGAGGGCAATGAAAAAGGCAACACCGATACAAGTTTAACCTACAAAGCAATTCTCTCTAGTTCAAGTGCTGCCCATGGGTGATAAAATGGCAACCTGAGTGTGTGTGCATTTGTGCACCACAGGGATGTAAGCTACTGAGGACAATTTCTTTGTATCCCTACCAATCCTGGAATAATCCTTAGGTAGCAGGTGCATGGTGGCCATCCGCTGATTGATCAGAAGATTGCCTTGGGAGCTGCAGCAACCCAGACATAGCTCTTCCCTACACACACTTTAATTCCTGTCCAGCAAACCCTCCCTCCTCTGGGAGCTGTTGGAAACCTGTGCTAGAAACTTCTGTCTTCCACGCATCATGGAAAATCAATGAATCCCTGCCTGCGACACCAGGGGTGAGAAATAATCAGACATACATGAGATGCACCCAGTCCCTCTTCTGAATGACGGCTTTGTCCTGTTGCACATGATAGCCCAGGAAACAAAAAAGGGAAAAAAACAAACAGAGAACTTGGCAAAATCCAGGCAACAGGGCAGGAAGATATTTCCTTTGATCATTGATTCTCCTTTCTCCTCAGAGAATGATAAAACCAACACTGGAAAGAACCTCAGCAGGCAACTAGTTCATTTCCCTCATTTTGCAGATGGGGAAACTGAGGCACAACAAATGAAGTGATTTGCCCAATGTCGTGAGTAGCACCTCAGGCATTCAAAACCAGATCCTCTGACTCTAAATCCTACAATCTTTCTACTGCACCTTTTTGCTTGGGCCTAATGATCATTGTATCAAGGCCTAGGTGCTGTGTATACTCTGCAAGATATGTTTGCATCTTTGTCTTGTTGGTGAGAATAATCCTGAGATATCCTTGCCTCTTCCTCTCTTTTCTTTTGTGCCTTCTTCCTGCCCCTATTCCTCTAAAATTAAATCTAAAATTAAGTGCCTTCTCTTGTGTGAGGCTCTGTTTGTCACATCGGAGGAAAGACATTGAGCAGCTGGAGTATGTCCAGAGAAGGATGAACAGGATAAGCAGAAAAGGACAGAAAAATATGGGATAGGAAGATATGTTGAAGGAACTAAACATAATTAGCCTGAAGAAGAAATACTGGATGGGGATGTGGAGAAAGAGGAGGAATGCTCAATGTGTTTGAGGGGCTGCCATCGTGTGGAAGAGGGATTAGGTTTAGGTTTATTCTTCTTGGCCCCAAAGGACAAAACTAGAAACGATGTTTGGGGGAACATGCCAGAAGGCAGATTTAAGGTTTGACTGATGATTGTAGGGGAAAACCTTCCTAACAAGTAGTTCTACTGAAATGTGGGATGGCCTGCCTTGGGGAGGTACTGGGTTCTGGATGACTATTTTTCAGGAATATTGTAGAGGGAATCACTGTTCAAACAGGAGCTGCACTGGATGGCCACCAAGGTCCCTTCCAAAACTATGATTCTAGAAAGCACACAGTAACAAAGTAGAGATCTTATTTTAATAAGTAGAGAGAGTATTACTCAACTCACTTAAAAATTCTCAACAGGAATGTGCTATTTCTAAAGTGTGTTCTCAATAAATTTGTTCTCCAGTAATTTTTAAAAAATCTGCAATTCAGACTTTTTATGAATGTCGAATGCCCAGTACCCACTGACACCCATCCCGCAGTGTGAACTAGTAAGGTTTTGTTGGAGACGCGGTTTATTGCAAATAAATGTAAACAGTCTTGAGAACACAGTAGGCCATTACCTCATGTTGATTTGACTTTCCTCTCAGCTGGTGCATCATAGACGCTGCATTATAGGGACTGATTTGCTTCTATCCAGTAGCTAGCTGTTCTCACAATAACACAGTGTTTTAATGCCCACCTACTCTTCCCTGCGTCCTTGTTGAGTTAAACAAGGAAATGACACAATACACACATACACCTCTATAAGGAAGTAGCATTATATTTTTAAGTGATAACAACAAAAAAAGACACACCCCTCTCAAGAAGCATTCTTTCCTGTTAACTGATGGGGCCTGCTTCTAATTGAGTGTCACTATGCATCATATGTGGTGACGACCCATTAGCCATAAGGTGAAAGAGATATTACAAATGTCTCTGGATTTTTTGTTTTTATTTTAATTCACTTGAAATAAACACTTGCAATAAATACTTTACAACTAATGTTTTGCTAATATAGAGCTTGTGCTATAAAGTACACTAATCTAACCTATTCATGAATATGTAGCTGGGCTGCTGACACATTTTTACTCAAGTAGCCATAAATTTATTTAATACACAGCATATCAGAAATGCATTTATACTGCATATATCTGCATGTTTCTACCTTATGATTCTGTCTTGTAAATCATCTCTCATGTCTTTATTTTCCTATCTTCCATATCTCTTCCCTCTGATTTTCTAACTAAATGATCCATCTTGTCTGAATTTCTCATTTGCTCTATAGCTTACTCCTTCTTATCATGCTTATATGTGTATGAATGCCTTATCTCCTTGACTAGAATATAAGCTTCTTCAGGACAGGGGAAGTGTCCATTTTATCTTTAACACCTAACAAGTATAGTACTGTGGAAGAAGAACGCTACTGTATTGGATAGTGGAATGACATGATCGGGACTGTGCTTGAGGACAATCACTTTAGCAGTAGAGAGTAGGATATGCTGGAGTGATGGGAGACTTGAGTCTGGCTGGTCAACTCGGGGTGTAGCAGTAACGTAGACGTGAAGATAAGGGCCTGAATGAAAGTGGTAGCAGTGTGAAGAGAGAGGAGAGGGCTGATTGCAGAGAGGTAGAAATGGTAACATCTAGCAATAGATTGGCTATATGGAGTGAGGGAGAGTGAGGAATTGGGGATAAGGCTGAGGTTATAAACTTGGAAGACTGGAAAAATGGTGCTAATAATGGGATCTCAGATGGCTCTGGAGGCAGCCTGATAGTAGAGTGCTGGGCTTAAAATCAGGAAAGCATGAAATCCATTTTTGAGCTTTCTGGGTGGGTGACCTTGGATAAGTCACTTAAGCTATGTGTGCCTCAGACAACTCCCTATGATTTATATATAAAGTATAATGGCTAAAAATAAGTATAATGGAGAAAAAGGATTTAGATATAATGGATATATATTATACATATAATGGATAGATATGTTACATAAATACATACATAAACATAATGGCTTAAAAAGGATTTAGAGTCACTAAGACTTGAGATCAAATCTTGCTTCCTTATAGCTGTTTGGGAAAGTCTCCTAACTACTCAGTATCCATGGCCAAATTGCTTAACTCCTCAACACCTCAGGCTACTAATTCTCTAAGTCTATAATTGGATGAGTAACTTAATTTGTGTCAATGAAAAAGGTTCCATACAGAGAGTTCTCTACACTGATGAAATCACAAATTCAGACACCCCCCCCAAAAAATCACATTGGCATTTTTTGGTTTCTATGTCATACATACTATTGACACATATTGACCTTGCTGTACACTAAATTCTATATGTTTTTACCATAGGAAGTGTTGCCAACTATGTCTTCCCTATCCTATACTTCTTTTTTTTTTAACCTAAGGGTAAACATTTGCATTTTCCCCTGTCAGATTCCATTTTCTTAGTTAAATCATTCCAATCTGTTGAAATCTTTTAAATATATATATATATATATATATATATATATATATATAATTAAATATTTCCTAAATACATGAAAAAATTCATGTTTTTAAATTTTGAGCTCCAAATTCTCTCCTTCTCTCCCCTCCCCCACCTTTTGAGAAGGTGAGCAATATGATATCGATTACACATGTTAAGTCATGCAAAATATATTTCCGTATTAATCATGTTGCAAAAGAAAACACACACACACATAAAACCCCCAAGGAAGTAAAAAAATAAAGCATACTTCAGTCTGTATTCAGTGTTCATCAGTTCTCTCTGAGCATGAATAGCGTTTTTCACTATAGGTTCTTTGAAATTGTCTTGGATTGTTGTCTCGATCAGAGTAGCTACTCCTTCTCAGTTGATCATCATTACAATATTGCTGTTACCGTGTACTATGTTCTCCTGGTTCTGCTCACTTCACTTTGCATCAGTTCATATAAGTCTTTCCAGGTTTTCCTGAAACCATCCTGCTCACCATTTCTTCCAGCACAATAGTATTCCATCACTATGTTGAAATCTTTTTGGATCCTCATGCTGTTAACCAACTTACTAACTATTTCTCTTGACTTTACATCAAATATATTATTAGAGAGGGCAGAGCTGAGCATAGAATGTAATTCTAACATTCAATTATCTAAATTCACTTACTACTCTCTTTTGAAAGGGGTGGAGTGGTGGTAAGAAGTATGTAAGCATTTACAGTGTATATTGTAAAAAAGTTCTAATTCTCATGAAAAGTCTGAAAACAGACTTTCTCATAATCTGTTTGACTTAGGGTTTGTTTGTTGTTTGTTTGTTGTTTGTTTGTTTGTTTTGTAGTGAATCCTAGCTGTCCTATCATTCCATCAATCCAACATCTACATTACTGCAACAGCCCGAGTTGACCAGCCAGACTCAAGTCTCCCACCACTCCGGCACATCCTACTCTCTACTGCTAAAGTGATTGTCCTCAAGCACAGTCCTGATCATGTCATTCCACTATTCAATGCAGTAGCTTTCTTCTTCCACAGTACTATACTTGGCACCTTTGGGAGGAAGGTGAAATTTATTCATTCAGTCATTTGGTTTTGAGGCAATCAGGGTTAAGTGACTTGCCTAGGGTCACACAGACAGTATCATGTGTCTAAGGCTTGATTTGAACTCAGGTCCTCCTGACTCCAGGACTGGTGCTTTATCTACTGTGCCACCTAGATGCCCCTTGGCTTAGTTTTAATGAAGCAATTTTAAATGCCACTTCTAGAAAAGTAGGAGCATCATATCTCATTCTATAGAGAAATTCTATTTTAATGGAGTAGGATACCTCATTTTATAGCTTTTGGGGACCTTGTTGTTAAGTATTAAAGGTCAGGTTACATTTTTACAACTTGAGGCATGAATAGCGTGGGACGAAGAACAAGATTTGCCATTGGCTGGGACTGAGTCTTTTATGATATAACATCAACTCTTGCTCTGGAGAATGAAGAAATGACGTAATTACAAAATTGCTGTTCTGGAAGAGACCAGACTGCTCATGCAAGTGCTAGAGTGGGTTATTGGGAGTACAAGGTACTAAATCGGGAGGTGATTGACAAAAGAGAAATTTATAGACTGGAAGTGAGAGTTGATGCTAGGATAAAAACAGCTTGAAGACTAGTGAAGAGATTAGGTCTAGGAGTCAGACTGAAGGATTTGATACTAGGATAGCGAAGGCGTCTGAGTTCCACAGAGTTTACACAGTTGGCCATACCTATCCTCTTGAAGGTGGAGGAATGGCTTTTTTAAACCCACCTACCTGCTTTCCCTAAATCAGTTGTAGCTAGACAGCTCCTAAAACCACTGGCAGCATTAAATACTTGACATTATCATATGAACCTCGATATTAAGCTGAAGACCAGAAGTTCCCCAACCAGGGGTGCTTATGACCTACACTCTATGAACACTTATAGGGCAATGTCATCATTTCTCTTTGGTCTCTTTGGAGTTCACTGCTTGTCTAGAACAGTTGTCTCCAAGGTTTTTTGATTATGCAATGATATTGATTTTTTTAAAAAAATTTGAGGATGTATCTTCAATTTATATTTATTTATAAACTATATACACATACTAATATATATGAATACATCATAAAGCATACATAAAACCAGATATTTAAAAGGATGAAATTATAAATAAATTATATTTTTAAGTATTTTAAATTTTACTTATTAATGGTACAAAAAACCTTTTTTTTACAAGGTGACTGCATATTTTTTATTATTTTTGAAAGTCCCTATGATTGTGCTGGGGAATTGTAAATTCTGGGACTTGTAAACAGTTGCTTGTTGATAACTAGACAGTTAATTTGATCAAGGTAGCCAGTCCAGCAGGTGAATATCTTTTCTTTTAGATATTTTTTTATTGAAAGATACAGGTGATTTCAAAGAACTAATGATGAATCATGCTACCCACCTGAAGTGAAGGACTCAGAGTCCAGACAGAATGAGACATATTTTTTTTTGACATGGCCAATGGGGAAATTTATCTTGTTTAATTATTTATGTTTGTAACAAAATTTTGTTTTTCTTTCATCCTCCTAGGGAAGGAGTGTTGGAACGAAATATTTTTGCTGATTTAAAAAATATATGTAATTTGAAAAGAAAAGAAATATACACAGACATCAAACAATAGACCATGATAGTCAGTGAGTATAAGAGCTTTTCTTCAGAGTCATGTTTCTCAATCAACAAGAATTTATCAAGTGACCACTAGGTAATACTAGGCACTGTGCTAAGAATGAAGCAGCACCTGCCCTCAAGGAGGTTGCCTGACATATACATAAGCAAGCACATACAAAATATATGTGTGGCATCCTCTCTGGGCTATCCCCCCCACTTCACTCTCAGAACTAAGGTTCTCCAGGGGTTGACTACCCAAGGTTAAAAAATGGTGGTCTGAACTCCTCAAAACAATTTGCTCATGAACCCCTGCCTTTAATTGCCAGAGAATACACTTAGTTTACTGCAAAGGGATAGAATCATAAGAAACATAGCTATAAAACATTTCCCTTATAAACCCGGAACATATGCTCTTACCAATATATATGTTATCAGGAAGAAAAGTGGGCTATAGTAAAGAGTCACACACAGTGATAAGCTGGAGAATTTCTAGAAGAAAGCAGCCAGATTGGCTAAGGGACTCAAATCCATGATATATAAATATCAGTTGAAGGGCCTGGGTATGGTTTAAAAACCTGGAGGAAAAAAAAATCATGGGGAACAAGATGGTGGTCTTCAACTTTTTAAAAAGAGGTCATGTGGAGGAGGGATTAGATTTGTTCTGCTTTAGGCCTCAGTTGCAGAACCAGGGTGATAATGGCACAGGGGCAAATTTAGGTTTGGAGTCAGGAAAAAAATTAAATTAAAGCCTCCCAAAGTAGAAGAAAGGGCTGCCTTGGGAGGTGGTCTTGAAGACTGGGTGACCCTTTGTCAGGTGGGATATAGTGGAGATTTCTGTGGTGTACAGAGTGGACTAGATGGTCACTAAGGTCCCTTCCAACTTTCCAATTCTGTGACACTTAGGGAATAAATGTGGCCAATATGACTCCTACTCCAATGTTTCAAGACACTAGTGTCCTTTCTCTTCTCGTGGTGTCCTTACTCTGCTGCCCCCTGCCCTTTTGTAGCATTTCTGCCCTAATAGGTGCCCTTGGCCTCTTCCTAATCAGATATGATGTCTCTTATTGGGCTGGTGCTCCAAGACTTCCACTCTCCAACCCCTCAAAAATCAGAGTGTTTCCCTCTCAAGAGCAGGGTTTTTCTTCCATGATTGGCTCTCTACTCAGTATTTACCCCTTAGAAAGTGTGTCTTGTTCTTTTAAAGGCTACCAGGGCATGGCTGACCCTTTGGCTAGCCAATGGCTAGCTGTCCTATCATTCCAACAAGTTTGTTTGAAAAACTTCTTCATTCCTCCTTAAGCAGTAACAAAAGTTAAACACATCTTTACCACTTCTTTTTAGAACACCTTAATACCTTGTTGTCTCCATTACCTATCTCCTTATAATTTCATGATCAAGCTAGGGCAAATAATTTGATTAGGAATTTCCTGACCAATCTCACTCTCCCCTATCCCCAAACTACATATACACAGTGAATACAAAATAGTTTTGAGAGTGAAGTCACTAGCAGTTTAGAGAGTGATGGAGGAGGACATCAGGAAAAACTTCCTGCAGAAGAAGGGGTTTGAACTGAGTCTTGAAGGAAATCAGGGATTCCAAGAGGCAGGGGTGAGGAGGAAGAACATTCTAGGCATGAAGGATAGCCATTGCAAAGGCAGAGACAGATGTTGGGGTATCATATGTACAAAAGATCAAGGACCAGTGGCTAAACCATAAAGTGTGCCAAGGAGAAGCATATGTAAAAAGGCTTGAAAAGCAGGAAGAGGTCAGGTTATAAAGGGCTTCAGATTTTCTGATATTTACCACACACAATTCAAAAACACCCCAGAATGAACTATCCTCTGATCCCAATTCAGCTTTTTATACAAATCTACTCCTCTTTCTTCATATGGTTCTTCATAGATGGTAGGATGCCTTAATTTCCTATTCACATTCAGATATTTTAGTTGTGGTTTTGTATGAGTGTGAGGAACAGCTAGAAGGTTGAACCAGAGAATACAAGAAGAAGGAGAATGAAAGAGGAAAAACTAGACTGCAAAGGTAGGTTGGGACCAGGTTGTGGAAGGTTTGAGAGGCCAATCAGGAGAATTTACATTTTATCTGAGGGGCAAAAAAGAGCCACTGAGGTTTATTAAGTAGGGTGATGACATGGTCACAATTATGCTTTAGGAAAAATCATTTTGTGGAGAATGGTTTGGAATGAGGAGAATTAAGGCAGGAAGACAAATTAGGAGCCCAGCGCCATTGCTCAGGTGAAGAGCAATGAAGGCTTCAATTTGGGTGGTGGCTGTGTACCTGTAAAGAAAAGAATGGATGGGGGCAGCTAGGTGGCATAGTGGATAGAGCTCTGGCTTTGGAGTCAGGAGGCCTGGAGTTCAAATCTGGCCTCAGACACTTGATACTTACTAGCTGTGTGACCCTGGGCAAGTCACTTAACCCCATTGCCTAGCAAAAAACAGAAACAACAAAAAAAAGAAAGAAAAAGAAAAGAATGGATGTGAGAGACTTTCTAGAGAGAGAAACAAGATTCAACAACTGTTTGGATGTATCAGGTCAGTAAAAATTAGGTCAAGAATAACACCCAGGTTGCAAACCTGGGTGATCCTTCAGGACGGTGGAGTGCCTATCATCAAAAGAAGGAAGTTTGAGAGAGGGGATAGGTTTTTGGGGAAAATATAGAGAGATCTGTGATGCTGATGACCATCTATCTGTGCTTATTCCTGACTGTGTCTTGCTCAAAATATTAAGTGGGGATTGGAGTTCTCATTTATCAGTCACTTACCTGCAACACAGAGAGGAGCATCCCCCTATGGCCACAATGTCATCTGGAAGGAGCCTGTGTGTGAGGTGGGTGAGCTAGGAGGAATGCATCTTACCACTGGTGTGGGATACTAATCTGTCTGCTTGCCACAGACATGAGATGTTAGATTTCTAGAGGTTTTCCAAAGGAACTCCCAGAGACTTCACCTCCTTAAAGCATCTTTCTTGGTCAGTTTCCAATAAGTGTATACTAAAATATCCGAAATAATTAATAATTCTGTTTAAAAAAAAAAGAGGCAGTGGGACTTAGACCTGTTTGTTCAGTTGTGTCCAACTCTTCATGACCGCATTTGGGGTTTTCTTAGCAAAGATCCTGGAGTGGTTTGCCATTTCCTCCTCCAACTCATTTTACAGATCAGAAAACTGAGGCAAAGAGGGTTAAGTGACTTGTCCAGGGTCACACAGCTAGTAAGTATCAAGTGTCTGAGGCCAGATTTGGACTCAGGAAGTTTAGCCTTTCTGACTCCATACCCAGTATTCTATCCATTATGTCACCTAGTTGCCCTATGACTTGCAGTTAGGAAGACTTAAATTCTAATTACACCTCAGGCACTTTTTAGCTGTTTGATCCTAGACAAGTTACTTAACCTCTCTTTGACTCACTTTCCGCATATGTAAAATGAGAGTACTGAACTCAATGGCGTCTTAGGTACCTTTCAGTTTTAAATCTATGATCCTATGTCACTTTGAGAATATAGTGGAAACCATTGGAAAATGTAATATTTCAAGATTATCTTGTTACGAATTATTGGGTACCATGAATAATGGAGAATTGAGTACAAAATTGCCAAAGGTTGTAAAACTAACCTTTGGTGTTTTTGAATAATAATGATACATATATAACGCTTCCAACTAACTCAGATTAATACTGGTATTGTTTTCCTGGTATTAATCAACCTATAAGCAGTACTAGTAATATTTAAGAGAGAGCCTTTTATTTATTGGGTGGGGAGGAGGGGGTAAATAGTATTTTTTTTCCAATTACATATAAAGATAGTTTTCAACATTCATTTTTATAAGATTTTGAGTTTCAAATTGTCTCCTTCCTTCCCTCCCAGCCCCGCTCCCCAAGATGGCAAGCAATCTGATATACATGTGCGATCATGTAAACATATTTCCACATTAGTCATGTTGTGGAAGAAGAAACAGTCCAAAAGGGGAAAGCCGGAAAAAACAAAAACCAAAAAAAAGTAAAAATATGCTTTGATCAGCATTCAGACTTCTGTCAGGAGTCTTTTGAAATTGTCTTGGATACATTGTATTTCTGAGGAACTAAGTCAGTCAAAGTTGATCATGGCACAATGTTGCTGTTACTGTGTACAATGTTCTCCTGGTTCTGCTCACTTCAAAGAGAGCCTTTTAAATAGCCATGCCTGAAAAGAGAACAGTATGGTGGAAGAAGCATTAGACTTGGAATCCCAAGACCTAGGCTTGAGCCTTAACTCAGCTATTTAGTAGCATAATGAATGGGTATAATCAAGGGACTCTGCCCTCCCCTTCCTGTTAGCTTTGGGTAGAGTATACACCAAAAAGAGTTACTGGAACTGGGATCCTTCCAAATTTACATGTACTATCTTTGCAGCAGGGTCCTTGCCCTTTCTGTTAAGCCCAGTAATAAAATTAAGCTCAATCAGAGATTTCTGGTTGGATTCTATATTCTGTTCCCCATCCCACCTGGTGGTGTTGGGGGTGGGGAGGTACCAAAGGAAAATCAGAGAGGAAAAGCCACTGAATCAGAAAGAAACTTCCACTGAGTAGACCTTAAAGAGTGACTCCACGCCCTGGAAGAGTCATCCCTCTTCCTCTCTTCAGAGCATATGGTATGCAGTTATCTCTCTCTGAGACTTCATTGAGGGTGGGGGGAATATTTCTTATTGGCTACCCTCTCCAATCCCAGCATTTATGGTGGCTTCAAATACATATGCTCTTTGCTTGGCTTATATCACCAAAAAATCAAAGAAGGAAAAGGTCCCAGATGTACAAAAATATTTATAGCAGCCTTTTTTTTTTTATAGAGTAAATGTCTGAAAATAAAGAGGGTGCCCATAAACTGGGAAATGACTAAGCAAATTATGGTATATTTATGCAATGGACTCCTATTATGCCTTAAGAAATGATGGAAAAGGGGCAGTTAGGTGTATAAAGCACCTGCCCTGAAGTCAGGAGGACCTGAATTCAAATCCAGCCTCAGACCAAACACTTGACACTTACTAGCTGTGTGACCCTGGGCAAGTCACTTAACTCCAATTGCCTAAAAAAAAAAGATGAAAAAGATGGGTTCAGAGAAACCTTGAAAGACTTGTATGAACTGATGCAAAGTGAAGTGAGCAGAACCAAGAGAACAATTTATGCCCTAACTACATCATTGTAAAGACAAACAACTTTGAAAGATTTCTGATTAAAGCAATGACCAACTGTGAGTCTTCTGTGTTTTAAGCATTTGAGTGGGAAAATAAACAACTTTCCTAAAGGATCTACCTAGTACACAGATTTCCTTTCTATTTCCTTTTGAAAGACTTTAAACAAAGCTAAACTTTAACTGATTACCCCTGGAGTTCTAGGATGGAGACTAAAGTCATTGAGAGTTTGAAGAAAAGACCTGGATGAGTCTTCTAGGGGTCTAGCTTCACTAGGAAGGACCACACCTCGTTTGTATGCATAAGTCCAGAGTTAGGAGACCCTTTACTAGAAGAGGGTGAGTACCATCTGAGTCCAGCAATAGCTTTGTGTTTGTTTTACTAGCTGTGTGACCATGATTAAGGCTCTCTGAACCTGTTTCATCACATGAAAAATGGAAACTATATTACCTACCCTGTCCTTCCCACAGCCTGTTGTGAGATCAAGTCAGATAATGTATGTAGAAGGCTTTTTTTTTAACTAAAAAGTATGTTGCAGATGTAAATTGTTATTTTAAGGTTGTTTATGGGGTTTTTATTGCATTTTCTTTTTTGAAAAGATATGTTGGCCAGTTAAGATTATCCTAATAAAACTTTAGAAGATGAGATATCTAGAGAAGGAAGCCATTAGATCAAGTTGCCTTCCCCCTCCCCCCTTAACTTCAGTACCTGTTTTCCTAGAGGCCACCAGCAATATGTGCTGGCCTCCTCCTTCTTGATTTGGGGTTGGGATGAGGGGTGGGGACACAGCAAAAATCTGGGAAATCTTCTGTGAAACAGGGAACTATTTCTGTACAATGATCCAGAGCCAAGACTGGGCCCTCTTGAAGACAAAATGAAAATTTTTCCTGATGCCACCCTAGGGGAGGGGATTGTCAGAAGTAGAAGGTCAGAGAATAAAAGTATTGGAAAAGTCTTATGACTGATATGATGGAAAGAACTCTCTTCTGGAGTCAGAGGATTTGGGCTTAAATCCTGCCTCTGAAAGAATACTACAAGCATTACCTTGAGTTCAGTAACTTAACCCACCAGGGCTTCGGTTTCCTCATAAAAGGGAGGGGGAATGTACCCAATGGTCTCTGAGATCCCTGTCAGTCAGTCAAGCACTTATTAAGCATTTACTCTGTGCTAGTTGTGGAATTAAATTAGCGATGTGTTGATGTTGCTGGTGTTTGTCCTTCGTTCTTGAAGAGGACTATGACATCAGGGAGGTGATGATATGACTTGCAAGTGAATTGAATTTAAGAAAGGCAGGGCTGTGCAAAGTCATCACCCTCACTTTCTTCTGTGGAGCCATCTGGGTCCAGTGGCAAGATATAGATCAGGATGACTGGAAGTTACTTGTTTGCAAAGAAAGGTGGCTTTAGACATAAGATCCCACCATCTGTATTCCTATATCTCCGAGCTTGATCTGGGGGCATTGTGTTTAGCAACCCACTGCAACTAAAGGATTCCTCATCCTGCTTCCTGCTCGTTCAACATCTCCCCACTCCAGGTCTTGTCAGTACAGGGAGCCCATAAGGACTTCTTCACACAAAGGTTGTCGTGATTTCCATCTAAAGCGAGGATTCTTGGATTGATTTCATGGGGTCCATGAATCTGTGGGTTTAAATTTTTCTTTTTGATAACTGTAGTTCAATATACTTGGTTCTTTTTGTGATTCTATGTATTCTATTTTATGCATTTAAAAACATAATTCTGAGAAGGGGTCTACAGGCTTCCCCACACTGCCAGAGAGGTCCGGGATACACAAAAAGGTGAAAAACGCCTGGTCCAAGGGCTAAAGGTGGAGAGGAATCCAGCAAACCCTCGGCTTTGACTGCTGGTTAAAATGCATTGGGTGTTATTAGTACCAATCTGCTCCTCCACTGCTTTTCAAGAGCTAGAAAGCAGGGTGATAAAGGTTCTGTTAGGCCCCATGGACTTTGGCTCCAGAGCTCTCAGCCAGAAAAATAAATTTTGCATATGATTTGAATTTCAATAAGCCAGCACCTCAAATCCCTGCCAGCGACAGATCCCTTTGTCCCACCTCCTGGAAAAATCCTACGTGTTAGCGTTCAGCCTCAGTAGCCATGCAGATTAGCCCTTCTCATCTCACATTCAATGCACTCTGCATTGTCAGACTGGTGGAACAGTGAAGGGGGTTCTGCCCTGGGTGCTGTGCCCCAGGAGGGAGCCCCCTTTGTGAGGTCTGATGTTTGAGTGATCGCGGTTGGAAAAAAGGTTGGAAAATCAGCCCTCACTTGATGTGGGAGGAAAGGGATATGCATTTTATTAATGACTAAAATCCCCATAGAAATGTTTTCTCCCCTTCTGTGTACTACAAAAGGCCTGATGTGAAGCCAATTTTTCCTATGCTTGTAAAAAATCAGAGGTTGAGAAACTCATAATAGTCATGGGCCGCTGTTTTGTGCTTTTTTGGTCCTGACATGTGATTTCTTCAGTGTGGGAAACTGCTTTCACAGGGGCAGATCTGCCACTCCTCTGGAGTCTTTAGAAAGCTGCCTGGCGACTTGTCCAGGCTAATAGATCTATTTTTCGAACTCAGGGCTTCTCAGCTCTAAGGCTAGCTCCAGGGTGTGCTGATAACAGTTTAACAACTGACATTGTAAAGTTTATTCAGCATTACTTACATTTTCCTCTATCACTTTCTTAAGTCTAAACACTCAACAGCATAATAAATGAAGCCCAGATTTGTAGTTCGCAGATTTACAAGGTGTAAATGCCCACACTGAAAACTTAACTCTATAGGTCAGAGTGGGCTCCAGCACTCCCCCTAACTCTACCTACCCCACCTCACTGATTCTCCTGGATTGGTTCATTAACTTGTATTCATACAGACCTGGTCTCCCAAGCATGCAGAGCACCACCACCACCACCATCACTACCATCTTTAGCCAAGTAACTAATGGTTACCGCGTATTTTTAAGGTTGAGGAAGAAATTATCATTATTTTACAAACAGAAAATAAAGGGACAGGAGAGTTCTGTAGGTTCACAAGGGAAATAAAGACACGATATTTCTTTTAGGCCTACTTTCTCAGTAGGACTCTTTTGCTCTCATTCTCCTTTCCTACCTTCCCCACACTTTCAGGACCTATCCATGTAGTGGTGTTTATTTTTCTATTGACCACTGATGATTAGAAACAAGAAACTCATACACTAGTGAGATTGTTGTGACCCTTCCCTTCTCTAACCCCCAACTTCATCCAAGCCCTTTCTCCCTCAAGCAAGTGACTTGCCGCCTATTATATTTTCAAAATAAGTTTGATGTTCACAGACAACCTGACATAATATATATATAATACTGGACTTGGAATCAGGAAGACCTGGGTTTTAATTCTGCCTTTGATACTTGTTGTACGACCCTGATAAAGTAAAGTTACCTTATCTCTGAATATTCTTCATTTCCAGAATAATATTTACTATTATATTATTTACCATTAATTTTTTTTAATAATAATAGATAATCTATGTGAATGGATGGTATTGATTCAGTCAATCACCCTGCCCAACTTAGCCCTGAAACCTTTATCAGGTGAGAACTCATCTCTACTAGAGGTGTGAAACTTTAGGGGGTTCTCTTTTGCCTCCAGGATCAACTTGAAAATCCTCTGGCATTCAAGCCCTTCATAACCTGCCCTCTCTACCTTTCAGGTCCTCCTCCCCCTTCCTCTCCCCTCCTCAGGTACTCTTCGATATGGTGACACTGGCCTCATCATGGTGGCCTCCCGCAAGACTTTCCATCTCCTGACTTCAGGCATTTTCAGTGGCTGTCCCCCATGCCTGGAATGTTTTCTCTTCTCATCTCTGCTTTCTGGCTTCCTTCAAGTCCCAGCCAAAATCCCACCTTTTACAGGAATTAATTCTAGTGCCTTCCCTCTACTGATTATTTCCAATTTATCCTGCATATAGCTTGTTTGTATGTAATTATTTGTGTGTTGTCTACCTCATTAGACTAGGAGCTCCTTGAGGGCAGGGACTGGCTGTCTTAGCTTTCTTTGTATCCTCAATGCTTAGCAAGTTCCTGGCACATGGCAGAAGCTTGGTAAATGTTTATTGACTGAATAAGACCTAGGTACCTCTACTCAATCAGGCAAGGCATTTCAACCAGGCACTACTGGAAATCTGTTCAGATTGGTTAAGCCCCTTTGGAACTTATATAAAGCTTTCAAGCTAAAATGAAATAATTCCTGCTCTCAATGTACTTATAGTTTTGTCAGAGGAAGAAACATGTAAATGTTATAATTAGGTGAAAAATATATGCAAAGTAAATATAGGGTAATTTGGGAGGGGGTGAGGTTAAGATTCTTTGCCAACCTTAGGATCATGGACCTAGTCCTGGAAGGGTCCTTAGAGGCCCCTCATTTTATGGCTACAGGACTAGAAAGGGCCCAAGAGACTTTCCCGAAGTCAAGCAAATTGTAAATTACAGCACTGGGATTTGAACTCATATCTGGCTCCAAATGCAATGCATCTGTCACTTTCTCTCTGGGTCTCAGCTTCCTTATCTATAAAATAAGGGAATTTGACTAAATGATCTCCAAGTTCCCTTCTATCTCTACCTCTATGATTCCATGATCTTTTCACTGTACCATGTCTATAGAGAACTATATCAATCCTAATTGTTGTTATTAGAGCCAGAACTAGCAATTTTTATACCTGGGGCAAGTGGAATTTGCCATGGAGAGAAGGGGAGGGAAAAGGCTTGACTAGGGTATAACTAGGGGTAGGAGGAAGGTATTCTCACTGTGAAGCCACTAACACTACCGTCAGGGGTGGCAGGCCATAAGCGACCCTAAAACCCTTGAAGGCTGGCAGAACTAGATTAAAATATAATTGGCCTACAATAAAAAGCTTTGATAGACTTAGCTCTTCTTAGCAATGCAAGGATCCAAGACAACTCCAAAGGACTCATGATGGAAAATACTGTCCCCAACCAGAAAAAGAACTATGGAGTCTGAATACAAATTGAAGCATATTATTTTCTCTCTCTCTTTTTCTTTTTTGGTTTGTTTGTTTCTTCTTTCTCATGGTTTCTCCCACTGGTTCTAATTCATCTTTACAACATGACTAATGTGAAACTACGTTCAATATGAATGTCTATGTAGAATCTATATCAAATTGGATGCCATCTGGGGGTGGGGGGAGGGGAGGGATGGGGAGAAAATTTGGAACTCAAAATCTTATGAAAGTGAAAGTTGAAAACTAAAAATAAGTAAATATTAAAAAATATAATTGGGGGATATTTAATAAAATAAATAAAAATACAATACAACCTAGATAACATATAGTTTTATAAGTCAATATGCTGCTTAAGGGACCTATTTCTATTTGAGTTTGGCACCACCACTCTAATTATCTAGCTAAGACAAAGACCCAATGACCCCTCCCTAGTTCCAGCTCAGGTTATTATTATTCAACAGAGAGATTTAAAGCAGCAACAACAATAACAAGAACAACAGAAAGAAGCTACAAACTTGAACAAAATGATGAAAAAACTTAAATTTATGGACTGATGGAAACTTCATGATACCATTTTTTCCTGGCTTTCTTTCCCATCTTATTTCCAATTCCACTCTCCAGACTTCTTTTCTTCCTCCTTACCAGCCATCTTGACCCCCTGGAGAAAATTCTACCCTGGGCCTATTTTCCTGATTGGTGACTGTCTACCTGGGTCACTATTTCAGGAGATGCTCCAGCAAGGTTCTACCTCCCTCCTGATTCTGCTCTCTGGAATTCTTTTCCTCCTCGTCCTCCTGCTCCTCTTATTCCTCCTCATTCTCCTTCTCTTCCTCCTTCTCCTCTTTTTCCTTGACCCTGTTGTATCCCTTAAATATGTTGTCTTCTCCATTAAAATGTAAGTTCTTTGAGGCCAGGGACTATCTTGCTTGATTGTATTTGTATCTCCTGTCTTCAGCACAGTTCTTGGCACACAGTAAGTGCTTAATAAATGCTTTATCATCCATCTGTCTATCCATCCTTCCATCTATCATCCCTGTCTATCTGTCTATCTATCTATCTGTCTATCTATCTATCTATCTATCTATCTATCTATCTGTCTGTCTGTCTGTCTGTCTGTCTGTCTGTCTATCGGAATAATTGTTCATTCTCAATCTCTTTCACTGTTCATCTTTCTACTCCCATCTTTTAAGTGATGATTGTCCCTCAAAGTTATGTTCTTCTTCTCACTCTCTGAAAAATTGTAACTAGCATGGGGGCAAAGAAAATTTTGTCCCAGCTCATATCTATTAGGGAAGGCATAACCCAAGGAAGAACAGTTTCTTTTCTACAGTGATTTCTATCCTCATGCCTTGATTTGCAATCTTTTGCTCTGTTATCTCTCTCCTCCCTTCCCCCTAATCATGCAAAATATATTTCCATGCTAGTCATGTTCTGGAAAAAACAAAACAAAACAAAAAAAAGGAATAAAAATATACTTCAATCTGCACTCTAAATCCATCAGTTCTCTATCTGGAGGTGGGTAGCATTTTACATTATAAATCTTTTCAAGTGGTAGATCATTGTATAGGTCAGAGTTACTCAGTCTTTCACAGTTGATTATCTTTAATAAATTCTTGTGGAGTGAAATAAAACATTACAGAGATAATAAATCTTTGAACCAGATTCCTCTCCTGCAAACCCAGCCTGGAACAGAGATAATTTTGGAACATCTCTCCCAGCTCTAAATCCTGTCACTTTCTAATCCTGTTGTATGTACCTCCAGTATATCACACATTGTGTTTACTGTGGTCCTTTGTCCTTAATTTTTAGAGAAAGAATGCAAGCCCTTTATCATGAGAGACAGTCTGGCTAGAATCCTATACTGGGGTTAAAGCATAGTTATCCTAGTGTACAACCTGAGTGGCCCCTGAATAGATCTTATACACTTAGACCCATAATACAGCCAAAGAGATCTGTCTACCCAGAATTCACAGTAAAGGCTACTGTTATACTGTCCTCCTACTTGTTCCAACATTTTGCTGGTTCTAAGGGATAATTATATACTTTGTGAAAAATGTTTGGGCCTCACCCAGCAATACCACTACTAGGAGGTATCCCAAAGAGATCAAAGAAAAAGGAAAAGGTCCTATATGTACAAAAATATTTATAGCATCTCTTTTTGTGGTAGCATAGAATTGGAAATTGAAGGGATGCACATTCATTAGGGAATGTCTGAACAAGTTATGAATTTCTCTCCAGTACCACCTTAGTCCTTAGAGAGAATGGGCCCAGACTTAACACAGTTTCTATATAGCACTGCTACCATGAAGCTATGTACAAATGTGGCATTTCTGCTGGCTTAATCCTCATCTCAGCTATGGCTGAGAGGGTCCTGATGATCCTTCCTTGCTCTTGGGGGCTTCATTCCTGGACTCTGTGGATTCCGCTCCTGGAATTTGCGTGGCTTGCTCTTCTGATCTCTCAAAGTACACAAAGTCATAATCATCTTCAGTCTCCTTCACCTAAAATGAAAGAACAAACAAACAAACAAAGGCAAAAATCTGAGGTCCGTGTTTATGGGCCATATGTAGGCCTCAGATGGAGAGAGCCCCAAACTCTCCCGTCATAGCATTATCTCTCTTTTTTCACTGAAATGGCACCAGGCAGGAAGTAATCAGTCTAAAAGAGGAAGGATAGATTCTGGTCAATAAGTGTCTTTTGAATGTACCCCAGTTTCAGTTCTATAGACAAAGAGCCCTCCTCTTCACTACTACGTGCTTAGTAGATCAAAACCATTTCCAGACTGTCTGTACATGCTCCAATTGCATCAGCCAAGTAGCCTGTATATCTTCATGAAAGCTGATCTTATTGGCCAGTTTCCCAATTATAAAGTGAGGAGGTTGGACTAAATGATCTCTAAAGTCCTTTTCAGTTCTACTAAATCCTATAATCAGTTATTTACTTATATGTGGGTCACTCCAGACAAGCAGCCCCAGGTTTAAGGTATTCTGTGGGTTTGCATATACTACAAACTCTTACAAACCCCAAATGATGTATTTCATTTTACTTGTCAGCCAGAGGACGCTTTTAGTTCAAAGAAAAGCCTTTTAATGAAATAGCATTGTAGGAAGAGCCACAATAGGATGTTTCCCCCGTAAATCTGGGGCACATTTTCCTACAAATACACCATCATTTGGAAGAGCATAAACACCTAGGAAACATGTGTGCAAGGGCACACACAGGAAACATGGAGATGCTTATAGAGAGGCATGTAGACAGAGAGACAGAGACAGAAGAGAGAAGGACGGAAAGAAGAGAGAGAAAGAAGATGATGAAGATGAAGAAGGAGGAGGAGGAGGAGGGAGGGAGGGAGGGAGAGAGAGAGAGAGAGAGAGAGAGAGAGAGAGAGAGAGAGAGAGAGAGAGAGAGAGAGAGAGAGAGAGAGAGAAAATACACAGCCACACGATTGTGTTCTCCTCCCATCTAGTCATGTGGAAAATGGGCACATAAAATTCTAAAAATAAACTGAATAGAAATTCCAGATCAGAGTACATCAAAGTTAATTTTAAATGATGTTTATTCTTTAAAACTGAGCCTAGAAACCCATACAGGTTTCCATTAAGTTTTGAACTCTCTCTTCTTTTTTTCATTTAGATCCCCAGAAGGAACACTAGATCTCCTTCATGAGAAGCATCTTTGGAGTGGTTATGCCTCTTTCCCATCAGATGTCTGAATTCACCTGAGCATTCAAGAGGTCTTTGGATATTCCCCTGGCTACATACCATGGAAACATAGATAGTTTGGCCTGAGCTTGAACTTCATTCTGGAAATAACATCACGTTTTTTTTTTCCTGGTTCTAGCATACCGAGGTGTCCCAAAAATCTTAGTGCAATTTTAGGCTTTAATAATTTAAAACTACACTAAGATTTTGGGGATACTCCATATCTTACTTCATTATGCCTACCAAGTTGGGCAAACAGTAGAGGTGGTTTTGTAGAAACCAGGCCCTGCATTGTGTACATACTTATAAAAACTAAGTTCCAGGTGTAAAAATATTTGGTCCTCAGACATTTTTCAGTAATGAATCACAGTAATTGCCATCCCATTTTTAGCATAGCAACAGAACTGGTCTGTCTGGACAACCAGGCTTCAGAATACTGCTCTGCTACAGGGATGTGCTTTTCCCTAAAGAAAAAAAAAGAGCACCCAAGGCTTTCACCCATGAGATATAGGCGATTGTTTTGGGTTTTATTGGTGTTTTCATCACCCGTACAAAGGCATTCGTATTTACTAACAATATATAGAGGGAACACACGGACATGTGGTTGAACATACAGGATGGTCTTCAGGGATTGGGAAGAGGAATGTCAGGAGTGCCTTATATTCTAGATGCCATCATTGGCTAAGAAGGCAAATTTCAGGAGGTCCAGAAACACCTGGAGAAGGGTACTTGGTTCCAATTCAGAAATCACTCAAATACAGGGTATCCCCAAAGTCTCAGTGCACTTTTAAGCTTTAATAACAATATACTTAAGTAATGTTGGCAAAGCACATTTTTCCTTTTGATTATAGAGTCCCCAGTTTTGGGTGTCCTCTCCCCCCCAAAAAGAGGCTTGCTTAAAACCAAAGCAAGACTTTTGGGATACCATATATAATCCAAAGGAACAATGCCAATATTTGCCAATATTACTTAAATCTTGCCACACTCTCCATAAAGCACAGCGTTCAATTCCTTTCCACATTGGAAACTAAATTAGAACTGGGATTAAGGCATTTGGTGAAGGTAACAGTGAGAGGCCATGGGGAGAGGAAGGAGAAGAACATTGACTTTCCTGGGCTGAAGCCGAGTAAACACAGAGTGACCCTTAAAAGTAGGGGAGAGGGGCAGCTAGATGGCACAGCGGATAGAGCTCTGACCTTGGAGTCAAGGAGACCTGAGTTCAAATACGACCTCAGACACCTGACAGCTGTGTGACCCTGGGCAAGTCACTTAACTCTAATTGCCTCACCAAGAAAACAAAAGGAAAAAAAAAGTAGGGGAGGAAAAAGATTGAGGTAAATTAGATCCCAGGGCAAGAAGTAAAATGATCTAAGATGTTCTTCTGATGTTAATGCTATCTTTAAGGCTAGGAGATGGAAAGGGGTGAGGTTAGGGGATCTTTGATTAAACTGCAGCCCAACTTCAATAAGCTGGAATGTCCAGGCAGAGGGCTACAAAGACAAAAACAGAGGCTTCCACGCAATGGGGGAACAACATATATACAGACACAAAGTAAATAAAATGGGGGTGGGAGTGTGGGAATGGGGGGAAAACACCAGCAGTTGGGGGATCAGTCTCAAATCTGAGGTAGTCTGTGAGCCAAGCAAGATTCTCCACATCTTCCAAAGACTAAATTCCTTCCATTATATTATCCTTAATAAGGTAAGAAAGTCAATCACTCAACAAATCCAGCACCCATTATGTACAAAACACTGTAACAGACATGTTGGGAGATAAAAAAAAAAAGTATATACAAAGGCCCATCCCTCAAGGAGTTTATAATCTAATTGGGAAGATAACCTGGACCTAGAAGGCCAAGTTTAGAGCAAGGACTAGAAGTTGGGGGTGGGGGGTGTGTGTAAATGTGGGCTTAATGGAGGAACTTCCTGGTAATTTGAGCTATCTATCCAGGGTGAAGTGAGCTGCCTGAGGAGCTGGTGAGTTACCGCCTCATTTAATGTCTTTAGATCAAGGCTGGTTCACCACTTCTCAGGTCCATTGAAGAGGAAATCTTCCTTTATGTGTGGGTTGTATTCGGCCCCTAGAGAGTCCTTCCAACTGACATTTCACCGACTAAGGCCAACTCAGGAAAAGCTAACAAACAAATGGCAAAAGAGGCATTATGATAAATGCCTGAAGAGACATTATGATAATTTTGTAGGATTTCAGAGAATGGGGAGAACATAGCTACCTGGGGGCCTGAGAGGTTTTATGCAGCAGGGAGAATTTAGATGGGCTTTCCGGATGGGGGGGATTCGGAAAGGAGGAGGAAGAGCATTCCAAAGCAGATGGAATGGTCTGAACAAAGGAAAAAAATCAAGAATTGGGAAGGAGTTCATAGGATTTTTATAATTTTATTTTGGTTTATGAACTTGGCAAACAGCAAAGATGAGCATTTCACTATACAAAAGAAAACAAATTTGTATATGAAATTATGAACTATTATTTACAGTTTTCAAAAATATATATTAACATAATAGTAACTAAACTGTTTTCCTCCTAATTCTAACTGCATTGAAGGTTTTGTGCAAAATCTTTTCAGTTTTATGTCATCAAAATTGTCCATTTTATCTTTTATGCTCATTTCGGTCCCTCATTTGGTCAAGAATTCTTACTGTACTTAACATTAAAAGGAATCTCCTTTTCTTCTCTAATTTATGATATGGGAATTTTATATTTAGTGTCTATTTAGAGCTTTTTGCGATGGATGATGTGAGATGCTGGTAGGGAAGCAAAATCTAAAATTGAAGAGGTCTGGGCTTGCTCCTCAGTCCTTCTCTACTCTCAGGGCAGATGCTTAGCTCTGCTTCTTTTTCTCCTTTTAATCTCCCCTTAGTGAGCTGCCATTTGAATTTGAAATGTATTTTGCGTAGGACTAACCCCTAGATGAGGGCAGCTAGGTGGTACAATGGATAAAGTGCTGGGCCTGGCATCAGGAAGACTCATCTTCTTGAGTTCAAATCATGCCTCAGACACTTACTAGCTATGTGACCTTGGGCAAGTCACTTAATCCTGTTTGCCTCAGTTTCCTCATCTGTAAATTGAGCTGGAGAAGGAAATGGCAAACTACTCTGATGTCTTTGCCAAGAAAATCTCAAATGGGGTCACAAAGAGTTGGGTTTGACTGGATAACAACAACAACAAAATCCCCTAGATGAAATAGTGGATAGGTAGTAAGCCTGGAGTCAGGAAGACCTGAATTCAAATTTAGCCTCAGATATTTATTAGTTGTATGACCCTGGGCAAGTCACTTACCTCAGTTTCCTCAACTGTAAAACAGGATATTTACATGGTGTCTAGCCACTAGTAGGTGCTGAATAAATATCCTGTATGAGGGAAAATAAATAGGCTAGTCTGTCTGGGTCACAGAGTGAGGGGGAGTAGTTTGCAGTAAGGTAGGCTACAGCCAGAATGTGAAGGGCTTCAAATGCTAGACAGAAGAGTTCATAACTTATCACAGAACCAATAAGGAAGGAGCCACTGAAGCTTCTTGAGGAAGGGAGTGGCATGTAATCAATCCTACCTGCACTTGAGGAACCACTGCTGGGTAGCTGCATGGAGGGGAGTGTTTTGGAGAGACCTTGAAGTAGGAAAATTAGAAGGCCATTGTAATAGTCCAGGTGAGATGTGACAAGAGCCTGAATGGACAGGAGGAGATATAATTCAATCCAATGCACATTTTTTAAGTGCCTACAATATGCCAGGCATTGTGCTTAGCACTGAGGATACAATTCATAAAGAGAAAGAAGGTTCCTTCCTTCATGGAGTTTACGATCTACTGGGGAGGAGGACACAAAAGATGGCAGGAAAGGGCGTGAGGGTGGGATATGTGTCCTCCACAGTAACAGAGAAATTCTGAAGAAGGACGGGTTTTTGTGGAAATGATGAATGCTATTTTTGGACATGTTGAGTTGGAGATACCTATGAGGACTGGAGATGAAATGACCAGCTGGCATTGATGATACAGGACTGGAGCTCAGGAAGGGCTACATATGTAGATTTGGAGTCATCCACATTGAAGTAAAAGTTAAATCCAAAGATCTGACAACACCCTCAAGAGAGACTATACCAGGGGTGGGGAACCTGCGGCCTCAAGGCCTCACATGGCCATCTAGGTCCTCAGGTGTGGCCCTTTGACTGAATCCAAACTTCACAGAACAAATCCCCTTGATAAAAAGATTTGTTCCATAAAACTTGGACTCGGTCAAAAGGCTGCAGCCAAGGTTCTCCACCCATGGACTATACAGAGGCAAGACCCAGGACAGAACTCTGGGGTTGACCCCTCAAGGGGGTGGGACATGGACGACAATCCTGCAAAAGAGATTGAGAAGTAACAGTGAGATAAATAGGAAGAGAATCACAACAGAATGATGCCACAAAAACCCAGGGAGAAGGCATCTTTTGTATGAAGCCTTTTCTGGTCCTTCCTGGGTCCAGTGCCTTTGTGTGTGTATGTGTGTATGTACACATACATATAGAACATATATAGTCATATGAGAGCTTCCCTGCCTTATGTTGCTGGCATTAGAACATCAGCCCTTTGAGCATAGAGACTACTTCCCTTGTTATCTTGGTCTTCTCAGCCCCTGTCAGAGTGCTGGGCCTACTGACCAACACTTGACTGACGATTGAAAGTGGGGGGTGGGCAAGCTGCAGAGAAATCAAAAGCACAAAGAGTGAGAAAAGCCCATTGTATTTAGTAATAAAAAGATTATAGTGACTTTGGAGAGAGAAGTTTGGGCTGGGGGGAAGGACTGGAAGATGAGAAGCAGGAAGAAGTATAGCTTTTTGAGGCATTGCACTGTGAAAGGTGAAGTTTTATATAGGATACGATGGCTTGAAATGACACTAGAATCAAAGGGTTTCTTTTTTTTCTTTAAGGGTGGGAGAGATCTGAATATATTAGCTCTAGTTAAGGGGCAAAGAATCCGATCAAGAAAGTTCACATATGGAAATAGTAAGAGATAATGTTGGAAATGTAGATTGGAGCCAGATGGAGACAAACCTTGAATTCCAGGCTTAAGAGTTTGAACTTTATCCTAAAGGCAATGAGGAGCCAGTGGAGAATTGTGAGCTAGGGAGTGACATGATTTAAATGGCATTTAGAGAGATTAATTTGGTGTCAGGTACGGGATAAATTGGCAGGGGATCTGGCAACAGAGAGGCCAGTTAGGAGACTGTGGCAGAAAACTAAGAAGTCCTACACAAAGATCTCCCAAACAACAAAGGTTGGGACAAAATGGTTTCCTGACTAATTCTGAAGTGGCCAGGAAATTCTATTATTCACAGCACTCTATTGCTGGGACTTGCTGGTTAATCAGGGTTTAACCATATTTGGCTCTCTCACAGCTATTGTTAATGGTTATTTAAGTGTCACCCTGTGTAGGGGATAGGTCAGTGTATACTGGTGAGTCTAAATCTGTCATCAGACCTATAAAAATACCTTATAACTAATTTGAAACGTTGGTATACGTCTATTCACCATCCTGTGACTTGGACTTTTTTTGGTAGAGGATTTGCATTTTGCATAAAAACATAGCCCACAGATCCTTTTTTTAAACTTAAAAAAAATGTCAAATATCTACAGTTTTTTTCTCTTCCTCTCATCTTCCCCTCTCCTCTCCTTAAAAAATGGAGAAAAACAAAGCCTTGTAACAAATACACACAATCAAGCAAAACAAATCCCCTCATTGAGCGTGTTCAAAAACATTTCACTCTGCACCATGCGTCCACCACCTCTCTGTCAGGAGATAGGCAATATGCTTTACGGTGGGTCCTCTGGAATTAAGGTTCGTCATTGCATTTTGATCAAAGTTCTTAAATCTTTGTATTGTTTGTCTTTATGATGCTGTTATTGTTGTTGTATAATTGTGCACAGCTGTAATGAGGCCTCTTTGGTCCACTATTACCTTTAAGGCTGCTCCTCATAGTTACCATCTTAACTCCCTTTTACACTAACTTTTTGTAACCAAAGATCCACACCCATTATCTCCTTCTGCTTCTCTGTATCTCTCTCTATTCATATAGCTCTAATCAAAGGACACCAAATGCCTACTAATATAATGGTCCAGTTCAATGGTCTTTTCTCAGCTTCCTTTGACCATCTTTAAGCTTTTGACTATTTCCTCTGTAACTCTGAATCCTCTTGCCTGCTAAGACACTGCCCTCTCCGGGTTTATTTTGTCTCTCTGAACATACCTCTCTTTGCTTTACTGGATCCTCTTCCACTTTACATTCCCTAAGTGGAGGCACTCCCCAATGCATTCTACTCAGCTCTCTTCTTTTTAGACACACTCACTCTTAGAGATTTCAGCCATTTTCTTTCTTTTTCTTTTTTCTTCTTTTTAAATTACCAAATTAATTAAAATACCAACTTAATTTATTTTTAGTTTTCAACAATTACATCCATAAGCTTTTGAGCTTTAAATTTTCTGCCCCCTCCCTCCCCAAGACAGTGTGCAATCTGATAAAGGCTCTACATATATGTTCCTATTAAACATGTTGTAAAGAAGAATTAGAACCAATAGGAAGAACCATGAGAAAGAAGAAACAAAACAAAACTGAAGAAGAAAAAAGAACAAATTGATGCTTCAATCTGTTCAAACCCCATTTTCCATTATGAGACTTTTGGAGATATCTTAGAAACCTGCATTACTGAGAAGAGCTAAGTCTATCAAAGTTAGTCATTGTACAATGTGGCTGTTACTGTATACAATGTTCTCCTGGTTCTGCTCACTTTACTTTGCATCAGTTCATGTAAGTCTTTCCAGCTTTTTCTGAAATCCACCTGCTCTTCATTTCTTATAGCACAATAGTATTCCATCACATTCATATACCACAACTTGTTCAGCCATTCCCCAACTGACGGGCATCCCCTCAATTTCCAATTCTTTGCCACCACAGAAAGAGCTGCTATAAATATTTTTGTACATATGGGTCCTTTTGATTTCAGCTATTTTCACTGTTGCAATTGTGATATCTATATAAATCTAAAACAGTCTCCAACCTTGACCTTTGGTTTAGTATTTCTGCCTAAAGGACATTTGCATTTAGATTTTTCAACACCTCAAACTTAGCACGACTAAAACATAGGTGAGCATTGACCTGGATATGCTGGCACACCCTTGGGGGAAAGTGGAAGAGGAAGCTCCAATGGTAATGTTTCCTTTGGACACTGTCTTCCCCACCAGTGAAACTCTTCTTCCCAACTTCCCTTGTTACTATTAATGGCTTTGTCATTTCACCAGATTCATCTTTGACTGTTGCCCAACCCCTTTCCTTTGTCTCTCACATTCAGTTACCAAGTCCATTCTTTTTTCTTTTGCCATCCCTTTTACTTCTGTCCCCTCCTTCACTTAGCTTCTTCAAGAATTCTAATTCAAGTCTTTATTACATTATAACTGGCAGATTTGTCAGCCTTGACTTATCAAACTTGATGAAAAGATTTTTAAATAAGTGCCAAAAAGGGAGAGAGAAAAAAGAGAAAGCAAGAGATAGTTGTCAACTGTGCAATCTGAATATATAATAAATATATAAATTGACACTGTCTGTTGAAGAAATTAGATGAAAGGATCTTCATGTGAGGGAATCACACACACACACACACACACACACAGAGCTGTTTAAACCGTTGTTTAGATCAGTGTAGAAAAAACCCCCAGAACACCATTCTCGCCAACAGTGCAGATCTACAATCTTCAATTTATAGTCTAAGAGCTAAGAGGTTGAGTGACATTGCTAGTCTGGGACAAGTTTTGAGCTCAGATCCTCCTACCTCTAACTTTGAGTTGGAAAGGACTTCAGAAGTTTTCGGGGCAGACTCTTTTTAAATCATGAATCCTGTCTACAACATACCCAACACTCAGTCAATCTGCTGAAAATCTTCTAGGGATAGGAAAGAGGAAGATGAAAAGAGAGATAGGCTTACTACTTGGGGTGGATAAGATTATGAAAATGAATAGTGGAGCAAAAGCAATTCATAACCATTCAACTCTTGCTTGGCTTCCATATTCTTTATCCAAGAATAATCTTCAGAGTAAGAATGACAGAAGAGAAATGGCTAATAAGGAGTTACTTGTTAAATTTCTGCCTAGCCTTTAAAACACAGCTCAGGTTCTACCTTCTCTGATGGAAGGGATCAGGAACAGCCTTCATTATGGATCTATATTTTCCAGTTTTTCAAAATAACACACAGGAACACACACACACACACACACACACACACACACACACACAGAGCTGTTTAAACCGTTGTTTAGATCAGTGTAGAAAAAACCCCCAGAACACCATTCTCGCCAACAGTGCAGATCTACAATCTTCAATTTATAGTCTAAGAGCTAAGAGGTTGAGTGACATTGCTAGTCTGGGACAAGTTTTGAGCTCAGATCCTCCTACCTCTAAGATTGGCCCTTTACCCCTTCACTTACACTACCATGACCTCTCCTACCTGTAGAGGTAGGGAAAAGGATAGGACCTGTGACTTCATTAGTAGAGAGACCAAAGCAGGTGATTACCTTCTCTGCAGCCTGTAGTCTTAGAGTCACCTAGGATATTCAGAGGTCAGAATATACCAGAGGTGTGGTCTTCCTCACACCAAGGTCAGTTCTCTACCCACTATACCACATTACCTCTCATATATTTGCTCTTACACACATATAGTATTGTGCATTGTGTTTTATCCTACTAAGCTCCATGAAGGCAGGAACAATTCTAACGTCAACTTTTTATCTCTCCTAGTGTCCACCACTGTGCTTTGCAAACAGTAGGCATTTAATCATTGTGTTGAATAAATGAATGGATGGATGGCGCTTTACTCACATTTCTCTTGACCAATCAGGTCAAAACAGAGAAAAACCATTTGAAAAAGGAATAAAAAAGAAAGGAGAAAAATGAGCTAGAGGCTTAAAAGAGCCCGGAGACAAAGAGAGAGACAGAGAGACAGAGAGAGAGAACAGGAAAACGTAACCACATAAAAGTTAAAGGGGAAAGCACTGAAATTACAGGAGCTGAGTTCAGATGCTACCACCTATGCGGCCTTGGCAAATTAGTTACCTCGTCTGTACAGGAAGGGGTCAGAGCCCTTCCAACTTTAGATCTATGATTCTATGTCTGCCCAATTTTCACTTGACAGAATTTGCTATACCTCGCCTCTAAAAGGGGAAAGGGAAGTGCCATTTACCTTTGGCCTAGTAATTTTACCCTACCCCAAAGACCACAGAGGCTCCTTTGGTAGGGACAGAAATGGGAGCCAGGTTCTGGTGTACCTTAGCTTTTCATCCCAGCATACGCCCATGCAATCAATCAATCAACATTTATTCATCACTCAAGCAGCGAGGAAGTGCGGCACTCTCTGGCACTGGGCTCCACATGGGCTCTTTGAGGCTGTTTTACATAAACTCCTATCTCCCTCAGCACTTGGCACATTGCTTGAGCAGGGCCTTAGTTCTTGGCTTGACCAGAATGGATATGACTCCAGGATGCCTGGCCAGAAGCACTCCCAGGATTAGTAGGCGTTGTCCTCCAGTAATTGTACGTGAGACTGAGGCCATCTAGTGGGCCTGTCAGCTTCCTGCAGGGAGCCCATGCATTCAAAGACCTGGGGAGGCCCTGGAGCTCTCAATTGGGATCCCATCCTCCCTACCCTCTACCTCTAACCACAAGTGACTTCTGGAGCTTTAATCCCCTACCCTGAGTGCTGTAGCCACAGCCCTAAGTCAGACCATTTCTAAATATAATTAAAGTTCATAAATGAATAACTCTTTTCAAAAACAGAAGCCTCACCAAGTAAAACCAGAGGCAAGGAGACAGCAGAGTTAGTTCACAACTACAGACAAGCACACTGGATGAGGGAATCAGGATTCAAATCTCCACAGGACAGAGCAGGGGTTCTCAACCCGGGGCCTGTGAGCTTAGTGTGGGGTGGAAATGGCTCTTGGTCTCATAGATTTGTGTTCATTCTTTATATAGGATGCCCCAAAAGTATTAGGGTAGTTTTAAGCTATTAAAACTGAGAAGACTTTCGGGGCATGTTATCCATCTTAGATATCAGATCCGTTAGCCTATTACTGAGTTGAGGAACCACATTCCTACAAGAACTCAATCTAGGTCTATCCTGCTAAGCCCCTCTCCCCCTTCATGCTCTAAACAAAATTAAATCCTTTGCATTCCCTTGGAATTGGTTCTGTTGGGATGAAAATGGTGATGGTGCAGTAGAAAGAGATGTGAAATCAGAGGACCTGGCTCCAAATCCCAGCTCTGCCACTTACCACCTCCCGTATGAAGTTGGCCAGGAAATTTAACCTCTCTGGGACAGTGTCCTTATGGGTCAAATTATGGAGTTGGATTAAATAATCATTACATCTTTCTTCTAATTCAAGACCCTATGATGATTCCTACTTTCACTTCATTTGGATTGAATTATATATCTGATTGAACTACATAAAATGGAATTCACCCTGATTTCTAGGTGTCCAATTTGTTTTATTCTTTATAAATTCTTAAACACCAAAAGATTTCCCTACACACAGAATGCAGAGGATTTCATGTGAAACACTGAATCTCCATTTCACAAGGCTTGTTTAAAAAATACATGTGTTTTTGGGGAAGCTAGGTGGCACAGTGGATAGAGTACAGGCCCTGGATTTAGGGGGACATGAATTCAAATCCGGTCTCAGACACATAATACTCACTAGCTGGGCAAGTCACTTAACCCCAATTGCCTCACTAAAAACACACACACACACACACACACACACGCACACACACACAATGTTATACATACATACACAACAACAACCTTGTAACATAATTAGTCAAGCAAAATAAATTCATACAGTGGCCATGTCCAAAAATGTATGCCTCTGTACCTTGAGTCCGTTACTTCTATGTCAGGAGTTGAATAACGTGCTTCAGCATAGGTTTATCCTAGGTTCTCTGGAGAAATGTTTGGTCACTGCATTGATGAGAGTTCTAAAATCCTTCTAAGTTGTCTTTCTTTACAGTGTTATGGTACCAGTATATACTGTTCTGGTTCTGCTCCCTTCACTCTGTACCAGATTTTCTAAAACCACCCTCTTTCAGAATTTCTTACACCACAACAACATTTCATTGTATTTACATGTCACAGTTGGTTCTACTATTCCCTAAAAAGTGATCTGAGGCACTCAATTCTACTTCTTTTCCCTATCTTAATACCTAACCCCTTCAGGATCAGACAGTGTGTTTTACTTGTTACTATTCCTTCCATCTTAGTCTCATTCCCCCACTTTTTTCTATGATTCTGATGTATTTCTATATCAAACTGTTTGTGTGTGTGTGTGTGTGTGTGTGTGTGTGTGTGAAAAATGGGATATTGTGAAAGTAAATCGTAGGTAGGTCATGAGCTAGAGATAACTGATTAAAAGCTCGTAAGATGGAAGTCACAGGATACATTTGCAAATGAGTCCACAGTTAAACCTTCCCCCTTTCCTATAATCTCTCAGATGGATACCTAGTCCTTCTTTTCTATTCATCCAACCAACCAATCAATCTACAAGTATTTCTTAAGTACCTACAATGTGCCAGGCAACACAAGTGTTTGAGATACAAAGAGAAGCTTACATTCTAACTGAGGAGACAACACACACATATATAAGCATATACAGTGCACATACAAAACAGACATAATATAACCCTGGAGGGGAAGCTGGGAATTTCCTCCCATTCCTTCTCTATGGGTGCAATTTTAGGTTCTTTTTCCTCACTTACCAAAATAAGGTAATGATCTTAAGGTATTAGACTGGAAACCCTGTGATATTAGACTATGCCATCCTTAGTTTATTTTGTAGAACAAAGTTGAAGAGCGGATCATGTAAGGTGAGTGGACTTACAGCCCCAAACTCTCTTTTAACATTTATCACTGATACATTTTTTCTTTACGCAAAAGAGTTTGTAACATTCAATAAAAATCATTTACATGGTGGTAAATCTTTAAAATTCCAGAAAAATCAGAGTTTTAAAGATTTACCACCATGTAAATGATGGTAGAGAGTCATGGTGGAACCACCATCCTTACGGAGGCAAGTGACATAAAAAAAAGGAGTGGGTCCTTTCTGCTGGTTATGACTTCCAGTACTAATCCCTCTTTCTAGCATGTGAGTTTGGGAGCACTGAGTTTGGGACTATTTCTGGCAAGTAACCCCTTGGTATAGTTTGGGTTCCTTTCAGTATTAATTACCAAATTATCTAGTTCTTTCCTCTCAAGTGTCTAATGTCCTGTCCTGCTCCCTGAGGTATGTAAATGCTACGCGACCTTTGTCAGGAGCTGTGGTATTTGAGCTGGACAAGTCTGTCCCAACTTGGTCTGGAGGAGGAGGATTCCCTGGTGGAGCCTATAGAAAGCCCATATCCCTTCTGGAACTTCTAGGACAGGAAAGTCAGTCACTTATTGTGCAGTATACTATGAGTGGAGCACAGGTTGATGATAAAGCTTACATACTACTTGTCACTTTCAATACCACAAATTAAGATTCTATTTGATCCCAATAATGAAGAATGAACAGGGGTAACTAGCAACAACAACAAAATCAATAATGGAATGTTTTTCTAAGTTAATCATCACCTACAAATTTTTTTTATCAAATATTAATATATAAATACATTAAATAAAATCAATTAGCAATTTGACTACAAATTTAGAAAATACCTTAAAACATTTTTAAAAGTACCAACAAATCAACAAAGCATTTAATTAGATATCAAATAAAGACCAAAAAGATATTATTAGGTTTATTAACAAAAGAGCTATAATAAGTAAAATTTTTAAATTATCACCTGAAATTCAAATTGAGGCTTTAAAATACTTCCTTCAAAAGACAATGAAATGTTAAATATAAAATTTATTCAGTGATAAAAAGTCAATATAAAATATAAACTATATAAGGTACTTAAGTATAATAGAGTGCCAATGGTTCAATTTTCTCATCATATCAGTATCTTCATTTAATCACAAATCTTCTTCCTGGAATGATGTGAAATGCATAGGTTAATATATTTGAAATATTATCTTTTTGATTTATCATTTGAGAGCCCATGATAATAGATAAGGTAACAATGTGACCTAAGTTAAATGGGGAACATTTTTTCTATAAAGGTCTGCCAAACCACAGGGGAAAAAAAATTAACAGAGGGCTTACAAGGAAGTAAAAAATTACTTTTAATACTTCCAAGGTCTGTGATTTCCTAGGCATGGGCAGTCCCTCCACCGATGCAGATTGCAAACCTTCCACCACTCAGAACTGGTCTTTAAGCACTGCTCTGGTTGAAAAATCCATCACCATATATAACCAATCTGGGGACGAACCTCTCTGAATTTAGGTAAGCTTGTCCTCAGATGCAGCTAATATGTTGTTAGCTCCACATATTCTAAGCCTTTCTAGCTTAATAAGACCAAGCAGAGTTTGGGTTCTGCTGACATAATTGTCCAGAGCTCAGTATGACCTCCACACATGATGAAGCATTCAAATAGGAAATGAAATCATTTCAGTAGATTTTTTGAGAAAAATATGTATCAAAGGTTATACTCACTTAGATTTTTAAAATTAAGAATAGGGAATATAACATTTTATTAAATTAATAGAAAAATGTATTCTTATAATTAGCTTGGCTCCCTGCCTCCAGATTCCTCTAGTCCCCAAAGCTGGGCCCACTTAATCCTCTCCCTAGAGCCTCATGGACCAATCTGGCCATGGAATACCTAGTTCACTGGTTTGTCATTAAGTCAGCCTTGCTTGCTGGTCTTGCTCTGACTGTATTTTCATTCCAGTAACCTAGCTCTTGTCTTGATCCTTGAAAGGGAATGAGAGGGGAAAAGAGGATAGAGAAGAAAAAAGCTAAGAGAAGAGGAGGAAGGGAGAAAGACAAACACAAGAGACACAAAGAGAAGCACATTGAAATGCAAATAACAATAAAGAAAATGGGAGATGGAAGGAAAAGAATTTTAGTATAATTCAAAGTGTTAGTAAACTATTTTTGTACATGGGGGTATGACATTCAGGTCCTGGGCTCTCAGACGTTATCACTTCTTCCTATTTTTCTAATCCAAAACAATTTCAGAAGCCCCACTTTGAATATGATAGTCAGAGGCCAACCAGGTACAGTTATTCTCTGGGCAGCTACAGCAATGACCAAAGCAATCTCACTCTGAAGGCTGTAGAAATTCAAGCTGAGGGCCACTTGGCAGTCTGTGGACCAGAGGTTCTCTAGCTTTGATTTTAAAGGATATCAAATTCTACAAAATAGTATAAAACATTAATAATTTACCTTTAAGTATTTCCAACAGATCTAAAGAACATGTAAATGCTTAATCTAAGTTAAATGGGGAACATTGTTTCTATAAAGGTGTGCTGAACCACAGGGAAAAAAAAATCAACAGAGGGCTTACAAGGAAGTAAAAAACTACTTCTAATAGTTTTTTGGAATTCAAAAGTCTCACTGATTATTGAATCAAATGTGAATAAAGTTATGGTAGGAGCCACAGGCATACTATAGAAGGGCTAATAATTTTTCCTAAACTCAAAATGTTGCTTTAAACAGAGCCATCCTGGTTGGACATGAGCACTATGACATCCAACAAGGATTTATTAAGCACCTACCACAATGCAGCGCCCTGATGTTTGGACTTCTCAAATTGCATGTACTACAGCCACCTCAAACTCAGTATGTTCAAAGAAAATTCCTTTTCCCCCAAACTCTACCTTCTTCCAATTTTCTCTTCTACTCTAAAGGGCACCACTAGCCTCCCAATCATCTAGACTTCCCAACTCCTTACCTCCCTACTCTCACCCCCAAATCTAATTTGTTGTCAAATCTTCTTGTTTTTACTCCCATAATCATCACCTCTCACCTGCACTACTTCAATAGTCTTCTAACTGGTCTCCTATCCTCACAATTCTCCTCATTTTAATCCACCCTTCTACTCGACTTCCAAAGTGATCTTTTTAAAGCACAGGTCTGATCATGTCACCTCTCTACTTAAAAAAACCTCCAGGTATACACCTTCAAATATAAAGTCAATTAAAAGTACTCTGTTTGGTATTTAAAGGTATTCACAACCCACCTTTGTACAGATATTTTACAATCTAGCCATACTGGCTTACTTGCTATCCCTCACACACAACACTCCATATCTGTCATCTCCATGTCTTTACATGGGCTGTTCCCCTATGCCTGGAATGTTCTATCTCCTCACCCCCAAATCCTAGCTTCTCTGTTTCCTTCAAGACTCAAGACCTTTTCTGAGAAACCTTTCTTTATTGTGTTACCCATTCTTCAAACATTTTGCCAGCTGCTAGTACCTTCTATTTAACATATATTACACACACACAATATATATATAAACACACACACATATATATGTATATATACATACACACACTATACACACATGTATATACACATACACACACTATACACACACACACACACACACACACACACACACACATATATCTTTAATGCACATGGCTATTTCAATTTTGTCTCCCCCATTCTATTGTGAGTTCCCTGAAAGAAGGGATTATGTTTTTACCTTTCTTGTACCCTTGGTGTTTAGCACATGGCCTGAAACATATTAAGTGTTTGATAAATACTTGAGGATTGAGTAACTTATGATTTCATTGACGTAGATAACTACCTTCAATCCATTCACTCTTTTTCATCCTGTACAGCTACTGTACATGTTTTCCTATGAAAACAAGGTGTCCACACTGAGGGAATTACACCACGGTAAGCAATGGAACAAATGGGCTGACCCTCCCCCATGCCGCATGACTGGTTCGCTTCCTTTTTGGTCATACATTTCGTTGAACCTTGACACTTCTTTCTTCTACATATTTTTTCATGATTTTAATCTAGAAATACAAATGGAAATGTCCCCACTTTGACACAGTATGCTGGCTTTTACTTTTCTCCTCTTCTCTTAGAGAAAGTCCTCACCACCAGGTATTTGATAACTGGGCTACGTCCTCCTTTTCTTGCCTATCTCACTCCTCCAGGTATTCCATTATGTCCAACTAAACTGCCCACTTAACATCTTCTTTTCCCATCCCTTGCCATTTTCTGCCTTTGCTCATGTTGTCCCCTTATATCTAGAATGGATTCTTCCCATTTCTAGTTGTAAAAATCTCTCCTCCTTCATAAGGCGTTTCCCAATTTCCCCAATTCTTTCTCTACTTAAAAATTTACCTTTTTTAAAAAAAATCACATCTGCGCGGTTTTATTCTTGTGACACCTTTCCTACTCTTTATATCTCAAAGCTTATCAACAGTAGATTCAGTCATATTCAAAAATTCATGGAATACAGTTGATCTGAGCCAGATAACATATTCATTAAGGGCAGCTAAAGTACTCTCTTTACTCGAGTCCAGCATGATGACCAACTTGCTATTGTGCTATAAACAACATTCCATCTCTAGCCTAGGGGCCTTTGCATGAGCTGTGTCCTATGTCTGGAATGCTGTTCTTGGAATGCTTCTTGAAATACCTAGCTTCCTTCAAGGCTCAGCTCAAGGGTCCTTCCTGATCCCCCCACCCCCCACACACAATTATTATTGTTTTACCCTATCCCTGAAATTACTTTGTAATTACTGACTTTGAAAGTATTTTGTATTTACTTATCTGTGTAAAATGTTATTTCCCCCAGTAGAATTTAAGTTCTCAGAATGCAAGGAACATTTTGCTTATGTCTTTGTATCCCCAGTTCCTAGCCATGCCTAGAACATGATAGATGCTTAATAAAGGCTTGCTGAATTGAACTAATTTCTTCTCATTGTCTGTTATTATCTTCCCATACGTTCTAAGCAGTCTAAGAGTCATAGAGCTTTAGAGCTGGAAGGGACTTCAGAGGTCAGCTAGTTGGACCAACACCTGAAGCAAGAATTATTTCCATAGGATAGGGGTCCTATCCTTTCCTTTACCTTCATCATAGCTAAAGTATAATAATATTATAAAAATAATAATCTCAAATAACCAAACCCCACCTTTTTGCTATCCACAGTAGCTGATAGTGGGCTTTACCTTTCCTGATGCTGAAACCGTAGGATTGTTCTACTCTTCTGTATTCATACCCAATTACTTGACATCATATACACTTTTCAACACGTCCTTTTAAAATCTAAGGTTGCTGAAGAGTTCTCTATATAAATATATCTCTTTGGATGGTACCCCTATTTCTTTCTCATCAGAATTATCTTAGGTTGCCTATCAAAATTTCATTCTTGAAACCCTCTCAGACATTCCTGATCTGACATCCCATTTTAGACTTTTGCCTTCTCCTTTCCCTGAACTCTCTGACATCCACTTTCCTAAAGTCTAGGGAACATCAGGTCCAGAACAGCAATTCCCCTCAGGGCTTCTAGTGTCTGAAGGATGAAATTACCAGCAATATATGGCAAGAATTTATCAGTTCTTCTGCTTTTAACAGAGAAAGATCTCTCTCGCAGATGCCTGGATAGTGGAAGTCTTCCATCACAGCTATGTCCTATGACTGTATGTGACACCTTTGTAATCTGCACCAGTCAATTCAGCAAACATTTATTAAGTATCTATTATGTGTGTAAAGCATTGTTCTAAGTACTAAGGACATAAACCTCTGCTTTCAGGAAGCTTATATGCTCCTGGAATTCACCATGTATTTCTTCTAGCAGTCTGTAGTGTATTTTCCCAGTACTTCAAGAATTATACTGTAACTTGTAATATATTCCCACCAAAATCTGCCTCTAATTCTCTCTTCTTTTGGCCCCAACTAAGTGCCTTTTACCATGTTTCCCTCCCTTGCCTCTTCTAGCCCTTTCAGGTTTGTAGATTTTCATATAGGTCAATATTTTCTTGATATATAAGCCTCCTTAAAGGAAGTGGCAAGGTTCTAGAATAGTAGGAATAGTATGGGATGGAAAGTACAGGACCAAGATGTTAGCTTGAAAAAGCAAGGCTTTCCTCTTCCTTTGAGATAAGAAGGCACAAAGAGAAATAAAAATATTTTTAATAGAGAGGAAGAAGATTAGAGTTCATAACTAAGGGCCTAACTTTTTATCTCTAGAGTTCCTACCAGCTCTAAATCCCATAGTTATCCTTTCCACATCATGGCTTTCCTAATAATGGTTTCAATATATTGAGGGTTGGCATAAGAAATTAAAGGGGAATTTTTGGGGAGTTTTGTGGAAGCTGCAGACAATACGTGAAGTCCAGCAGACGATACAGGGCCTATGACCAAATATTTACACCAAATTTTACAATAAGGTATTTCTAATACCCAATAAAAGAAAAAGAAAAAAATTCAGACTTCTTCTCTGGTATGAAGGAAGGGCCAAAACATTTTACACAGATTTTCCAAATTGAGGGGGTGCCATACCCCTAGCCTCTGTGACATATGAGGGATAACTATAATTCTATTATCTTAGTAAAGCTGAAAAGCTATGAATTAAGGCAAAGCCAAGATGGCAGAGTAAAGGCAGGGACTCTCCTGGGCTCTCCCAAATTCCCTGCCACACAACTTTAAAATAAAGCTTCAAAACAAATTGCAGAGTGGCAAAACCAACAAAAGGAAGGAGTAAAGCAATTTTCCATCCCAAGACAACTTAGAAGGTTGGCAGTGAGGTGATTTAGTTGGAGGCAGCAGCTTCTGGAGCTCTCAGCTCACAGATAGGAAGAAGCCTGGACAACTGGTTAGAAGGACTTTTTGCTGGCACTCAGTACAAGACTCTGTGGTTCCAGGTTGTAGTCCCAGGGAGTAGAGGAGCAGTAGCAGGAGCGGGGACCCTAATCACAATTCCAGGGTAGAAAAGAGTTCTTCTGGTCACTCACAAACCAGAGCACGGGCTAGGAGAGCAATAACCACACCTCTCTTAAGACCATACCACTCTGGAAGAACTGAAAACCTACAGAACCCCAGAACTAGCTCTGAAAACAGCAGCATGAAAAACCTGAAACTTGGGACAGCGCCTCCCTCCACTCCAGAAGCAGAGACCAACTTTAACAGACTTAAAAGTCAAGAATTAGGCTGGAAAAATGAGCAACAACAAAAAAAGAATTGATCATAGAAAGTTACTATGATGACAGGGAAGATCAAAACACAAATTCAGAAGAAGACATCAATGTCAAAATAGCTACATCCAAAGCTTCAATGAAAAATATGAATTGGTCTCAGGACCAAAAAGAATTCCTGGAAGAACTAAAAAAGGATTTTAAAAATCAAATAAGAGAGGTAAAGGAAAAAATTGGGAAAAGAAATGACAGTGATTCAAGAAAATCATGAAAAAAGAATCAACAACTTGGTAAAGGAGGCACAAAAAATACTGAAGAAAATAACACCTTAAAAAACAGAATAGGTCTAAATGGTAAAAAAGGTACAAAAATTCATAGAAGAGAAGCATTCCTTTAAAAGCTGAACTGGTCAAGTGGAAAAAAGGTACAAAGCTCATGGAAGAAAATAATTCCTTAAAAAATAGAACTAGTCGAGTGGAAGCTAATGACTCCATGAGACATCAAGAAACAATAAAACAAAGTCAAAAGAATTTTTTTTAAAAATAGAAGAAAATATGAAATATTTCCTTGGAAAAACAATTGACCTAGAAAGCAGATTGAGGAGAGATAATTTAAGAATTACTAGACTACCTAAAAGCCATGATAAAAAAAAAAAGAGCCTATACATCATCTTTAAAGAAATTATCAAGGAACACTGCCCTGATATCCTAGAACCAGAGGGCAAAATAGAAATGGAAAAAATTCCTGAAAGAGATCCCTCCCCAAATGAAAACTGCTGGGAAGATTATAGCCAAATTCCAGAGCTTTCAAGTCAAGGAGAAAATATTGTAAGCAGCCAGAAAGAAACTGTTCAAATATCTTGGAGCCACAGTATGGACAACATAAGATTCCACATTTTCTGCATTAAAGAATTGGAGGGCTTAGAATATATTTTGGAGGGCAAAAAAGCTAGAATTACAACCAAGAATCACCTACTCAGCAAAACTGATCATAATCCTTCAGGGGAAAAGATGGATATGCAATAAAATAGAGGACTTTCAAGCATTCCTGATGAAAAGACCAGAGCTGAATAGAAAAATCTGACTTTCAAGTATAAGACTCAAGAGAAGCATAAAAAGGTTAACAAGAAAAAGAAATCATAAGGCATTCAATAAGGTTAAACTGTTTAGATTCCTATATGGGAAGATGATACTTGTAACTCCTAAGAACATTATCATTATTAGGGCAGTTAGGAGTACACATGGACAGAGGCACAGGTGTAGGTTGACTCTGATAGGATGATATCTAAAAAAAAAAAATTACAGGATGAGAAAGAGGGATGCATTGGGAGAAGGGGGAATGGAGAGATAGAATGGGGTAAATTATCTCACATAAAAGAGGTGTGAAAGGAAGAGCTTTTACAATGGAGGGGAAAGATGGGGGTGTGACAGGTAATGCTTCAACCTTAATCTCATCAGAATTGGCTCAAAGAAGGAATAATATATACATTTAGCTGGGTGCAGAAATCTATCTTAGCCCACAAGGAAGTAGGAGGGGTGGGGAATAGAAGAAGGGTGGGGCCGATAGAAGGGAGGACAGATTGGAGGCGTAGCAGTCAGAAGCAAAACACTCTTGATGAGGGATTGGATGAAAGGAGAGGGAGAAAAGGATAAATGGGAAAATAAAATGGAGGGAAATACGTAGTAATCATAACAGTAAATGTGAATGAAATGACTCACTCTTGAAAAGGAAGTAGATGACAGAATGGGTTAAAAACCAGAATCCAACAATATGTTGTTTACAAGAAACACACTTGAAGCCGAGAGACACACAGAGTAAATAAAAGTAAGTGGCTGGAGCACAGTCTATTATACTTCAGCTGAAGGAAAAACAAAAAAAAGCAGAAGTAGCAATCATGATCTCAGACAAAGCAAAAATAGACCTAATTAAAAGGGATAAGCAGGGAAACTATATCTTGTTAAAAGGAACCATAGGTAATGAAGTAATGTCAATACTAAACATATATGCACCAAATGGCATAGTACTCAGATTGTTAAAGGAAAAATTAAATGAGTTACAGGAGAAAACAGTAAACTATCAACTTTCCCCTCTCAGAACTAGATAAATCTAACCAAAAAATAAATAAGAAAGAAGTTAAGGAGATGAATAAAATTTTACAAATGTTAGATATGGTAGGCCTCTGGAAAAAACTGAATGAGAATAGAAAGGAATAGAACATTTTTCTCAGTGGTACACGGCACCTACACAAAAAAATTAACCATGTGTTAGGACATAAAAACCTCACAAACAAATGCAGGAAAACAAAAATAGTAAATGCATCCTTTTCAAATCATAATGCAATAAAAACTACATTCAACAAAGGGCTATAGAAAAATAGATTAAATTAATCGGAAACTAAGTAATTTAATCCTAAAGAATGAGTAAGTCAAAAACAAATCACAGAAACAATCAACAATATCATCAAAGAGAATGACAACAATGAAACAAAATACCAAAATTTATGGGACTCAGCCAAAGCAGTACTTAGGGAAAAATTTATCTTTCTAAATTCTCACCTCAATAAAACAAAAAAAGGAAGATCAATGAATTGGGCATGTAACTGAAAAGCTATGAATAGTAGTTAATAATCCAATCAACTCTTCAAATGTCAGTAACAAGCAATAATAATTTATCCTGATGCTCACAGCCCAGCTGTATAAACAAGGTATAATAAGGGCAATTTATCTCTATTAACTACAATTCACCTCAGAACCTACTGAGCTTTTCTGTCTTGCCCTCTCTGTGAGCTTCATCCTTCCATTTCTCTTCTGTGTCTCTGGCTTTTTGCCATCTTCTTAACTCTTCCCCTGTGAAACTGAAGTGTATTTCTTAGTATTTGTTATACTTACTGAATAAAATTGTATATTCCCTGTTCTTAATTTTAAAAGAAGCCAAATGTTTCATATTTCTCTAGCAAAAAAGAAATTAGTTTTTCCTTGTGCAGCCCTTCATTTTTTCCTGTGTATCATCTCCCCTCCATAGAAGACTCCCACCCATGTTTAAAAATGGTCATTATTTTAGTCTTTCTAATTAAAAAATTCTCTATTATTTTACACATACCAATTTTTCTCCCAAATGTTAACTTTAAGCAAAATGCAAAAGGAGTTTTCACAGTACAGAAAATTCTATTGGAAAATATTCTCCCCAATATAGAAACTACCCACTGCTAGACAAATCTATATTCTTCACACAGGCATAATACCTGATTTGTTCCAAATGCTGATACTGAAGACTTTTTTGACAGTCTCACTTCTTTGTTTATGTATTTTAGCATTCCACTAAGAGTAGTGAAGTCATTACTTTGAAAAGCTTCATCATCCTCTGGATCGTATGTCACTGAGTCGAACACATCTGATGGAGTATAAAGTGCATCTTTTTTATTCTCTTCTTCTGTTGGTAAAGGATTCTGAATGAGTACTTGCTTTAGATCCTCTAAGAGTTCTTCAGAAAGATCTTCATTGCCAATAGTCTTGACACTTAGGTCACTGGCACTAATAGAGCGACGCAATTTTCTAGATTTCAGAGATGATGGCTGAGGCTGTTTGAAGAGCCTTGCGTCTTGAATATCATACAGAATTTCAGTAGGAGACAAAAGTGAGACTGGTAGATACTTTAAGCCTTCAGTCCTTTCACGTCCAGAAAGTTTGGCTTGCAACCTCGTTACCTCCGATTCCTACATAAAAATAAGACACTTGGTCACTCATGTAGCATGAATTTCAGACCCACAAAGAAAGCAGTTGCACCTTTTATCCAGTATAGAATTACTTTCTACAGATATCTCTAGAAAAGAATTCACTACTCTTTGAGGCGAATCATCCCATTTCAGACAGCTTTGAGTATGAAGCTGTCTTTTAAAGCCCTTCATAACTTGGACCCTTCCTACCTTTCCAGTCTTCTTACACCTTACTCCTTTCTTCACATACTCTACAATTCAGTAACATTGGCCTGACCACCATTTCTCAAACAAGATACTCTATTTCTTGACTCTGTTTCTTCTTTTTTCCTAATTCAATTTTATTTTATTTTCAGTTCTGAATTCTCTCCCTCCCATTTTCCTATCTGTCACCCATTGAGGAAGCAAGAAAAACAAAACTAATTAAAACTATATAGTCAAGAAAAACAAATTGCCATATTAGCCAAGTCCCCCAACCCCCAAATTAACATATGCTTTAATCTGAACTGAGTCCATTACCCCTCTATCTAAAGGTGGATAACACATTTCAATCATGAGTACTCTGGAACTGCATTGTGTTCCATTGTGTTGATCAGAGTTCCTAAGTCTTTCAAAGCTGTTTGTCTTTATGGTATTGCTGTTATTGCATTAATTGTTCCCATGGTACTGCTGATTTTACTCTGAATCAGTTCATACCGTTCTTCCCAGGTTCTTCTAAACCATTCCCTTCATCATTTCTTATAGCACAATAGCATCCCACCATATTCATATACTATAACTTGTTTAGCTATTCCCCAACTGACAGCATCTCCTAAGTCTCCAATTTTTTGCTGTTATGAAAAGAGCTGCTATAAATATTTTTGTATATATGAGTCATTTTCTTCTTTCTCTGATCTCTTTGGGGTATAGTGTTAGTAGTGGTATCACTGGGTCAAAAGGGACTGCATGAATTTTCAATTTCCTTAGGCTTGGAATTCTCTATCATCACCATCTCTGCCTCTTGGCTTCCTTCAAGTCTCAGCTAAAATTTCACTTTCTTCAAGAAGTCTTTCCTAGTGCCCCTTAATCAGGGAGGGACCTAGTACCTTTCCTCTGAGATTACCTCCAGTTTATCCTTCATATATCTTATTTGTACATTACATTTGTGCATTACATCTCCCCCATTAGACTGTGAGCTCCCTGAGGGCAGGATTATTTTTGCCTTAGTTTGTATCCCCAGTACTTAGCACAATGCCTGGCATATAGCAGGCTTAAGAAATGCTTGTAGATTTGACATTTAACCACTCAAGATAAGTCTGTTTTAAGTTTTTCCCATAACTTTTTTCCAGAATTAATGTTAGGATTAATTCCTTATTCAGGACTGGGGAGCTAAATAAGATAGGCACTGGACCTGTGGTTTCATTAGTGTAGGGAAATCCGGAGCGAGCAAACTCTCTGCTGATGCAGGATGTGACCTTCTCTGTAACTTCTAGTCTTAGAGAGCTGCCTACATCATCGAGAAGTCTGCCCCAAGTCATGTAGTCAGGATGGGTCAGAGGCCAGCCTTGAGTCTGGGTCTTCACAGCACCAAAGCCCTGTTATTATATCCAGCTTTCAAGTTCTTCCTGGCTTAGCAGGCTATAAAATCATGTTGATACTACTCATTACCTCTCATTTACAAAATTTTACCCTCTTAGTCAATATATAGCTAAGCAGAAGGCCCTTTAAAAATATTTACATTACCTCATTCAACACACAGGAAAGTGTGAAAAGTAAACAACCACTGATTTTATATTGACAGACACTACTTAACATAAAATGAATAGAAGGGAAAGCATTAAAAATGATTCTCCCCTTCAGAACTTCCAAAAGACATTAAATGTGTATTAGGTAGCGTTGCCTACCCAAATATCGTGTTTTTTATCAACAGAAATTATCATGAATAGAAATTCAGTTGAAACCGTATGATAAGGAAAGCTATGAGAAAAAAAGAAGATTATTGTTACTTAGTAAATCAATCTAGCGTTGTATAAACATTCAATTTCTATTAGTTTTCTGAAATTTGGCACCTGAAAAGTATGAGGCAAATATAATTTTTCTGTGTTTCTTTCTCTTTGCCTATATACATCGCCTTTTCAATATCTTTACAATCTATCTAAGTTCAGGTTACTATCGATGGATCTTCATACTACCAGTTTTTTCCATGGCAAATTTTTCTTTCAAGGTCCTATTAGCACATTTTAGCAAAGTAGGCTACAAAATCGGTTGCTGACACTAGACCGGTAGACAAAGGGTCAGTCCTTTAAACCAGCGTGCTTAATTACAACCTTTCCAACCCAATGAAAGTACAGAAGAAAAATATGATTAATCTGTAGCAGCTTATCTTGTGCTGGTCCATTATATAGTACTTATTTGGCATAGTTGTAGCATGAGCTATCTTAAATAACATAAAGTTTTATGTCATAACATTTTCATTTAAAGTTTTTGGCAGATATCTAAAATATATGACATATGTCCCTGCTAGAAGCACAAGTAATGTGGACTCAAACGTAGCTGTTTCTTGATGACCCAGGGTTATGATTAAGAACAGCATTTCTTATACGGTGCTGTGACCCAGGGATGCTTTCAGAAGGTCCTGGAATGGCTGGCTGAGTCTTCTCATCCTCTCCCCCACCTTTGCTTTTCTAGTGGGAGCTTCCTCTCTTGTTCCCTCATGGCTATTTCTGTGCTTGGCTGTTACTTTCTCTAAGTGGCTGGTGGTTGACTTCTGGTCATCTCTGCAGATTTGCTGATTGCTCCCTCTTCTTCTGCCTCACTTCCCTGGTTTCCAGGCTTGTCTGTGCCAGCTAAAAAGCTCTTTTTTTTTCAGGTTGGCTCACCGAACAATTGTCATGTTTTCTGTCATTTTCATGTCTTTAGGCTTTTTCTAGCAATTTCTATCTTTCATAAACACAAGGTATTTTTGTTGACTTGCAAATCTGGTCTGTTTTGAACAGTCAAGGATGCTAGACATCTGAATACTTGATAAGCGGAGTCTTATATTACACTCATCTCAACACAATTTACGGAAACATAAGTTTTAGGAGACGTTAGACAACCTTTTTCTGTCAGTCCTTTATAACATGGCTTCAACGTTTTGTTTAAAATATAATTTCTCTTAGATATTATGGAACCACAGTCAGGATTACTTTCAGGACCTTGTAGCTCCTACATTAAAAGATTGGAGGGCATGGAATATGATATCTGTAAGGCAAAGGAGCGTGGATTACAACCAGAGATCAACTACCCAGCGAAACTAAGCATAATCTTTCAGGGGAGGAGATGGACATTCAATGAAATAGGTGATTGATGAAAAGATCAGAGCTCAACAGAAAATTTGACTTTCAAATGTAAGACTCAAGAAAGGCATAAAAAGGTAAACACAAAAGAAAAAAACAATGATATGTTATTAATAAGGGCAAACTGTTTACATATCTACAAGGGAAGATGACACTTGTAACTCTTCAGAATTGTATTGTTATTATGACATTTAAAGAGGGCATGGGTATAAGTTGACTTTGATGTGATGATAAAAAAAAATCTACTTAAGTGGTGAAAAGGGTTGGTATTGGGAGAAGAGGAAAGGAGAAAGCAGCAAGGGTAAATTATATCATATGAAAAGGCACAAAAACCTAATATACTAGAGGAAAAGAAAGGAGGGAGATGAGCATTGTTTGAACCTTACTCTCATTAGATTTGGTTCAAAGAGGGAATAATAAAATTAGTTAGGTATAGAAATCTAACCTAACATATAGGAAGTAGGAATGGAAAGGGAAAAGAAAAGGGATGGGGTGAATAGAAGGGAAGGAAGAAGTAGAACAGGTAAAGGGGAAGAAAAGAGAGGGAGCTAATAGAAGGGAAGGCAGACTGAGGGAGGTGGTGGTTGAAAGCAAAACTCTAGAGAGGAGGGGGGTGAATAGGATGGAGAGAAAGACACAGATAGTAACCATAATTGTGAATGTGAAAGGGATGAACTCTCCCATAAAACAGAAATGGATAGCAGAGTGGATTAAGAATCATAATTCTACAATATGTTGTTTACAAGAAACACATCTGAAGCAGAGGGATACACAGAGTAAAGGTAAAAGCTGGAGCAGAATATAGTAGGCTTCTTCTGAAGTAAAAAAGCAGGGGTAGCAATCCTGATCTCAGACAAAGCAAAAGCAAAAATAGATCTAATTAAAAGAGATAAGGAAGGAAAACTACATCCTGCTAAAAGGCACCATAGACAACAAAGTAATATCATTACTAAACATTTATGCACCAAGTGGTATAGCATCCAGATTCTTAAAGGAGAAGTTAAGGGAGGCAGAGGAAGAAATAGACAGCAAGACTATACTAGTGGGGACCTCAACCTCCCCCTCTCAGAACTAGATAAATCTAACCACAAAATAAACAAGAAAGAAGTTAAGGAGATGAATAGAATTTTAGAAAAGTTAGATATGGTTGACCTCTGGAGAAAACTGAATGGGGACAGAAAGAAATATACCTTTTTCTCGGTGGTACATAGCACTTACTCAAAAACTGACCATGTATTAGGGCATAAAAACCTCACAATCCAATACAGAAAGGCAGAAATGTTAAATATTAAATGCATCATTTTCAGATCATGATGAAATAAAAATTACATATAGACTAAAAATTAATTGAAAATTAAATAACCTAATCCTAAAGAATGAATGGGTCAAACAACAAATCATAGAAACAGTCAATAACTTCATCCAAGAGAATGACAATAATGAGACAATATACCAAAACAGCAGTGAAAGCGGTCCTTAGGGGAAATTTTATATCTCTGAATGCTTACATGAATAAAATAGAGAGAGAAGAGATCAGTGAATTGGGCATGCAACTAAAAAAGCTAGAAAAAGAATAAATTAAAAATCCCCAATTAAATACCAAATTAGAAATTCTGAAACCCAAAGGAGAGATTAATAAAATTGAAATTAAGAAAACTATTGAACTAATAAATAAAACTAAGAGCTAGTTTTATGAGAAAGCCAATAAAATAGATAAACCTTTAGTTAATTTGATTCAAAAAAAAGAAAGAAGAAAACCAAATTACCAGCATCAAAAATGAAATGGGTAAATTCATCACCAGTGAAGAGGAAATAAAAACAATAATTAGGAGCTATTTTGCCCAACTGTATGCCAATAAATTTGATAATCTTAGTGAAATGGATGAATATTTACAAAAATGTAAATTGCCCAGATTAACGGAAGAGGAAATAAAATACTTAACCCCATTTCAAAAAACGAAATTAAACAACCATCAATGAACTCCCTAAGAAAAAATCTCCAGGGCCAGATGGATTTATAAACGAATTCTATTAAAAATTTAAAGAACAACTAATTCCGATACTATATAAACTATTTAGGAAAATACGTGAAGAAGGAGTCCTACTAAATACTTTTTATGACACAAATATGGTGCTGATACCTAAACTGAGAAGAGCCAAAAAAGAGAAAGAAAATTATAGACCAATTTCCCTAATGAATATAGATGCAAAATTTTTAAATAAAATATTAGCAAAGAGATTACAGTAACTTATCTCAAAGACAATACACTGTGACCAGGTAGGATTTATATCAGGAATGCACAACTAGTTCAATATTAGGAAAACTATCAGCATAACTGACCATATCCACAACAAAACTAACAGAAATCATATGACTATCTCAATAGATGCAGAAAAAGCATTTGACGAAATACAACACCCATTTCTACTGAAAACACTAGAGAGCAAAGGAATAAATGGAGTCTTCCTTAAAATGACAAGTAACATCTATCTAAAACCTTCAGCAAGCATTGTATATAATAGGGACAATCTAGAAGCGTTTCTAATAAGATCGGGGGTGAAAACAAGGATGTCCATTATTACCACTGTTATTCAATATCGTACTAGAAATGTTAGCTTTAGAAATTAAAGAAGAAATTAAAGGAATTAAAATATAATTTCTCAGAACATAGTCGTAATTCAATAAAAGTACAAAAAATGTGTTCAGAAAAGCTTCCATTAGTGTGGATAACAGGGAAAATCACATCAGAAAAGGCATTTAAGTGCTCCTAATTTTTTAGAAGTAGTCTTCTTAGCTGAGTTTTTAGATTTTCAGTAACTTTACATTCTACTGCACTTAAAAATTACTTTTTTAAAAGAGCTTCCTGATTTTCAAACAGCCAGTTTATATTCTTCTTTTCTTAGGCCTTAACTGACAAATTTAACATATATACCAGCAGCATTGCATGTTTTATCTTTGTGTCCTAATAATAATTTCTAATTTCCAAAACCTTAGAAGCAGAGAAAAATAAATAAAAGTGAACACCTAACTATATGTTTGATATTTACATACTAGTGCTAATACTCAAATCCAGTAATAGATAATGAAACTTTATGATTTTTCAACAGTTTAACAATTATTAATTCTGAAAATATTTTCCAACTTTTTATTGGCATCAAACACTAAAACAATACCTACCTAAAGTAGGTAGGTCAGGATTAGGTGAATTTGTATTTAAAAGTTCACAAAACATTTTCCCTATAGTAGTATGAGAGAATATACCATATTAATAGAGACAATATATCACTACCTAAATTGGGTGCTTTTTTCTTAAACAGACAAACAACTAATCATATTATAGTCTTTGTTGTTGTTCAGTTTTTTCAGTCATGTCTGACTCTTTGGGGTTTTTCTTGGCAAAGATACTGGAGTGGTTTGCCATCTCCTTCTCCAGCTCATTTTACATGAGCATGAGGAAACTGAGGCAGAGTTAAGTGGCTTGCCTAGAGTCACGCAGCTATGTAAGTATCTGAGGCTGGATTTGAATTCAGGAAGATGAGCCCTAAGACCTGGCACTCTATCCACTGTGCCACCTAGATGCCCCTATCATAGTCTTTATCCAAGCAAAATGTATAAGAAACATAAGGATTAATTAATTAAAATTTTATGCATAAGAAACATATTTCTTTAAAGTTTTCTATACTTTACATTTCACTTACTTTAACAAGCAATGCTTCATTGGCAGCTTGAATCACTTCATTCTTGTCCTGCACTTGTTTATGCAGACTGCTTAATGTACCCTGAGTCTCTTCTAATTCATGTTTTGCCTTCTCTAATTGAATATTTAGTTGCTGAACTGAAGACTTCTGGTTGTCTGAAGACAACTTCCATTTTGTACGATTCTCTCGATGTGAAAGCATCTAAGTAGTTTAGGACAAAAAGAAAACGTCAGAGATTTGATTTGGTTTTACTCTTCCTTAATACTTTAACTACTTAATTCAACTTAAACATATGAGCAAAACAAGAACATAGCTCTTTCTATGACTAAAAATGTCCTCATTTCTCCTATCCCCAAAGCTAGTTTTTCCACAAATCTTATTATTCAAGTTGCTCCTGTGTGAGTGGGTAGTTTTGAAATCTGCATTTTCCAACATCAGTATTTAGAAGATCATTACTCTTTTTTCTTTAATTGACTCATTTTTATACTGAAATAATCTCCCATTTAAAATTAGCCATCAATATACATCCAAAGAGAAAGACTATTTAAAAAATGGTGTGTAGAGCAATAAAATAGTACTACTACTAGAGATAAGTTTTACATTGTTTATGCAATTATTTCCAAAACAATTTGAGGTTTCTTTTAAGTAAAAGATAATATAAAACAAGACAGTTAAGGAAAAAAACAGAACAAACATCATCTAAAAAGAACATAGAGAGCATTACCAAGCATGCAAAATAAATGAGTTATTAAGAGTTAGATAATTAGTTTGGTTCTAAGTTTGTTTTCTTTTTACAGCTACAGCAAAAGAAAACAAACACACTTGTTGCAGAGACAAAATGTTTTTTAGAACTAAATTAAAGAGGAATTTATTGTATGGGATATCTTTGTATAAGAGACACCACATAACAGAGTGCATAAGACTTTAAACTACAATTTTATATAAGAAAAACATTGTTCAAATAGAAAATACTTTTATCAATCCTCTATAAAAGTTGAGCACATAATGCATAGTAATTGCGTTTCTGTAGGAATGCTGAGATAACCAATCATGTAATTTGCTTTCAGATGACAATAAGACAAAAGTATAGGATTTGGAAAATCTATCTGAATGAACAAATGAATAATAAGCATTTATAAAGTCCCCACTACGTGCCAGGCACTATACTAGGCAACAAGGATACAAATATAACAATGAGAGAATACCTGCAGAATGAATAGTTACTATTTTTATGAGGATCAACTTCAGTTCATAACTGAGTGATCTAATAAGTATTTGTAGTACAGATATTTTGTGCTGTTGGTTAACTGGGCCATATGGCTTGGGCTATCAAATGTGAAGGAAGCAAAGCTACTACACTGTTATGAAAGCTGGAGATCTGGAATTACATTCTTGTTAGACACAAGATACTTTCATGACTATTTTAAGACTGGTTCTCCCTCTCTCTTATAGGCTGGATTTGCAACGATTCATCACAGACCCGATGTCACTCTGACTGGCACAGGAGCTTTGATCAGCTGTTTCTATCCAGGGCCAGGTGGCCCACCTTAAGCATTCTGGTGGCCCCCTGGCTTCTAGGGGCTTGTCATTTTAATGCCAAACTTAGGGCAGTTACCTGACTAGTCTAGCCCACTGAAGCTCAGCCCTTCTAAGCTCAAGAGATTTGCCAGCCTCAACCTTCCTTGGTAGCAGGGATTACAGTTGTGCCTAAGCCACTTTGGATGGCAGAATTTCGTCAATTAATTAATCAATAACCACTTTATTCAGTGTCTGCTATTTTGATCTTTTACCATGCTAACTTGGTGACCTCAGCTCCCAAGAGCTTAATCATCATTTCCATACAGATGACTACTGGATGAGTACATATAGCTCTAGTCTCTTTCCTGGGCTTCAGGTCTGCATCTCCAATTGCCTACTAGATATTTCATTTCAAACTCAACATATCCAAAACAAAAAAATGTATTTTTGCAAACCCGCCCCTCTTCTAAACTCATGTGAACTCTTCTTCTGTCAAGGACACGCGTCATCATCCTTTCAGGCAACCAGGTTCACAACATCAGTGTCACCCCTACCTCCTCACTCCCTCTCATTCCAAAGGTCCAGTTATGTGTCTCCTTCTCTCCACTTACAAGGCCAACCCTCTAGTTCAGCTCATGAGCACCTCATGGCTGGACTACTAGCAAAGCCTCCTAACTGGCGTCCCTGCCACTCTGATCCTTCCACCCTTGCTAAAGCTATTGCTCTACAATGCAGGTCTGACTACATCAACCTCCAGTGGCTCCCTGTTGCCTCTAGAACGAAATACAAACCCCTCTGTGTGGCATCTAAAGTCCTTTACCACCTGGCTCCAAACTGTGTTTTCATTTCATAATCCATTAATGGCCTTCTTGCCATCTCCCTTCACTCTCCTTTTCACTAGACATCCCCTGTGCCACAATGCTCTAACTTCATCACCTCTTGGCATCCCTCGATTCCTTCAAAACTCAGCTCAAGCACCACTTCTATATTAAGTCTTTCCTTATCCCTCCAGTGCCAACACCCACCCCCCAGAATACACGCTCTCTTCTCCCAATTGAATGTAAGGTCCTTGAAGGCAGGGATGTCTCAATGTCCCATTATCCCTAGCAACTATTGCAGTGCCTGGCACATACACAGTAGGTGCTTAATAAATGCTTGTTGACTGATCTTAGCAAAAAGACCAAGACATAATCCAAGTAACACCAATACAGGCTTACTTATTCTAATTCAATCTGTTTTCTTTACCTCTAGATGATATGCTTCTTTCAGTGATTCTATTTCTGTTGACAGTTTCTTTACTTCTGCTTGCAGTCTGGCTTCCAATTTAGTTTCACGCACTTGTGAAGCTCCCAGTTCTTCAGCCAAATGGTTTGCATGTGTTTCCTTCAAAACATACATTGAATAAAGGCAATTCAGTTATTTTCTTTTAATTTTTATTAAATCTAAACTAATTCAGCAAATGAACTGAAATGTAGTTTGCAAAATAAATGTTTAATGAGTGGCTACTCTGTACAAGGCATTGTATTAGACACTGTGAAAGAAGCAGAGAAAAGTGAGACCAGATTCCTTGCCTACAAGATACTCAAAATCTAGTGCACTGATATGTGCTTATCGACTTGGTCCTTCCTAATTTGAAGATGGGTATGATAAGGTCAACTATTCAGCTATCTTCTGCAGGGCATGTGAATTGTTCATAGCAATAGTAACATGCATGCATCACAGTGAGGGAAGAATAGAAATAATACTACATAAGATCAGTATAATGAGGGAAATCAGTGTTTGTTGAAGTTAGTAAAATATTTAATTATATAATTAAGCAATGTAGACTAAAGACTTATTATTTCAGGGATCAGCTAGGTGGTGCAGAGTTCAAATCTGATATCAGATCAGACACTTGACATTTACTAGCTGTATGACTTTGGGCAAGTCACTTAACCCCAATTGCCTTGCCCCCCCCCAAAAGAGACATTATTTCAAAGTATAGAAACTATATGGGCAAATGCCCGTAACTATATCTATGTCTTTGTATAATACCTATATTATACAGCACTTAGATTCTTTTTGGCACTAGTATCATTTATTATAACCCAGTCAGGACTGGGGTTAAGTAAGGCAGGTAACTTTCTAGAGAATTTTCTTTTTACTCAGGAGTACAAAAACATAATACCAAATGACCATCATATATGTGTGTGCATATGTGTGTGTGTATATGTGTGTGTGTGTGTGTGTGTGTGTGTGTGTGTGTATATATATATATATATATATATATATATACATACACATACATATTCCTTTCCTATACTGTCTGAGCCAAAAATATTTAACTGACTCCTCAAAGGAATTAACATCCAACCAGTGCAGGGAACAAAGGATCAATGGGATTTACCAGTGATCATCTTCAACAAGTAGATGGAAGGCAGTTTCTATGTGGTCCTAGCAAAATTACTTCACTTTTAAATTTTAAAAGTTGTACCAAACTCATTTAATCAAATGCAATTTATTGCAAGAATCTAGGTTAATAATGTAGTCAATTGTTTATTCATTAAACCGGTTTCATAAATCCAAAAAATGGATACCATAATTTAATAACTTTAATAAAATAAAAATGTTTTGCATAGACACCTTCTCTCTAGAAAGATGTTTCGTTTCTTCTAGTTTATTTGCAAGTCTCTCAGCTTCTCTCTGGGCTTGGACTTGCTGCCGGCGGGCCTCTAGCAGCTCCTGCTGAGTTTGCTGCATCTGCCCCTCTGCTAACCTCACCTGCTGCCCTAAATCCAAAGCTTCTTTGTATTGGGCTGCAATGCATTGTTCCTGCTCTTTCACAATCTGAAAAGTAGAAATCATTCTTAGGTTTCATGCAAAGGATGAAAGCTCTAATTTTTTCCTGATGCTACTTGAAAGAGTGGGGATAGCAAACATTCCAGTTTTGCCATTCATTACCTTATGACCCAGAGTAAATTATTTAATAACAGCTAGCATTTATAAAGCACTTTAGGGTTTGTAAAGTACTTTACATACATTACCTCATTTGATCTTCACAACCTTGTGAGGTCGATGCTAGCATTATCCCCATTCTGCAGATGAGGAAAGTAAGGATTAGAGGAGTCAAGTGACATAACCAGTAAGTGCCCAAGGCAAAACTTGAACTCCTATCTTCCTGACTCTAGGTCCAGCATCACTGTGCAGGCATCATGAACCCGTCTAGGCCTCGGTTTCTTCATTTTAAATGGAAGGATTTGGACTCTTAAATTTCAAAGGGCCCCTGCCCTTCCAGCTCTAGAGCTATGAGCTATATGAATTTTTTTTCTGATTGTGCTTCTTCTGAACCTCTTCATATACTAGGACATCTCATCTACTGTGAAACTTAACAGAGTGCTTCAGAAAATACATAGCAACATACAGCTATTCCTTTATTTGAAGCATATTTTATCAGCACAATGTCACAACAGAACATTTGTATGACCCCACAGCATCTTAGTAAGTGCAAACTACATAACAGGTTATAATCCTTTATTATTATAACCATACAATATTTATGTCAGAATGTAGAAGAAATCAGATAAAGCTACCTCAATTTCCCATGTTAATGATTATTATACTTGTGAAAGTACATAAATTCATATACATTCTGCCTTACTGTATCAAAGTCATAGCTCACTGTTTGTTATAAGAAATTTTTTTAATGGGAATCAGTGATCCCCTATCAACCAGAAGGGTCAGCATCAAGACCCAGGCAGCTCCCCTCCTCCTAGTCCCTTCCCTTTAAGTTTACCTTCCATCTACACTTAATATGTCTGATATGTCAGGGGCCTGAACTAAGGTAGTGGCTATGTGAGCTGACAGAAAGGGCAGGAGGTGAGAGATGTTGTGGAAGTAGAAACAGTAAGTTTCATCAACTGATTGGAAATATGGAATGAGGGAGAATAAGAAGTCAAGGATGATGCCAAGGTTACTAAGAAACTGAAAAAAATGGTAATAACTTTGAAAGAGATGGGGAAGTATGGGAAAGGAGAGGATGTTAGGTTACTGATAAGGAGCTGAATTTTAGGTATGTTGAGTTGGAGATGTCTCCAGGATGTCCACTTTGAAATGTACAAGAGGCATTTGGTGATATGAGACTGAAACTCAGAGAAGAAATGGGCTAAATATGTAGATCTGGGAGTCATCAGTATAAAGATAACAAAGCCATAGGAGATGAAAGTGTAGAGAGAAAAGAGAAGTGGGCTTACGACAGAGCTTTGGGGAAGAACCAAAATTGGGCGGTATAATATGGGTGATAAATCAGCAAAACTGTGAAAGGAAGGAAGGAAGGAAGGAAGGAAGGAAGGAAGGAAGAAGGAAGGAAGGAAGGAAGGACGGAAGGAAAACAAGAATTTAAGAGAAAGAAAGTAAAAAATGGTCAGACAAGTAGGAGGAGAAGATCCAAGAGAGAATAGTTTAATGAAAACTCAGAAAAGAAAGAGCATCAAGAAGAGAGATTGGTCAACAGTGTCAATTACAGAAGATAAATAGAGAAGTATTAGAACTAAGAAATCATATTTGGTAATTAAGAGTTTAGATGAGTGCTGAGGTCAAAAGTCAAAAGGTTGAGGAGTGACAGAGTGAAAAGGAAGGAGACTGACTATGGACAGCTTGGTGGAGGAATTTGAGTGAGAAAGAGAAAAGGGATAGAAGGTGAGCCTAGAAAATAGTAGGATGTAATGAATTTTTTTCTAAGAATGAAGCCAGTAAACCTAGGTATATTTGAAAGCAGTTGGGAAGACAATTGACAGGGGGAGGTTGAAGACCAGAGGGGATGATTAAGGGAGTAATCTGCTGGTTTCCTTTTTCAGTTGACCAATCTGTTCATTTTATAGGACTTCAAATTCCTTTTCACAAAGCTGGTCTTTACTATTTTCTAAATCTTCTTATATGATATTAAAAGAGTAATAAAGGTTACCATAATAGATCTTAATTGTTATAGCTGCACACTGAGAGATGATTCCTTAAGATAATTAGGTTCTATGTTGTACACAATAACAGCCACATTGTGCAATGACTAATATTGATAAATTTAACCCTTCCCAGAAATACAAGGATCTAAGACATCTCCAAAGGCCTTGTGATGGAAAATGCTATCCACATCCAAAGAAAGAACTACGGAATCTGCATGCAGATTGAAGCATACTATTTGCTATTTTTTTTCTCTTCTGTTGAGTTTTGTTTCCCCTTTCTGGTGGCTCCTCCTATTGGTTCTAATTTTTACTCACAACATCACTAATCTGAAAATATGTTTAATAAGAATGTGTGTATATATATATATATATATATGTATGTATGTATGTATGTATATATATATGTGTATATATATATACATACATACATACATATATATATGTATATATGTGTATATATATACATATATATATATGTATATATGTGTATATATATGTATGTATGTATGTATGTATGTATATATACACATATATACATATATGTATATATATATACACATATATACATATATATACATATATATATAGCCTATATCAAATTGTGTGCCATCTTGGGGAGCGGGGTGGAAAGAAAGGGGGAGAAAAATTTTAAACTCAAAAGCATATGGATGTGATTGCTGATAAATCAAAATAAATTAATTTAAAAAACAAGATAATTAGGTTCTAAATAAGATAGAAATATATTCTTTTAAGCCTACAATAAACAAAAGGTTAAGACTAAAAATCTCTATAAACTACAGTCCCAGATTATTTTAGGTAATCTGCTGGGATCTAGTACATGTGGAAATGGCTTGACCTTGGAGAAGAGGGCTACCTCATTATCAGAGACTGGGAGAAAGGAGAGAGTAGGGGATGTTATCAAGGGATTTTTACATAAAGAGAAGAAGAGGGAATTCACTAGACCCTCAGCTGAGAGGGGAAAGAGGGAGATGTGGGAGGCCTGAGAAAAGAAGAGAAGGTTTGAAACAACTTCTATGATAAGTGAGATAGAGAATTAATTAGTGTGGAATGAAAGGATTACTTTTTTATCATGAGAGTGCAGTAGAAGTTCGATAACATGAATTTACAGTGTGATTGTGAACCTTTCTCCAGATCCATTCAGTAAAGGAAGCTGATGGTGGGAGTAAGCCAGGGCTAAAGTTTGGCAAGAGATAAGCGATTATAGGACAAAGAAGTGAATGACTAGAAAGTAGAAAATAGTAAGAGCTGAGACTGAGAAGGGAAGTAAGTCAGAGAACTGGCAATGGTCTAAGAAAAGTACTGAGGAGTGAAGAAGGGATTAGAGGTAGTGATGAGGACAAAGAATAGGTATAGGAGTGAGACACAGAGAGAGAGGGAATGACAGAAGATTATGGAATGTCAGATTTTTGATCCAGGAAATAGAACGCTTGTAAGTAATAGTGAAGTGAAAGGTGTGATCATCCCTGTTTGTGGAAGAAGTGCAATGAACTTGAGGGAACAACAACAACAAAAAAAAATGAAAGAGAAGAGAAATGTGGTTGAAATGAGACCTAGAACTGTGAAAGCAATTCTAAAATCTTTAAGTAGAAATGCAAAAGTCAAAGCAACTAAAATTAATACTCATATGATATAAATGCCTTCACTCAACAAATCACTTATTTCCTGGGTGCCAACTATCTGCAAAAGCACTGTGCTACCAGGATAAATATAATCTAGCTTTTATGCTGGGTTACTGTTTTTATTTTATAGTTCCTGAATATACTTTACAAGTATAGTTAGTTTGTATCAGTACTGTTAGTCTCCAAAGAAAACCTCTCAAAGATTAGGCATTACATTTGTGTAATTCCTCTCTGGCAACAGCTATGGAAATGCCACACATAAACAGACTCGACTAAAATAATGACAGCAAATTAAAAACCAGGGAAACACTTAGCTGTGCATCAATTGTACCTCACTTTAAACAAAACAATCTTCTAGAAAAGACAAATAAAGAGCTGATTCTTCACTTAGCAAAATTAACCACAGTATTCTTTTAAAGATGACTTTCCTCCAGTGCATTGAAAACATGATTCAATATCCAAAAATTTTATTTAAACAATATTTTTAGGCACACACAGTTTGTAAAACAAGCTGTATAGTATAAACTATCTATGGAATCAGTATTGGTTAAATGGGAACAAATGCTTGATATTTCTTAAAAACTGAGAAAATAACAAGAAATTTGATCAATAAACATTAAAGCACTGAGCAATGTCACTCACGCACAACAGAAGGGGAATGAATGATTAAACAAAGAGGTCAGTTTTAATTCCTTAGGGGAAAAATCATTCAGAAGGATAACTTACATTCTCAATCTCTGTTATCTTCTGCTGTTTTCTTTCTGTTTCCTTTTTCAATTGACTAATCTCTTGTACATTTTGTAGTACTTCAAATTCTTTTTCACGAAGCTGGTCTTTACTGTTTTGTAAGTCTTCTTCTAAGACTTCTATCTGGATGTTAAAAAAAACTAAGGTTATCATGAGAGAGCTTAATTGTCATGCTTGCACACTGAGAGACAATTCCTTATGATAACTAGGTTCTAAATAAGACAGAAAGGTATCATTCTTTTAAGCCTACAATAAACAAAATGCCGACTTAAAATCTCTGTAAACTATCTTGTTTTTTTAACACTATTTCATATTTTTTTTAAAAAAGGAAACGCTCTTACCATACTTATGGAAGTAATACAAATTACATCATATGCATTTACATGAATACAATTAAATAGCAATGAATATTTCCATTTTATTGGCAAAATAATTAAACTGTATTTTTCTGTCACAAATTGTAGTCATCTTTTTTACCTATTTATTTGGTCCACATAAAGAAATTTTATTTAAACTATAAAACTTAACCTGAAAAATGACTTTATGCCAGCGGCCTTAACATCTTTCTCTTCTGAAGTTCACACTACTGGTACTCTCAATATTCTTTGCTATCTTTTGACCTCCAGAACACTTGTCTACCTTCACTGACTTTAGCACCTGCCTTCCTCTCACTCACTACATTCTTGTTGTGGCAATCTCATCCAGTTCCATGGCTTCAGGATCATTTTTATGGGGCTGATTCCCAAATCAATCTATTTCCATCAATGGCCATTTTCTGAGTTACAGACCTATATTTCCAACTGTTTACATGGAATCTCTATCTGTATATTCCACAGCACCCCAAACTTAATACAACTAAAACAAATTCACCAGATTCCCCATGTTTCTGACTTTTCTATTTCTATTAATGGTGACAACATTCTTCTATCACCCAGATTTGAAACTCTGAACTTACCTTTGATTTTTCTTCCTTCTTCAGCCCCTATATCTTATCAGTTGTTACATTCTCTTAATTAAATTTCTAAAACATCTCTCAGTTCTGTCGCCTCATGTCCATTCCACCACTCTAGTTTAGACCTTCTTGAGCTTTTCTTTAACTTCTCAAAAACATTCCTGACTAGTTAACCCATCTCCATTCTCTGCCCACCCCAATCCGACCTTTACACATTACTACAAATTTAAACTTTCTAATGTGCAATTCTGATTACATCATTTCCCTGCTAAAAATTATCCAAAAATAATTTTTAAAGAGTTTCCCACTGTACAATTTAAAAAATAATTTCAAGTCATGTCAGTTTTAACATAAAGGATGTCAGGTTACAGGTTCTACGGCACCGATTTTTGCATTTTGGGGGGTATTGAGTGGTAAATTTTCTTTTTGCTGACATGGACTTCTAACCTGCTACCCAAAGGAAAAATTGCTACATAAATATGAGTTATTATTATTGTTTTTGTTGCCTACAGTAGCCTTTTTTTGCCACAATATTTGTTATAATGCATTGTATATAATGGTGTCGTGTGCCTGCATTCTAAATACAAGTCAGGGATTTTTCACCATACTTACAATCCAAATTACTTAAGTTTCAGAGTATCCAAAGCCATTACGAAGAATTTGTGTAATTAAGTTACCTGTTTATTAGACTCCTTAAGTTCTAGTTTTGTTTTCTCCAGAGTACCCTCTAATTTAATTATTTTTTGTTCCATTTCTCCCCTATGTTCACGAATAGTAATATCCAACTGTGTAACCTAAATATGAAAGCAAATAAATATGCAAAATTGCTAAGGATTCTTTTCTACTATGACAACAAAATTATCAGTAATACTCATGTTTTTAATAATGTTAGTACAAAATATTTTGTAAAGAACTCATGGGAAGTGTAAAGAATTGAAACACATTTTCTCAAAAGTAAATTGTTAAAGGGCAAAGCTATTAACTCCAACATTTTGGATCATAAATAGCCCACATATATTATGAATCTAACAAACAGAAATCTAATATAATCTCAATAAGATTACTTGGACTATATCAGTTTTGTGGACAATTAAATTGCTAGTTAAAAAACACACACACACACACAAATAAACAACTCCTCCACCCAAAGATTATACTTGAAAGCTGCCCAAAATCTTATTTCTTTTATCACTCTTCAAACTCCCTTCTCCCCCTTCTAATAACTAGGGAACCAAATCCTTTAATTTCTGTTTTATTACATTTTATAGGGGCAGCTGGGTGGCACAGTGGATACAGTACCGGCCCTGGAGTCAGGAAGACCTGACCTCTGACACTTGATACTTACTAGCTGTGTGACCCTGGGCAAGTCACTTAACCCCCCCATTGCCTAGACAAAAAATAAAAATTAAAAAAAAAAAGGGCCAGCTCGGTGGTGCAGTAGATAGAGTATCAGCCCTGAAGTCAGGAGGACCTGAGTTCAAATCTGGCCTCAGACCAAACACTTGACGCTAGCTGTGTGACCCTGGGCAAGTCATTTAACCCCAACTGCCTAAAAAAAAAATTTAAAAACAATTACATTATATAGCCCAAGGGGCCTCAAAGACTCAGATGCCTCAGTCTTAACTTAAGAATTCATATGTCAATTCAGCAAATGACACCAAACCCTAAGTGTGTTGCAATACACAAATCTACAAAAGTATCATTAAAGAAACTGACCTGAGCAGCTCTTTGCTTCAGTTCCCAATTTCTATCTTTCAGTGCCTGGTCCATGTTAAGAAGCTCTTGCTTTTTGTCCTCAATATCAAGCTTGCACTCTCTACAATTTGACAAAGGAAAATACAAAGAACAAAAGGGATACTGAAAATATTTTAACTTTATTAATAGATACAATTCAACTAGTAATTTTCCCTGAAGACATGAAATAAATACATTTCCACATCAAAGAATCTTTTGAAAGATAATTGAATAAATAGCATCAATGTTATTACTTAATCACAGCATTCTCAAAGGCAAAATAATGTGCTTTCACATTTTGTCATTTCAAGATGAATTATTAGAAGCTAGTTGTCAAAGCACAATCAAAGCACAATCATAACCAGAGACTGGTTTGGGTAAGAATTAGAAATCATATTTCTAATTCTTTATTAATCAAGGCTAGCAGTCTTTAATTTGACTTTGAAAGGCAGGATATTATTATAGTCAGCAAAAAGGTATTCATAGCATGGTTGATATCTCTAATGTCCATCTTATAAACGGGACTGGTGTTGAATTGTTTATGTTCATTTTACTATCTCTTTGGGATGAAAATGATGCTTTTTAGGTATGGAAGAAGATGTGAGTTTAATATAGATGTATATTTTAAATGATCTATAAAGTTTCTTCAGATGTAATTTTCTTTTAAGTGTAATTCTGAAAGTCTGAAAATGACAAATATTAATATCTTTTGTTTCAAAACTGCTCTTTTTCTTGTCTCTGAATCATGTTACTTGCTAAAGCAGCCAAATTTGGAATAGCAACCCAGGTAAAAAAATACTTGTAAAATAAATTTCCCTCTTTCCAAAAAATCTTTGAAATTATTAAGCTCAGAAGTAAAGTGGGACTGAGATATTACTCCTATCTTTAGGATTTTGAAGCAACCAAGATGAGGGAAAAGGACATTTTTTAAAATAAACTTTTTCTATTCTTTATCCCAGTTTGAAATGTCTTCAAAGATACAAATGCTAATTAAAAAAAAATCAGCTTTCAAACTTGGAGAATAACCTATTCAGAACTCTTTTGAAAATTCTTTGAAAAGGTATAAATCAAAAATAAACATTCATACTGCTTAGAAGCAAGGTATTAAGGATTCTTTGAGCTAATGATGATAGGCTTTTACCTGTCCGGATCTTGGCCTTTTTAGAACTCTGGGTTAAATGGATTATTTTAGGTCTGGCCTAGAAGTTGGGGGTTCCTGAGCAATGTTGTTAATAACAACATATTTACATAACAATTGTAAGGCTTACAATTAAGGCTTACAATGACTTTGTTAGGTAGACTATACACGTATGTTATACCCAACTTACAGATAAGAAGTTGAGCTCTGAAAATAAATAAATAAATAAATAGATGAATGGATCGATTAGCAAATAAGTAAATAAATAAATAAAAGAAGTTGAGCTCTGAGGGCTTAATAATAAAAATTCACATGTAAAAAGCACATTAATGTTTGTTTACATTTGTATACATTCTCACAACAACCTTGTGAACTAAGTGTTACAGGTATTATCATCACCAATTTACAGATAAGGAAACTGAGGCCAAGAAAGTTTCAGTAATTTTCCCCCGGGGCATAAGGATAGTATTTGTTGGAGATGCTCACTCCTATTCCTGGATCCCACACTAAAGAACTGTCTAAGTGGAGCTCAGTCCTCAATCTGCTTCTGTTATGGAATAATTCCTATGTACTGCTTCTCATAGCCTATTGTTCTGATGCAGCTCCGCAGCCCTATTCACTTCGCTCAAACACTAGCCTAGCACTTACTGTTATTAACCCCCAACCTCCCTGTGCCAATGGCTCTAACCCAATGGTAACACACGGGGCTAAGCGCAGGGGTGGAGATCCTATGGCCTCGAGGTCCTCAAGGGTGACCCTTTGACACAGATTCAGGGAAAGGGCCACCCTTGAGGACATAGACGGCCACAAGTTCCCCATCCCAGACTAAAGTTATCTTTGGCATGAAAAGAGCTAAAGACGTGAACAACATGGCACAATGACAATGGAGATTATCAGTCTGATAGATGGATAGTTTGGGGAACCAAAGTAGCCATCATTCATGTTATCTGGGTCCTTTTTGATCTAAAGTAATTTGAGAAGGCAAGGCTACTGTGAAATAATTTCATAGTATCACTTAAAATGCTTTAACTCACCTGAGTTCAGCTGTGAGATCCTTTATAGTGGAATACTTTTCCTCTAGAGACATTTGGGCACTCTGTAGTATGTCTCGCAATTCTTGTAGCTGTTTTAAAGTATTTTTTAATTCTACATGAGCATTTTGCAGTTCAGTCTCTAGCTCTTCTCGTTTCTGTAAGGCTTCCTTTAGATCTTTTTGAGAATGCTGCTGTAGTTTTTCTAACTCTTTCACTGTTATGAGGGACAGTAATTTAAAAACCATAATCTAATATTTCAGTATTGACATCTCTATAAATAATCATAATTATGAACAACCAAATTTGAATCATCTTCAAGTGATTATAAGAAAAAAACAACAACAGGAAAACAGTAAACACTCATAGTCCCTTCTGATCTCACAATCCTAAATTCTCACTTTATTACATTTCAAAAATCAATCAAATTGACATTCATTTATTAATTGCCTATTATGTGCCAGGTATTGGGCTAGGTGCTAGGACACAAATAGAAAAGTGAGACAGCCCCTGCCCTCAATGAGCTTACATTCTACTAAGGGGATACCACAACATGTTTACAGTTAAGTATGTACAAGATATAAACAAAATAAATACACAGTGATGGGGTTAAACTAAAAACTGAGGGAATCAGAAAAGGCTTCTTGAAGCAAGTGGCATTTGAGTTGAGTTGAGCCTTGAAGAAAGCTAGGAGTTGCAAATGGCAGAGTTGAGGATGGAAGGCATTCTAGGATGGGGGACCGACTCTGCATAGGCATGGAGGTGGGAAATAAAATGTCACATAAAGGTAGTAGTAGTAAATAGGCCAGTGTAACTGAAGCACAGAATGCATGAGGAAAATGCTGATTAGCCTGGGACAATAAGTTGGAGAAAGAGTGTGAAAAGTTTTAGATACCATCCAGAGGTGTTTCTACTTAATCCTAAAGGCCACAGGGAGTCACAAAAGTTTCTTGCGTTTCTGGAGGAGTGACAGGGTCAGGTCTGTGTTTTAGGGATATTACTTTGGCAGAAGTGTGGACAATGGATTATAAGAAGAAGAGAGACTAAAGGCCAATGAAGAGGCTAAGAAATTGGTCCAGGTGAGAGGATCTACATTATGGTGTTCGTGGTACAAGGAAAAAGAAGAAGATAAATATAAGATATGGTGATGAGGAAGTATTGACAATTGATTGGAAATGAGGGAAGAGTGGGATATGACTCTTGGTTGCAAACTAGGTAAGGAAGATTCCTAACTCAATAGAAATAGAGAAGTTATGAAGATGGGTAGGTGTAGGGGGAAGGATCATGAGTTTTGTTTTGGACATGTTGAGTTTGAGGTACTTATGGACCATCCGGGTAGAGATGTTCAAATAGCAGTCATTTGTAGATGGGGGACTGGAGCTCAGAAGAGAGATGAGGGCCGAATATGTAGACTGAAGAGTCATCTACAAAGAGATGATAGCTGAATCCATGGGAACTAATGAACTCATCAACAGAGAGCGTAGAGAGAGAAGAGAGACACACCCACACATAGGGTATAGGACATGGATGACAAACCTGCAAAGAAGACTGAAAAGCATTAAATGGACAGGTAGGAAGACAGTCATGACAGATCAGCACCATTAAGACCTACAGAGGAGAAAGTACACATAAGGAAGGAGTAGACAACAGAAGCTAAGGAGGATTAGAACTGAGAAAATTGAATTTAGCAAAAAAGAGATCGAACAAAATGAGCTGACAGCTAAGCCCAGCTAAGCTATTGCTTACCAGCTTTCACTTTTTTATCTAGTTCTGTCTGTGTTTGTTCTAAGGTCATATCTAAATGATTTAACTGTATTGTTTTATTCTCTCCCTCCCGTCTCAGGTGAAGTATTTCTTTCTCCATTTGAACCAACTCATCCTTGCATTGATCCATTTCCAATTTTATGTGCCTGAACAAAAAGGAAACAAAACAAGTAACAAATGAAAAATTAATACCAGTACTTACATTTTATTGAATTTTATGATATATTCTGACTAAGCAAAATTATAAGATGCTAAATGACAAATAACACTAAAATTTTTTTAATCAGGCCTTTAAGTGTAAAAAATACCCAAATATATTTACTTTTATTCATATGACATAGTTACCTATTAACAAAGGAAATACAAAATATCTAACAATACTAGTAGTAACATGTGGCTCTGATTTAACAAGGCCAGGCATTCCTTCTACAGCAGTTTTTAATTTTAATTTTATACAGTTTTTTGTATGCTAAGGAGATACCATGATATTGCATATCTGGAGATCACTTAATTAGCAACCTCAAATATACAGAATATGAGACAGGAAATCAGAAGAAAAAGAAAGGTCCCTGCATAGCCAAAACAGATATCCCAAAGTCCACATGCTAAAGTCCTTCAGACTTTTGCTTGTCTCTTAAAACACATGAAGATGGAAAACTCAAGAAATTCACTTATTTCAAACACTTTTAATACTCTAACTTGGACATTGTCATCTTCAATTATTTGATCCACACCTTGGCCTCCAACCTGAGAGGCTGGGTGTGCATGATTTAAGTGACACACACATATAAGCAGCAGTGTGACTAGACAGATGGAGAACTGGAGTTGGAGTCCATGAGACTTGTATTCAAGTTTCATCTCTGACACACGTCACCTAAGGTCAGTCAGTTAAAATCAGTGCCCCAGTCACTCAGATACCAGCTCCCCCGACCAGTTCTCCCAGGCTGCCAGACAAGCTGTAAATGAGCTACTGATCTACATCTGGAGGGGTTCTTAAAACCAGGAGTTCCTTCCACTTTTGAAATATCACAGTACCAGAACAAAATACATCCATAGCCACTGAGTGATATGTACACAATATAGATTAAATTGTAGTCTCCAAACATGGTAAAAACAAACGTTTTTACAAAGAATATTTAAGAAATATTTTAGGGGATTGAGAAGCTAGTGGGAATGGAACAGCTGCAAGGCAGTGTAGAATTACCAAAGTAGAATGACCAAAACATGAGTAAAAACACAATAGCTTTGTCAGCCTGCTAAGATGAACAGGTGCAAATAAGTAAAATTTAGATAGGCAATGTTATTGTTATAAATACTCCCTCTATCAATGCACAATCTAAATTTTGAAACTATCATATCTTTATAGTTTTTATAGAAAGGAAAACTATTTAAGAATAATAAGGAAGAATTAAAGTTGTACCTGGCAGTGCTAGTAAGCTCAATAACTTTCTGCCTTTTTGTATCTGCTTCACGAGAGGCTGATTCAAGTTTCTCCTCCATTTTTCTCAACTTTTCTGCAGAAATTTCTTTTTGTTTTTGAAGTTCTTGTTCCAGTTTTGATACCTTATGAACAGTTTTCAATTTAGTGTTTTAAACTGTTAAGTTACAAGTCAAGGTTTCCTATACTAGTCATTAGAAGAAAAATATTATGAAAATACTTAACTATACTAACTCAAAATGGAGTGCTCCAAAATCAAACCAGGGTACAAGGAAAATACAAATCTTTAAAAGATAAAAGGAGGGGGCAGCTAGGTGGCGCAGTGGATAGAGCACTGGCTTTGGAGTCAGGAAGACCTAAGTTCAAATCCAGCCTCAGACACTTGACACTTACTAGCTGTGTGACCCTGGGCAAGTCACTTAACCCCCTTGCCTAGCGAAAAAACAAAACAAAACAAAACAAGATAAAAGGACATGAATTTCTCTTAATATGCTTACTCAATTAATATAGGGCTCTATGCTTGGCCCTATTCTGCTCAATATTTTTTAACTATGGCTTGGATGGGAGGGCTTATCAAAAGAAGGGTATTGTTTATCAAATCTGTGAATAATATGAACCTGGGATCAATAATTAATATGGATAACAGATGAGACAATCAGTTTCCAGAAATATCTGGACAGGCTAAAATGCCAAGCTAAACGTAACAAGGTGAAATTTAATAGTATTACACTTAAGCCTATTAAAGTTTGATACTTGGGTTTAAAAAACATCAACTGCATGGGAACCTAACAGGGGAAGACATGGCTACAAACAGTTAATGTGTAAATAGACCTAAAGGGTTCTACTGGACTGCAAGCTCAATATGAATCAGTGTAGTAACATGGGAGCCAAAAAACCTACTGAATCCTTCAGCTATATTCAGAGATATATTCGAATACAAATTCTAAATGAATATGATTATCCCACTATACACTTCATGATCATAATACTGATATCTTGAGTACTGTATGTACTGTTCTGGGCACCATATTTTAGAAGAGACACTGGCAAGATGGAGTGAATCTGGAGAAAGTGAATAAAAAGTATGCCATAAAAGGATCATTTGAAGGAACTGATGTTTATCCTAAAAAAGAGGTGGCTTCTTAAGGGAGTGGGACAAGGTAGACAAGAGAGAATTCTTCAGAAATCTGAAAAGCTATCAAATGAAACAGAGAGATTTAACTTTTCCTGCTTGACTCTAGAGAACAGAACTAGGAGCAATTAGCAGAAATCTGTGGGAGATGAATTTCAGCTTAAGTTAAGGAAAAGCTTCCCAACAATTATATTTCCCCAAAATAGAGTGGCCTGCCTCAAGGTGAGGTGTGAACGAATTAATTTTTAAAAATCTGGCAGTAAATGGGAGAAGAGAAAAGAGGAGAGCTTGAAGAGACAAAAGTGCCAAAGGTAGGTGATTTTAGAGTATATTATATCATTCAGTCAATAACAGTCAGTCAGTCAATAAACATTAATTTTTCTATTTTTTTTTACTTTTTATCTTTTGGCTAGGCAATGGGGTTAAGTGACTTGCCCAGGGTCACACAGCTAGTAAATCTTATCTGTCTGAGGCAGGATTTGAACTCAGGTCCAGTAAGTGTTATCTGTCTGAGGAAGGATTTGAACTCAGGTCCTCCTAAATCCAGGGCCGGTGCTCTATCCACTGCGCCACCAAGCCGCCCCTCAATAAACATTTATTAAGCACCTACTCTGCCACACATTGTGCTAAGAAGTTCTGGGATTAAAAAAAAGAGGGAACACAAACAAACAACTAGTCTCTGCCTTCAATGAGCTCAGAATCTAATGGAGGAAGACAATACATAAAAAGAAGCTTTGAAAGGAGTGGTGAAGAAGGAAGGGTATCCAGCTTGGGGTACGATAAAATCCTGAAGTCCCGTAGCTGGAGGGCAAATTATGAGACGGCTGCCCTGGGCACCTTCTTAAATGGAAGATCTGGGAGGTGCTCTCTTGATCTCCATCCTCTTCAATTAGAGGGAAGGAGGTGCCCCAGAGGACAGAGGGTACTGAGGAGGTGGGAGTTTTAGAGTTGATGTGAACTTGCAGGATGGTGAGTTTCTGGAGACAATGATGATTCCCAGGAGAGCAGTCGAAAGGCAGCTATTGAAGATCCAAGAGTTGTAATGATTTATGAAACAAGGTTCAGAAAGAGTATGAAGGAATGGCAAGAAGGACAAAGGTAGAGGAGAGATGTATATGTCTCCATATACATCTGTATCTGCAGCTATATCTATCTGTCTGTCTATCTATCTATCCATCCATATACACAGAGATATATTTGTGAGGTATCTTCCTAGAGATGATAGTTAAACTCGTGGGAATTAATGAAGTTACTGAGACAGAGTATGGAAGAGAAAAAGGCCTCAGAACCTTGGGGAACACCCATAGTTAGTGAGCTTAGTAATATGGGTGATGTGCCATCAAAGGAGTTAGAAAAGGAGTGGCTGAAAAATAGGAGAAGCAGGAAACAGCAGTGTCCCTAAAACCAAGAAAGCAGAGTATGCAGGAGTAGAGAGAAGGTGGTCAATAGTGCAAAATACTGCAGAGAGGTCAAGATGGCTGAAAACTGAGAAAAGACCAGCAGATTCTATAATTAAAAGATCACTGATAACATTGGAGAGGGCTGTTTGAGCTGTGTGATGAGGCTAAAAACCAGACTGCAAAGAGCTGTGGGGTGAGAGAAGAGGATGTGGGAACACCAAATACTGACAGAGAGGAAAGACACAAGATGATATCTTGAAAGTCTGGCAGGATCTAGTAAAGATTTTCTTTTAAAGATAAGGAGATTTTGGCACGTTTGAAGGCAGTCAGGAAGAAACCAGTAGATCAGGAGAAATTGAAGATTTGAGAGACAGAGAGAAGGGTGACAGGAAGAAAAGAGTGGAAGGTAATGTCAAAGTATTTTGAGATGAAATTTGGAAAGTAGGAGTTTATATATAACAGCGTCAATTTCCTCAGTAAAATAAGGGGTGAGGTTCTAACTGGAATGCTGAGGTGTGGGGGAAGGGAGTTACAGGAGGCTTAAGGAGGAAAGAGAAAGTTTGGAACAGCTTCGAGGTGAAGAAGATAGGGAATCATTTAGGGAGGAATAAAAGGACTGTAAAACGAGGTATTATTCAGCTGAAGCTGGAGAATAAAATCAATTAAGATCATATCAGAGAAACGTGGATGGTAGGACTAATCCAGGGCTGAGATTTGGGAAGAGATAAGCAGTATTAGTTTGTTGAATGATTGGTTCCTGGAACAAAAGCCCACCTCTTTAACTTCAATATCATTCCAGTAATCCTACATAATTACAAATAATAGCACATACTATTGCAAAAATTAGTGCAAAGTATATAATCAAAGGAATATATGACTCAAAAAAAATGACTTTGGGCTGGTTATGGAGTAAGAGCAAGCATTAACAAGTGGACAGACTGTATGCCATGGAGAGCCATGCAATGTCAAGAGAACTACAAGGTTTGGTCTCCAGCACACTGGCTACATCTCTGGTGCAGAAATTTACCAAAGGAAAAAATAATAACAGCTGACATTAATGTTGTACCTTTGAGGTTTCCAAAGTGCCTTCTAAACATTAATATATTTGAGATCTAAAACAACCCTGTGCCATAGGTATTTTACCTCATTTTAAAAATGAGATAATTGAGGCTTAGAGAGGTTAGGTGATTTCTCCACAGTAATACAGCTAGTAAGTGCAGGAGAGGCACACAGAATGAGAAAGGATGGGCTATAATCTGGAGCTTTGGAGGGAATACCCATATCAACAAGGCCAAAGAATCACTAAAGTATTCAAAATAAAAAATGAAATAGCTAATTTAAAAAATTTTTATTTTCTACATGAAAGATACCTGTTTTTCAAGTTTAGCCTGAGAATCTTCTAATTCTCCATTTCTTACAGTCTCATCTTGTAACATCTGCTGCTGTTGCTGCAAAGTGTGCTGCAAGATAACATTTTGTTTGGTAGTCTCTTGCAGACTGTGAGTTTTTAATTTTAGCTCTTTCTGCAAACAATACACCTAAAAACACAAAAATATATTATGATAATATAATATTTCATAAGAAAAGCAATACAATTTCAGAACTGGATCTACTCACCTTGCACAAAATATAAGGTAATACCTGAAGAAATGCCTTCAATAACAAAAGTCCTCACCTACTCACTAGAATTTCAGCTGTTCCGATCTCAGTGAGTCTGCTCCTTCCACTACCTCTACAGGAAACAGGGGGTCATAATAAATGTGAGAGAATGACATGAGTGGAAGTAATGCTCCATCATCATCATTCTTCAGACATTTAGAGGAGGGAATAACAGCTACGTAAGAATAGAATACGAATATATTCATTAGTAGCTTATGTGTGCTGACAAAATTCCTACCTGAAAAAAATTTATTTCAAAGAAACTTTCCCTTGCTTAAAAGAATAGTATTGAGTAATATTTCTTTATATGGTGGTCAAGAAGGAAAATAAAATATCCTTTAGAAAATAAGGTGATAAAAAGATAAAGCTGAGTGCTGTGTATGACCCAAGATTAACTCTGGAGAGAGGTTGAGAAAATATACCTCCTTCCATTCAGTGCAGAGGTGGAACAGTCTTCCTGTACTGCATTGTCAGACTTGGTTGATGTTGGTTAGTATTACCAAACTACTTTTTCCCCCCTCTTTCTTTTTTAATCTTTGTTACAAGGTGTGGCTTGCTTGGTAGGGAAGGGGGAGAGAGAAATTCAGAAATAAAAATGAAACAGAAATTAAAGATATAAATATAATTTTTAAGAAGATAGTGAGAGAACTATAATCATGGGCTTCTTCATAAATGTCTAACCTCCATTCTTGGGCTGTGCCAATGTAATAAAAACAACAGTATAACTAAATTAATTTACTGATTTGGTGCTATACAAATCAAATTACCAATGGGGTACTTCATAGAGCTAGGAAAAATAATAAAATTCATTTGGAAAAACAGAGGGTCTGGAATCTCAAAGGAAATGATGAAAAAAGGAGGAATGCAGGAGGCATTCATAGCATTATCAGATCTTAAACCACTTTCCGTTCTCATCTCTGCCTACTGAAGAAGTAATCACCAAAAATATTTGGTGCTAGTTAGAAAACAGAAACCTATTAGTGGTACAGACTAAACATGCAAAATTCAGAAGCAAGCGGAAATATTTAGACCAGTGTTTGATGATAACATTTATGCCCAAAGGCATAAATTGCTAGTCAAAGTTTCCTAATTTGACAAGAGCTAACTTATGGAAGCTCTTAAAGCACTGCAGTAAAAATTAAAGTTAGATCAACATCATATACCATTTACCATACTGAGTCGACAAGTTGATAAGTATTTATCAAACACCTACTATGTGCCAGGCACTTTGTTAAGCACTGGGGATAAAAAGAAAGTAAAACAAGGGCTCATGGTCCAATGGGGGAGACAATATGTAAACTGTGTACAAAGAAGATGTATACAGGATAAATTGGAGAATATCTCTCAGGGAAGGCACTAGCATTACAGATTAGAAAAGATATCTTGCAAAAGGTAGGGTTTTTAACCGGCTTTAGAGGAGGCTGGGGAAGCCAGGAGGCACAGAAGAGGAGGAAGAGAATTCAAGAAACAGAGCCAGTGAAACAGCTCTTGAAGGTGAAGGAGCAACCACCACCACCATGTCATTATATCAAAGAACATGTGGAGGGATGAATGTAAGAAGACCGCAAAGGCAAGAGGTGGGGCAAGTTATAAAGGTCTTTAAAAGCCAAAGGGAATGTAATGGAAAATACTGTGGTATATAAAAAATGACTTCAGAAAAACCTAGAAAAACTTGTATGGACTGATGCTGAGTGAAGTGAGCAGAACCAGGAGGCCACTGTACACAGTAACAGCCACATTGTGCCATGACTAACTTTCAGAGACTTGGCTCTTCTCAGCAATGCAAAGATCTAAGACAACTCCAAAAGACTCATGATAGAAAATGCTGTCCACATCCAGAAAAAAACAACAACTATGGAGTCTGAATGCAGATCAAAGCATACTATTTGCTCTCTCTTTTTTGTTGTTGTTGTTTTGTTCCTTCTTTCTTGTGGTCCCTCCCACTGGTTCTAATTCTTCTTTACAACATGACTAATGTGAAAATATGTTTAATAGCCTATATCAGATTGCACGCTGTCTTGGGGAAGGGGAGAGGGAAGAAGGAAGGGGAGAAAATTTAAAACTCAAAAGCTTATGGAAGTGAATGTTGAAAACTAAAAATAAATAAATAAATAATTTTAAAAAGAAGTTGAAAAAATCCAAAGGGAAGATTTTTGTCTTTTATCCTGGTGGTAATAGGGAGCCACTGGAGTTCACAGAATAAGGGGAGTGGGGGAGACGAGACACAGTTGGACTTGTGCTTTAGGAATATCAATTTGACAGCTGAGTAGAGGATGGACTGGCATAAGGAGAGATTTGAAGCTGTGAGACCAACCATCACATTACTGCAATAGTCCAGGTATGAGGTAATGTAGTTCCGTACCACACAGATAGCAAGTTAGAGGACAGAAAGGGACATATCTGAGAGGTGTTACATAGGCAGACTCAACAGGACTTGGCAACTGATTGCATAGAAGGGTTAGAGTGTGAGAAACTAAGTTGCACAAGCCTGGGTGAAGGGGAGGGTAGTAGTCATTGTTAACCTGATATTCCACTGCAATGAAATATTTTGGAATACATAACTATAATAATTTCCAAGGGCAATATTTCTGGCCATGAAACAAACATTACAAATTAGAGCTTGATTTATTATTTTGTTGATTGTCTGCACTTAAGAAATTGTTAATAATGCAGGTTAAGCTTAAAAGAACAAATGCTAGTTTCACAGTTTATTCCTAGAGATCATGGAAACATTTAGGAGCTAAAAAGGCTCTCTCTTATGTACTTCTTGTTTTTCACTTTAACGCCTAGAAAGAAAGAGAAAACAGCACTCCCTCTTGCTTCACAGCCAGAAATGTTGGGTGTTTTGTCCTTATTTTTCCCTCTTCCAGACTTATACATTAGTTGCAACACATAATTTTGGAAATTGCTTCGATAAAACCCTACTAGTCACCTGGAATCATTTCATAAATACCTCACCCATAACTGGTAAATTACCTCTTCAGATTTCTTCTTTATTTGTTTTTCAAACTTGTCCTTGTTTCCTTCCAGTTGGCTCAAATGCACAGCCAGTTCTTCTTTACACATATCCAGGGCTGACTCTAACTGTCTGACCTAGTTACAGGTAACAAAACAGTCAAACAAGTAGTGCCTAAAGAGACACATGATCCATATAAGGAAGCTACTCCCCCCACCCCGACCCCCACCTGACAAGTGTCATCAATGCATGTCCATGCTTGACGTTATCGGCACAGACTAGATATAGAGGATAAAAGAAATACAGTAAACTAAATCTTGGCTATTGGAAACTTACCTTCTGGAACAGCCTCAGGAATGCTGGAGGAGATTTAAATGGACATAAAAGAACAGGAAGAAAAAGAGCAGCAGAGACCAGAGGAGAAGCAGTAACAACAATGATTGCAACAAGAGGTATAAAGCAGCTGACTGACAGCAGGGACAAAAAAAATCAGCAGTGAAAAATGAAGGTGCCCACAGTACAGAATGTGGGGGGAGAGAGAGGTGGCCCTGAGAAGAGCCACTGGGATCTCAGCAGCTTCTCAAGCACTGCTGTGTCATGCAAAAGGCAAGTTAGTCATAGAACAGCTCTGCATAGGAGGTAGGGGATGACAACCATTATATTTCAGAAGACTATAAATTACTCTCTGTCCCATGCTAAAAGCAAATCAAAAATACACCAGCTTTAATTTTTATCTTTGTATTCCCAGTGCCTAAGCCAATAATAATAGGTATTCAATAAATGCTTGTTGAACTGATTCTTAAAAATAAATATTTTTTACTATATTTTATTTTTATAACACCTGTCTGACTGAATTCTATGGGTATTTAATTGTACAGCTTACTTTTTGAAGTAGTATTTGGTAGTACTGCTTGCCAATATTTACGCTGATTCAATCTATGGACCAAGTACTTCTTATGAAATATTACAAGAAAAAAATTCATAAAAAAGTTGACTCATCATACAGGTACTATACAGGATTTTCAAACTCATCAAAGTTTCAAATTTCTATCATTTGTACCTGGAATTATGTTCAATTCGCAAACTCTTAAGAAAGGCTAAGAGAAAACTGTGGTCTGGTATCATATATGAAAAGGTATCACTTTCTGGTGAAGAAGAACTTGTATACTTTGAAACACGTCTTCTCTAAAACATACAAATTCTTAAACTGGTGAAGGAGTTCTTCTTTCACATCTATCTTTTTTTAAAAAAAAAGTTTTCCAGAAATGTATCCATTTTCAATCACTACCTTGATAGGTAATCCTCTGTTTGGTCTGAGTTCTGCTAAGGCACCCAGGGCAGTTAGCCTCATGGATTTGCTAAGCCCTTTTTTCCCTTTGCATCAAACTACAGCTGTGGCCCATCACAATAAAAAATGTTCATAATGATGACCCTGAGGCATTGTGAAAACATTATGTGCACTGTACATTCTGTTTAGGGAAGCAGGAAAGCATAAAATACAATTTAAGAATATTTAAAATAATTTTTAAATGTTTAATAAAAAGCTAACATCTCAGAACTTACAAGGGTAACTATCATTATCCAAAAAGTTATCCAGAAAGAATCATCCTGCAAAGTTATAGATATCCAACAGAAAACAAGGCAAAGAATTTCTTAAATGACAATGTACTAACTTTGATGGTTTCTTCAGACACTTGGCTCTGTAACATTTTCAAAGATTCATCTTTCTTGGTATTCTGCTTCTCCATTTCCTATAAATGTAAAAATATAGCCAACAATATGTAAACATGCATATAAACATTCTATATACTAGGAAGGTAATAATTGTTTGGCTAGGAATTATGGCCATATAACAGAAAATGATCATGGAAAAACTGTTTTGCTCTTAAACAATATCTTATAAACATGATTTTACCCCTCTTTTTTCCAGCAATAGTCTATCCAGCGATTCAAGATGATGCTGTTTATATGCGATATCCTGTTGCAAAATGGACACAGTCTTCTCTTGTTCTTTAAATTGTTGATCTTTCTTTTCTAGCCGAATTTGAAACTGTACATAAAAACATGATTAATTGATTGATTTGCACATGATCTTTTTTTAGGACTTCAACATGTTTAATGTAGTTACCAATCAAGGAAATATACCCTCCACTATCTATCTATCAGTAACGGAATTTAAGAGAAAATACATACTCAAGAAACAGGGAATATATCACCAACAAATGTATATTATGTGATGTACTTGATCATAAAATTTAGAGCTGGAAGGGGATCAGAGATCATCAAGTTCAAGAAAGGTTAAGTTATTTGGGCAGCTAGGTAGTACAGTGTGGATAAAACACTTGGCCTACAGGCAGGGAGATCTGAGTTCAAATCCAGCCTCAGATATTTACTCTCCCTGCAATTTTGGGCAAGTAATTTAACTGCTGTGTGCCTCAGTTTCCTTAACTATAAAATGAAGATAATAATAGCAACCACCTCCCAGGGATGTTGTGAGAATCAAACGACATAATATTTGTAAAGCACAAGGTCTGGCACATAGTAGGGGTTTAAGAGATACTTTATTCCTTCCTTCCACTTATACCATGTTACCACTATACAACAAGCATAACATATAATAAATTATATCAGAAAGTTTAGAGGGCTTGGAACTAAAACAATCAAGAAAAAAAAACATGAAAGAAAACTTTTTATAAGAAAGTAAATTCTATTTCTATTAGAAAGTTAGGAAATATTACCTACCAGAGAACATAATTTATATAAAATATTTGATGATTTGGAGAGCTTCCCTAAAATATATATCTATTCTGTAATTCCCAGAAATATGTTTACGGTGAATTAATATAAACACCAGAACACTAAAAACCTAGCTACAATTCCTTACGGGGATCTGCATAAATAGCCAATGACCAGATGGCTCCTAAAAGAAGCAGAGGATTCACCAGTTCTTTGCAACTAAGTTTTAGTGTTAATAATGATCACCTCTACTCTTTCATTTACATTTACAAAATAACTGAAAAGGCCAATAAAACAACAAAAAATGCTATGTGATTATAATAAGAGCAAACTTGGCCCTGGAGAAGAGATAAGAAAATGTTCCTTCTATTTTCACTGAAGAGGTAGGGGACTACAAGTATGGAATGTTATTTATGCAGTCAAACTTTCAATCCTGGTCAATGTAAGCTGGTTTTTTTTCTTTTTTTGGTTATGTGAAGGATCATTGAGATGGGAGAAGGGCAAAAAGTTGTGATAGTGTGATACTCAGAATTAATAATTATGTGATAAAAGGTATCAAGAAAATATTTTTAAAGAGTATTACTGGTTGTTGTCCTTTGTTACTCAAAGAAGACCAAAATGACATTACTTTTTTTCCATTTTTAAAAAATTTTATTAATTTATTTTGATTTATCAACAATCACTTCCACGTGCTTTTGAGTTGAAAATTTTTCTCCCCCTTCCTCACCCCCACCCTCCCCCAGACGCCACACAATCTGATATAGGCTTTACATTTACATTCCTATTAACCATATTTTCACATTAGCGAAGTTGTAAGTAAAAATTAAAACCAATACGAGGAACCATCAGAAAGATGAAACAAAACTCAACAGAAGGTAAAAATAAGTGATAGCGATTCGACTTCCATAGTTCTTTCTTTGGATGTGGACAGCTTTTTCCACCCCGAGGCCTCTGGAGATGTCTTAGATCCTTGTAATGCTGAGAAGGGCTCAGTTTAACAATATTAGTCATCGCATAACATGGCTGTTATTGTGTTCAAAGTCCTCTTGGTTCTGCTCACTTCACTCAGCATCAGACCATATAAGTCTTTCCAGGTTTTTCTGAAGTCAGCCTGTTCATCATTTCTTATAGCACAATAGTATTCCATTACATTCATGTACCACAACTTGCTCAGCCATTCCCCAATTGATGGGCATCCTCTCAATTTCCAATTCTTTGCCACCACAAAAAGAGCTGCTATGAATATTTTTGTACATGTGGGTCCTTTTCCCATTTGTTTGATCTCTTTGGGATATAGCTCTAGAAGTGCTATTGCTGGATCAAAGGGTATGCACATTTTTGTAGCCCTTTGGGCATAGCTCCAAATTGTTCTCCAAAATGGTTGGATCATTTTCACAACTCCACCAACAATGTATTAGTGTTCCAATTTTCCCACATCTTCTCCAACATTTATCATTTTTCTGTTTTGTCATGTTGGCCAATCTGATAGGTGTGATGTGGTACCTCAGAGTTGTTTTGATTTGCATTTCTCTAATCAATAACGATTTAGAGCATTTTTTCATATGGCTATAGATGGCTTTAATTTCTTCATCTGAGAACTGTCTGTTCATATCCTTTGACCATTTATCAATTGGGGAATGGCTTGTGTTCTTATAAATTTGTCTTAATTCTCTATATATTTTAGAAATGAGGCCTTTATCAGAGAGACTGGTTGTAAAAATTCTTTCCCAATTTTCTACCTTCCTTCTAATCTTAGTTGCATTGGCTTTGTTTGTGCAAAAACTTTTCAATTTAATGTAATCAAAATTATCCATTTTGCTTTTCATAATGTTCTCTATCTCCTGTTTGGTCATGAATTCTTCTGTTCTCCATAGATCTGATAGGTAAACTATTCCTTGTTCTCCCAGTTTACTTATGGTATCAGCCTTTATATCTAAGTCATGAACCCATTTTGACTTTATTTTGGTATATGGTGTGAGATTTGGGTCTATGCCTAGTTTCTGCCATACTCTTTTCCAGTTTTCCCAGCAGTTTTTTTCAAAGAGTGGGTTCTTATCCCAGAAGCTGGGGTCTTTGGGTTTATCAAATAATAGATTACTATAGTCATTGACTACTGTGTCTTGCATATTTAATATTCCACTGATCCACCTCCCTATTTCTTAGCCAGTACCAAGCAGTTTTGATGATTGCTGCTTTATAATACAATTTAAGATCTGGAATTGCTAGGCCACCTTCCCCTGCATTTCTTTCCATTAGTTCCTTTGATATTCTGGACCTTTTGTTTTTCCAAATGAATCTTGTTATTATTTTTTCTAACTCTATAAAATAATTTTTTGGTAGTTTGATTGGTATGGCACTGAATAAGTAAATTAGCTGAGGTAGGATTGTCATTTTTATTATATTAGCTCAGCCTACCCATGAGCAGCTGACGTTTTTCCAGTCATTTAAATCTGATTTTATTTGTGTGAAAAGTGTTTTGTAATTGTGTTCATAGAGTTCCTGGGTTTGTTTCGGGAGGTAGACTCTCCTAAATATTTTATAATGTCTACAGTAAGTTTAAATGGGATTTCTCTTTCTATCTCTTGCTGTTGGGCTTTCTTGTAATATATAGAAATGCTGATGATTTATGTGGGTTTATCAAAATGACATTACTATACTGGGGTTAACGTACAGTGTGTCCAACTGCGGCTGATCAAACCAATATAAACTTGGAACAGTCTACTACAGGTTGGGCACAAATATTCTGTATAATTTGTGCATCTCACATTTCTTTTGAGCTACTGCAATTCCACTTTGCCTATACAGCACAGCACCTTCTTTGATGCAGGCACACCATGCTGGGAGGTCCTGTGCCAGTGCCTCCCATGTTTCACAACAGATATCAAAGTTCTTCAGAGAGACCTTGAAAGTGTCCTTGTATCTTCTGATCTCTGTGTGAGCACTTGCCTTGTGCAGGTTCTCTATAAAATTTAGGCAAACATACATTTAGCATTTAAACAATGTGGCCAGTCTACCAGACTTGTACTTCCTGCAGTAGGGTCTGAATGCTTGGCAGTTCAACTTGAGAAAGGACCTCAGTGTCCAGTATGTTATCCTAATAGGTGATCTTCAAAACCTTCCTAAGATAATTCAAATGGAAGCGATTCAGTTTCCTGGCATGTAGCTGATATACTGTCCAGGTGTCAACAGCATACAACAATGAGGTCAGCACAATGGCTCTGTAGAATTTGTTTGGTAGGCAGCCTAATACCTTTTCTCTCCCACACTTTCCTTGAGTCTCCCAAACACTGAGCTAGCTCTGGCAATGCATGCGTCAACTTCATCATCTATTTTATACCCCTGGAAAGTATTCAAATTTTTCCATTTGCTGTAACCAATGGTTCCACATATATGGAACTAATTGGTGCTGGTTGGTGGAGAACCTCCTGTTTTTTTGGTATTAACTGTCAGGCCCAAATTAGCACAAGTGGTGGAGAATCCATCCATGCTCTGTTAAATCTCAGCCTCAGAGGCTGCATAGAGTACACAATCATCTGCAAACAAAAAATTACGTCTTGGCTTACAGTTTTATCAAGTTAAATAATTCACCATCAGTGTGAAAGCTGACCTTGATGCTGTCACGAATTAAAAACACAAGAAACAGTTTCTGGGAAATTAATAATCAATCTATTAATTAGGCTAGCTAGCAATAAATTGATGGTCAGTAGTTTCTCTTGGTAACCAAAGACTCCTAATGGAGATAATGAGTGACTTAAATATCTTTGTAAAAGAGAACACCCCTTTCAAGTGAAAATCAACCCTGACTGATGGACATTTAATGAGGAGGTAGGCTGGAAGTCTTCATCTCCTCCTGCTGATAATGTGGCTTGATCATGAGACTTGGCCACCTCTAGGAATCTGGACAGGGGAATCCATCTTTCCTTTTTCATCTTCATGAGTGAGTCGCCCTAAATTCTAATGGAGGATTACAAGGACAGGGGCTCATTTGCAAGAATTCACCTAGATTAGACTCTTGTGGTTGGTCACTCATAGACCAGAGCATAGGCCAGGAGAAGAGTAAACACCTCGCCCTTGATCACAGCACCTTGGAAGAACTGAAAATATACAGGTCCCTAGAAGTATCTCTGAAAACAGCTGAACAAAACCCCTGAAGCTTGGGACAGTACGTTCTCCACACTGAAAATAGACTCCTACCTTAACAAAGAGTTTATAACTCAAGTAAGTGGCCAGGATCATGAGCAAGCAGAGCAAAAAGAGTCAGACTATATTATCTTGCTTTGGTGACAAAGAAGATCAAAACATACAACCAGAAGAAGACAATGAAGCCAAAGCTCCTACATCCAAAGCTTCCAAGAAAAATATGAATTGGTCCCAGGCCATGGAAGAGCTCAAAAAGGATTTTGAGAAGCAAGTAAGAGAACTAGAGGAAAAACTGAGAGTGATGCTAAAGGAGACCCCCAAAAATACTGAAGAAAATAACACCTTAAAAAAATAGCCTAGCCCAAATGGCAAAAGAGGTCCAAAAAGCCAATGAGAAGAACGCCCTAAAAAGCAAAATTGGCCAAATGGAAAAGGAAGTCCAAAAGCTTACTGAAGAAAATACTTCCTTAGAAATTAGAATGGAGAGGGGCAGCTAGGTGGAGCAGTGGATAGAGCACTGGCTCTGGATTCAGGAGGACCTGAGTTCAAATCCAGCCTCAGACACATAACACTTACTAGCTGTGTGACCCTGGGGGGGGCAAGTCACTTAACCCCATTGCCTAAGCAAAAAAAAAAAATTAGAATGGAGAAATTGGAAGCTAGTGACAATATGAGAAATAAAGGCACTGTAACACTAATCCAAAAGAATGAAAAAATAGAAGAGAATGTGAAATATCTCACTGGAAAAAAACTGACCTGGAAAATAGATCCAGGAGAGAGAACTCAAAAATGATTGGACTATCTGAAAGCCATGATCAGAAAAAGAGCCTAGAACATCATCTTTCAAGAAATTATCAAGGAAAACTGCCCTGATATTTTAGAACCAGAGGGCAAAATAGAAATTGAAAGAATCCACTGATCACCTCCTGAAAGAGACCTCCAAAGGAAAACTCCTAGGAAAATTGTAGCCAAATTCCAGAATTCACAGGTCAAGGAGAAAATATTGCAAGCAGCCAGAAAGAAACAATTCAAGTATTGTGGAAACACAATCAGGATAACACAAGATTTGGCAGCTTCTACATTAAGGGACCGGAGGGCATGGAGTATGATATTCTGGAGGGCAAAGGAGACAGGACTACAACCAAGAATCACCTACCCAGCAAAACTGAGTATAAGCCTTCAGGGGAAAAAATGGTCATTCAGTGAAATAGAGGATTTTCAAGCATTCCTGATGAAAAGACCAGAGCTGAATAGAAAATTTGACTTTCAAATACAAGACTCAAGTGGAACATGAAGAGGTAAACAGGAAAGAGAAATCATAAGAGACTTACTAAGGTTGAACTGTTTACATTCCTGCATGGAAAGATGATATTTGTAACTCATGAGTCTTCTGTCAGTATTAGGGTAGTGGGAGGAGAAAAAATTATATGTATGTATACATAGATAGATAGATAGATAGAGGGCACAAGGTGAGTTGAAGATGAAGGGGTGATATCTGGAAAATAAAATTAAGGGTGAGAGAGGATTATACTAGGAGGAGAAAGGGAGAAGTAGAATGGGGCAAATTATCTCACATGAAACAGGCTTTTACAATGGAGGGGAAATGGGGGATGGTGAGAGGGAATGAGTGAATCTTATTCTCATAGGATTTGGCTTAAGGAGGGAATAACATACACAATGGGGTATGGAAATCTATCTTACTGTACAGGAAAACAAGAGGGGAAGGGGACAAGAGAGCAAGGGGTTCACAGAGAAGAGGGCAGATTTGGGGAGGGGATAATCAAAAGCAAACACTTCTGAGGAGGGACAGGGTCAAAAGAGAGAATAGAATAAATGAGGGGTAGGATATGATGAAAGGAAATATACTTAGTTTTCCACAACAGCACTACTATGGAAGTGTTTTGCATGACTACACATTTATAACCCGTCTTTTCAATGAGGGTGGGTGGAGAGGGAGGAAGGGAGAAAATCTGTAACCCAAAGTTTTAAAGATATATGTTAAAAATAAAAAATTTTTTTAATATTTAAAAAAATTTATTAAAAAATGTTAAAATTGTCTCTACACATAATTGGGGGGAAACAAAATATTTAATAAAAAGAGATGATTGGTTAAAAAAAAAGAACATTAGGGAAGTGTTCAGCCCATCTCTCTAGGATCATGTCTTTATCACCAATCAATGTAATTCCATCAGCACTGAGTGGTTGAGATGCACCAATAGGTCTTTGGCCCATGAATAGCCTTCAGGGCATCATAAAAGTACTTTGGATAGTTACTATCAGTGTAAAACTGAATTGCTTTGCTTGCACTTTACTTTTTTTTTTTTTAGGCAATTGGGGTTAAGTGACTTGCCCAGAGTCACACAGCTAATAAGTGTCAAGTGTTTGTTCTGACGGCAGATTTGAACTCTTGTCCTCCTGATTCCAAGGCCAGAGTGCTATCCACTGTGCCACTTAACTGTCCCCTGCACTTTACTTTTGATGGAGTGAAACATTGCCTTTTTAGAGACGGGTGAATTACCTGCTGGTAAACCCTGTGGAGTTCTTGTTTTTCATTTAGTAACTTCTAAATTTCCCCAACATTTTCATCAAACCAATCCTGATGTTTGTGAGCATTCTGGCCCAGATGAGTAAATCTCTGAAGGCTGCCCACTCCTTTTTTGCTCCACTGTTGCCAACTATTTGTTGGCTCAACTTTCCCTCCAAGTTAGAACTAACTGTTCATGCCTGTAGAGGCCACTCTAATCTGCTGACATTAAGCCTTTTGGTAATCAACTTGCCTTGGAGTTGCTGCTTTTGTTGAATGGGAATATTTAGCCTGGAGAGGATAAGTCTAGGATCAGTCCAACACTCTGCAACACACATTGCCCTTGTCACCCTCACATCCTGTCTGTCTATTCTTACAGTGACATAGTCCAGAGGTAGGAAACCCTGTGGCCTCAAGGCCATACGTGGCCCTCTAGGTCCTCAAGTGCGGCCCTGTGACTGAATCCTAACTTCACAAAACAAATCACCTTAATAAAAGGTTCCCCACCCTTGACATAGTCTATTAAATACCAGTGTTTGCTGTGGCGGTGTATCCACAAAGTTTTATGGCATTTAGGTAAACAGAAGACAGTGTGGGTGATGAGAAAGTCATGAGATGCACAAGTCTTCAGCAGTAAATGACTGTTGCTGTTGCTGTTTCTGACTCTATTCCTCCCAAAGATTCCCTGCCAAGTCTCATACTCTGTGCTACTCTGGCATTAAAGTCACCCAGAACTACAAGCTTGTCGTCTTTTGCCACATTGATGACAAGGGTCTCCAGGTCTTCATAACATTTTTCTTTTACCTCATCAGGGTTTGTCATGCTGGGAATATATGCACTGATGATGGTGGCATGGTACTTTCCTGCAAGTGGCAATCGCATTGTCATAAGCCTGTCATTCACTGCTTTTGGGAGACATAAAGCTCGTTAACTAGATTAGATGTGGTTGTGAAACCTACGCCAGCTTCATGGAGCTCCTCTTCATCACGGCCACTCCAGAAAAATGTGTATGCAGCTCCGACTTTGGAAAGCTGGCCTTCATTTGCCAGGCTTGTTTCTCTCATGGCTGCTATTTGAATGAGATACCTGCTGAGTTCTCTCAAAAACAAGAGCTGTTCGTCTTTCAAGTCTATTGGATTTCATGTCAGTAAGCATGTGCACATTCCATGTACGTGAGTGGAATCATCTTTGCAAAAGTTTTTGTATTTTTTTTGTGTTTTGACCACAGCGTAGGATCCCTGCCTGCCACAGCAAGCAGGCCAAGGTTAGGTGAAGCATACAATTTTTAGGGCACCTTTTCTAGCTTCCTCATGCCAGGAGAGCAGCTGTGAGTACCTTAAAAAATGCAGACACCCAGGGGGCTGCCAAATCCTGCTGCTGCTTCAATCCAGTGAGAAGATAGCCCTACATCCTGTGTGCAGGGTTGTGACTACAGATCCCAGTGTATTTGCACCCGCTGCTTTGCCACTTGCCCTTTGCCAAAGGATTTCCAGGTAGGTAAAAACAGTAAAACGGTATGGGTGATGTCTTTTGACTTGTGCATAAATTGGGTTTAAGTGTGGCAGAATTGTGTAGTCATCAGTCTCACTGTCTCTTCCAGAGTCATGAAGTGCAGCAGCAAGACAAAAGTCAAGACAACTGGTGATGGCTCAGGATACAGCGGGTGACCTTGTGTCTTTGATGTCTAATCAAGCTCTAAGTTCTCCATAGAACCTCCTTCCACCACCTTCGTGGCCTGTTGAACAAATTGATCATGTCTGCCTATTCCACCAGGGAAGTTTTCACATGCTTGGGGTAGACACTCCCCTAAATCACTGACAGGTTTGAGGTCTCTTGGTTACCCTCAACCTGGTTCAACCTGGCTGCCAAAATGGTTTTACCAGGGTGTGGTTGCACACATGCTACAGCTTCTCGGAGCCACAGGTGAGAGTTGGCAAGTGGACACCAAAGGTGGGAAAGGTGGAAAGCAGCCCTGAAACAGGGCTCAGCAGCCCTCACACCAGAGTACTAGTCTTCCCTTAACACCCCAGTCCAGGGTGACATGTCTCAGGGAGATACATCTTAAGGTGACATGTCTCTTCTATACAGTAGAATTCTGGGGCAGCTAGGTGGTGCAGTAGATAGAGCTCCAACCTTGAAGTCAGGAGGACCTGAGTTCAAATCTGGCCTCAGATACTTGACACTTACTAGCTGTGTGACCCTGGGCAAGTCACTTACCCTCGACTGCCTCACCAAAAAAAAAAAAGATAACATACAAAGAAGGGAGCAGCTAGGTGGTGCAGTGGACAGAGCACTGGCCCTGGATTCAGAAAGACATGAGTTCAAATCTGGCCTAAGATGCATAACACTTACTAGCTGTGTGACCCTGGGCAAGTTACTTAACCCCACTGCCTAGCCAAAAACAAAACAAACAAACAAACTATATATATATATATCTCAGAATCCTATTAAAACATATCCTTAAAACAGTACAATCTTATTACAGACTTATCTTCAGGAACAGAATTATGTTTCCCTATGTATGTTCTTCATACATAGCAGAAAGGTAAATTTCTACAGAAATAAAGTCTCTTAAATGGAATGATCCATTATCTAGCTCAGAAGTTCCCAAACTTATTTGGCCTACTGCCCCTTTAAAAAAAAATTACTCAGTGCCCCCCTAGAAATCTACTTTCTTTAACCCTTCAACAGTTTTTTTTTTAATTTGCATCATTTCCAGTAAAACTCAATTACTATTACCAGGACATAACCCACACTTTCCTACATCAGAACTTCACATTGCACTTCCCTATCTCTGCCTGTCAAAAACCTACATATCCTTAAAGGCCAACAACACTCCCCAGAGGGTCCTGAACCCAATTAAAATGTTAATTTGGAAATATTTAGCAAGATAAATAAAAATACAATAAAACATAAATAATATCACATTTTAAAACTAAGTCAATATGTGGTCTGTAGGGATCCTTATGTACAGATCAGCCACCTTCCCTGCAGATCAAATGAGATAATAATTGTAAAATGCTTAGCACAGCTCCTGGCATATAGTAAGCACTATATCAATATTAGTGATGATGATGATGATGATGATGTTTGATACTACTGTGCCAAATCAGTGAAATCACAGGTCTAGTTTCTATCCGCTATCTGTGGTCAGAGAAAGATTTACTCCCCATGTAATTAAGTGGTATAATGCTCTTTACTGACTAAACTAATACACAATTTTCCCAGTGGGGGGGGGGTCAAGAATCATTTTAGGTAAGCCTCCATTATATCCTCCCTGAAGCCGAGCACCAATACTGTTCATGGTTGCCCCCCTTTACAAAAGTGTGCTCTCTATGCTAAGCAGTTCTTTGACACAAGTACTTTTTCATCTTTCCCCAAAACCATATGCATGGAGTAGAATTTTCTACAAAATTGTTTCTATATTCTGATAGTATCTCCATTTCCTGAGAAAAACATAACTTTGGCATGTGCTGGGATAAAAGCCTAGGAATTTCATTTTCTAATCTTGGTCTTTTCTATGAACCAAACTGCTTAGAAAGTTCCTAAATTATTCCACATTGCCTAGTTCAGGGCTCTACAAATTCTGGGTCATTGTGTTAGTTTTTTCCATCTTAATTAATGTCTAGTATTTCTGTTACAATATTAGGCAACATTGGTTGTCAAAACAGTTATACTTTAGTCTTCCTGCTCAAGGAGGTTCATTTACATTTTATTATCATAATGACCTGAAAAGAAGTCCACTGAACTAGACATTGTTATTCAGCGCAGGAAACAATGAAGACTTCCACATTGTATGCTGGAATTTCTTAGATATCAGTGAACCTGTTCCAACTCCAACCAGGGCCCCAATCTCTGCATAAATCAGATGTGAAGGCAAGGAGGCATATAGAAGGCCTAGTGGGATTGGGGGAAAGGGGCTAGACACTACGGCCTCTTCCAGCCATGTATATAGACTAGGAAATACCTAGACTAGAAGTGAATAGCTCTTTGAGTTTTTGCAGTGAGTCCTCTGAGATTATTCTGTAGCTCCTTGGTGACCCAGATTTAACAATGCTGAGAATCAATACCCTGTGGCAACACATTATGGAACCAATATCCTATGTTGTCTTTTGTTTTTCCTCCCTGGAAAGCTAAAGAAGGTACCTGGCTACTAAATTTGGAGAAAGGCATGTAAAGAAAATTGGTCTAGCCTTGCCCTACATCCTCAATATGAAGGCCATTCCAAGACAACATCAAACCCTTTGGAATAGCTTCAAGTCAGACCAAAAAATAACAGGTCCTGATCCATGCAACATTTTCTAGACAAATGTATCCAAAATTCGTATTTTCCAAGACTGCATAGAGGAAGGGCACCCGGCAATTTTAATTCCGACATTTATCATAAAAATTTTCTAGGCTATTTTTTATCCTTTTGGCAATAATGACAAGTATTTTCTAAAATTATAATGATAACCCTCCTAAAATTTCTCTTCTAGCCATGCTGGTTAGTCTAATCTAAAACATCTATGAACTATTCTGTTCTCTGGAGCTCTTCATATGAACCAGCATTCTACCCTAGCATTCTCCTCCCCTTTAATTCAAAGGTTCTTAAGTATGCTGCTGCTCTCTCATTTTTTTCCACTTGATTTTCATCCAAATGATGTTACCTAATAAAGAATATGGAGAGTCTGCCGAATAGCTTTAATTTGAAATTATTAAAATTATTTTAAAAGATTAAAGGTGAAATAGAAATTATATTTTAATGCAATAAATTCTTACTAGTTCAATCTGATGTTCCATTTCTTTGTGCTGTTCATGATGAATTTTCTTTGCCTTTTCAAAGGCTAAACGCAGTTTTTCATGTTCTGAATTTATATTTGATTCCAAACTGTGTATCTTTTCATTTTTCTCCTGGAAAATATAAAAATGCTTTTAAGGAAATATGACTGGTTAATTTTTTTATCTAAAGCATATTAATTATGTAATCAATGTGAAAGTATAAAATTTCTTAAAATTTGCAGAATAAGGACCAAGGAGTTTTTCTTAATGTTTTTACATAAAGAATAATATTTAATGCCTTTGAAATTGACATAATTATTTACTTTAAAGGGATATGAATTTTTTAAGATGGGAAATAAGTTGTAAAAATGAAAAAAAAAATCCAAAGCTCTGAGTTGAACATAGCCCAAAGCTGCTGCAACAATTACAATGGAATGAAACATAAAAATATGGGGACAATAGAATGCCCAAGTATTTCATTAAGGCTGAAAAAGTGAGTAAAATAGAAATAAGTGCAAAATGATCTAAACCATATAGTAGAATTTGTGGTGATCCTCACTTTAATAATTGTGCTAATGCTTAAAACATGCCATTACAAAGTACAAGAACAAAAAGAAGTATTCTCAGTTAAAAGCTATTTTTACCATAAGTTCCCGTTCCAGTTCAGAATTTTTTGCAGTAGCAGAAGAATAAGCAATTGTCTTTTCTTCCAGCTGTTTTTCTAATGTGAGAATCTGAGAACGTTTCTTTGTCATCTGAAAAAAATTAATATACACTTTGAGACAAGTATATTTGACAAGCAGAACATAAATTTTATTTTTCTAGAAAATGGTAGTTAATTTTCTTATCCTCAAGTTTAAAAGCCTTTTTCCTCAGATCAGCATTGTCACACATACTGCTAAATGTAATACCTGAATGTTGTGTAGTAGAAAAACCCTGGATATGAAGTCAAAAGACCTAGATTTCAGAAATCTGTAGTACTCCTGCTTCCTAGCTATGTAACTTTGAGAAAGTCATCTCACATCTCTGGGTTACAATTCTTCTCTCTGATGAAAATAAAGGGATTGTACTTCATCTCTAAAGTTCTTTTCAGCTTAAAGGTTCTATGACTGTGAATAAGCTAAGCAAATGTACAGTGATAAATATTTATGTTGAATATCTAGGTTCCTTTTGTAAATAGCTTTGGATTCCATATAATCACGAGTTGTTTTTAAAATTAGTAATCACTTAACATTAGCAGGGGTGGAATCAGAAACAATCGCAGACTAAGAAAATGGAAGTAATCTAACCCATATCCCTGTGTCCAGGTAGGACTTTAAATCAACTCAAAAAGTTTTCTATCTTAATGCTTGAAATTTTCTGGGGAGATATGATTGCTTAAGTTGAATGTAAGTCACCTTTATCACTACTCACATTCATTCCCCATAGGCCTTTCCCTCTGCCCTAGTAAGGGAGCTGAAGGAAAAAAGCAGCAAAAAAACCCAAAAACCAGCCACTCTAACCCAGGCATGTCTCCCATACGCAGTCCCTAGTATCAAGGAAGCAAGGAAGGAAACAAGCATTTATTAAACACCTATTATGATAAGCACTTTATAAAGATTATTACATCACAATAATCTTGGGAGGTAGGAGCTATTATCCCCATTTTACAGATGAGGAAACTGAAGCAGAGGTTAAGTTACCTGTCCAGGGTCATACACCTAATAAGTATCTGAGAATGTATTTGAAGTCAGGTCTTCCTGACTCCAAGCCTAGGACTCTATTCACTGTACCAACTAGCTGCTAAGCACAACATAGAAAAAAGAAAAGCAGCAGGTTCCTGCCTCAGTGGAAAGAAGCAACTGCTTCTAATAGCTTATACTTTCCCTTTATATAGCTGAAGAATGTTAAAGATTCAATCTCCACTGCACACTTCTCTCTTTTTAAGTAGGTAATATCAGTTCTTTATTCTCTCCTTTGCTCTTGCTGGGAGATGCATTATTTAAATATTTATAATAAATTCATCACATTAAAAACACTTAAGAGTATGGACCTATCTATAAGTTACTGCTTCTATTGTTTCAAATAAAATTGAGAGGAAGTCATAACATACAATTTCATTTTAAGTATAACATAAGATTAGTATTATTTCCACCATGATTATGACATCTTTCAACCACTATAAAGTATAAAATATCAAAGCCAAATTTAACCCAAAGGTTAAAACACAAAGACACCTCTCCCGTATTTCTTCTGCATTAGAGTTATGTTTATTAATGAAATCCACTTACTTCGGATTCCATTTTACTAGAGTTGGTAACTTTCTCTAATAATTCTTCCTGTATCACTTGAAATTGACTGGTCCTGTGAGCCATATCAGCCTTTAATTCAGAATTCTCAGCTTCTGTTTTTGCCAACTTAGCACGTAATTCTTCTATGCCAACCGCAAGTCTTTCCTTTTCTCTCTCAAAATGCTTGCTCACAGTATGTAGTTTTTGGCATTGGAAATGATCTGCTACAACACCAAAGATATAATTTATATTTACAGTCTGATATTAAAACTGTCATGCACAAAACATAAACAGACTTAGTCAAACAGTTCAGACAAATGTTACAAAACAATTTCTACACTCAAGCATAAGAACTGGAATCCATTACGAAAGGGGTGCCCATCCTACATGAAGTAAAATCCCAGGAATGAATTGTTCCAGATAGTTATTTTATCCAAATATTAAAGGGTTGAACCTTTAATGCAAGCCTGCATAACTTGTGGCCCACTTGCAGTATGCCAAAGGATTTCAAGTGGCAGCAAAAAACATAGAGGAAAACATCCTTTGTACGGAGAGGAAATCCTTTGGTGTGCTGTGGATAGCCTGCGTGGCTGCAGTTTGTGCAAGCCTGCTTTTATGAGATTTAAAAATGCAAACATTTTAAACGGTACTTATACACATCTTCTTAGTAAGGATATAATGAATAAAATGCAACTTCTTTGGCTTTCTCAGGATCATCATAATGACTAGCAAATTTCACGTAGTTACACTGATGACACGGATGCTGTTCTACATACAATGTTCTGTTGTTTGTCCTTGGTTTTTGAAGAGTACCAATGATATCAAGGAGTGATGTCTTGACTTGGGCATGAGCTAGACTTAAGTGAAGCAGAGTTGCACAAATTCATCAGCCGCACTCTGTCTTCCAGAATCATCGAGGTCCAGTGGCAAGACAAAAGTCAGAACAACTGGTGAGAGCCCAGCATGCAGCAGATGACCTGGGCGTCTTCAATGTCAGACCAACCTCTAAGCAAGCATTCCATAGTGCCTGCTTCAGCCACCTTCATGGCCACTAGAACAAATTGTTCTTATCTGCCCATTCTGCTGGGAAAAGTCTTCACATGTTTAGGGTAGAAATCCCCATAATTCACAGACAGGGTTGAAGCCTGTCAGTTACAGTTAATCTGGTTTAGCCTATCTGCTAAGACTATTTTACTGAGGTATGGCTGCAATGCATGCTATAGCTTCTTGGAACCAAAGGTGAGAGTTGGGTGACCAGATAGCCACCAAAGGTGGGTGAGCAGGCCTGAAAAGGGCTTGGCGAGCCCTCACACCAGAGGTCCTAGTCCTTTCTGAACACCCCATACATCCAAAGACTGTAAAACTACACCGTTGGTATGCCTTCTGAGGGTTTTTGAGGGGTGCCACATGGGACTGTTGGCAACACTTTCAAACTACCTTTCCCTCCCCGCTCTTAAGATCTCCTCTACCGTCAGATGTTCAGATGACTATGTATACCACCTCTCAAGATGCAAAACTGTTCTGCTGTCCCTTCATCACTGGTTCTCTTCTGTGTAGTCAGAGTACCTGTTATATTTTTTCCCCCACATCTGTGACTTTAGCAGAATGGTGAGCTCTCTTGAAGGGGCCTTCCTCTACCAAAATACCTTCTTTCCAACTTATAGTTGTAGAGAATTCCTTGGGGAACTAAGAGATTAAGTGAATATTAAGTGACTTGCTCAAGATTCACAATCAGATTTTATCAGTGTGAGGTTTGAACCCAGTAGTTCTGAATTCTGAGGCCAGCTTTCTAGTTGCTTCTCCTGATGCGAATTACCTATCTTCTGCTACACACATGCCCATGTCTACCTCATCCTCCAAAATTCATCACTTGATACACCCAAACCCATTAGCTATTTATTGTTGCATATCTCTTCTCCCTTTGTGGCTAAACTCCTTGAAGAGGTCATGGATAACTGATATCTCCACTTCCTTTCTTCTCACTGTCTTTTTAACTCTCAAAATCTAGTTTTCAACCTCATCATTGAACTATAATTATTCTTTCCAAAGTTACAATGACCTCTTAATTGCAAAATCTAATGGCCTTTTAAAAAAATCTTCATCAGGTACCACATCAGACCTATCAGACTGGCTAACATGACAAAACAGGAAAATGATAAATGTTGGAGATGTGGGAAAATTGGAACACTAATGCATTGTTGCTACAGTTGTGAATTGATCCAATCATTCTGGAGAACAATTTGGAACTATGCCCAGAGGGCTATCAAACTGTGCATGCCCTTTGATCCAGCAATACCACTTCTAGGTCTATATCTCAAAGAGATCATAAAAATGGGAAAAGGATCCACATGTGCAAAAATATTTATAGCAGCTCTTTCTGTGGTGGCAAGGAATTTGAAATTGAGGGGATGCCCATCAATTGGAGAATGGCTGACCAAGTCGTGGTACACGAATGTAATGGAATACTATTGTACTATAAGAAATGATGAGCAGGGGGGCAGCTGGTGACGCAGTGGATAGAGCACCGGCCCTGGAGTCAGGAGGACCTGAGTTCAAATCCAGCATAAGACACATAATACTCACTAGTTGTGTGATCCTGGGCAAGCCAAAAAAAAAAGAAAGAAATGATGAGCAGGCAGACTTCAGAAAAACCTGGAAAGTCTTGTATGGACTTATGTTGAGTGAAGTGAGCAGAACCAAGAGAACACTGCACACAGTAACAGTCACATTGTGCAATGACTAACTTTGATAGACTTAGCTCTTCTCAGCAATGCAAAGATCTAAGACATCTCCAAAAGTCATACGAAGAAAAATGCTCTTCACATCCAGACAAAGAACTATGGAGTCTGAATGCAATTTGAAGCATAGTATTTGCTCTTTTCCTTGTTTTTTTTTTGTTTCTTCTTTCTTGTGGCTCCTCCTATTGGTTCTAATTTTTCTTTACAATGTGACTAATGTGAAAATATGTTTAATAGGAATGTGTATGTAAAGCCTATATCAGATTACAAGCCATCTTGGGGAGGAAGGAGGAGAGGGAGGGGGAAAAAATTTAAAACTCAAAAGCTTATGGAAGTGAATGTTGAAAACCAAAAATAGTTAATTAAAAAAAAAAAAGAAATGATGAGATGCAGGCTACAGAAAAACCTGGAAAGACTTGTATGAACTGATGCTGAGTGAAGCAAGCACTGTACACAGAACAGTAATATTGTGTGATGACTAATTTTGATAGACTTAGCTCTTCCCAGCAATGCAAGGATCTAAGACAGTTCCAAGACTCATGATGGAAAATGCTATCCATATCCAGAGAAAGAACTATGGAGTCTGAATGCAGATTGAATCACACTATTTTCTCTTTTTTTTGTTTCTTCTTTCTCGTGGTTTTTCCATTTGGTTCTAATCCTTCTATACAACATGATTAATGTGGAAATATGTTTAATATGATTGTACATGTATGGCCTACATCAGATTGCATGCTGTCTTGGGGGGCGGGGAAGAAGGGGAGAAAATTTAAAACCCAAAATTTCATAAAAGTGTATGTTGAAAATGAAAAATGACTAAACAAATATTTAAAAATATTTTTAAAATCTTCATCCTTCTTGACCTTTGCAGATTGACACTGTCAATCACCCTCTTTTCTTTGATACTCTCCTCTCTAAGCTATGATGACACCATCTTTCCTGCTTCTCCTCTTACCTGTCTGACCCCTCCTCAGTCTCCTTTCCTGCATCTTCATCTAGGGCATGCCCACTGACTGTGGATGTCCCATAGGGCTCTGTCCTAGGCTCTCTTCTCTTTTCCCTCTACCTATTTTATTTGGTGATCTCATCAGGTCCCCTGGTTTCATCATCTCTTTGCTGATGATTTTTAGATCTACTTCAAATCTCATAAGTTAGTCCAACTCTAACCTCTTAACCTCTAGATCTGTATCTCCAGCTCCCTATTAGACATCTCAAACAGGATGCCCTATAGACATCTTAAACTCCAATGTCCAAAAGTGAACTCTCTTCCCAATCCCTCCCCCATTACAAACTTCCCTATTACTGTCAAGGGTATCACCATCCTTCCTAGTCCTCCCACTCGCAATGTAGGTGTAATCCTTGACTCTTTACTTTCTCTCACCTCCCCATGTTCAATTTGTGGCTAAGACCCGTCAGTTTTACCTTCCTGCATTCCCCCTCTTCTCTCCTCTGCTGCCACCTGGTGGTGTGGTACAGTACCTCATCACCTGACAGGCTACTGTACTAGCTTGCTGGTGGGTCTGCCTGCCTCATCTCTCTCCATTCCAGTCCATCCTCTATTTAACTGCCAAAGTAGTTTCCATAAAGCACAGATCTGACCATATCATCTCACTCCTACTCAATAAGTTCCAGTGGTTTTCTGTCATCTCCAGGGTCAAATAGAACATCTTCTGTTTGACATTCAAAGCTCTTTACAATGTGGACCCTTCCTAACTTTACAGTCTTCTTACCCCTCACTTACCCTTCCCCTCATACTCTGTGACACTGGCCTCTTTGCTGTTCTTGGCACAAAACCTTACTCTTAGATTTTCAGGTATTTTCACTGTTCTCCATGCCTGGAACTCTCTCCCTCATCTCTGCCTCCTGGCTTCCTTTAAGTCTGAGTAAAAAGCCTATCTTCCATAGGAAGCTTTTCCTGATCACCTTTAATGTTAGTGCCTTCACTCGGAGATTATCTCTAATTTATCCTGTATATAACATGTTTCTATACAGTAGTTCATATGTGTTTTCCCCATCAGACTGGGAGCTTTCTGAAGGCAGGGACGGTCTTTTGCCTTTCTTTGTATTTCTAGTGCTTAGCACAGTGCCTGACACATAGTAGTCACTTAATAAATGGCTGACTACAGATTCTGCCACCAACAATGTTCCGTTTGTGCTGCAAATAATGACTGCTGCACTCTTTCTTCTCTTTGCATTTCCAAGAGTGTCACGGCTTCTAGACTCCTCAACTTTCCAGTGAAAAGGCTGGCATTTACACAGATACAGCCATCCATTCTGGGTACCATGTCCAGGTAGGGAGCAGGTCCCTTCTAGTGGGTTAGGCCTTTGCTTCTTCATAACTTGACTGTTTGTTGGTGGATGGTCAAGGTCTGCTTCTTCACAGCCAAAAAGGGTTTGCTCTTTTTAAGCTGTTGTTAGTGGCTGCTTCTGGATCCAGATCCATTCCAGAAAATTAAAGATTTCCCTTCTGCAAGGCTGTATTCAGAATAACCAAGATTTTACCATAGGTAAACAGGTACCTAACCTACTTAAAGCACACGTTCCCTCCTGCAATGATCAGTCGCCTCCCTGGAACAACTGCAGCATCAGGGAAGTCATAACCTTCTGAGGCACTGCATAACTAACTCTTCCTATTAGCAAGCTCTTCCTTGCGTTGAACCAGAATCTCTCTCCCTTTAATTTCTAGAGAGGCCTAACTTGTGGAGAGAGCCAAATCATAAGACAATAGATGCGGGGTTACAATGTACAAAAAAAGATCTTTGGATAATAGTAAAAGAAAGCAATGAAATCATGCCCTTTATTATTGATTAAAGAAAATGAAGAATAAAAAGAATTCTGTCACTCTATTGGACATTAACTAATAATTTCATAAAACAACAGATCACAAGATAGAATTGCTTCCCCAAAATAACCATCACAAAAATTATAGTTCTTATTAGAGATGAATTATAATTTTGCATACTTGCTTGACTTCCACTTAATTTTACAGGTTCTGTTTCTAAGCCACTTAATCGGCCACCTTCCTGTATCTCACCATCACCCAAAAAATGACCAGAAAACTGACTGGCAGTTAGGTTTGTTTGAAGCGTATTAATTTCTGCCTCTTTCACTGCAAGCTTAATCCTGGCAACAAAAGAAAGGAATAACAAAAGTCTGTGAAAAAACACATTTATAGAAAATATTATATATCACTACCAATAATAAAAGCATTTTAATGCTTGCCATCATTCCAGGATCTTAAACACTATACCTGAGGTTCGAGATCACTGATCTATTTAGCTCACAGCAAGAAACACAGAGATCTTCCTTGGCTGAGAAGTTTTCCACTTGATGCTTACAGAAACACGTTTTAGAATTAAACATTTCTTTGTTAAACTGCAAGTTTAAAAACAAACATGATTAAGCTTACACGTATATATGTGTATGTATGTATATGTGTGGGTGTATCTCAAAAAAGAACACGCTGAAAGTTCAGAATGAGAGTTGTAGCTACATAACAATTCATTTGAAAAAGTATTTGTGGGTGAGTGATAAGAAGTTCAATCTGAATTAACAGCATAATATGGCAGCCAAAAATGTTATTATGATGGTAGGCTCCATGAATAAAACTACTGGTCCAGAATGTGGGAGCTGATAGTCTCCTGCATTCTGCCCTGGTCAGACCACTTTTGGAGTATTATGTTTAGTGCAGAAAGTGACCAGTCCAAAGAAGGCTCACCAGGATAGTGAAATAATTTAAAATTATTGGGCATAGAAATCTATCTTACCCTACAGAAAAGTAGAGGGAAGGGGATGGGGGGAGGTATAGCAGGGAGGGCAGAATGGGGGAGGAGGTAATCAGAAACAATCGCTTTTGAGGAGGGACAGAGTCAAAGGAGAAAATAGAATAAAAGGGGGGAGAGATAGGATGGAGGGAAATTTAGTTAGTCTTTCACAATATGACTATTATGGAAGTGTTTTGCATGACTACACATGACTATACATCTATATCGAATTGCTTGCCTTCTCAATGAGGGTGGGTGGGGAGAGAGGAAGGAGAGAGGAAATTGGTAATTCAAAGTTTTAAAAACAAAGGTTAAAATTGTTTTTACATGAAACTGGGAAATAAGATACACAGGCAATGAGGTACAGAAATCTATCTTACCCTACAGGAAAATTGAAGGGGAAGGGGATAAGAGAAGGGGGTTGGGTGATAGAAGGAAGGGCAGAGTGGGGGAAAGGGTAATCAGAATGCACACTGTTATGGGGTGAGGGGAGGGGACAGATGAGGAGAAAATTTGGAACTCAAAATCTTGTGGAAGTAAATGTTGAAAACTAAAAATAAATAAATAAATGAATTGAAAAAAATTCAGAAATTTTTTTAAAAAGAATTTAAAATTATATAACCTAAAGGAGCTAAAACCTCAAGAAAAGAAGGCCTAAAACTTCTTGAAGATCACAGTCTTCACACAGTCTGCAGAAAAAGGATTCAATTTAGACCAAGGGGTAGAAATCAAAGGGAGAGGGATTCTGGCTCAACACAAGGAAGAGCTTGCTAACAGGAAGAGTTAGTTATGCAGTGCCTCAGGAGGTTATGACTTCCCTGATGCTGCAGCTGTTCCAGGGAGGCGGCTGATCATTGCAGGAAGGAATGTGTGCTTTAAGTAGGGGCTGGACTTCAAGAGTTTCTTTCAAACTTATCGAATCTGTGATAGGGATCTCATAGAATGTTAAGATTCAGAATTTCAGGTTTAAAAATACATATTTTTTAGCTTACCTTGTACTTTTAATAATAATGCTATATACTCATATATAGTGCTTTCATATATAATATTTTCAGGAATTTAACTTCACTTTACAAATAAGAAAACAGTTAATTAGTCAGTCAACCAGCATTTATTATTGCTAAGCATTGTGCTAGGACACATGAAAGGCCAACACAGGGTCAGAGAGGTTAAGTGACTTATCCAAGGTGACAAAGTTAATAGGTGGCAGAGCCAGGACCCTTGTCTTCTGACTCTTAAATCTAGGTTTCTTTCTACTACACCTGTCTTTTCTTTATTAAGACTGGATCTCTCTCTATCCCTCCAAACTGAGAAGTGCCAGGGCTGCTAATTGGCAATCCCGTGATGATGGGCATGGAAGCCCTGACCCACTCCATATCCTGCCTGGGGCCACACCACAATCATGATGGACTTAGGGCTGACTCACAGCTGGCCTTACCCACTGCAGCTCAGACCACCGTGGCTCCAGAGGTCCACCAACCTCCACCTCCAAGGTGGCTGGGATGACAAACTTGTGCCAGCAGGCCCAGTTCTGTGTAACTTTACCTCCCTGAGCCGTTATTATAAAATAAAATCATCATCTCTAGGACCGCTTCCTGCTCTAAAATTCTGTGGCTCTTTATCTAGTGCTTCTTCTTCACCTTTTCTTGGTCATGAGCTTTGGCATTTGGGTGGACCTTACAGATGCCTCAGAGTAATCCTTTAAAATCTTTAAAATCCTTTAAAAAGGATTATAAGAGAAACCAATTATATTTAAATTCAGTTTTCAAACATTTAAAAAACAAGTTCTTGGACCCCTATACTTTATAGAGCATGTAATAAAGTAAGTGATTTTGCTGAGATCATCTAGGAGTAGAAGAAATAAATAATCACAGGGGCAGCTAGGTGGCGCAGTGGATAGAGCACCGGCCCTGAAGTCAGGAGGACCTGAGTTCAAATCCAACCTTAGACCAAATGTTTGACACTTAATAGCTGTGTGACCCTGGGCAAGTCACTTAACCCCAATTGCCTAAAAAAAAAGAAAAAAGAAAAAAAATAACCACAAACCACTATTCACTTGTAGCCTGACTCCACATCTGCTCTTCCCTCTCACTAGTCAACAGTCCCTTCACACACGAACTACTAAACAACCTCAAAGTGAGAAGATGAGACTAGAAGTGTGATGAAACCAACTGAAATGTGGTGACATGAAAAAGATAAGGTATAACACTTGCTTCGTGATGGAAAGAAGGGTGAGTAGACAGTTAAGGGACAGAAAGCAGGCACTTGGTTCAAGAGAAGGTATAAGGGGAAATAAGATATACAGGAAATGAGGTATAGAAATCTATCCTGCCCTTCATGAAAACTGAAGGGGAAGGGGATGAGAGAAGGGGTGGGGAGATAGAAGGGAGGGAAGATCAGGGGAAGGGGTATTCAGAATGCACACCATCTTGGGGTGGAGGGAGTGACAAGATGGGGAGAAAATTTGGAACTCAAAATCTTGTGGAAGTGAATGTTGAAAACTAAAAATTAATGAATTAAAAAATTTAAAAATTAAAGAATAGAAAAAAATAGAGAAGGTATAAGGGAGAGTACTAGATGGGGACAGGAAGGAAAGAGAATCAGCAGAATGAGATCAACCAAGTAAAGCAATCAGTATGCGAGAGCTTCTGGCAAAGCATCTAAGGAGAATTTTCTTTTTCTATTATACAAAGAACTAGATGGGGATATGTAATATTTTCAAGCATACTTACTGGCAACTGGGAAATAATCGTTTCCAAACTGTTTAGTTCTTGCCTTGAATCTTCAATTTCTCTCTGACACAAACTCAATCGTTCATTTTGCTTTGTAATAAGAACTTTTAATTCTCTGTTTTCATTCACTAGAGCAAGTTTTTCTCTAAGAATTTCTTCTTTGTCCTCTAATTCACTCTCTAGCTTTAGAATGTTTTGTTTAGACTCAGTTAGTTGTGACATGATCTCAGAGTTTTTCAAAACCATATTCCTTATTCTTTCTTTTCCATCATTATTTTCATCCTTTAATTGCCTATGAAGAATAAACAAGAAAACAGAACTGAAGATAAGGATATTCTCTTTTTCAATAGTCATTCTTAACACCATCTTTAACTTATTAAAATAATAAAAACACTTTCAAAAAAGTAATATAATTAATTGGAATAATTTAACATCTTACTATTTTAATGATCTTTTTGTTCTTATTTTAAAGTGCAGGCCAAGAAAGATGACTGTAACACATTCCTCACAGCACAAGGGATACTTTACTTTCCCAGGCTAAGAATTAAAGAACACAAGAGAGAGAACTACAGATCACTGTTTCTCAACTATAAAATACTTTCTAAAGCAGATAATGTTCAATTGATCATTACAGAACTTGATTCAATGAGTGGGTGAGAGTTTTAACTCTCTATAATTTATAAGGGATAGCAAACAGACAAATCTGATTCTTGGATTAAAATGCTAAAAGAGAAAGCTACATAATGAACTTTTTCCCTTGTCTTTTTAGAAAAGTACAAAATATATTTTTTAAAGAAAAGCATCTTTTTGTGCTTATTGATCCATTCCTTGAATTGGGTTAAATAAGATTTCTTTCTTTCTCTTTTTGTTTTGTTTTTTGGTAAGGCAATTGGGGTTAAGTGACTTGCTCAGGGTCACACAGCTAGCTAATAAGTATCAAGTGTCAGTTCTGAGGCCGGATTTGAACTCAGGTCCTCCTCACTCCAGGCCCAGCACTCTATCCACTGTGCCATCTAGCTGCCCCAAGACTTCTTTTTAACATTCAAGCTAATGGTGCATCAAGCAACACAAATCTTCAAATGATTATACCAATCCTGTAAGTAAAAAATAGATACAAATATATGCAAAAATGTGTGAAACAACACATTAAGTAAACATCTAAAATTAAATAAAACAAGACTATGGCACACAGGTATTTGTACCAAAGAAAAATGTAGACATTGTGTTTAAAGCATGCTAACTACAGGAAATAAACTACAAACTTTCTTTCATTAGCTAATCTATATGAATGTCCCATTTTTCACAAGCTTTCGGTAAGGAGGGGTAGAGGGGAAAAACTGTTATAGAGACCAAATTCTTTAGTGGTATTATTTGGATGTTCTGGGGGGTTTTGTTTCAACAAAAATGCTCATCTCTATACTGAAACAGTTAAACTCTAAGTCCAAAAATACTTCTGCTAGTTTTTTCTCTGAATATATAATAAAATCCTAAATTCTTATCAATATATATTAATCTGTGCTAACAAATTATATCATTTTTATTTCATCTATCTTTATTCCTGGACATTTTTAATTTAAGCTTACAAAGGTGTTGGGAAATTGCCATTTTCAATGAATTAAGGCCACCCTTAGTCCCTGAAGAGGGCTGTGGTTTTCTTCTATTTTCTTCTATCTCAACAGAACCCCCCTGCCCATGGCAGGCTCACAGCATACCTTAACTTGTCTTTCATGGATTCCAGGTCCTCTCTGTATACAACACATTTTTCCTGTAGTTTTTTATTTTCCTTTTCACAGTTTACTAGATTTTTCTCTAGTAGCTCTTCTTCAGCTTGAACCTGAAAGGGTAAGAGAAATGAAAACACAAACATTAAAATGGTGGCGCTATTTAAAGATCTGTCACAACTTGGGTTCTGAAATGTTTCAAGAGGCCTGGAGTGTTCTGAGCATCCACTAAAACAAGAGCCCCAGCATTTCTGAACAGGGAAATACTCTTTCATTTCCCTAAAACCCTTGAGTTTATAGGGAGAAAAGATAGCTTACTAAAGTTTGAAATGCAGTTCAGAGATGGAAGAGAGAAGGGCCTTTGCCAGCTCTCATCCCTTCTGAGCAAACCTCAGAGAGAAAGCACTGTTACTCAGGGCCCTACCTGAGGACAACAGTTCTTTGCTTTTACAGGACCTCAATGGGCAAACCGCCTAAGAAAGTATTCAGTGAAGTTAATACCGTAATTGGTAACTAATGTTATAAAGTTAGGCCACAATGCAGGCAAATGCAAATCCTAGATTAAAAATGAAGTTGTCTTCTAGCTTTTCCCCATTTCCCCTTTTCTGATTCTTCCAGATTTATGGTAACTCTCCTACAATTAGGGGTTCTCATTCTAACTTTTTCCTATTTTCCTGGTTGTTGCAGAAGGTTCACCACTGAAGCCCCTGACCTCCTCTTTAGCAGCAAAAGCCTACATTCTGTAACTCTCTTCTCCAACTGACTGAAAACTCTGCTATCCAGACCTACTCCCCAGGAGACGATTCTCCAGCTTCCATGAAAGCAGACATGATTACTGTTAAGATGTAAGGCTTAACGTATTACCTCCTTCCCCTATCTCTAACAACCCTACCCTACTCAAAAGGAACATCTCTTTATTGTCAAATCCCGACTTTTTTTGCTTCTCTGCACCCAACATTGTTGACCCTTCCCCCTCCTTGAAATACTTTCCTTCCTTAGTACGTCCTGAGCACTGCATCATCCTGGTTGGGCTCCTTTTTAAACTCTTTTTAATGGCTCTTCATCCTCTTCTTAGCCCTTAACTACAGGAATTCCCTGCTAGACTTTGGTTTGGACTCCTCTTAAAGGGCTCTTTCCTCCCTCAAAATCTTCCTAGAACAGCCTCTGCTTCTTTGACTTGCCCTCATCATAGCCCTACCTTTGAACTACACTTATCTATGCACCTGTCATATCTACCAAGTAGAATGTGAGCTCCTTGATGGCAGAAAAATATTTTTTTTAATCTTCGTATCTTCTGTGCTTAGCACAGTGCTTTGCACTTGAGCCCTTAAACATTTGCTAAATTGAATTACAGAGCTCATTAATAATCCACTTCAAATCTCTCCACTGGGTTTTTTGTGTGGGATTTTTAAATTTTTTGTAATTTTTAAAATTCATTTAAAACTTAAATAACCACTGTTTCATAATTCCCAAAGCTGTATCTCTACCAAATTTATATTTTCATCTGAGTTCCAATTAATGTCACCAACAGCCTACTCGTTATTTCCACTACCTCCTCAAATTCAATGTGTCCGAAATCAACTTCATCTTCTTGCTCCTCAAACTGATACCCCTGCCAACTGCCACCTCTGTCAAAGATATCATCAGTTTCCCATTTATTCATGCTAAAAAAAACCTCTGAAGTCACCTTTGACTCATTCCTCTCAATCCTCCTCTATATCAATTCATCACCAAGGTCTAGTGAGTCAAGAAACATTTAAGTGTCTACTATGTGCCAGGCATTGTGCTAAGCTTGGGGATACAAAAAAAAAATTGTACAACACAGCCCCTGCTCTCAGGGTTCACAGTCTAACAGGTAGAGACAACATTCAAACACCTATGTCCAAACAAGCTATATACAGGATAAATCTGAAATAATCAACAGATGAAAGGCACAACCTATACAACCTTCCTTCAAACTGTCTCTTGCATCCATTGCTTGCTTCCTCTTTGTCACTATCAAACAGGCCCTTGTTACTTCATGTCTGGATTACAACATTAGCCTGCCCCAAACCTTTGACCGAATTCCTTCCAAAATCTCCCTCATCCAATTCTTCCTACATATTTCTTGCCAGATGACTTTTTCCTTAAACACACCATGTCCCTAATGTCATTCGTCTGGTCAGAACCCTTCCACAGATCTCCACTGCCTATTGTCTGGTTTCCAGTTCCCTCCATAATTTGTCAATCTTGTTTCTGACTACTACCCAACACATACCCTCCTCTGTGCACCACTTAGGTCACTTTGCTCCCCCTCCTAGGAGTAAATCACGTTTATTCTCCCATCTCCTTGGGATAAGTTCATATTTACGCTTTCTGATCTAACCAAATCCTAGCTCACTTGTAGTTCATAGAATCCCTTCTTTTATAACACAACTTAAGCATTCTCTCCTACAAGAAGCTTTTCCTGATCCTCCCAACTTCTAGTGCCATCCCTCCCTAAACTAGCTTGTATTTTTATTCAGTATATCCTTATGTGTGTACATTTTGTTTCACCTAACAGCTCTTTGAGAGTAGGAATTGTTTCATTTTTATCTTTACATCCCCAGCACCTATCAGAGTCTGGCATATGGGCAGCATTTAATAAATATTGATTTACTGATTGAAAGTCTTCAAAGACCTGATCAAGTCTCAGCTCCTCCTTGAAACCTTCCCTGATGACTCTAGCCCTCAAAAATCTCTCCTCTCTGAACTGATATAGCCTGAAAAGACTATACCACATCATCAGGTATTGTATAGTCTATTATTTACTCATTTTTCCCCCTCTATTGAGGGGAGAAAGCTAATTAGCCTATAAACTCCTTACAAGCAGGTATCACGTCTTATACTTCTCTTTGTTCCACAGTACCAGAATGGTAAAAGTGCGGCTTCGTTGAGGGAACTAGGAATATTAACTTGCAGAAGAGAGGGCTTAGGGTAGACATGATAGTTATGTTCAAGTATGTGAAGGTGTGTTATAACAGTGAAGGATCATACTTATTCAACTTGGTCCTTCAATCAGTGCTCATAAAGCAGTATTATCATTTTGACTGACCTCCTATCTAGCTAAGTAATACCATTCCTAAAATGTGCTGTTCAGAATAAAAGTGAATACTAGAGATGTAGTTTGATCAGGGCACAAGCAAAATAGAATTATCTCCTTAGGTCTAGACATTGCTTCCTTTACTGCTAGCTAAGGTTACGTTAACTTTTCTGGTCAGTGTTATCACACTGTTGACACATATTGAGCTCACGCTCCAGTGAAACTCCTGGACCTTTTTCAAATTATTGCCTAGCCATGCCTTTCTGATCTTGCATTTGTGAAGCAGATTTTCTGAATTTAATGTTAATCTTTTATATCTGACCTGTAGCAAGAGAATTCCTGCAAACCAGGAAGCTGACCTAATGATCGGGCCTATCAAGATTCTGAATCTTGTCTGATATCTAGTATGGATCTCTCTACATTTTGGGTCATCTGCACACTTGATAAGAATGTCATCTGTAATATTAACTAAATTATTGATTTAAAAAAAATTCTACAGTATAGGGCCAACAAACACATACATCCCTAAGGTATTTTACTGGAGACTACTTACCAAGGGGATGTCAAAACATGAATAACTATTCTTTGGCTTTAACCATTCACCAGTTTTGAATCTACCTCACTGAGCTTTTATCTAATCCACATGCCTCCATTTTGCTATATGTTTTGCCAAATTCTCAGTAAACTATATTATATCTGTAGCATTCCTCTGATCTGATAGTCTAATAACTATGTCAAAAAAGGAAGCAAAGTTACTTTCATTTTTTTAAATTTTTATTCCATTTCTAATGTCTATTGACATATTCTTTTTACATCACAGTCATTTCTGAATTTCTTTTTCCTCTTCCCCTACTCAGTGAACCAACTCTTGTAACAAAGAATTTTTAAAAAAGGAAAAAAAAATCAGTTCAGCAAAACTAATTAATGAAGTTTAACAATACAGGCAATAATCCACACGCACAATCTTATTTTGCAAAGAAGGGAGAGGGGTTCGTTTTCTCCTATCTTCTACCTAGGGGCCAACCTAAGTCATAATAATTACATGGCTTGCAGTTTGATTGTCTTTGCTCTATTTATACTATTGTAGTCATTACATACATTGTTTTCTTGGTTTTGCTCACTTTACTCTTCATCAGATAATATAAGCCCATCTAATGCTTTTCTGAACTCTTCATATTCATCATGGTATGGTATAGTAATGTTCTTATGGTACAGTAATATTATGTACATGTACCATACTTTGTTTAGCCATTCCTCAATTGATAGACATCTTTTTTGTTTTCAATTCTTTGCTACAAGAAATGCTACCATGAATATTTTGGTACATGTAGGAGGCTTTCTTTCTGTTTTTGACAATTTAGGTTTACATGCCTAGCAGTGGCATCTCTGGGTCAAAGAGTATGAACACATTAGGCACGGGTAGCTAGGTGACACAGTGGACAGAGCTCTGGGCCTGAAGTCAGGAAGATCAGAGTTTAAATATGGCCTCCAACACTTACTAGCTGGGTGATCCTAGGCACATCATTTATGCTCTGTCTGCCTTGGTTTCCTCTTCTGCAAAATGGGGATAATGATAGCACCTACCTCCTAGGGTTGTTGTGAGGAACAAATGAGGTAATATTTGTAAAACATTTTGTGAACTTTAAAGTGCTATTTAATGTTAGCTATCATTATTAGATGGAGTATATAGGATGTTCAGGGAGGGCTTGCTGAATGAGCCCTTTTCAGGGCTGCACATCGCCTTTGGTACCTTTCATCTGTGGCTCCAAGAAGCCATAGCATGTGCAGCAGCCACACCCCAGTAAAACCATCTCAACAGACGGGCTAAATCAGGTTGAGGGTAATCAACCGGCCTCAAATCTGGCAGTGAGTTGGGGAGATGTCTACCCCAAGCAAACGAGAACAATTTGTCCCAATGGCCATGAAGGCAGCTCTTGTCTTCCACTGCATCCTGAGCCATCGCTAGTCCTCTTGACTTTTGTCCTGCCACTTATTGCTGGACTCTGATGACTCAGGAAGGGAGTGAAACTGATGACTTTGTGCAACTCTATCTCACTTAAATCCATTTCATGAGCAAGTCAAGATATCTCCCATGATGTTACTGGTTCTCTTATAAAAACAAAGGACAAACGACAAAGACACTATTACTATGTCTTAGCATAATTCTAGCTTGATCTCCAAAATGGCCAAACCAAGCAACAGCTCCACCAATAGAGTAATATAATTGTGTCCCTTATCTTTCCGCAGCCTCTCCAACGTTGATTACTTCTATCTTTTGTTATCTTTGCCAATTTCATATCTAAGCTTAATAAATTTGAAGTCCTTGATACAAATGTTAGACAACACAGGGACAAATGGTATTTGTTAGGATTGAGGTCAAACTTCAGAGTTGTTTTGATTTACATTTCTTATTAATGATTTGGAGCAATCCTTCATATGGCTGTTAGTAGTCTGCAATTTTTCTTTTGAGAACTATTCCTATTCCTTGGCCATTTATCCACTATGGAGTGGTTTCAGGACCTAAAGATTTGTGTTATTTCCCTAAAAATCTTCAATAGGAAATTTATTAAAACTATCTAATACAAATGTTTCCCCCACAACCAAAAGTTTCCCTTTTATACTAGTAGCATTGGCTTTGTTGCTACAAAATTTTTTCAATTTCATGTAACTGAAAGTATGTTATCTTTCATGATCATACTTATTTCTTGTTTGGTTAAAAACTCTCCCTGGCCACAAGGAAGATGCTGTGTGAAAGGTACAGGATCTAGTTCTCTTTTCTTTTTTTTTTTTTTAAAGGTGTGACCTTTAATATTCAAGAGGAATGACCTCTTCTAGATGCAGTCATGCAGGCTCTACATAATCACGACTTACTTTGTCAGATATTCACCAACCATCCTTTTCAATAATAAGATTTTGCAGGAATCAAAGTCATTGCTATAATTTGTAGATTCCACTCTCCCTCCTTTTTTGAAAATCCAAACATCTGCCTTTCTCTAGTCCTGTAGCACCTCTTCCATTATTACTTTCTTTCAAAGACCTCTTAGAAGAAAGCCATAATGGATCACATTTCCATTAACCTGGGATGTAGGTCATGTGGACCTGGTGACTTGAATTCACCAGCTATATACTATCTTACTACTTATCTTGAATATCAATTCACCATTAGGCATTTTTATTCCAGCCTTTCCTGTTCTGGCCTCTTCCTTTGGCAGAGAAAACATGAAGTCTCAAAATGTCTTAAACTAGATATCCAAAATAAACTAAATGTATAAAATTGAACTCACTATCTTTCCTCCCAAATCCTCTTCCCTTCCTAACTTTCCTGTTACTGGCAAGTGGCCTGCTATCCTCCTAGTCATCCAGGCCTGCAAGCTAGATGTCATCTTCAGTTTCTCACTCTGTCTCATCTCCCATATCCAATCAGCTGCTAAATCCTGCTATTTCAACCTTCATAACATCTCTTATATACACCCCTTTCTCTCCTGTCACTGCCATCCTCCTGGTGCAGGCCTTCATCACCTCACACCTGGTCCCAACAGCCTGCTGGTTGGTCTTCATGTCTCAAGTCTTTCCACTCCAATCTATTCTTCTGTCAAAGCTATCAAAAAGATCTTCTTAAAGTGTGAGCACTTCCTAAAGTGTCACTCCCTTATTCAATCAGCTGCAGTATCTCTGTATTACCTCCAGCATCAAATACAAAATCCTCTTTGGCTTTTAAAGGCCTTTTTAACCTGGCCTCTTTCTATCTATCGGTCTTCTTACACCTTAAACCCTTCTACTCTGTCCCCACCACTACCTACTCCGTGATTCAGTGAAACTGGTCTCCTCATTGCTCCTCAAACTTGACCCTCTCTACCTCCTGACTCCAGGCATTTTCACTGGGCTGCCTCCCATGCTTGAACTTTCCCTCCCCATCTCTACCTCTTGTTTTCCTGGCTTCAGCTAGTCTCACCTTCTGAGAAGCCTTTCCCTGTCCTCCTTAATCTCAGTGCCTTCCCTCTGAAATTATCTCATATTTATTCTGAAGATATCTTGTTTGTACATAGTTTTCTCAGCATGTCATCATTAGAATGTGAGCTCCTTGAGAGTAGGGACTGGGTTTTGGGGGTGTTTTTTGTTTTTGCCTTTCTTTGTATCCCCAGCACTTAGTACCACGCCTGCCACTGAGTAAGCAACTAATAAATATCTACTGAGTTGAACAACTTTGCCCTCTCTCCTATTTCAGTATTCCCCTAACTGGCCTTCTGTTCTTCATGTCTCCCTTCTCCAACCTACGTTTAATACTACCATGAGATAAGTCTTATACATAGATCTGGTCTTGTCAGTCTGCTCAAAAGCATTCAAGAGCTCCCTCTCATCGAACAATAAGTACAATTGTATTCCTCATCCTGGCATTTAAGACCCTCTGCATCTTTCAGGTCTTACCTGAAATTGCTTGCCTCTCTATGTGAGGGCTATGCTCTATTGACTAGGGCTCATGTTGCTCCTTCCACATAGTACACTCTTCTTAGTAATAATATTTATAGTGATTTAATGTTTGCAAAATGCTTTACAAATATTTCATTTGATCTTTATAACAATCTGGGCAGAAACTAAGGCAAACAGGGCTTAAGTAATTTGCCCAGAGCTAAACAGCTAGTAAGTGGCTGAGGCCAGAATTGCACTCAGGTCTACCTGACCACAGATCCAGCACTCAATCCCAGTTCGTCCCTATCCAACTCCACTTTGTAAAGTCCTATTCATATTTTAAGATCCAGTTCAAAGTCAACATGTTTCATAAAGCCTTTCTTGATATAATCAATCAGAAATGATCTTTCCATTCTTAATCCAAATAATATTTGTATAATTTGCATAATTACTATGTAGTTGTATATTTGTTCTACATTTATTCATGAGAAGGGTTCATGGTATTGTGGAGAAAGAGCAAGTTTTAGAGTACGGAAGACCTAGGTTCAAGCAACTATGGTCAATTCTGCTATAACTAGCGTTTCAAACACGCTAATTTATTCCAATGTGATTGATATATTAGGTAATGTTTTGAGCATAACTCAAATAATTAGTTTTCTTCCTCAAGAAACAGTAAGGACACACCACTTAACAAACACTTAATGATAACTCACAAGCTACAACCCTTCTGACAACCAGACAGGCAGTTACTTACACTGATGAAATTGCAGGTCCAGACAAAAACAAAAATTATTGTTTAATACTATATAAGTTATATTCTTCCCGTTATATTGTAAACTCCATAAAGGTAGAGACCATATTTAATGATCTTTTTTTCTCCTCCAGAACCTATCATTGTACTTTGTAATCAATAAGTCAACATTTATTAAGCACCTGCTATGTGCTGGGCTGAGGCAGCTAGATATTGAAGCGAGTAGAGTACCAGGTCTGAAGTTAGGAAGACTCATCTTCCTGAGTTCAAATCTGGCCCGAGATACCTACGAGCTGTATGACCCTGGACAAGTCACTTAACCTTATTTGCCTCAGTTTCCTCATCTGTAAAATGAGCTGGAGAAGGAAATGGCAAACCGCTCCAGTACCTCTGCCAAGAAAACCCCAAATGGGGTCACAGAGTCAGACATAACTGAAAAACAACTGAGCTGAACATGTACCAGGGACTGTACGCAGCACCAGGGATACCAAAAGAGGCAAAAGGCAGTCCCTATATTCAAGGGGCTTATAATCTAATGAGGGTGACATGGTCAGACTTATGTTTTAAGAAATCACTGCAGAACACCGGCCTTGAATTCAGGAGGACCTGAGTTCAAATCCGGCCTCAGACATGAATGCTTACTAGCTGTTGTGACCCTGGGCAAGTCACTTAACCCCACTACCTAGGCCAAAAAAAAAAAAAAATCACTGAGGCAGGCAGACCCACCAGCAGGCTATTACAATAGTTCAGGTGGCAGGTAATAAGGGCCTACATTACAGTGGTATTAATGTCAGAGGAGAGAAGGTGGATTATTCCAGGATGCTGCAAAGGTGAAATCAATAGGTCTTGGCAACAGATTGAATAGGGGAGGAGTTCAGAGGTAATGAAGAAACTACTACCACACTTCGTTAGCAAGCTTGAGACGTTGGGAAGTTGCCCTCTAGAGTAATAGGGAAGGTGTGTTGGGGAAAGCATTTAGAGGAGAAGATAATGAGTCCTGTTTTGGATATGCTGAGTCTAAGATGTCTACCGGACATCCAGTCTGTGATGTCTGGAAGGCAACTGGAGACGTGAAATCGGAAGACGATAAGTAGATCTTAGAATCGTCAGCATAAATAAGGTCATTAAATACATGAGAGCTGATGAGATCGAGAGGGAAAAGAAAAGGGGCACCGGGACAGAACCCTAAGCAACACCTAGGGTTAGAATGTGTGTGTCGAAGAGAATCAAGCAAAGGAGACAGAGGAGAAGCAGTCAGATAGGTAGGAGGAGAACCAGGGAGAGCAGTGTCCTGAAAACCTAGAAAACATTCAAGGAAAACGAAGATTGAGAAAAGACCCTAGGTCGGATTTGGCAACTGAGAAGTCAGTGGTAACTTTGGAGATGACATTTTTGGATTAAGAAGAAGGGTGAGGAGAGAAAGTGGAGGCACCTACAAGTTAAATACATGGTTGTTTAATGAATGAATTACATTAGCTTAAAATGACAAAAGAAGCAAGCATCACATAGACAAGTCCAAATTTATGTATGGCAGGCTGCTATTTCTATGGGAAAGAACTCTCGGGGCTGCTAGGTGGCACAGTGGATAGAGCACCGGCCCTGGATTCAGGAGACCTGAGTTCAGATCCGGCCTCAGACACATAACACTTACTAGCTGTGTGACCCTGGGCAAGTCACTTAACTCCACTGCCTAGCTAAAAAAAAAAAAAGAACTCTCTAGCCTATTTCATAAAAACCAGGAACTATTTTTTATTTATCTAAGGTCTTATGATCTCTAGATTCTATTAAAAGTGCTTAATACAAGCGGAATTTATACTGGCCCAAACAGGATGAAGAGAGTCACAAGAAGACAGAGAAAGCTCTCTCCCTCCTCAGTCTAATGAGAGGAGAAATATTATATGAACATAACTAGCTACCACCATCTTTCTCTCCATAATAGGTAGCTCCTAGCCCAAGGGCCACCTCTGCCCCTTTCTTGGAATTTCATGGTAATGATGCTAAAACTATCATAACTAGCAGTACAGCCAGTTCTCAGTTAACCCAAATGGAACATTTAGCAGGCCTCTGCCACATCCTCAGGGCTGCAGCCTGAGCAGCTTCAGCCCCACTAGCCTGAGCTCAGCTTCAGGGCCTTAAGTGGAGGACCCTTGGCGGGGCTGGGAGCCAGAGACTCCTGCCTGAAGGAGTTGAAAGCAAAGAAAGACATATCTAATCTATGTCAGACTGTGTACTTTCTTAGGGAGAGGGGAGACAGGGAAGAAAAAATAAAATTTGGAACACAAAACTTAAAAAATAATCAAAGAACATTAAAGATTGTTTTTACATGTAATTGGGGAAAAAAATAAAAGATTAAAAAAAAAAGTAAGGCAAGAACTGTTTGTAGTCATTCATTCAACAAATATTTACCAAATGCAAAAGGACTAAGAAACACTGCTGAAGGATACTCAAAAATTTATTATATTTTCAAGAGCATGTTACAACTTCTCTTCATATTTACAAACTGTAATCAGTATATTTCATACAAATAACATCCTCTGATTTTGCTGACATTTAGTTTACAATAATTATATAATTCTAAATTGAACAATAATGATTTTAAAAAAGGCCCCCCCGAATATATATTAGCTCTTACCCTTTCCAACTTTTGAGCTACTCTTTCTTTATATTCTTGGAAAGCTTTGCTCAATTCTTCAGCATTATGCATTGCTTCATTCCTTTGCTGTTCAACCCTACAACATAAATATTTGCCTATGTTAAAGGATTAAAGAGGATTTAATATTTGAAAAAGCCAACTTTCCAAAATATTCTAAATCATTTGCTTTCTGATTTAATAGCCCACAAAAATGTTTTCAACTTAATTAAAATCTAGAAATTTACACTATTGAACAAAGTGACTATGGTTAAAATTAATAAGATTTCTGAATTTAAATGTAACAAAAGCTAATTAAATCAAATTCAAAATATTATTGTTTATTAATTGCAAAAAAAAAGTCAACAACAACACTTTACTGTTTTAATCTAGACAGACCCTGAAGAAGCCAACTGGTTCAAACCTTTCATTTACAGATGAGAAAGCCATAAGAAAGCTGCCCGACGTTACACAAGTTAAAAGCATTCGAGTTGAATACATATTCTCTGACTCAATTACCAAACCCCTATACAGTGTGTAATATGAGAAACAGCATACCATGGAAACTGCTTCCCTGAAAAAGTCCCTGGTTTCAGTTTACCTTTTGGTTATTTGGTTATAACAAACATTACAACCCTTGAACTTCTGCATAAAGGTAGGATAAATAATAGCCAATAATAATAGCTTATTTATACTAAAGTGTTCTGGAGAAGTAAATTCCCCAGATAATCTAAGTTTAAATTTTTAAGAAAGCAAAGCTGTTTAATTTCAATAGAAATTACTTTTTAAAATATTACTGTCTTAGTAAACTAAGAATACACCTGTACTTCATAACAAGATGTGTATTCCCTCAACTGACCCTTGCCTTCCTATCCTCTACACTTCTTAGCCATGTCCCTCTGTTAATAATCCTCCACAGAAGACTCAGAAGGCCCACCCAACAGACCAGGGTCCTTTCTCTTAATTTCTTCACACTGTGTAAATACCAATAGGATATGTGTACTATCCAACAGCTATCTCTCAATCTTGCAAAATAGATGACCTTCATTTTATTTACAGTTAATATATTTCTTCTTTGATAATATGTATTATGCTGCTTCTACATCTATCCATTTATTTTACATTTAATAGTCTTTTATTGTTCAGGATTTCAAATTTTATTATTTATTTATTTAAAACATTCTTTTTTTAAAAATTCTAAGTTCCAAATTCTCTCCTTCCCTCCTGTGCCTCCCCCATCCACTGAGAAGGCAAGTAATATGATATCAATTTTACATGTGAAATTATGCAAAACATATTTCCACATTAGCCATGTTGTAAAAAAAAAAAGTGTGAAAAAATTACACTTCAATTTGCATTCAAGAGTTCATCAGTTCTCTCTCCGGAGTGGATAATATTTTTCATCATGAGTCCTTCAGAACTATCTTGGATCACTGTACTAATCAGAGTAGCTAAGTCTTTCACAGCTGATCATCATTACAATATTGTTGTTATTGTGTACAATGATCTCCCAGTTCTGCTCACTTTACTCTGCATCGATTCATATAGGTTATTCTGAAACCATTCCCTCATCATTTCTTATAGCATAATAATATACTTTTTAAATTTTTATTTTTAATATTATTTTAATTCTTTTAATTTTTTAATTTAAAATTTAATTTTTAAAAACATTTTTCCCTCTCTACTACCCTTCTCCCATCTATCGAGAAGACAAGCAATATGATATTCATTATGTAGAAGTCATGCAAAACATATTTCCACATCAGCCATGTTAACACAATAATATACTGAATATAATTTAAACTTTTCTTTTGACTCCGTGCCATTATGAATAGGCGTCGTAGCTACAGAAGTTGTATAACGTAGCTCTAAATGGATACTGAACCTAGAAATACTATGAAACTTGCTTTCCTGAAAAAAGTCCCCAATTTCAGCTTACTTCTTGGTTATTTGTATTGATTACAAACATCAGAACACATAAACTTTTGCATAAAGGTTTAATAAAGGATATATAACTACATGATCTCCAAAGCAGAGAAACATGACTGACTTTGTTAAATAAAAAGTTTTACAAAAGTGTGTGTATATTTGTGTGTTTATATCACCTACATTTTCCAATATATTCCTTCTCCACTTCTACACTCAGAATGCCATACCTTATAACAAAGAGAATATAGTTCAGCAAAATTAACCAACGTACTCAAAAAGTCTGACATTACATGAAGCCTTTCATATCCATATTCCCTGGACTCTGTAAAGGAGCATACACTATTTTGTGAACAAAAAAAGTAAGGAGACAGAAATAATTTATATTGTCACTGGAGTGACAAAGCACCTGGACAGAGGGAAGAAACAGATGAGGAGTTAGGAACCAGATCATAAATCTGACACAAAGGCAAGATATAGTTATTGCATAACAAAAACCTGTTAAGAGTCTTAATGATAATTTCATCCTTTAAAAAATAGAAGTCGTACCAAGGGAAAATGCTACTAATTCTGAATGAGGAACCAAATGCCCAAATTCCATATTGGTTACATAGAAGTCACAGGAACCATGGAGGAAAGTTATCACTCTATCTTCAAATTTGTGATAGTGACGATAGTAAGGCATAATCTTCTGACATCCACTTTAGACTTTAGGAGAAAAGACTGCAAAGGATTCAGAAAAAGATTAGACGGAATATCATGGCCTAAGACTCTATAAGGAAGGTTAGCCCAGGAGAGATGGGAAGCTCTCAAGAATGAAACTCTAAAAATAAACAGAAATTATTCTCGGCAAAGGTACAGACATAATAAAGCTAAATTTCAGGGGTAGAGTCAAGGTTGGAGAGGTAGAATTTTTGCTTTAGCTCACCCAGCATACTTTCTACACAACAACCTAGAAAACATGCCAAGCCAAATTTTCAATGGGAAAACCAAGGAAAATGTCACAGTGAGTTATATTTCCAAGCCAGTGGTTAATATTTCAAACCCATGCTTAGGAAAAGTCACAGTGAATCATATTTCTAACCCAAGCTTAGGAAGACAGAGAAGTCTGTTGACCTAAGTGGTGACAAGTTGGCAGTGGTGTATAACATTCTAGCTCATAGGGACCAAGGGGCATGCTAGGGCAGGAAGCACAAGCACAGAAAGAGAACCCAGGGAACTCACGAAATAGCACTAGGCACAATAATTGATGCCATCCGGTAGGTCTGTTGCCCATTATCCAGTTCCAGGTCACAGACCCAGTATAGAGAGGAAGTATTGAGTGAGCAGGATCTTAGCTGAGTAGTGAGCACAGAACAAAGTCCAGAAACTTTGCTGTGTGGCTCTGGGCTCAGAAGCACAGCAGAAACTTAGTTGGGACCTTTAGCACAGCACATAAGCCTGCAGTGGAATAACCAGGAAAGGAGACCAAGACCAAAGAGGAGGAAACAGTTTAGTTGCTCTGAACCTGCAGGCTCTCAGTGGGCTAACAGTGACAGAGTCCAGCAGCAGTCTATATTCAACTACACACAAGCCAGCAGACCCAATTTATAAAGCTCAGACCAAGAGGGTAGTGAATAGTCCTTTCTCCATATCACACCACTTTGGAATCACTGATAACCTGCAGGACCCAGACTGAGATGTGAAAGTAGCAGAAAACAAGACAGAAGCTCAGGCCAGATGTTCCCACAACCCCACCCCCAGAAGTAAACAAAGTCCAATACTCCCATAAAGTCCAAAAGTCAGAAGTAGGTTGGAAGAATGAGCAAACAAAGGGAGGTGGCTCAGTAGATAGAGCTCTGGCCTTGGAGCCAGGAGGACCTGAGTTCAAATCTGACCTCAGACACATAATACTTACTAGCTGTGTGACCTTGGGCAAGTTACTTAACCCTACTGCCTAACAAAAACCAAAAAAAAAAAAAGAAGAAGAAGAATGAGCAAACAAAAAAAGAATTAGACAATGAAGAGCTACTATCGTGACAGAGAAGCTCAAAACTCAAATACTGTTGTTTACAAGAAATACACTTGAGTTAAAATAAGGGGCTGGGGCAGAATCCACTATGCTTTTAAGCTGATGTAAAAAAAGAGGTGGCGATCAAGATCTCAGACAAAGTAAAAGCAAAAATAGACCTAATTAGTAAAGATAATTAGGGAAACCACATCTTGCTAAAACATATCATAGACAATGAATTGATATCAATGCTGAAGATGTATATATCAAACAGCATAGCATTTAAAATCTTAGAAGAAAAGATAAATGAGTTGTAGGAGGAAACAGACAGTAAAACTATAATAGTGGAGGACCTAAATTTACACCTCTCAGACCTAGATAAAATCTAAGCATAAAATAAATATGAAAGAAGTTAAGAAGCTGAAGAGAATTTTAGAAAAGTTAGATATGATAGACTTCTGAAATGGAAATAGAAAGTATATCCTTTTTTCTCAATTGAATAAGGCACCTTCACAAAAACCGATTATGTATTAGGGCATAAAAACCTCACGAACAAATGCAAAAAAAGCAGAAATATTAAATGCATCTTTTTCTGACCATAATGTAGTAAAAATTACATTCAACAAAGAGCTTTTAAAGCATAGATTAAAATTCATTAGAAATTAACAATCCTAAAAAATGGATAGGTCAAAGAACAAATCATAGAAAGTCAATAATTTCATTAAAGATAATGACAATAATGAGACAACATACTAAAATCTGTGAGATGCAGCAAAAGCAATGCTCAGGGGAAAATTTTTATCTCCAAACATTTACAATGATAAAAGAGAGAGCAGACTGATAAGTCGGACACCTGACTAAAAAAATTAGAAAGCCAACAAATTTAAAACCCTCAAACACCAAAATAGACATCCTAAAAATCAAAGGAGAGATGAACAACAATGATAGTAAACAAAAGTTGAATAAAGCGAGAAGGTGGTAAAGAAAAAAAAGACAAAATAGATAAACCATTGGCTAATTTGATTTATAACAAGAAAGAATAAAATAAAATTACTGGTATCAAAAATAAAAAAGGGGGAAAGATGGTAAAAATAAATACCTTCTTGATCCTACCAGCTGACACACACACACACACACACACACACACACACACAACAAACTCAGTTGGGTATAGAACTCTATCTTACTCAGCAGGGAAGTAGGAGGGGAAGGAGATAAGAGAAAGGAGAGGGAGGTGATATAAAAGGGAGAAAAGATGGGAGGCAGTGGTCAGAAGCAAAACAGACTTTTGAGGAGGGATAGGGTAAAGACAAAGAGAAGGATAAACAAAAGAAAACACAATGGAGGGAAATGCATAGTTAGTAATCATAACTGTGAATGGAAATGGGATGAACTCACCCATAAAACAGAAGCAGACAACAGAATGGATTAGAAACCTGAATCCAACAATATATTGTTCAGAAGAGACACACTTGAAACAGAAAAGACACACAAAGTTAAAATAAGGGGCTGGAGCAGAATCTATTATGCTACAGCTAAAGTAAAAAAGGCAGGGGTAAGCAATCATGATTTCAGATAAAGCACAAGCAAAAACAGCCCTAATTAAGAGAGATAATCAACGAAACTATATTTTGATAAAAGATACTATAGACAATGAAGTAATAATATTGAAAAATTTTCCAGTGCATTTCTCAGTTAAATGCCCCATTTTCAAATACATATGGAACTAAGTCAAATTTATAAACATAAGAGACATTCCCCAATTGATAAATAGTCAAGTAATATGAACAGGCAATTTTCAGAAGAAAAAAACCAAAGCTATCCAAAGAGACATATGAAAAAATGCTCTAAATCACTATTGGTTAGAGAAATACAAATTAAAATTGCTGTAAGGTACCACCACCTCATACCTATCAGAAATGACAAATGCTGGAGAGGATGAGGGAAAATAATAAAAAAAAAAAGGAAAAATAATTAATGAACTGCTGGTGGAGTTGTGAACTGGTCCAACCATTTTGGAGAACAATTTGGAACTATGCCCAAAGAATTATAAAACTGTACCTTATCTTTGATCCAGGAATACCTCTATGAGGTTTATATCCCAAAGAGACCAAAGAAAAAGGAAAAAGATTTATTTGTACAAAAATAATGGTACCAGCTCTTTTTGCACTGACAAAGAATTGGGAATTGTGGGGATGCCTATCAATTGGGGAACAGTTGACCAAGTTGTGGCATGTTGTTGGGATGGAACACTATTGTACTATAAGAAATGACAAGCAGGATAGTTTCAGAAAAACCTGGGAAGACATATATGAACTTATGCAAAGTGAAGTGAGTAGAAACAGATCACTGTGCACAATAACAGCAATACTGTAATGATGATCAACTGTGAAAGACTTAGTCACTCTGATCAATAACAGTGATTCAAGACAATTCAGAAGGACTCATGATGAGAACTGTTATCCATCTCCAGAGAGAGAACTTATGAACTGAGTGCAAACTGAAGTATAATTTTCTCACTTTACTTTTCTTGCTTTTTTTTTTGGAACATGGCTAATATGGACATGTGTTTTCATGATTTCACATGTATAATAGGCATCAAACTGCTTGCCTTCTGAGTGGGTGGGGGGAGGAACTGGATGGAGGGAGAGAATTTGGAACTCAAAATTTTTAAAGAAATGTTAAAAATAAATATAAGGTTTTTTTTTCAAAGACTAGAAAGATGGGGGTCGGGTGGCATTAGGTTATGGAAGGCTCTACATGCCAAAGGATTTTGTATTTGATTCTGGAGGTGATAGGGAGTCACTGGAGTTTACTGAATATGTTGATATAATCAGATCTGCGCTTAAGAAAAATCACTTGGGTGGCTGGAATATAAACTGAAATGGGGGGAGACTTGAAGCAGACTATTGCAGTAGTCCAGGAATTAGATGATAAGAGTCTGTACCATTAATAAATTAATGTCAACTATGAGAGAATTGTCTCTCTAGTCAAGTATTCTTAGCCTTGTATCATTCAACATTTTTGTGATACAATGTTCCATTCGTTATCCTTCTATCTCGGGAAAAGCACATGTAAGAGAAGAATGGAATAGGTTCTCGTATAAACTAGTTGCTAGATCCTCGCTACCCCAGCCACTCTCTTTCTACCTAACTGGACTAGAATGGCTGAAAAATATAAAATTACAAAGCAGAAAGTGTGGCCTAAGAGATTTTGCTGGCTTCCTTGAAGTAAGAAGGACTTTGGGCTCAAATTCTGCCTCTGATACTTTGTGACCATGGGCGAGTCACTTCTACAGTAGGAGACAGACACGTATGAGCACACACAAAGCAGATGAAGGTACTTTTGGGCAGGGAAAGCACTAGAAGCGGGGGAAGTTCAGGAAAGGAACCCTGGAGCACTTGAGCTGAGTTTTAAAGGATACTAAGGATAAGAGGAAGGAAGGCAGGCATGCATTCCAGGCACAAAGATAGCCAATGTAAAAGCACTTAAGTGGGAGTAAGAGGTAGGTCAGTTTGGGTGGATGATAGAGTACATGAAGAAGATTAATGGGTATGAACTGGGGCCAGATGGGGAAAGGCTTTGAGTGTTAAACAGAACACGTGATACATGATGCTAGAAGCGATAAGGAGCCACTGGAGTTTACTGAGCAAGAAAGTGACATGGTCAACAGAATCAAAACTGCTTCAAACACCCTAACCTCCGTGGTCCTCAACTTACTCATTTTCTACGACCTATTCATTCAATCCACCTCAGCCCCACAAAGATATGGTCATACCTTTGATCTTGCTATCACCTACAAATTCACCACTTTCATGTTCACTTATTCTCAAATTCCTTTATCTGATTATAATCTGTAGTTATTTTACCTCTTCCTCTGCCTGGCAACCCCAAATCCTGTTCTTCAACCTCACTGTGAACTCCAATTCCCTCAAAACCTTTGTTCTTTTCCAGGCCATCATCCCTTCATGGACTACACTCTCCTCCCCAACCTATCTTGACCCCCTTGGTGAGCCAGTTCAACTCCTGTTCCTTGCCCCCTTATCTGGTAGCCAATCTTGATTGCCCTACCAAGTTTCAGCTCAGATTGCTGAAAACATGGACTGCCCTTCTTCCTACACACATATTGCTGAACCAAGCTGGAAAAAATTATGAAACCATGCTAACTGAATCTTCTACACAGAGATGAAGTTCTCAATATCAAATGTAAAAAAAAAAGAAATGCTAACATTAAAGAATTTTCATTGAAATATTTTTAACCACTTGATTTCAGAATTCCTATTTAAATTACTCACCTGTTAGAAACACTTAATTATAAGTGTAAATAGATGTGTTCCTTTATATTTGCTACAACTAAAATGATTTCATTTTAAAAATACCTCTTTCCTTGTTTACTTTGTTCAATCAAATCCAACTTCAACTCTGAACATTTTTCTTTCAACTTCTGTAAACTTTGTTCCTTTTCAATCACAGTTTTCTGGCTCTGTTCTAATTTATCTTCTGCTTCCCTATGAAAAGAAATGAGGTTTTAAGATAATAAGGAAAGATGAGTTATTTTAGAATTCTAGTATTTTGTATACATTAAATAGGGAATATAAGATTGTCCTCAAAAACACTGCAAAGAGAAAAATCTGAATCTGATATATTTCAGATTAACTTATTCTCTTACTGACTGCTCAGTGAGTCAGCATATATCTCTTAAGTTTCAAAATTCAACCCATTAATAAATAGTTTAAATGAAAAGCAACATGGTAATGATTAAAGCAATGGTTCTCTGAAACTTTAATGACTCCCACGATAGCAATTACTAGTATGCAGCATTAGCATGTAGTGATTAAGAAAATACATGACAAAAAGCTACCATGAATTGTATTAAGTTTATATTTTATTAAATACAAAATAATCCACATATATTTTGAAAATAGTAATTATATTTATATTTTTGTGATTTCATCAGTAATACTTATATTCAGATGCAGACATTCATTTTATAGGTTGCTGTGTTTGGGTTTCACAGGTATATTCAAACTTCACAAGTCTGACATCTAGCACAGAAAGAAAGGTTTAGAAAATATTTATATAAATTTAATATGTATTTAATTCAAGGCAAAACAAATTATTGTGAGCAGCTAGATAGTGCAGTGGATAGAGCACTAGAAGACCTCAGGAAAACCCGAGTTCAAATTCAACCTCAGGTACTTACAGGGTAAGTCATTTATCCTAACTGCCTCAGTTTTCTCATTCATATAAGTGAGGATAATAATAATAGCACATATGGCCCAAGGTTGTTGTGAGGATAAAATGAGATATTTGTAAGGTGTTTTTCAAACCGTAAATAAACGTTAGCTATTAATGTCAAATAAGTACAAGGTACTCAGTATCTTAAACTCACCATCTGTAACTAAACATCAGCCACACTGATATTTTTCTAAAGGCTCAAGAATTTGCTTCCTAGTCTTTCCTGCTGTGTTCATTAGCCAGATTTTGGTGTATACTCATATGATAAAAGTTAGGAAATAGGTTACCATATGAACCAGAATGATGTTCTGGAGGCTGGTAAGTAAAGGAAATGACAGCAGGAGCAAATACCACCTATCCACCTCAGCTTCATTCACTCTCATGTCCTCTACCACCTGGCCCCTATGCTGAACACAGCCCCTGGAATAGTAAGATAAAAACACCCTACCCAGAAGGCCCTTTATCCAAAGCTTAATACCTCCTTCATCTCAAGGCAAATAACTGCCCTCCCCCATCGAGGAGACCTATGAAGAGAAAAGGCAAGTGGCCTGAGGTCAAAGTACCTACATTGTTCCTCCTTGTACCCCAATAGGGGCCAGTAGGGTGTGAGGTATTTAGTAGGGGCTCAATGAACATCTGCTGACTGAATAAAAGAATGAAAGCTGCCAATATACAGTGGAAATTGAGGGTTACAAAGAAGGAGCTTTAACAACTCTTGATCAATTATTTGTCATTATATATGATTGCCTTTCTTCACTTTATTAAAATATTACTACTAAACATTTTATTAGGAAGAAAAATACAGAGGAAAGAACAAAGTCCATCTCTGTCACCAACTAGTAACCTTTGCGACTTTGGGCAAGTCCCTTAGCCTCTCTGAGCCTCTGTCTCTTCTTCCATAAAATCAGGGGCATCACTTCTGAGGTCCCTTCCACCTCTAAATCTACAATCTTGGGATTTTAAGTACTTGTTTTCAACCTACCCATGAAGGACTGACTGTATTATTTTAAAATGGATAAGAAAATTAATTAGTTCAAACTTTAGTCAGAATGTATAAACTATAAAACAAGTCTTTTTTTATAGCTCAATTACTGCATTTTGTCATGTGGACTAATAACAGTATTCAATTAACTCTTTGTGGAAGGGATTAACTCTTTGCCATTAATCTGAATTATACCTGGAGCATAAGACTTGTTTTCAACTACTGCTAATTATATCCCCTCTGCCTACTTACACTGCATTGAACCCACAGCCTTATCTTAGGCTATAAGGAAAGAGAAAATCTTTTTTTCCAAATGAAATGTCTACTTCCTCAGCTGAAAACCCATTTTCCAGCAAAGATTTGAAAATACCTATTTAAATGCCTTCCCACAACCCCCACACAAGTGAAAACCACAATGACAGTAAACTTAGGAAAATAAAAATCTCTTCAGAATGATAATTGTTTTGCTTCCAAAAGGTGGAGCTTTCCATCACAGGTCTGTAACTGGAAGTTAGGAGATGAACAACAGGGGCAGTTGTTCAACTGCCTCTCAAGCTGTCACATACACATTCATTATTTTATGTGACAATGTCAAAAATTTTCAGACTCTCTGGCACAAAAGTATATGCTACAGATTTTTTTAAAAATCTGGGGGATTTACACATGTTGCCCATGATGAGGTGTTTTATTTTTTTAAATGTTAGCATATTTAGTAAATGTTTACTAAACTTTATGCATATAGGTTTTTCTAATCCCTACAACTCACAGGTCATCTTGATGGAATCTAGCCACTGCCTACAACCCCAATATCTCAAGTTCTTCATGTGCCTCACTAGAACAGCAGGTGTATGAACCACATCCATCAAGTCTCAAAGAGGACAACAACAGTCAGCCATTGATCTTGCCCCAGACAGGACCACAATAGTCAGCCAATCAGAAAGCGGCACCAACAGGACATAAAGTAGGATGTTTGACCACTAAATCACAGCCTACGTGGATGGTCTGTGTAGTAACAGCAAAGAACAGTTCTAAGGTGAACTTATGATGTAGAAAGGCTTATTATAATATCATTGTCATACAATAATGCCCCCCAATGGATTTTTCTGTATACATTCTGGGTAATTTGCATGCACAGTTCCCTCTCATAGCAATAAACCCCTCCTATATTTTAATATTCATATATTCTGTAATGATGTAATTGCATCTTTTGCTCTATAAAAATCCGTCTTGCTTTGGATAAGCTGCTGGTTCCTTCTTGGAGCATAGCCCACTTTCTAAGAGGTGTAATTCTCAATAAATGCCTTTTTTTGGGTTGGAGATGGTCTGAGTCTATGAATTCTTTTGAGATGACCCTGCAACACATCTTGAACCTCAACAACCTCACCCAGATGCTTCCCAGCTTCTTCAAACTCCTTTAATCTGATCTCATCTTCTTCCCTTTTAGTCTCTGGTTCCTCTCTTTTAGATAACTAAGTAAGATTAAGGAAAGATAAGAAGAGTAAGAACTCTCAAAACATCCCATTTGTGGTTTGTTTGGTATTTTGCCAGTGAAGATTAGTATTCTCTATTATATGATGGTACAAAATGTGGCAAAAATAAGGTACAGAATTTAATATATATCATATGTCTCATTATTAGGAACCTGTATATTTTAATGAAATGGCACAAGATACAAATATATCATCACACTTACAAAATGCATTATAATAGAAAGGAAGTTCTGAAGATTAGATTCAGTGAACATTGGGCACTGTTTCTAAAAATACTGAAAGCTACTGACCATTAAGAATGTACTGGAAAAAAACATTTAGTAAGGCCATACATTTAAGAAAGATAATGATATAGAATGTTTCTTATTTTCTACCTCAAAACTTTATCTTGGGCTGAAATTTCTGCTTCCAAATTTATAATCTGCTCTTCTAAAATTGGGATGCTAAAGGACTGTGATTGAGTACTTTCAAGAACACAGATCTGAAATAAAAAAAACATATTTAGTTTCTCTGAGTCTCGGTTTCCTCATCTATAAAATGAGACAGCCCTAGATCAGAGCTCCATAGCCCCTCCCTTTGCAACCACGTTGATGATCAATTATAAAACTGATAAATGCAGTAAGTTTTAGAGTAACTACCAATCACCTTCCTTTAAAGACCCAAGTATCAAAAGAAACAACCCTGTTCCCCTCCTCCTCCCTCACTGACCTGAAGGTCATATTCACTTACCTTACTTACTTATTTAACACTTGAAGTATTTCCAATTATCTGGGGAGAGATTGTGTAGGGTGGGAGTACACGAAAAGGAAAGGGAATCAATTTTCTATTTCCCCGGAGTATATGATGCCAACCCATGGTCCTACTCTAAAAAGTTCTAATTGGTATAATACAATTGCTATAAATAAAATTCATCAAGTAGCAAGCAATACTAAACCAAACACAAGAATAATGTTTTCCTTTAATCATGAAATGTAAAAAAGGATTAGTTACCTTTTGCCCTAAACATAAGGATTTACCATTTTAAGATACATACTTTTGTTCTTGACTGTGTCAATTCAAAATGGAGAGATTCTATTTTATTCATTAGGATATGATTCTGAGAGATCAAAGAAGCATTATGTTGCCGAAGTTTATTCAGTTTCTCCAGAAGGCCTTTATTTTCCTGATCCACACTTGTGTTAGTGATAGAAGATACAACATAAGACTAGAGCAAGAAAGAAAGTCATCTATTTTGGATCATCTTACTTTAAAAAATCAAACTCATTATACATTATAAATGAGAAACAAAGATTAACAACAGTTTTATCAGTCAATGAATGCTAACCATTTATTTACAAATAAGTCCAAAAATGAGAGTCAGTCTAGGCAGACTATTTTCAAATTACATTGATTAATAAATAAGAACTAAATAAAGCATTTAACTAGGAGAATATGTGACAATCTCCTGAATCCCACAGAACAGAAAAAAGAGTACATTGCTCACTACCTGTGTGCAACCTTGGTTAAATTGTTTAACCTTTGTGCCTTAGTTTCCTTACATGTAAATTAACTGCATTAGACTAGATTTCATCTCTGATGTGACTTCCAGTCTTAAATCCTGTGATCTTTCATAACATTTGTAGGAATTTAGGTTGTAAACAAAAGTTACTTCTATCATCTGGCTTGAATTGGTTCACTAAACTAGCCATGAATATTCCTTAAAAAACAAAACTGTCTACTGGTGTTCTCAGAATTTGAAAAATTGTGAAGGAAAAGTAGGTAATACTGAGCACTGAGTGTCTACTAATTTCTGAATCTTAAGGATAGCAATTGTAGTAATAATAGGGTTTGCTATTAAGAAACAATTACTCCTGGTAACTGCCACCAAACCAAGTTCTAAGCACCCTAGTTAGCATCACAGGTGGAGGTGGAGATGGGTTGGAAAACAAGGAAACAGATAGCAAGGCTCTTGCCTTCATGCAGCTAAAATTCAGTTGTGCAAACAAACTACATACATACAAGAGAAGATAACTAACAATACACAAAAGTTAGAAAACATCACTGCACTAAAACAGATACTTTTTAGGAAGCAAATATGAACAAGCATTGTAGTGTCTTTGTGCTCAAAACTATACCAGAGTTCTGAGAAATACAACAGATAGTGACAGTCTCTATAAAAACCATAACACATTCAAAGAAGAAATATTTTATTCAAATAATGCTAAAAATAATAATAACCTTGTCTCTTGATTTTCTTTGCAGATCACTACTGCTGTAAGGCATTTTACCAATGTTTTTATGAGTAGAATAATTTACAAATCCAGGGTGGAAAGGCTGAACAAGATCATCCACTGAGAGTTTCTCAAACCTTGTTGGATGGACGCTGTTCTCAGAACTGTTACCTGGACTACTACTAGAGAAAAAAAGAAAAAAATTCTTCTAGTCCTTAAATAAATACATGAAAAAAGCTCTTAAGTTCACAGAAGTGAAAATAGAAAACAAAAGGAAATATTGGCTTCACATATTTGAAGTTATTGGCTCTTCTATTTATTTAAATTTTATGTCTTTAAAAATTAAAATTTGTTTTTATATTTTAAACCCTAGATATTTTCCAGAGTGTATATGTTTCAGATTGCTTAGGATCCAAATAACAGTAATAATAAGTCTGCTGAAATATAGTGTAGCCTAACAGCTAGAATATGACCCTTGTGTCCAAAGCCTATTTCTCTGTGACCATGGGCAAGTTACTCAACCTAAGCTGAGTTACAGAACAGCTGAGATTTGCCTCCTAGAGTATTAAAATAAACACCTGCTTTAGTCTTTGTACATAAATTTCAGATCACAATTTAAAAAAAAACCTAACATTTATTGAGCACAAATTCTGTCAAAGCATTCTTCTAGACAATTGAGAGGCACAGACAAAAGTGAAAGTCATTGCCCTCATTGCAAGGAGCTTACCCCATAAAGAGAAGGCAACAGGGGGTATGGGAGATTGATGTGCTCTAGGAAAGTTTAAAGGGACAGCACTTTGAGCTTCAGGGATCCAGGCAAAGGTACAAAGGAGGTGGTGCCTAATGTTAAAAGGACTCTAAAAGACAGACATGAGAAAATACTTTGGCCATGGGGACAGGAGACAGACTGATTTGTTAAGGGAACACCTAACAGTTCAAGTTTGTATGAAACACGAAATATTTTAAGAGAAATAATGTGAAAATGGTTTGGAAAAACAGAATACGGCCAGATTGTAGGTGGCTTAAATGCCAGGTTACAAAATTTACAATTATACAAAGAAAGCCTGACTAAAGGGATTTTTTTTGTTTAAGCAGAGGAATGTCATAGTCATACTTTTCTTAGGAAGATTATTAAGCAGTTATGTGTAGGATGGATCAAAGAGGGGAAAATCTGAAGGGAGAAAGAACAATTAGGAGGCTATTAAAATAGTTCAAGGGAGATATGATGAAGGCCCCACATGTCCAGATCTTAGTTTTCTCATCTATAAAGAAAAATAAGATATCTAAATCTAAAATTATTTGATTCTATGCTACAATTTTCTCTTAATATGAATAATTTTCAAATATTTCTATTTTTTATTGTGGGTTAACTATTTTTTCCTAAGTTGGGAAGGAAAAAAACATCCAAAATTTTTAATTTTCCTGGTATGACAATAAATTTAGGCATAACGTACAAAATTCTAGAAATTATTTATCATTTACCTACTAGAAAGCTCTTCTCCTAAATTCTGTAAACTCCATTCTGTTTTCTCCAATTCATTTCTTAATGAAGCAACATTTGCTAACAGATCTTCTTCATTATCTTTCTGGTAGTATTCCAGTGAAATGGGTTCCACTTGGCTGGGGGAAAAAAAGCCACATTCTTCTATTAGCTTTCTTGATAAGTCACTTTAACCTCTCTGGACTTCAGTTCCTCACCTGTAAAATGAAAGGGTTGGACTAAATTACCTCTAAAGTCCCTTCCACTTCTAAGCCTATATTATCCTCTAATTACATACAATTTTGTATGAGTAAAAAATTGTTCAACATTAGCAATTCTTTGAACTTGTAACCTCCAGATTAAACTGAGACTAGTTTAACCTATGTCTAACTTCAGCTACTTTAAAATCTTTCATAATGTAGTGGACTTTCTATATTACTTAAAAGCTTCAAGTCAATGAAAAATCTGAATGACATAATCATGCTGGATAAACTAATTTATTATCTAATCCAAGTTCTTATTTGTCTTTAACTGTTTGGTTTTATATCTATTTATATTTGTGCTTTATAAATACCATTTTCAACAGTAGCTTCCTGAATTTTTTTTCAAAATTAGTTCAAATATTCCCCTATATAGAAAACTTGATCTTTATCACACATATTTATAGAGAAAAAGGAATTGAGGAACTTTGTATGTAATAAAATGTCATGATAAAGATAATACAAAATAAAGCCTAATGACATTGTCACCATCACTGCCAAAACTGTTCAGGTCAATACTGTTTTTACTTTTGGAAGTTCTATCCTAATTAGAAAAGGTTAATCTGATCAGCACCTTAAAATGAACATTACATCTTTTTGAGCACTAAAACTTTCCCAACTAAATTCATCTCCCACAAAACACCATTTTCTGCATAATAATAGCTGAGTGATAAAGAAGTTGTATTAATTTAGGACTGTGATTCTTTTACATCTTCCTTCCTAATACTGAAATTAAATTGCTCACTCACCCCCTTAAACAACCTCTTAACATCCTTATCAGCATGTCAGGGACTTATTATCACACCCCTTCCCCTAAAATTCCCTCCAAAAAACATGGAGACAATATACCTATTGAAAAAGTGAGGGAATAAATAGTTTACAAGCCTAATAACTAGTAACTAATGCCAAATCATTTTCACTGGAAATTTTCAGAGTAACTTCACAAACACCAAAAAATAAACTCTGGCAGTGAGCAAGTTGACATTGTTCTTTCTTAATATATGAAATGACTGGACTTTCTTCAATTCTCAAAATTTGTCTTTGGCTTTAATGAACTTTTCCAGAGAAAATGAGTTGCCCAAAGGTCCCTTACCCATACTGCCTTACCCTAGTTCCCTGTGAAGAAAAAGGGAAATAGAGGAAAAGTTGGATAAAGTTAAAGACAGGAATCCAATACTAAAATAGAAGTCGGTAGCCACTTCACTATATTTGAACATATACAAATATTTAATGTAAAACCCTTTGGTTCTCCTAATTATTAACCAATAAATTTGAAGCCTATTGGCACATGTCCACATGTGGAACTATGCATATGTGTGTATGTACGTATATACACAGAGATTCTTAGTGGATCATTTACAGGTGGATAGGTTACTTTTTTCCCCTCACAATTATTACAGGCTCAATTCCTAAATTGGTTTTCTGTAGAATTACATCCAAAGGTGATCATGACTCCTAAGGAATCAGTATTTCCCTCCCGCTCTTCTACGTCATTTCAAAGTCCAAGAACAATGAATTTATTCAAGATGACGCAGTCTACCCCCACCCACATCCACCAGTGACTGTGGCTGAGAAGTGCCTTTCCTGACCCTTCACAGCCTCAGTAACATTTGTCTCTCTCTCTACCCAACCCCGGTAGAACTTGATATAATCGGTTGACAATGGTAACTAAGATGATTTTTTCCCCTTCCCTCTTCCAAACAAAATTCTTCAGACTCTACTCTTTCTGAGGACGGCAGAATCCACCACATACACACACACCTTAAAGAGGCTCTAGGATAGAAACTGCTGAGAGCTGGGGAGGAAGAAGATGGGAAATTCTCCTTCAGCTCCCAACTACGATCTGGACCAGACCCAAAGACGTGCCTCGAGGAAGTAAAGGTAGTAGTAATTTGGCTTCTCCCTTTTCGCGGGGAAAGAGAGCCAATCCTATCAGGATCCGACCACCCGAGGGCGGCGTGGGAGAGATGGGAACCGGAGTTCATGGTTTCCCTCCGGCTGACGGGGACTCCCGGACGACGGCGCTCTCGTCAGGCCTGGCTCCAGGTTCAGTCTCTCCTGGACCAGCGCTAATCGCCCACGACAGGGGCAGTATTTGATGACGGAACCTAGCCCCGTAGCAGCGAACACGTTTCTCCCCTGCCCTCAGCTGCTGCGGCCTCTCTGTTAGGCCCACTTTGTAAAAGGTCCGAGCTGCGGCCCTACGGCTCCCTTCGCACGCCACCCCGACCACGATCTGGTTTGTAACAGCCGCGAGAACCGTTAAAAACACCCTCCTTCCCGACTCTCCTATTCGCGCAAGCGCAAAAAGCGTCCGCGATGCCGCTGGAGCGCACAAGGCCTTTCGGGGATTGTAGTCCACGGGGCTCGTCCAAGTTGCGCCCTTCGGCGACTCTAGGAACTACATTTCCCACAATTCTCCCAAGAGGACACGGGCGGAAGGGGGAAACCTGAAAGGTCCCTTCATTGGGGCGTAACTTACCCAAAGTCCTCGCCCCAAGTGCGTTCTCGCACTTACTCACCAGGAGGCTTCGGCTGTGGACGGTTGCGGAGGCGGCAGCGTGGACGTTTCGGGCGCCGGGTAGAGAGCGGCGGTGGCTCCAACTTGTATTCCGCTTCGATGACCGTCGGACGAGGAGTCGTCCTTGGTGACAAGAGCTGCTAGGTCTAGGGCTGAGACTGTGAGTGGGGCCGGCGGGGGCGGCCGAGCGGTATCGGGAGGCGACCTGTGGAATATCGCCCGAGACACCAAGCCGACCCTGTTGGTTCGCGTCCGGTGAAGAGAGGACGCCGCGTACCGCCTCAGGAAGCCGGAAGGTCCCGCGTCTGTCCAGCTGCAAACCTCGGTCAAGATGGACGAGCCCGGGGTCTGGATCCCCTTCTCTCTGCTCTTGGCCGCGGGCCCATTGGCTCTGCTGGCGCCCGCGGTGTCGGGCTTCTCGCCTTCGCTGGACAGCGACTTCACCATCACCCTTCCGGCTGGCCTCAAGGAGTGCTTCTATCAGCCCATGCCCCTCAAGGCCACGCTGGAGATCGAGTACCAGGTAAGCGGCTGCGGACCGCCCACAGCCGGATGACCCTCTAACCCCACCCCCGCACCTCTGGGACGGTCTGGGACGGACGCACCTCTGTCTTCACTAATGGGGTCAGCGGACTACATTTTGGGAGGCGAGGGGCCTCCCCTAAATGCAGCCGCCACCTCCTGGAGGTGCGACGTGGGGGCCTGTCCCCGCGTCATCTGGCAGGCGGGGAAGCCAAGCGGGCGTGACCCGGGCTAGACCATCCGCCTTTGCCCCAGTGGGAACCGGGCTAGAATTGGTGCTGTCCATGACTTTCCCCTTTGTTTCATAACACGCCCGTCGCTTTTCCTGCCAGCACTTGCATGCATGTATGCTAGGGCTGTGGACGGTGAGACACGTTGTCTTTGGGTCATTGGATGAAGGGGTTGACATTCCCCTAAATTTCTCCCGCTCTCTCCTTCACCGAAGTCTTTTGCTTCAGTAAAACATTCTTCCCTTGGGACTATGCGGGGTTATCCCTACCTTAAAATTGGATGCTTTGGGAAGTTGTCTCTTTTTTTTCCCTACCAGCTACAAGATTTTGGTTAATGGAATGAGCCCGTCCTTCCCTCCCTCATTTCCGTGTTACCTGTTTTCAGAGTGTCAACAACTTCTGCTTGAGTTTTGTTCGCTGCAGGGGAACGGGAGAAACAAATCTCGGCCCTTCATAAGAAATTTAAGAATTTAACTTTAAAAATTAAGAATTTTTAAAGAAATTTGTAAATTCTTACAAATGTCAAGCCTTTATGCTTTGATTTAGCTTCTGTGGATATTTGTCTTTGACTTTCTCCCTTCCCCCTCCCCCTTTCTTTGGCTTTTTCTCCAGAGACTGATTAAAATCTTATTTAGAACATATTGAAGGAGAAAATAATATCATCTAATTTTAGGGGCAGCAACTGAAAATGAGTATATTTTTCTGTTTTGCTTTTCTTTATTCATGTTTTTTGCTTCAGTTTTCAGGGCCAAGTCACAGAAGAGCAAACTGATCAAAGTATTTGTTAGTAGAATCCAAGTGTGCTTGAAATGCATGCTACTTCTAGGCTTCCTTTCAGTTTGTAAGTTTGTAAAAGCAGAATCGCTCAGCTTTCTCTATCTAAAATTAGAAAAAAAATAAGCAGAAAAGAGTAAAAAAAAAGAACTTTTTTTTGGTCTACATGTAGAACAAGGTCAAAAATTTTCTGGTGCCTATTTTCTCACTGCAGAATAGGCTTACCAAAATGAGTTTATAAAAGAATTATAAATTGAATTTTTTTTTCCAGAGGCTAATTGTTCAGTTTAATCAACACACATTAATCAACTACAATGTAAAGGAAGCCACCTTGCTAGGTGCTAGAGATAAAAAGTCAGGAACAAAATAGTTCCTTCCTTCAACAGGCTTATATTCTACTCTAAAGAATTTATTCTACTGTTTTGCAATCTAAAAGGTCTGCAAATAGTATGGTAAATAGTGAATTGAAAAGAGGGGAAAGAGCCTAGGGGAGAGGGAGGAGCTGTGATTCATGGAAGGCTTCACAGATCAGGGGCCCCCTAAACTGAGCCTTGAAAGAAGACAAGGATTCTGAGTGGTGGAGATGAGGAAGTAGTGCATTCCAGGTGTGGAGATGGTTTGTGCAAATACACAGAGGCTGGAGATGAGACATCTAGCTCCAGGAACAGGTAGTATACTGGTTTAACTGGGTCTAGTATGAGATTAGGTTGGAAAGGTAGTCAGGACCCTGATTGTATGAGGACTTCATTGTTAGAGAAGGAATTTGTATTTTATCCTCATGGCAATGTGGAGTCACTGGAGGTTTTTTGAGCAAGTAAACAGGTGACATGATCAAACCTTTGCCGTAAGATTATTTTTGCAGCATATGGAAAATGGAGCAAACAGAGAAGAGACTGGAAGCAGGGAGACCAATTTAGAGACTATTATGGCATTGTTCAGAGGGAGGTGGTGAAGGCATGAGCATTTCGTGTGGTAGCCACATGAATGGAGAGAAATAGATGAATGGAATAGATGTTTTAGAGTAAAAGCCAAAAGGCTAGACATCTGATTGGAAATGAGGTCTGAGAGAGAGGGAAGAATGTCAAAGGTGAACTTGGGTGACCAAGAGGTGCTTCCTCTATATGGAAATAGGGAAGTTTGAAGGAGGAAAGGAACTTAAAGGGGAAGATGGAGTTCTGCTCTGGCCATGTTGAATTTGAGGTGTGCATTGGGCACTCGATAATGCAAATAAATATATATAGATATGAGCCATCTGTATAGAAAGCATACATTGAATCCAGGGAGCAGATTTCAGAAAAGTACGAAGAGAAGGAAGAAAAGAGGGCCCAGGAGCTTGGGGGAAAAGGCAGCCATGCTAAGGGAAGGGAGGAAGGTGTTAGCAGGATTTTACTGAGCCAATCTCTAACCTGAGAATGAGGAAACAGCAGGCCAGAGGCAAAGTGCCAGTAATCAGGTAGCCATTTCATTAATTAGTTTCATTATGAGGAACAGATTTGCAAATCAAGAATTCTCCTGATCAGAATTCCACCTTGCTGAAGTGAAGACAGAAATTATATACATACATCACCAGTGAGAAGGGAGCAGGGGAGGTAGATTATTCCCAGAGCCATGACAGACCCACAAATGGAAAACAGTACAATTATGGAGCTCTGTGGGAGCAATATCGCTCGAGTCCTTGGGGGGGGGGTCACACTTGGTAGGTCATGGGGACCAGAGCTCTGTGACGAGAACAGGTTCTACAGCCTTTGATTCGCTTCACTTCAAGTACACAGGCAGTGATTGTGAGCCTTGTCAAGTTTGGTTGGTCATTTTAAGCTGCATTGTAAATCTGACTCACAAGAGAGGCAATTCTGAAAAATCTAATCTGTTAGTATATTCATTACACATATCATATCGATTATGGTAGAAATCATAATTCCCTCCATATCCCCTCCTTTTGGCCAAAAAGGTTGGAACAACCCTTGGAGGCCGATAAGGAACATTCATTTGAAACATGATTTTTGTTTTATGTAAAAATAAGCAAGTTACAAGTTTAATGCCAAGGTAAGTGGCAAAGCAAATAAAAGAAATATCAGACCAGGAAGGGCAGAACTGAGAATGCTACCAAGGTTTTTAGGCAACCAGGAGAGTAGATCAAAGGGTGAGAGAGAAACATGCTTTAGAATGTTTTGACCCCTATCCCATAAATCTTCCAATTGCTTGTTTAGAGCAGTAAGGTCTTCCTCTATTGGCGAGGATGGGTTGACACAGAAACAATATTCCTCCTCAATGATGGCACAGGGCGCCCCCCCCCCCCAGCCGTTAGAGCATCCAGCACCTTAAGGTTTTGTGATACCGTGAGGGAATCAACCTGCATTTGGAAGCTGGTGACAAACCTCCCTGTGCACTCCAGGCCCATGGCTAGTTCTGCCAAGAGGTTCCTGACAGACAGATGCAGTGTGCTGAAGGTGGCTTTGGTACCAGCTAGGGATCCAGTGGATGCCAACAGGGCCACAGTGGGCAGGAAAACAAACTTTCGCTGTTGATGGAGGGACTACTTTAACCAGAGATAAGAGTGGTTCCCTGGGAATAGGGACAAATTGGGCATAGTGTAGATGGGTGGAGCTGCATAAGAATGGTCCTGTGGAAGGGGGCAATTTATTGGCAAAGGTACAGCTATCAAAGGGTGAATCTAGGCAGTGAGACTGATGGAGTTCAGTGCCTCCAGACATGGATATTTAGCTCTGGCATGGTTACAGAACAAGAGGCCTTTCTGGGATTCCCACATTAACCCACTTCCATGATTTTCAACCATAAAATTATCCTCTTTGTATTCTATCCTTTCAATCTCTCTTTCCCTGTCTCATCCCCTGATACCTATTCTTTTTTCTCACCAAAACTTCCAGAACCTCCAACACTCTCTGTTTACCTAGTCACAGAGTCTCAGAATTAGCAGGGCCTTCAGAGGCCTTCTTGTCTGTCTCAGCAATGAGTACATATCTCCTTAATATCCCCATCCCTAACCAGTCATCCCTGTTCTGGTTTCACTTTCCTCTTTTTACAACCTTGACCTTGATCAGCTCCATTATGTACACTGTCCTCCACCCTGGACTCCCGTGCCCTTTACCCTATCAATCCCCATGCCTGGATCATTCCATCTGCCTTTTCCCAAGCTGATAAACATGGGTGAAGAAAGTCACATCACTTTGCCACCCACTTTCATTACTAATTCATATTTACCTATTTCAAATAGGCCCTCACTACGGCACAGCCCAGGTTGATGCTCTACTCTCAGGGTTGATCTGAACCTTCTCTTTTCACCTGAAACTCCCAATGCCACTCCACACACCACTTTCTTCCAATAAATGTCTTTCCTTTCTACTTTTATTGGGAAAAATATAAATTTATCATAAAAATTATACACTCCTGAATAACCTCCACGCTACATCTCAAAATCCCATCCCACGCTAACCAAGAAGTTAAATAGATGCTTTTACAGTTGCCTTTGTTGTGGGTAAAGGTCAGAGGTCTAATTCCTGATTTGGTAGGGCAGGCTCCCCCCCACACACACACACACTCCATTTGCTACAGGAGTCTTTTGCAGTGTTATGAGATGCCCCAATCCATTCTGGGAAATCTGTGGCCGCAGAAGCTGGCCAGATGAATCAAGTGAGGCTTTAGGAAAGCAACCCATGTGGAATTCAGAATAGAGGTGAAATTACATTGCTTGGGATTAATGATCCAAGGTGGAGGCCCATGTTGCCTCTTATGCCCTGGGTACAGAGTGGAACCTGTGTCCCTATAGAGACTCCTGAGTGTAATGGATCCTGTAGGTAAGGGTCTGATATGCTACGGACCCTAAAACCTTCTGTTAAATCCATTAATTCTCAGCTAATGTGCTCCTTTTTCTTATGGGAATGGTAGGGGACACTAGCTGCTTCCTTCATATAAGCTGCTGTTGTATGAAGCAGAACAGGACTGGGTAGATTCTCAGGCTGGGGAAGAGCAGGAGTTTTGGGGGTTTTTTTGTTGTTTTTTGGCAATTGGGGTTAAATGACTTGCCCAGGGTCACACAGCTAGTAAGTGTAAAGTGTTTGGTCTGAGGTCGGGTTTGAACTCAGGTCCTTCTGACTTTAGGACCAGTGCTCCATTGCGCCACCTAGCTGCCCTGAAGTAGGAGTTTTTGAAGCACATCTCAGAGGGTCAGTAAAATAGAACCCTCTTACTGGGTCATGACCCAGGCTTCTAATGGGGCAGGTAGGGCTAAAGCTTCAAGGGGTTGGGTATATACTATTAATATCCCCATTTTGCAGTTGAGGAAACTAGACAAGGTTAAGTGACGTGCCCAAAGTCATACAGCTACTAAGTGTCTGAGGCTGGATTTGAACTCCAGACCCAGCACTCTACCCCCTGTGCCACATAGCTCCCCAAGGAGGTAGGAAATAGATGGCCATGGTAGTACTGTAGTTAGGTCTTATCTAGCTTTTGAGAGCTAAGATATTACCAACCCTGTGAATAGCTGAGATAGATACTAAAATTGTAAGTCATGAGAAGTGAGGTTAATGAACTTAACTGGGCATCCAGGGACATCATTATGAATATCAAAGTCCTTGAGCATGAGAGCAGAGATTGGAATGGAGAGAATCTATGATACAAGCCCTGGAGGGAGTATAACATAGAGGCTGGTAGATGGTATCAACCAGGATGTAGTTTGGGTGAGACAGATGGGATGAAGGGGGGAGGATGAACATCAGAGGAGGAGAGTCTACTGAGTGATGGTGGCACAAAGTAAGGATCTAGACATGCCAGATGCGACAGTGGGGAATAAGAAGTGTGCCAACTCCTTGTCCTGGACAGCTGTGTTGGGGAACATGAGAGAAGTTTCTAGTAACACAGAAAAAACTTATTTTGGCCCCTCTTAAAAATATCCTACATAATACATACTGTAATTTAGACTTGCTATTATCTCTTCTTGAGGAAGATCCAGTTCGGATGTTCTCTTTTTGCTTTGACCTCCAACCAAAGACCAGAAGAATTAGTAGAGAATTTATCATGGATACTGCCAGATTTATTGTGTTGGATTATCAGGGCTGAACCCAAATTCTCATGTATTACATTAATTGGGGAAAAAATGCTCATTCCACTAATATTTGTAATGTCAAACTAAACATGCTATATTTCCCTGTTTTCCCATTCCAAGTCTAATGAAAATGTGAGGACCCTATTTTTGTATAAAATCTTAAGATTCTGGGCACTTCTCTTCCCCTTCTGGAGTTTCAGTTTCCTCTTCTGTCATGTGCAGATAATAATAGCCTGCCAACCTTAAAGAGCTGTGAGAATCAAATGAGATAATGTCTGTAAAGTGCTTGGCAAAACTTAAAGCTCTCTACCATGTAAGCTGTTATTATAGTTCTTCCTTCATTACTTCAGAGAGCTTTGATTTTACCAGTAGGTTCTTCCTTCAACTTATAATACTGTGGTAGAAAAAATAATCACCAGATCAGCAGTACTCTGGCGATGAGTTTAACTTAACTAGACTGCTTCTGGTACAGTATACCCATCAGGTATTGCCAAAATCCTTCCAGCTTTAGGGCCTGCCAGACCTTGCACTTTGTCAGGAGAGTTTTTAAGAATCAGACTCATTAAACTGACATAGAGTAAAATAAATAAGCAGAACCAAAAGAAGCATCCACTCAGTGACAACACAAGTTTAAATGCTAAGGTGACTATGAGGAAGCTGCATAACTGGGGGGAGAATCATGGAAATAGAGCAAACCACCTTTCTTCCTTGGGAGACCGTTGGGGCACAAGGATGTAGCCTTTGTCAGATTGGACCTCACATTAGATCTTTTTTCCTTAGTTGTTTCTCCTTATTAAAGTGGTTGTTCATAATATATGTGTTTGATATATGTATGTGTGTGTGTTCAGAAATAATTGGGAAATAAAAACAAAAAGCAACAATAAAATTTATTTTTTAAATAAAAAGAAACTAGGGTCACTTCCACACCTCCCTGAGGTATTAGAGGAAGATGTTAGTAGGTCCTATCTGGTGCTCAAGCCAGAGGCTCCCCACTTGTTACAGGCAGCGCCTTTTATGACCCCTGAATCAAATACTTTTTGATAAAAGCAAGACTTTTTCTTTAGTTAGATTGGCACTTAGAATTGCAAAAATCTAGTCACATTCTTGTTTTATCTTACTTTCATCCTGTCTCTGTTTCCCTTTTTTTATAGTTTACATAACAGCTCCCACTCCAACTTCACTTAGCAAGTGTAGGCCTCGGGCTCTTTTTCCGGATAGTTCCAACAGTGTGAACTTTTATCCAACATGGCACTAGTTATACAAGTATGCCTTGTTCTAGAGAGTAAGTCAGTGTAGTAAACAGTATTTTAAGTTATGGGAGGAATAGTTGCTTTAAATTTGTTTCAGCAGTTTCAGTTCCCTTTACTCACGGTCCTGAATGATGAAGGAAACTTGGTGGATTCCTTAGAACTCTTGACAAGAGCTTTGAGGCAGAGCAGATCAGCGGGAAGTGATCTTCTGTACCATTTCAACAGGCTTTTAAAGAGACCTTCAACTCCAACCTATATATAACCCATTTTACACAGGAAGGGACATGGGCAGATAAGGGCAAAAGACTCAGATTAGACATTTTAGAGCATCCTCTACAGTGGAGCGAGGAGCGATAGAACCTCGAATCTTTCTAACCTTGAGACGACCAAAATCCTTCCTAAGTCATCCTGCTCTTCGTTGTGATAGCCTGAACCTGACAAGGATTTATATAGTAAGATAGGTCATTCCAATGAATGCCTCTGCTTCAGAATCTTGCCCCACCACTGACATTTCTAAAATTCTGATATACTTCCTGTTTCAATATTTGTAGGTTACCTTAAAGCTACCACTTTTCTTTTTAAATGTGTGCTTTCAAAAGGCAAGAGTTCTCTGTATTCTTAAGCATAATTTTCATATCTTAGATATATTTATATTTAAGTAAAGAATTATTTTTAATGTCTGTTAGGTACATAGCACTGTGGATGTACTGTGAAGGGTATAAAATTATGTAACTATAAAACTTTCAAAGTTTGAAGAGATTTCAGAAGTCATTTAATTCAGTCTGTAGCCAATATATGAATTTCCTCTTCAGCATTACTAAGTGACCGAGCCAGTAGAACTCACTACATCACAAAACAGACCATTCCATTTTGAGACAGCTCTAAATGTCTAGGAACTTTCTTCTTTATATTGATCCAAAATCTCTCCCCCTGCAGCTTGAATTCATTTCAATAAAAATTTATTAATGAATCTTCTATGTATCCTGACACTGTACTAGGTGTTGGGACTAAGAAAGAAAAAAAATAGTCCTTAACCCTCAAGGAATTTATATTCTGATGCAAATAGATAAGCAAGTCTAAGTTGAGGCAGGAGAGATGACTAACTACTTGGGGGATCAGAGACTGAAAAGAACTAAGCCTTGAAAAAAGGTAATAAGGATTCTGAGAAGCAGAGATGAGGAAGAAAGTGGGAGGGAGGTCTTTTTGTGACTTCTGAGGCAGGAAATGGAGTGTCAAGTTCACAAAAGTAGTCTGGTTTGGCTGGAATGTAAAGTGAATGAAGGGTTTGTGAAGGCAATGTGAAATGAGTCTGGAAAAGTGGGTTGGCCAGATTATGGAAGGCCTTAAAATCTGAGCCAAGAACTGTGAGTGGTAGCCAGAAGCTACAGGTCTTCACTTTTTTTTGTATTATGGACCCCTTTGGCAGTCTGGTGAAGCCTAGGGACTTTTCCTCAGAATAACAGTGATTTTTTTAAAAAATCATAATTGAAGGAAATGCCACATATCAGTTAGATATTAATGAAAATAAGGATAGTGATGTTCTTCCTATCCAAGTTTACAGATGCCTGGAAATCTGCCCACAGATACCTTGGTACTCCATAGACCTCAAGCTAACCCCTCTCTTCTAGAGCTTATAGGAAAACATCTCTGAAGGTTTGGTTTGGTTTGGTTTTTTATAAGGGGATTTAGTGACATAATCACAATTTATGTGGGGGATGGATTAGAGAAGGGGGAGACCTGGAAGCAGAAGAGCTAGGAGGCTGTGAGGGAGATAAGGGCCTTACTCATGTTGATGTGTGCATGGAAAATGAGGTTTGTGAATGGAAAACACATGAAGACTGTATTATGGAGGTAGACTTAATAACTGATGGGGTATGAGGGATGAGAGGAAAGGAAGGCATTGAGGATGGCTCCAAGCTTGTGAACCTGGCTGAGTGAAGAATGGTGATAGCACAGTAAAAATAGGGACATTTTCAAAAGTGAATGTTGCTGACTAATATGGAAATGGGTTTGACATGATTGTGAAAAAATAACCCATATCAAATGGAGCGGGGGTGGGGGGAGAGAAACTTTGGAACTCAAAATTCTTCTTCAATGAATGTTAAAAATTGTCTTTACATGAAATTGGAAAAATAAAATCCTATTTAAAAAAGTGGATGTTGCAAAATTATAAAATAGGAAGCATGGCTCAAAAGATCTAGAAGATGCTCCTAACTCACCCCTCTGCAAAAATGGGAGGTCCATAAATGCACATTGCACATATTTTCACTTTTTTAATTGGTTGTGCTGGGAGGTTTTCCCTGTGTGTGTGTGTTTTCAGTAATTTTTTAGGATTCCTTAATCCCAGTACGGGCAGCTTGGTGGCACAGTGGATACAGTACCAGACCTGGAGTCAGAAAAACTTAATCTTCCTGAGTTCAAATGTGGCCTCAGACACTTACTAGCTGTGTGACCCTGGGCAAGTCACTGAACCCTGTTTACCTCAATTTCCTCATCTCTAAAATGAGTTGGAAAAGGAAATGACAAACCAGTCCAGTGTCTTTGCCAAGAAAACTCCTAATGGGGTCTTAGAGAGGGAAAATGACTGAACAGGGCAGCAGGGAGCTCTCATCAACTCTTCACTTATTTTGAGCTTCAGTTCCTCTTCACCAACAATTTATTCAATTCTTTTCCAATCCGAAAATTGTTTTCTTTGGTAGAGAACTGACCGAAGCAGAATAGTTGAATAGTTTTCTTTGTCTGTAGTTCATTCATGTTGCACCACATACTCGAAAAAAAACTGGTTTTTTTTTGTTTTTTCTGTGCCTAGCATGGCTTTAAAAATTCATTTTGGTTTTCAATGGCATTTTTATAAGCCTCAGCTTATTCACTGTTTTAGTATTCCTAATACTGTTCTTGAAAGAGAGGATGATATAGTAAATAGAGAGCTGGGAGGAAAATCTGAGCTCCAATCCTTTCTTAGACACATACTGCCTGTGTGACGTGAAGTGACAAGCTCTCAGTCAGTATTAATCAACAATCACCTTTTGAGCCCCCACAGTGTGCCAGGCATTGTGCTAGGCTCTGGAGGTACAAGAATGCCTACTCAGAAGGAGCTTACCTTCTAATGGAGTAGATACCCAGTACGTATCATAAACATAAAATGAATAGACACAAATATATACAAATGGAAGGAAGAACTCCAGCACTTTGGTAGATGCGTTCCAGGCATAAGGGACCACCATTTCAAAGGGATGGAGATGGGAATGGAGTAAGGAACATAGAGAAGCCAATTTGTCTGTATTCCAAAGTTTGGGAGTGGGCTGGGTGGGTGGGGAGGAGGATAATGTCCATAGAGGGGTTGGGGAAAGATGGGTTGGAGACAGATTTTGATGTGCTTTAAAAACTAAATAGAGGGATCTCTATTTGATCCTAAAGGTAATAGAGGGTTTGATTGAATAGGGAAATCACACGATCTGATCTGCTCTTAAAGAAAGTTATTTTGGTTTATTGTGTAGGAGACACTGGAGTGGAGACAGACTTGAGTCGGGGAGGCCATCTAGGTGGTCCTTGCAGTAATCCATATGAGAGGTGATAACGGCCCAACTAAGGTAGTAGCTGTGTGAGTGGAAGGAAAGGTTTGAATACAAGAGGTGTTGTATAGATAGAAATGGCAGGATTTGGCACCAGATGTGCGGTGAACAAGGATGAAGAGTTGAGAATTATACTCAAGATCCTGAACGGATGGTGGTGCCTGTCAGAAATTGGGAGGTTTGAGAGAGAAAGAGTTTTGGGGGAAAGATGAATTAATTTTTGATTTATTGAGTTTGAAATATCTCTTTAGGTCATGTAGTTTGAAATGTCCTCTATAGTGCTCTGAGAAGAAACTGGTTCTCTCTCTCTCTCTCTCTCTCTCTCTCTCTCTGTGTACATATATCTATCTATCTATCTATCTATCTATCTATCTATCTATCTATCTATGTATATGTATATGTGCATATGTATGTATATATATGTATATGTGTGTGTGTGTGTGTATATATATACACACACATATACATGTGTGTATGTGTGTATGTATATGTTACTTGGGAGTTATCTTTATAAAGATGATAGTTAAACCCATGCAAGCTAATGCCCCAGCAACTCTGTAAGGTTATATGTTTTAAAGTAGTTTAAAGTGTATATCTTGTTTGTACAGTTACATATTGTCTCCCCCCATTAAACTGTGAGCTCCTTGAGAGCTTTTGCCTTCTGTCTTTTGCCTTTCTTTGTATCTCCAGCACTGAGCACAGTGTCTGGCACATAAAAGAGGCTTCATAGATGCTTATCAGCTTGAGCATTGCTCAACTATTGGTAAAGGGAGTTTCCTCATTGAAAGCTCACTACATCAATGAAGTCATAATTCTGGATCAAAAAAAAAAAAGTGGGGCAGCTAGGTGGTGCAGTGGATAGAGCTCCAGCCTTGGAGTCAGGAGGACCTCAGTTCAAATGGGCTCAGACACATAACACTTACTAGCTGTGTGACCCTGGGCAAGTCACTTTACCCCATTGCCTAGCCAAAAAAAGCCAAAACAAAAAACAAAACAAGTAAAACAGTAATATTTGTGATGGTTCTTACTATTTTCTTGTATTCACCATTGATTATACGTACCTGCTTCCATCTATTGTATACGGTAGATTAGAGTTTAATTAATTGATGATAAGACTATGTAATCAAATCAATTTTTTCTTTGAACCTTTTGAAATATGGTGTCCTAAAATCTAAAGTAGACTTCAGACCATGATTAAATATACCAGATAGTCTTCTCTTTCAGTTTTTCTGTTTCCTCTTTATTTAACAGTTCTTAATCAGAATCAGGTCTTAATTACCAGCTCTGCTAATTATTTCTTCCACCTTCTGAAATGACCTTGCTAGCAAGGCGAGGCAAGAATTTAAGTTATTCTTTTATTTTTTTTGTTTGTTTTTTTCTTTTTTGGTGAGGCAATCAGGGTTAAGTGACTTGCCCAGGGTCACACAGCTAGTAAGTGTCATGTGTCTGAGGCCGGATTTGAACTCAGGTTCTCCTGACTCCAAGGCTGGAGCTCTATCTACTGCACCACAAAGCTGCCCCAGTTATTCTTTTAGGAGAGAAAAAAAATCCTTGGTTTTCCAGAGCTACATTTCTATGAGAGCCAAAAGATGGAAGAACCAGAAAATAATGAAGTATAAAATTAAGGAAAATTTGTTAATTATAGAACAGGAGTTCCAGAGAGTACAATAGAACAGAAGAGCAGATCTGGAGCGGGATGTTGGAGAGAGATGGCTGAGGTGGATGAAGATAAGATTGAATGTACTGTAGGATTTAGGGAGGGAGTTGGTTTACCCTTGTGCATAAAGAGGGAATGCATAGGGAACTGAATAATCAGAAAGTTCTCGTAAAGGACGTAACAGCCATGTTTTTCTTTCTTCTGGAGAGCTTACAGGCTCAAAAGTAAAGTATAAGATCAAGCTTATACACTTGCACGTAGCAGAAAAAAATATGAAATGAAACTGAAATTGGGCTGGTTAGTGCCCATGGGAAGGAAAAGACTTGTTCCTTCTCACAGAAACTCAGGTGCACTTGCATATGTGACATCTGGTTATACGTGCAAATCAGGAAACAAACACCAACCAGTCCTTCACTTGTTTTGGGGGTTAGTAGTCGTCGTGGTGGTGTTTTTCAAATAAGAAAAGACCTCATGCAAATGGTATTGATTAAGGAAAGCTGCTGCCTTATGCCATTTTATGACTCCAGTTAGCTATTTGGACACTATATAAAAAGTCAGTGGATATTGGGATTACTAGAAAAATCCTTTTTAAAAAATAGAATATTGGTAGTACTTTATTGCTTTCTGATTAATTTTTATCAGAGACCTTGGCTGCCAGCCTAAGCTGATAATGGATCCTGTCCATCAAAAGCTGCTCGATTTGGCATCTTGACTTTTCAGAAAATTTGAACATCATCAGAAGAAACACCATCTGGTTATAAAATATTTGTAGCTTTTTGGAAATAAAATTAGAAGAAATAGGATCCTAAGTAGGTAGGGACCAGATTATGGAAGGTTTGAAGTCTGGACCAAGTAACTGGGTTTTATCCCATCGGTAATGGGGAGCCATTGAAGAGTTTTCAGCAGAGCAGTGATGTGATAGAAAAATGCTGTTTTAGAAAGGTTAATCTAGCAATAACATACTGGATGGGTATACAGTTGTTTACTCTCTTTTTACAGATCCTTACAATCTAGCTACTCTCCCCACAACTCTGGTATAATAACTATTCTTTCAGAGGTCACCAATGGCTCCTTTTTTCATCAGATCTGGTGAACTTTTGTTGGTCCTCATCCACAACTTCTCTGTAGCATTTAACACTTGAAAACCCACTTGGATTTTGAAACAATATACTATTTTGGTTTTCTCCCACCTTTTAAACCATTTCTTTCTCTTTTGCTGGCTACTCTTTGTCTACCTGATTCCTTAATATTGGTTTTGCATATTGTTCAGTCTTTGGCCACCTTCTTTTCTTCATATATATGTATATATTTTGGCAATTTCATTCATTTCTATTCAGGCGATTCCCAAATCTGTATCTTTAGGCCTAACTGCTCCAGACCCACATCCCTGCCTATCTACAAGATATCATCAAGACAATCGATGCTCTCTACTGGCACCTCTGGCCCAGCATTACCAGAATCGTGTTTAGTTGAGTTTCCCCCCAAACCTGCTCCTGTTCATGTCACTGTTAAAACCTTGGTTTTGTCATCTTTAACCTTTACTTCTTCCATACCTCCTGTGTCCAGTCTTTGCCAAGCCTTATTCATTTGACTGCCACATTTTCTCTCACATCTATTCCCTCCATTACCGCCAATCTTTTAAAGGCCCTTATTACTACATGCTTGGACTATTACAATAAATTCTAATAGGTATTTTTATCCCAGTCTTCTCCACCCCTCTCCAATTCATCCTTTGTACTAGATTAATGTATATTGTGGAATATTTCCATAATTCACATTATGAAACTGTAGAATAATTACATTTTTCATGACATTAAAGGCATTCCATATGAAAACTACTTTATAAAACTTTTTTTCAGTATTTTAAATGAGTCTTTTACTTCTCTTCTCTTCACAGGTTTTAGATGGAGCAGGATTAGACATCGATTTCCATCTTACATCTCCAGAAGGTAAAACCATTGTTTTTGAACAGAGAAAATCAGATGGAGTCCATAGGTAAGTAAGCTGTTTAGGTTGCCAGTTAATTGGGCAAGATAATGGCAGTGAACTCTGGTGCGATACAGTTGATAGGCTGATTTTCGTTTTGACCAATAACACATACCATGATGCAATTTACACAGAGATGATTTATTCATAGAACCAGTCATTGTCTGATTACATCCAGAGTCAGCTTGCAGGGAAATCAATCTTTACCTTCTTGTCACACATTATTGGAAGGTTTTGTGTTTTAAGCAGAAACAGTGGTATCCAACTCAGCCCTTACCTATTCAACAGTCAGGCAACGAGGTGACACAGTGGGTCAGAGTACTGGACTTGGAATCAGAAAGACTTGAGTTTGAATCCGTCCTCAGATACTTCCTTACACACCTGCCAGCTGTGTGACCCTGGGCAAGTCACTTATCCTTTCTCAGCATCGGTTTCCTTATCTATTTACTTCACAACAAAGTTTTTTGTGAGGATCAGATGAAATAGTATACAAGATGCTCTCTGCAAACCTTCCAACGCCTTGCTAGCTGTCAGATAAGATTCCAAGTAACTGATGGTTGTTTCTAAAAAGAATCCAACATCTCCTCAAAGGCTGATGATATACCACCCCAGAGCACGTACAAAAGAGTGCCATAGGCCCTGAGACGATTTCAGAAAATTCTCTGAGCCATTGTAGAATCATTAAAGCGAGTATATGGTTTCCAGTGGTAACTTGAAGGGGACGGTACTCATTTGGATTTTTAAAATCAGTTGTTACTTTATAATTACACCTCATTATTCTGGCACAAAGGTCATGCCTGGGAAATAGGAGAAGATAAAAGTATCAAGTTAATCTTAGAAGATAAGAATGAGATGTTCCTATTGAGGAGGGCATCAAGAACCATAGAAGCCTGAAAGTGGGCACAGTAATCACAAAATACTGTAGTTAGGAGGATTCTTCAAGGTCAGCCATTATACTCTGAGCCACAAAAAGGCCAGAAAAGATGAATTTAAATAATTGGAGAGGTGTGGGCTGCCAAGCCAATAACCGCAATCTGGTAGTAATCATAGATAAAAGTATGAAACACCTGAGGGAAAGATAGAGATTATTTAGGTTGGTAGATAGAAGCAGAACCATAGGATTTGGCCATTAATACATGACCAAATGAGCTCTGAAGTAGCAAGAGGGAAAATAAAAGGTTTGGGCTGACAAAAAGGTATGTCTTTACTACAGTGATCTGATGTGTTGATAAAGATATTTAAGAGAGGTTTGTAATGGGCAAAAGGTTGAGAATGGAAATAGAGTTCAAAATTAAGTGTTCTGGGCAGATATTTAAATGTTTCAGGCACCTACAACTTTGGTGGAGGTACCCTGTCTACCAACATAGGTCACTGCCTACTTTACTATGTGGCCAAACAGTCCATCTCCTTGTGGTCAATCTGGCAGCGAACCTCTCTGAACCTTAATTAGGCAGTCCTTTGACCAGATGGTTTGAGGCCTCTGAATTTCCTTCTAGATGTATGATCTTTCTGTCCTAGAGCAAGCTGCTTTTGAGTCTGAAGTGACAGGGTTAATATTAACCATTACCTTCACACAAACACATATGCACACACAGGTGGAGCTGACCTTTCTGGCTAGAGCTAGATCCCTTGTGCTATTTTAAGTGATTTCTATTCAGTCAAATCCAAATGTGATTAGGTTGCTAAATAGAATCTTACCTTAGTTTGCCATGAATTGTTTTTCCAAAGTGATTATACTTTTATACCAGGAATTCTTAACCTTTTTTGTATCATGGACCCCTTTGGCAGTCTGGTAGAGCCTGTGGTCTGCTCAGAATAATGTTTTTAAATAATTGAAGGAAATTCTTAATTTTAGTTAGAGGTTAGCAAAACGAAAGATGTAATTTTCTTTCCCTCTCTAAATTCATAGACCCTGGAAATCTACCTCCAGACCCCTTCTGTGCACTCCAGGTTAAGAACCCTGCTTTAAGCAGTTAGCTTAAAAGCAAATAAAAGACAACATGATTTAGGGGGGGAAACACTGGACCCTGAGCCAGGATGATAGATTTAGAGCCAGAAGGGACTTCAGAGGTCATCTAGTCTGACTTCCTTATTTTACAGATGAGGAAAATAAGGCCCATAGAATTGCTAGAGCTAGAATTTCACCCAGGTCCTCTTGAGTCCAGCATTGTTCCCTCGAGTTCCCCCTTCTTAAGTTGCCTCAGTACCCAGGTTTGACCCCATGGTCTGCTGCTGCTTTTTTCTCTCACTATTTACTGCCACCACTGTCCTGACTATTGCCAACTTGAAAATCCTCACTCTCTCTAGGTTTATCTGCTCCTGCTCCACAGTTACTGGGTGTTGCTAGAGGAAAGGTCATGTAGTTGAGGTCTGTGTCCTGATTCTCTGGGTCTCAGTTACCTTATTGGTAAAATGAGGAGGTTAGGTTAGGTAAACTCTAAGGTCCTTTCCAACTCTAAAATCCTAATTGTGTGAATGTTTCTATATATGTGGATTACTGGTCTTGTTCCGTTGTATCTGTTGTGTCCAATTCTTTGTGACCCCATTTGGGATTTGCTTGACAAAGATGCTGGGGTGGTTTTCTTTTTCCTTCTCCATCTCATTTTACAGATGAAGAAACTGAGACAAAAAAGGTTAAGTGACTTGCCCAGAGTCGCGTAGCTAGAAAGTATTTGAGGCCAGATTTGAACTCAGGAAAAGGAGTCTTTCTGACTCCAGGCCCAGCGAGCTATCCACTGTGCCACCTAGCTGCCCATACTGGTCTTCAGGAGTATTAAAAAAAATTGTGTGTAGACATGCTTTAAAGAAGGAATTCTTAATCTGTCCATGAACTTGTTTTTTTATTTTGAAAAAAGGTCCATAGGCTTCACCAGACACCAGAGAGGACCATGATACAAACAAGCCTCAGAACCTTTAGTGTAAAGTGTTGCGCCCTTTTGGAGAAAATGGCTCACACCAGTCTCCATCTTAGAACTAAGATGGTTCTATTTAGTAGCTTATTCATATTTGGATTAAACTGAATAGAAATCATTCAAAACAGCACAAATATCAAATGTCACTGAAATATTATGTTTTTAATGCACGTTTTAGATTTTTATCTTTTTTTCCCCCAAAAAATTGAGTTACAGAAGATGATTTGTTTTTAACAAGCATTGACTGATATTTCTCAAAATTCACAAGATAAATGGTAACCAGACCTGGACTATTATTAAATATATTTTTCTCATTTTTCAGTCATAAGAAACTTGAATCACTTAAAGTTATTTCTCCAGTTATCATGAATAACACATTTACTGTTGTTGGTGTAACTAACATCAATCTAGGATAAGGCTCTAACGTAACTGGAAATGTGTGTTTTTATGCAGTGTGGAGACAGAAGCTGGGGACTACATGTTCTGCTTTGACAATACATTCAGCACCATTTCCGAGAAGGTGATTTTCTTTGAATTGATCCTAGATAATATGGGTGAACAGGAACAAGAACAAGAAGACTGGAAGAAGTATGTGACAGGCACAGATATGTTGGATATGAAACTGGAAGACATTCTGGTAAGCGTAATAATAGCCTATTATTTTGTAGTTTACAATGTTCTTTTCTCACAACAACCTTTTTGGGTTTTTGGGTGGTGTGATTATTAGCCCCCTCTTACAGGTTAGGAAAGTGAAGAAACCTAGAAAGGTGTATAACCACACAGCTAAGAAATTCCTGAACTGGGCCTTTAACTCAGCTTCCCCATTTTTAAATCCTGGATTCTTCCTTCTACATAGTGAAGCCAGTATGAATTTAACTGATTTCCTAATCTGAAAATCATTTTAATTTAACCATATATGGCACTTTAATTTTCACAACTATGTGATATTCTTTAGCATCAGAATTGTAAGATTAATTTCAACATCATATATAAACATTTGATTATTGAAGTTATATTCTGTAAGATAGAAAGCAAGTTGGAATACTAAATGATCATAATTACTTTATATATGTGTGTATATCAACATGTATATTTATATGGAAATCTATGTGTGTGTGTGTGTGTGTGTATGTCTTATCTCTGCATTTATATCTACATCTAGGTAGGTAGGTAGGTGTTTGTGTGTGTGTGCACGCGCGTGCGTGCGTGTGCGAGGCCAGCTAGGTGGCTCAGTGGATAGAGAGCCAGGCCTGGAGTCAGGAAGGCCTGAGTTCAAATTTGGCCTCAAACACTTATTAGCTATGTGGCCCTGAGCAAGTCACTTAACCCTATCTGCCTCAGTTTCCTTATCAGTCCAATGAGCTGAAGGAGGAAATGGCAAACTACTCTAGTATCTTTACCAAGAAAACCCAAACTAGGGTCATACAGAGTCGGACACAACTGAAACGACTGAATAACCATGAAATATGCATTTGTTGATCTCACTGCTAACTGCTGTGGGCACATTGTTGACCAACCTTATTTCCTCATCCTGATTCTTAAATGCCATGGTATCATGCTTATTTTCATCCTTGAGTTAAGTTGGGGTTTTCATGTTTCACTCTGTGGATCACAGTCACAAAATTGCTGAGCTACAAAGAAAACTGAGCCAGACCCCCAGAGTGGTTAAGTTGACTTGTCCAGAGGTCACAATTACTAATTCAAGTGGGACAAGGATATCATGATAAACGTCATTTGCTCATATAATGGTTCACAGTAAGTTAAAATCTTTGATTTGCTTTGATAGGTGGCTTGATTTTTCAGTGATATTTTTTTCCATTTCAAATTTGTTCTCTCACCGAGAACTCAAATACCAAGCAGTCAAATATCTTGGAGCATTACTACATACATTTTCTTCATCCATATAACTAGAGTTACCATTCTCTTGCTTCTGAAAATGCTGATTTAAATATCGTTTGAAGATGATATATTTCTTGAGGGAAAAACATCCATTTCAGAGAGCATTCTCCCTGATCTTCTGATGAGTACAGCATAAATGGTGCCTCATTTGGTGATCTCATGAAGTGATTAATAGGATGGCAAACTTAATAGAACCATTTTACCTACACATCTGAATCCAGTTATATTTCTACTGGAAAAAAATTTTCAGTAATATGCACCTATTGTTGTGTGCAAATGCTATGCCTAATTTTTAAAACTAGTAAAACATTAAAAAATTCAAGTGAAGTATCTCAAATACTTAAGCAACACCACTATTAGGAAAAACCGTGACCCATATTCTTCTGGTCTTGTTTCCTTACGCGTTTGGCCCTGCATTTCTATAGTGCTTCGTAACCTTCATGCACTGGCATGTGCCTTCTCAGTGACTGCATCTTATGCTTCCAAAAATAACTTTCCCAGAATAGTTTATTTGGGAAACTTATTTAAATGTGTTCTTGGATAGTTCTAGAGAATATGCAGTTTCAAAGATACACATTCCAAAGGATTTATTTTTCAGTCTATCCCTTTCAAGAGCAAGTATGTTGCTAGGCACCAATGCTGGCCAGGCCAAAACTAGTGAAAGGAGCTTCTGCAACACAGCTTGCGTAACATAACAAGTGAGCTCCTAAAGAATTGTCCATAATCTAAAATTATTTAATTAAATTGCTCTTTCATTGGCTTGCCACTATTGCTTCAAACCTATTTTCTCTATTTCTGAATGATATTCAGTTAGCAATAGCTAATTTTGTCTGTTTCCATCTCAAATTTGTTCTCCAAATGAGGACCTAAATAAAGGTAATCAAATCTATCACAGCATTACTACATATATTTTCTTCATCCATACATTCTCTGTCAAATAATTATCTCTATACATGCACTTAAATACCTTAGGGGAGTTATTATTTTGAACAATCCCCTTGTAATAAGCAGATATCTCCGAATTTAACTGTGACATTCCCCCATCCATATATCCTGAAAAGCTTACTCTTAAATGTGTGTTTGGATATGAAAATAACCAGAATTTTGAAGTCTTTTTTTTTTAACTAACTGAAAGCTAACTCCGTTGTGAAATTGTTTTATTTATTACTAGGAATCCATCAACAGCATCAAGTCCAGGTTAAGCAAAAGCGGCCACATCCAGACCATGCTAAGGGCATTTGAAGCTCGCGATCGAAATATACAAGAAAGCAACTTTGACAGAGTAAATTTTTGGTCAATGGTTAATTTAGGAGTCATGGTGGTAGTTTCAGCCATTCAAGTATATATGCTGAAAAGTCTTTTTGAAGATAAAAGGAAAAATAGAACTTAAAAGTCCTGACCAACTTAATGATAAAAGAGAAGGAAATCATGCAATAAACTATACAGTAAGGGCCATTAATATTCTTTTCCAGCTTCCTTTTCAGCAAGCACTATTACTTGTTTTAAGTGACACATAGTGTCAATATGAAAGAAATGTCTTCCCCTTCATTTGGCAAGTGCTGTTATTGATACTATAAACATTATGTTTATCCTTAGGTTTATACCAGCAATTTTTTGCGTTTGACAATTAAGATGAGACATACCATAGAAAAACCACAATGTATAAAGCAGTGTTCTTACAAATCAGTCCTCATTAGATTGGAAAATCATTCCAATGTCTTGTGTGTTTTAACCATTCAGTGAATTTATTACTCAAGTATATTCCAACAAAGTTATTTTGTATTCAAACTCTTATTTAGAAATTACTTCCTAAGTTTTGTAATTACAGAATATCATTAAAAAGGACCTTAGAGGGGCAGCTAGGTGGTGCAGTGGATAGAGAACCAGCCCGGAAGTCAGGAGGACCTGAGTTCAAATCAGGCCTTAGACCAAACACTTGATATTTACTAGCTGTGTGACTCTAGGCAAGTCACTTAACCCCAATTGCCTTAAAAAAAAAAAAGGACCTTAGAGATTACTGCCCCCCTTGTAGTCATCCAGGTTCCAGTTGGGATAAGTACACCAGTATGTTGTAATAATGTTCCTCTGCCCTTCACATTCTTACCTAGAAGCTCTCTCTCAGGGCAGCTTACTGTCATTTCAGAAGCCACACAGGATCAATGGAGTCCCTCTTCTCCAGGATAGTCTTTCCAATATCTGAATTTGGTCATCATGTCTTAGTGAAATCTTTTCTTTTTCAGGGTAAACATCATCCCCAGTTCTTTCTGTCACTAATCCTCATGGGAAGTAGTTGGGCATCTCCTCACTCTTCTTACTCTCCTCCTCCGGGTACGTTTCAGCTTGCTACTGAGTCTGATAAAGCTATGCTAGAAAGAGGCTGTATTTCTAATATAGCAGAACAAATTAAAAACAGTGGGATTATTACCTTGCTTGTCCTGGATATTGTACTTCTATTAATGCAGACTAAATCACATTGGGTTTTTGGCAGCTGTATGACAGTGCTGATTTAAAGTAAGCTTGCAGTTGGCTAAAACCCCTGAGGCTTTTTGAAAGGAAATGCTTGCTAAGCTACATCTCCCCTTTCCTAAATTTGAACAGTGACTTTTTTTGAGCCCATGTAAAGGAGTTTACATTTATCCATATTAAATTTCATCATGCTGGATTTGGCTCATGATTTCAGCCTGTCAGGATCTTTAGGGGTCTTGATTCTGTCATCCAGTACATTCTCAGTCCTTCTTAACTTTCTGTCATCCAAGGATTTCATAAACATGTTGTTCGTCTTTTTCTCAAGTCATTGATAAAGATATTTAACAGAACAGGGCCAAGGGCTTTGCATGAGACAGAATGACAAAATTTGAGAATTGGGAGGGGCCTCAGCAGCCATCTTTTACCCAAAGGAATCCCTGCTTTAACACCATTGCCCAGTGGTCATCCACCTCACTCGGGCCTGAAGCTGTCCAAGGACAAGGAACCAACCGCCTCCCAAGACTCTTTCTAGTTGGGATGTTTTTCTGCTGGCAGGCCAAAAGGGGCCTCTTTGCAGCATCCACCTCCTGCTCCCTCTGTGCCTTCCAGGGCCAAGTGACTGAGCTTGAATTCTCTTCTCCGTGACAGCTCCGTGACTGCAGCTGTCCAGAGCCCCTGAAGCCTGTGTTCTCTACATTTAAACGTTCCCACAAGATGGACTCAAAGCCCTTCCCCATTCTGGTGGCCTTTCTCTGGACTCTCCCTAGCTTATCAGTGTCCTCTTCAACTGTGGCATCAAGAACTGAACACAGTATTCCAGATGAGATCTAACAAGGACAGAGTACAGAGATGCACGCATCGGTCTCCTTATTCCTTGAAGCTGGTCCTCTGTTAATGCGGCCCAAGATCACGTTAGCTTCTTTTGGCTGCCATACCACACTGCTGACTCTTGTTGAGCTTGTCCACTTTTTCAGAGCTGCTTTCTTAACCACACCTCCCATCTAGACAGCTAGCAAATGCAACAGCAGAGCACCAGGCATGGAATCTGGAAGACCTGAGTTCACATTCTGCTCAGAAGTTTCTAACTGTGTGGCTTAGCAAATCCTTTAACCTTTCAGTTTTCTTAATCTGTTAAATGAGGGAATTAGACTCAATAGCCTCTTGAGGCCCCTTCTCTAAATCTACAATTCTATGATCTTGTACCAGTAAAGTTGATTTTTGGGGGGTGCTTTAGTATACATTTAGTATACATTTATTTTTGTTGAATTTCATCTTATTAAATTCAGCCCAATAGTCTAACCTATCAAAATCCTTTTGGATTCTGACTTTGTCTTCCAGTGTGGTAGCTGTCCCTCCTCCAGCTTAGTCACAAGTGAAAATTTGACGAGACTGCCATATGTGCCTTTTTTCAAGTTATTGATGAAAATGTTAAACAGAACCAACTGCAGGTCCCTGGGTTACAGCACTGGAGACTTTTGGCCACATTGACATAGAACCATTAACAATTCCTTGTTCTAGCCATCCAAAGAGTTCTGGATCCTTCTAGTTGTATTATTGTCTAATTAACATCTTTCCATCTTCTCCATGAGAAAAGTCTGAGAAACTTTGTCAAAAGCCTTCTTAAAATGAAGGCAAACTCTATCTACAGCAATTCCGTCCTCTGCCAGTTATCTGTCAAAAAAAGAAATGAGGCAAGGGCAGCTAGGTGGCACAGTGGATAAAGCTCCAGCCTTGGAGTCAGGAGGACATGAGTTCAAATCTGGTCTCAGACACATAACACTTACTAGCTGTGTGACCTGGGCAAGTCACTTAACCCTGACTGCCTCACCAAAAAGCAAAAAAGAAGGAAAGAGGGGCAGCTAGGTGGCACAGTGGATAGAGCACTGGCCCTGGAGTAAGGAGGACCTGAGTTCAAATCCGGCCTCAGACACATAACACTTACTAGCTGTGTGACCCTGGGCAAATCACTTAGCCCCATTGCCTACCCCCCAAGAAAGAAAGGAAGGAAAGAAAGAAGGAAGAAAGAAGGCTAGACTGGCATGGCCTCTTCTTAATGAAGCCATGGTGGCTTTAAAATTACACCTTCCCTTTCTAGATCTTAACAGACTGTCTCTCCAATGATCCATTCCAGAATTTTCCCAGGAATTGAAGTCAAGCTTGTTGGCCTGGAGTGTATAGGCTCAGTTTTCTTCCCTTTTTTGAAAATCAGACCATTTATCATTTTTTAATCTTTTGATACTTCTCACATTTTCTACAATCTTTCAAATATTAATGAAAGACCTTCTTTCTAGTTTGTTCATTCAAAATCCACTATATATATAAGGTCCTGTGTCAGGCACTGGTGTAGATGCAAAGCTAAGATATATGGTGCCTGTCCATGTGGCCTACAATCTAGCAGTGTCCTTTTGAGGTATAGTCACTTAGCCAGTTAAGAATCCACCTAACTGGATTGTCATCCGACTCAAATCCCTTTATCTTATCCACATAGATATCTTGTGGCAGCAGTCCAGCTGCTTCATTGGTTAGAGGAGACTGAGCCCAAAGTGAAACAACTTATCCATGATCAAAGTTACGTGGCAGAGCCAGGTTTTAAACTCAGTTTCTCTAAATCCAAATTCAGCACTTTTCACCTTGCTCTATTGCCTCTTCCCATTTGGTGCATAAGGCTTGACCAGTCAGAACCTTTGTTGAGATCAGTATACCCCTACTATAGCCTACACCTGATCTACCAGTCTACTAGCCCTCTAAAAGAAGGGAAGTGAAATTAGTCTGATGTGACGTGTTAGGATTCATAGTGCATTCATGCTAACTCCTGGTGATTATTGTTTCTCTGAGGACTCACACTCCATCCACTTAATAATCTATTCTGGAATTTTGCCTGGTGTTAACAAATCTGTAGGCTGATTAAAAATGTGCTCTCTCCTTTTTGAAAATGTGGGCTCCTGGGACAGCTATGTGGTACAGTGGATAGAGGACAGTCAGGAGGACTGAGTCCAAATGTGACCTCAGAAATTTATTAGCTGTGTGACCCTGGGCAAGTCACTTAACCCTGATTGCCTTGCAAAAAGAAAAAAAGGTGTCTTCTATTCTTCCTCTACTCAAAACATCCCTGAGAGTGGTTGAGGGACTATCTCTGCAAAGTTCATTTGATGTTCCACAGTGGAATTTGTCCAGGTTAGGAAAAATTGAACTCATTTAGAACAAGTAATTCCTCTTGTAATATTTCTTCACTCAACTTGGGCTTTCATTTCCTCTTAGCTAGTTTTGTTCTACTCTTCAGAATCTGAAGACCATTCTTACCACACAATACAGGGTGGAATAGGAATCATTATTCTACTTTCCATCCTGTACCATTGAACCACATATATCCCACACAGCGTAGCTGGTTTCTGCCTTGCCCTTTTTGCCCAACTTAGGGGAAATCCTCTTTGCCTAAGCCTCAGCTCATTCTGACATTTAGCCTTCTGGCCCCTTGTTAGAATAAATGCTACTCTTTTGGGTTCTTCCAAGGCTATATGCTACTAGTTTTCATGTCCTTTGAAAAGTTTGGGGTCGTTGAAGATCTCCCCATGAATTAATGTCATTCTGTTTACTCTTTTTTGACAGGATCATGAGTGATTATCATTAGAATTTCACTTTTAGTGCCTCTCATCATTCTGCAAGGACTCAGACCATTGAATTCTGTCCATACATTTCCTCCAAATTTTAAAAAATCTGTCCTCCTAAAAATAGTCTTTGGTAAATATTTGCTTTTGACCAGCATTCTGCTCCTTGGTAATCATGAAACTGTACTTTTCCCCCCAAGTTTCTCTTCACAAGTCATCAGTTAGCCTTTGTAATAAATATTTCTCTAGTACTAGATGGTTTATAAAATATTTTTCTTAAAGTAGCCTTTTGAAGCAGAGAGTACAAGCATTGCTTGTCTGAAAGAGGTCCAACGCAAAGCTGGAGTTGGAACCTAAGCTTTGTGTTGCATCTGTTTCACCTTGCTGCCTGTCTGCACAGCAGCAGCCCCCCTTCCCACTCCTACCTTTTAAGAGATGAAATTGACTCGAGCTCATCCACTGCTTCGAACAGAATGAGACTTCCAGATGTCCAGCACTTCCATGTCTTCTCTCTGCTGATTTTGTGTCCTGTATTAGGAACTCTGTTTCCTCCATTAAACAGTTGTACCATCATTGATTAAGTGCCTACTGTGTGCAAAGTACCATCCAATGTTCTGGGGAAACATTGACAAAAAAAATTAATGCTTGGTCTCAAGGACCTTACATTCTACTAGCCAGACGGTATGTAGTTTTATTTCCATGTTAACACTTTTTTTTCCTTTTTATCTTTACCCAAATATTTTCCAGCATGTCTTTTCCTCACATTTATGGATTTTTACTTATAAAAAGATCTCTTTTTTACAACATTCACACTTCCATTGCCACATTCTAACTGTAAATCCCATCCTACCAAGTCTTGGTAGTAAGACCACATTTAACTCAAGTTTGACTTGGTTAAATATACATCAGAGGCCATAGATAGTATTTGCAAACATTGCCCCAGCTTCCTTCACTTCTCTTCCTGGTTCTTCATCATACTTGATATCTTCTCTAATATCTAGATTCACAGTTGTATCTTCAGTCTTTGTCATGAATCATAATTGAATGAATCATTTATGCTATCTGAGGACTTTGAAAACAAGAGCCTAATTTTACTGCTTTATATATAGAAATCTCTCTTTGAAACAGAAGTATGAATGTGCATAGGGCCGTCTAGCCCACTGAGCCTTTATTCTCTTTTCATTTAACAGAACTTTCAGAAATAATAAAGGTTTTTAAGATATTCCTAGATAGATAAAATAGTTTTGCAGCTATGCCTATAGCATTATTCGTTGAACCATTTGATTTACATACTCATTTGCCTTCATCCTAAAATATTTATAATTGGTAGTTGCTTTAAAACGGGAGAGAAACCACAGGAGTTTACTAAGTTAAAGCATTTCACTCTATTTATTCTGAAGAAGACCATAGTTAAATATTGCTGATTCCCCCTAAAGAAATAAATGTTCTTTTCTATCCCTACACCAGGGAGGAGTATATTTACTGAATTAACTATGTGAAAAACTAGCAAATTTTTTATATTAACTATAGAGTACTCTGTGATAAATCTTTGTATGTGACATATATGCCAAGGGGTTTTAAACTTCTAAAAAACTTTTATTCTTACAGTTACTAGCTTAGGAAAAATGTTACCACCAGCAGTAGTGCAGAAGCTCAGCAAAGAATGTAGGCCTAACATAAATAGCTCCCTTTTTATAACTAAAAAAACGGTTCAGAAGGAATTTTTAAAATTGTTTAATTGTGTAACTATTTTTCAACAACACATTTTTTAAAGTAAATTTAAATTAACATGCAAATTAACATTTCTTCCCTAAAATGGGTGGAAAGTACCCTGTGTGACCACTTGTATTAATGTACATTTAATTAGCTATTATAGTGAAAGCTTAACTTTGAAAGATGTAGGTAAATTATTTTTGTACAAAATTGTTTGGAATCTGATTAGGTCATCACAATGATCCAATCATAATGTAAATCCCCACGGGAAAAGAATTAGCCGTTAACAAATGACAGGGCATCAGAAAAAAAAAGTAGTGAACAGAGTAATAACTTGCATTACTTTTTAATATTGGCTTAAATTTTCTTTCCTTCTTTGCAGTATTTTACAAACCCTCTGTTGCGTTTTTTGTGTGCAAAGTTTAAAATTACCCTACAACATTACAAAGATGCTTTATTTTGTTACAGTTATGATAACTAATAATATTAAATAAGTTATGTTTTGTCACTTAAAGTTATGGAAAATCAGCCACATTCAATTTGAGTACGATACAGAAAGACTACAGGCCTAATTGACCATACTGGCCAGTATCGGTTCTGTAGCAGTTCATAAGTTAGGGTCATTCTATGGTCCGGCCCCAAGTCATGGGAGGACTTGAAGGGGTTCACAGCTACTACTCAGTGTTATTATTCAGCTGCATTAAATCCTAAGTAGGTTTTTTATGAGTTAGCCTAAGAACTGATGTGTCCTGTCTTACAAACAAATGACTTGGTAACTTTTAGAATATGCTTGTATTGCATTTTTAACAAAGCAAATATGGCATTCACTTTAATTGACTGCCTCCACTTTTACCCCCATAATTGTAATCAAGCCAGAATTATAATATAGATGTATATACGCAAGATATGTTGCAATATCGACCTTAAAAGTGGATATAAAACAACTTTATTTATCCTGACATACAGGGAGAAAACCCTTAGGTAAGGATGACAATAGAGTCTTAAATTCCTAAACCTGAGACAATCAGATCTAAATTTTCCACAGATTAAATACCATATGGAATCCATGAATTCTTCCATAACTGACCAAAAGAATAATTGCTATGCACTATTGTTATTAGGCCCACCTCTTTTCCAGGTGTCTAGGTGTGGCCTCTACATAAAATCCAAAGGAAAAGGAAAAAGTATCCCTCTGGGACAGTGTAAGTATTGCTTATCAGCAGCCCCATATGCTTTAATTCTATTAAGTTACTTTCTAGAAAGGAAAAGATGCAACCTTAATTGTTAAAACTACTACTTGTAAACCAGGGTATAAGTGTGAACTATAGCATCTTTTCTATGAAACTGTGATGAAGATTTTAGTCTACCTCTTCCATATAGCTGGCCACTACTGTATGTGTGATCTGTACCCCAGCACTGACCTTGCTCCAACTATACTTAATATGAGTTCTGCCACTGATCTTAGACAACTATTCTACTAAACCTTTGCTTTAGAAGTACGCTTAATTCTCAATGGCTATTTTATTTGGAGCATAAGGAACTTAAACTGAAAAGTATGAAATCTATGGCTACATTTTCATAGGCACTAAGTGAAAAGAGAAGAGATTGTTGTGTTGCTTATAATCTTAGGTTACAAAAAGACAAATCCCAATGCTAAGTTTTAGGAAAAGATGATATGCTGTCATGTTATTTTTAAAGTTGTATTGTTTTCACACTTTCAGCTGTCAAAAGTTGTCAATATTTTCTGTCAAATAAAATTCTACTAAAAGAGTCATAAACAGCCTGATGTAGCTTTCTTTTTTATTAAATGCCACATAACATATTTTTGACTTGGGGTAGACATCACCTTCTTTTCTCAGCTCTGTTCAGTGGATAGTTATTCACTTGCCAGTCTTTCATTGGGATGTCAATGTAGGACAGCAACAATATTGAGATTATATTATTGGAAAACAAATTAATACAGGTTGAAGGGTAATCCAAGATAAGATAATTATAGTATCTTTTAAACCCAAAAAGGGATAGTCTCGTCCCCATGGATGAGAGTTCATACCGAGCTGATCCCAGATCAAACCTCACCATCCCTCTGCGACCTTCATACCATGCCACCAGGTAAGGGGCACCATTAAATCCTTAAAGGCCTGGTCACCTTTGTTGGGTCAACTGTCTCCAATTGGAACCATATGGTTGGAACCAAATTGCACCTTGAACTTTCCTGTTTTCATCCCATGAAGGACATCTATAAGAATCTTAGCAGGGATGACATAGTTCCTCACAACTTTCTGATATCAAGCACCAAATACTAAGCATGTTTACAGCTCCCAGGCTTCAAGAGGAAGAACGACACAGGTCTTCCTCCACATGAGGCATCATCTGGCCCCCAACCTTCCAGTACAACTGATGAATGCCACGCTCTTCTTGGAGACCACTTCCCCAGCCCTTCATTGCTTTTGTCTTTCTGGTTGCCAGAAAGTCCAACTAACTATGGGTAACAGGAAGGTTTTGCAAGGCCCCAACCACACTCTGGTTACTTAATGTTCTAGCCACTTAGTGTGAGGTAGCCTATCTTGTGTCTTCCCTGGCCACTGAGATTTCAAAGCAGAACCCTATCCCCTGGCTGGAGACCACGATGGCAAATTCAAGCTTCATTCTATTGCTTGTCCCTCTCACCCACCAAGTGGTAGGCCTCCTTCAAATATCTATTGATTGACTGACTGCCTTCAAATGATCTCTCATGAATGATACACTAAAAAGGGAACAGGTTTTGAAGTCAGTGGACTGAGTTCAGCTTCCACCTCCCTAACCTACTAGCTGTATGACCTCGGGCAAATTCCTTAACTTCATCTGGGAAATGAGGGGTTTGGACTAAGGGACTCCTAAGGGCCCTTCCAGCTCTGTGTACCATCCGGCCGTGTTGGCACTTAATTAATGCTTGGTGATTGTTTTTGAGATTCCAGAGCATAAATTGATCGACCCTTGCCCAGTTATCAGCAAGTGTATATGTTATTCTGTTCTTGGTGACATGGAACTAGAAAGACCACATATTGACTCCACTGAACTTCTTCCCCAGGCTACATATTTAATGAGGTTCGATTAAAATGTTCTGGCTCGAGGCCTTGAGGATAGTCAAATGTAGTTCTAGACACAATATGTGTATTGCACACAGCAATACACATATAGGCATGGAAACATTTGTTATGATTCCTTAGAAAAACCATTCCAGGTTTTCTTGTCTTTTTTTTTTAAGATTACTTTGGGAATATGAGTTGAAGGCCTTAAACTTGAAAATTTTAGTTTGAATCCACAGTTTACAACAGCAAATACACTTTTGGACTTATAAGATGCTTTACAGGCATCTCATTTAACTTGAATGAGGTAGGTGCTCTGGGTTTTATTTTCCTCATTTTACAGATAAAGAAACCAAGGCTGAGAGGGATTAAATGGTTTTTCCAAAGTCCCACAACCAAAACAGATCTGAGGCAGAATTCCACAACAAGGCCATTCCTCTTTCCAGTACACCATAGTGTTTCTCCATATCATAGTGATGAGCTGGGAATTTCTTGGGCAAGTCTTTTCTTGTATTATTTTTAGCAGCTTTGCTTCCCTTCAGGGAGGGGCCACCTGGCCTGGGAGTACCTCCCAGAATCTGCCAGGCCATAGTCACAGCTCTTCCAGGTTGTGCTCCACAAGCATAGCCTTTGGGAACCCCAGGGTCACCTCTACACCACAAAGAAGCATCAGGGGAGGACTTCAATAAAAGTTGCAAGAGGAACAGTCTAGAGTGTACTTAAGGCGATATCTGAAATATGCAAATTTATTTCTGGCTACTTTCCTGTTAGAGAGATTACATACATAAATCTACAGTGGGAAGCTATTCTTCCTTTCACTACTTAACTAAAAAACATGGTGGATACCATACTAGCCAAGCCGGTTTTCTGTTGCATGAATATGCCATGCTCATTCCCTCAAAGGCACCCCATCTTATCCCTGAGAATAAACTGCCTTGAACTGTTACTTGTGTCTTGTCTACAATTTAGCTGGGGATACCCACAAGACAGGGACAAGACCATAGGTTTTTTGGTTCAGTTTTGGGATGCGGGGATTACCTTAGCACTTAGCACCATGAATCAGCTGCCTGGAAAGGAGGTAGTGGATTCCCTCTTAGGTTTCCAAGAGGATGTGTCTCAAAAGAATTTTCTAGTGTAAATGTCAACATTCACCGTGGTACAAATAAAGTCAGACCTAAATGATTGGGAAAATATCAGTTGCTCATGGGTAGGCTGAGCTAATGTAATAAAAATGACAATTCTACCTAAGCTGATTTACTTATTCAGTGCCATACCAATCAAACTATCAAAACATTACTTTACAGAGTTAGAAAAAATAGTAACAAGATTCATTTGGAAGAACAAAAGATTCAGAATATCAAGGGAACTAATGAAAAGAAATGCAGGAGAAGGTGGCCTTGCCATTCTAGATCTTAAATTGTATTATAAAGCAGTAATCATCAAAACTGCTTGGCACTGGTTAAGATACAGAGTGGTGGATTAGTGGAATAGGTTAAGTATGCAAGACACAGTAGTCAATGACTACAGTAATCTATTATTTGATAAACCGCAAAACCCCAGCTTCTTGGATAAGAACCCACTCTTTGAAAAAAAAAGTGCTGGGAAAACTGGAGAAGAGTATGGCAGAAACTAGGCATTGATCAAAATCTCACACTATATACCAAAATAAAGTCAAAATGGGTTTATGATTTAGATATAAAGGCTGATACTGTAAGCAAACTGGGAGAACAAGAAATTAGTTTACCTACCAGATTTATGGAAAACAGAATTCATGACCAAACAGGAGATAGAGAACATTACAAAAAAGCAAAATGGATAACTTTGATTACATTAAATTGAAAAGTTTTTGCACAAAGCAAATCAATGCAACTAAGATCAGAAGGAAGGTAGAAAATTGGGAAAGAATTTTTTACAACCAGTCTCTCTGATAAGGGTCTCATTTCTAAAATATATAGAGAATTAAGTCAAATTTATAAAAATATAAGTCATTCCCCAATTGATAAATGGTCAAAGGTTCTGAACATGCAGTTCTCAGATGAAGAAATTAAAGCCATCTATAGGCATATGAAAAAATGCTCTAAATCACTATTGATAAGAGAAATGCAAATCAAAACAACTCTGAGGTACTGCATCACATCTATCAGATTGGCCAAGATAACAAAACAAGAAAATGATAAATGTTGGAGAAGATGGGAAATTTGGAACACTAATGCATTGTTGGTGGAGTTGTGAAATGATCCAACCATTTTGGAGAGCAATTTGGAACTATGCTCAAAGGGTTATTATAAAAATGTGCATACCCTTTGACCCAGCAACAGCACTTCTAGGACTATCCCAAAGAGATCATACAATGGGAATCATTGTATAATCAATCATCAATGGGAAAAGGATGCACATGTACAAAAATATTTATAGCAGCTCTTTTTGTGGTGGCAAAGAATTGGAAATTGAGAGGATGCCCATCAATTGGGGAATGGCTGAGCGAGTTGTGGTATATGAATGTTATTGTGCTATAAGAAATGATGAACAGACTGACTTCAGAAAAAACCTGGAAAAACTTGTATGGTCTGATGGTTAAGCGAAATGAACAGAACCAAGAGAACTTTGTACACAGTAACTGCCATGTTGTGCGATGACTAATATTGATAAACTTCACCCTTCCCAGCAATACAAGGATCTAAGTCTTCTCCAAAGGCCTAGTGATAGAAAATGCTATCCACATCTAAAGAAAGAACTATGGAGTTTGAATGCAGATTGAAGCAGACTATTTGCTATTTTTTTTCTTCTGTTCAGTTTTGTTTCCTCTTTTGGGTGGTTCCTCCTGTTGGGTCTAATTCTTACAACATCACTAATGTGAAAATATGTTTAATATGTATATGTATAGCTTATATAAGATTGTGTGCCATCTTGGGGGGGGGAAAGGGAGAATAATTTTAAACTCAAAAGCATGTGGAAGTGATTGTAGATAAATAAAAATAATTTTAAAAAGGATTCACTGTGGTAGCAGATATTAAGTGTTATGATGGGAGACACATTCCTAAAGATGCTTCAATTAAAAAAAAGTTAAGTCTTGCCGATCTTCTGTAAGACACTATGCTATGTGTGGGGACTATACCATGGATACACAAATTAATACAATCCAAAGTAGAACGTAATATGGCTAAAAGAATATTTGAAAAGAGAGTTTTCAATGGGGGAAGGAGAGGCATTTGGGGAACCCACTAGAGGGCTTAGAAAGGTTCAATGAAGGAGCTGTCACCTGATCCAGGCTTTGAAAGAAGAAAATGAGTAAGTTGAAGAACTAGTAAGTTAGGATGTTTGAGGGCCTACCAATGTCTTCTGAAGTTTGTTAGTAGCTTGAGTGGGTGATATATTTCAATAGCATGAACCTCTCAGGAGGAGAGGTTGCTGAGTGGTAGCGATAGAGAGTTTAGAAGTGGAAATGGGGAGCAAAGGGTATATTCTGATCCTCCCCTTCACTTCAAAACTGTGAGTCAGGGGTATGAGAGAAAATGTAGCCAATACTAGAAAGCATGATCAGGGAAGCAGTTATCATCAGTAAGGAGTCAGGTCTCCATGAATGCCAGAATATTAAAGGAATAAGAAAAGATTGGATGAAAGGAAGTTTAATTATGGAGCAGGTGTTCCAGAAGGACAAGTAAGGAAGGGGCAGATTTAGAGCAGAACATTAGTAGGGGCTGGGGAAGCAGCAAGGTTGAAGTGGATGGAAATAAAGGAGTGGGCAATACAAAAATGGGGACCAGGGAAGTGGCAGTGAGGAGCAAAACATACGCCTATTTCTCTGCTTGGTCCAATGTGTCAGGGTCATGAGAGAGGATATAGGCAAAACGGCACTGTTTTCATAACAGAGCATGCCAGTGATGAAGAGATCTAACAACGAAGGGTAATTTGTTAACAGAACAGGGGTTCTAGAAGACACAATGGAGGGAGAATACAGTCCTAAATCCTTTTCTCTTCACCCATCACATTTTTTTATGCTTTTAGTGATCTCATCTACCTACCACTGCTTTATTACCTCTATGCAGATAGCTCTCAAATTTATCTTCCAATCAAGATTCTGGTAGCTGTTATCCAACAACCTTCAGGACACTCCTACCTCAATGAGTTCAGTACCTGACTCATATTCTCTATGTTATAGAAGAAGCCATTTTTTGGCTTTATATCTCCAGCACAGTGTCTAACACATAGTAAGCACTACATGCCCTTTGCTTGACCTCCAGCCCCTCTCACCTACTCCTATCAGCAATCTCTTTTCTTTTAAGGTTCATCTCATCCAGCTAGAGTATCCTATCCAGAGCTTAGTGGCTATCATCTACTGGCACCCAGGTCTGCCTCATTCCTCATTCACATTGTTGAATACCTGGCTAAGTCTTTCCATCCCAACCTGTCCTTGCACTCAGACACTTCAATACATATGCCGAAGTACCCTCAAATACCTTTGCTACGCAGTTCATCACTCTCCTTAATTCCAATGATCTGCACCTTACCTCTACCTCAGCCACATACTGAGATGGTCATACACTTCGCCTCATTGCCACTCACAAGTATTCCACCTCTATACTCACATTTCTTTAGTTGGTCAGAATCTATCTTTCTAGCTCTCCCTGAACCTCACCACCTTCCAAACCCATTTACCAACCTCACCAAAACTTTATCATTCCATTCTTCCCAGTACATCACCTCTGATTTGGTATCACCTTCCTCCATTCAAAATCTTGAGCTTTTAACCGGTTCAACTGTATTGTCCCTGACCTTGAATCACATCTCCCACTGTCCTAACCCTACTCATCTCTTGCCAAACCCCAACCCTAAATTACATCCATGACACCCACCTACCACTTTCTCCATTCCTGCTCATATGCTTGAAGCCACACAATCATGCTAACTGGGTAAAATTTATGTTCAACTGGACTTTCACAGCTATGCCTTTTTCTATTCTTCTGATTAAGTATCTATATTACTCGCAATTGTGGCTGCTCCACAAAACCTCTTCTCACTCCACCTACACCATCACTTCCCCCCTCCCCCGGTATGTAGGACCTTGCCTCAGACAATATATATACATATATAATAAGGCCATCTATCTCAAACTCTTCTTGCCATTTCCCACTTCAAACCACCTCAATTGGGTCTCCCTGCTCTTCTCTGCTCCATTTTACAAAGGATGAAGTGGTCCTTCCTGCCAAAGTCAACTCCAGTTGTTGTACCCTTTATCCTCACCCAGATTTATACATCTGACCTTAACCTCTACCCTTTATTCCCATTCTGCATCACCACCCGTCTGCCTTACATCTCCAAGGGCACCTCCAACTCCTCTGAACTCCATATTTTGATTGAAATAGCTATATTCCATTCATCCAGGTTCACAACCTGAGTCATCCTCTATTCTTCTCTTACTCCCCTCTCCACCTCACATCCAATCATTTGCCATCTTAAAGATACATCTTACATGTCTGCTTCTACTTACATCAAAACTACCCTGGTTTAGGCCCTTCTCTCCCCACCTCGCACAGATTACTGAGCTAATTGGTCCCCTTGTACTCATTCCCCACACAGCAATAGCCCATTCCCAATACACAAGTATAAACATGTAACTTCGCCACAACTAGCTATCCCAAAGTGGAATGGCCCGTTTTGGGAAGTAGTATGCTCTCCCTTACTGGAATTCCTCTAGCAAAGGCCTGGACATTCACCTATTAGGTATCTAAAACAGTGTGATCTAATAGACAGTGCCAGACTCAACATTTTGAACCTAGGCTCAAATCATACATTTGACACTTAAAGGCAGCTAGTGATACAGCAGATAGGACACTGGACCTGGAGTCAGCAAGACCTAAGCTGAACTCCAGCCTCAGACACTTACTAGCTGTAAAACCTTGGGCCAGTTACTTAACCTTTGTTTGCCTGTTTCCTCAACTGTAATGGGAATAATAATCTGCCAGAGGTGTTGTGAGGATCAAATGAGGTTATTTGTAAAAAGTAACTAGCACAGTACCTGGCACATAGCAGGCACAACATACTTATTCCCTTCTCTACCTTTCCCCTCCCCTCTTACTTGCTAAGCGACAATAAGCAAGCTGCAACCTTTCTGTGCCTGTTTCTTCATCTGTAAAATGGGGGAAATTGGAGTAAGCTGCTTGGTAGGACTATTTGGAAGATCAAATGAGGCACTGTTTGGGAAGAGAAATTCTAAAACTCTATGTGAATATCAGTTATGTTAGAGATTTCTGTTAAGACACGGGCTAGGGGCAGCTAGGTGCTGCAGTGGATAAAGCTCCTGCCTTGGAGTCAGGAGGACACGAGTTTAAATCCAGCCTCAGACACTTAACACTTAGTATCTGTGTGAACCTGAGCAAGTCACTTAACCCTGATTGCCTCACATACATGAAAAAAGATATGGGCTAGACTAGACAGACTTTGAGGTTCCTTTTAACTCATTTTTTGTGATAAATACAGCACAGTACTTGAGGGGATGAGATAAGAGGACTAAGCCTTGGCAAAGAGGGAGCAATGCCCATCCTTTGAGGCAGGAACAGAAAAGCAGATGATAAATACAATACCTGGGAAAATTCCAATAGTTACAACTTCAAATTCAGAAAGCATTTAAAATATGACAACAGAAAGAGAATTTGCTTTATTCCATTGTCTCACTCATTATAGTCCATTAGTTTATAAATGGATACAGGCTCCTGGCCTGCTTGAATAAACTGAAGACAATATCTGTTCAAATACTGAGTTCTATATAAGGCTAACAATAAGTTTTACCCAAAAAAATTATCTAAGATGAACTACTACTAGTGAACTATTTTGCAGTATTTATTTGAAAGGGCTTTTCAAGCAAAGCATCAACTAAACTTTCTGATGCCTTCAGGGAGTTGTTACAAAAGAATGAATATGATGATGTTACACAACTCCAGGCTGATTTTATATATAATTGTGAAATGGACAAGATTTTGGCAGGTGCCAGACCTTGTCTCCATACTCTAGGATATTCTTTAGTAAAAGGTTTAAGCAACAGTGTGTTGGCCACACCTGGAACCTGGAATTGTTAAATTTCAGTGTGAGCATTTCTGCCTCAGAAATGAGTAAACAGTGCATAATGGGGCTTGATTTATTTGGCTGATTTTGCAGGCTTAAGAATTTGAGGGAGAAAATGTTAATAAGGGAGATTAAACTTAAAAATGTCATGAGTACATTTCTTTTTCCAAAAAATCCATTGTTAAACATTTACCTGCACACGGCAGGGTTTGGCACTCTCATCTATTTCTGTAATCAAATTAATCCTGTACTATGAAAATATGTAGGATCTAGTTAAATCTCCATTTTAGTATAAGTAATATAGCTGTGCTTTCCCATAACTACTTAAGTCAGCATCTCAATATAGAGTAAGACTTGCTCTGTTATGATGCTCTGATACTAATGTAAACCCAAAGTTACATTGCTTGTAAATGATAAAATTGCATTTCACTGATATTCTCATTATAACATAAATTGCATATGAGTACCTTCCTACAATTCCCTAAGTGCTGCTTTGTAACTATAACATTCTCATACTGAATATACTCATAAAATTCATGTTTCTTGGGTCCCTTAGGGAACACAAATCTACACAAATAAACTTTTAACCCCAAACTGGCTTTCTCCTTTGTACTTTTGCGCATGTTCATGGGTTGCCATATCTTTGCCACATTCAGTTATATCATTCTGAGGAAATGCAAACTAATTTTGATATAAGTCTAAGGAAAAAATAATGTTTTCTATTCTAAAGCTAAGCACAACAGTGTAAGTGATTTTGTACTGTTAATGTGCTGTTTTGGATTTCTACAATACTAGCTACCAAGAGTGAATGAAAATGATCCAATAGAAACACTTCCTTTCAGAATAAATGGCCCAACATAAGTTTAAATTATATTTCAAACATTATTCAGCACTTATTAAAATATTTTCATATTTTCATAAGACAAAAATTAATGTACTTACCATTTAACATTAGTCTTATGATAAATCTATAACAAAAGAAATAACTATCATATAGTATTTAAACTTTATATCTATGAGAATGACCATACATCTACCAAGTTTCTGCTTATTAAGTCTGGATCAAATTTGGAAAGAAAATGTACATATGTAAATATATGTGTATTTTTTCCTTTTAGGATAACATTTCAAAAAATTACATGAGCCGTAACTATAAACACAGTAATTCCAGATACTAATTTCTTAAAGAACAAGATCTCCCTCTAACAAAACCATAATTTGAAAAGTAAATTTTTAGAGTTTGAGAAACAAGGATTAATTTCATCATTTAAGTGACTAGATCATCTAAGGATGTTTCAGGCTTTCCAGCTGTCCAAAGAATTCATTTGAAATCATTGCTAAAGTATGACTGTCTTATTCTCATCTATTCTGTGATCATTTTATGCCTACTAAACATATTTTTTTTCCTAGTCCATAAAGGATTATGACAACTGCAGAAAGCGAGCCAATTCTGTTGGTACAAACCTTCTTTCCCACATTACTTCTGCAGATTCCAGAAAACCGTAACATATATGGCACTGAATGTTCTGGATGCTAACTCCTCCTATACTCTTGTGTTCCTTACAACAAGGATTTTAAATAGGGACCCTCTACCCAAATAAGTCAACCTACTCCAATTTTATTACAGTAACACTTGCTGATCTGGAAGTCTAAGGCACTATGCAAATGTAGTATTAAGGAGATCTTGTTTCTAGTTCCATCTTAACTACTGCTAGCTTCTAGTGACCTGACTTTCCAGAAATTATTTGGCCTAATTAGGCCTGAATGTCCCCAGGTGAAGGGAATTGGATTAGATTATTTCTAAGTCCCTTCCAGCTCTAATTCTGAATGTCTGGTAAACCTAGATTGTTGATATCAAACTCAAATAGAAATGAGGCCATTAATCCATTCGAAAGGATCTGGGCTGCATACTTAGTTTAAAAAATACAATCTTCTATTTTACTATATTTTAAAATACATTTACCAATTACATTTTAATCTGGTTTGAGTAACACTTGGGAGTGCTGATGCATGTTTGACATCTCACTTAGACCACCACACTTCAAATTAAAAAATACAAAAAATCAATAAACATTGAAGAAAGCAGCTGTCAAAGTCCATGTACTTTACTTCAAATAAAGAGATATATAGCCACCTTCAGAGTCTGAGTAAAAGTTCTCACTAACAAAAAAGAGGAAGAATTCTATTGAAAGGGAAAATTGTAATAGCATACAATAAGAGCCATTTTAGGTAGAGACAAACTTAGTCTATACATCTCAAGAACCCCTGAGAACATAAACACTTAGCTGCAGTGTAATAACTGATGTTCACAATTATACCCCTTAGCCATCAAGAAAACCAATATATTCTAAGAAATCAAGTATGGAATATATTATTAAAAAATCTTATAAATTTTTTAAGCTTAAAGACAAGCGTCAGGGCAGTAATATTCTATCAACCAAGGGAACAGATGTCATTTCTTTTTCAGAAACTTCAAAGGAAACCAACAGCATGGGAGAGTGGCTTAAAAAGGAGGGCAGGAGGCACCCTACAGCAGGAATTAGCCACGAAAGGGAAGCTGGCAACACATGTGACAAAACCACTCCAAAGTTCACAATTTTGCTGAAGGTCATCCCTATCTATTTGGTACAGACCTGTGATTTCAGTGGTGTAGGGAACTCTTGAGCAGAGAAATTCTCTCCTCCAACATAGATGGGCAACTGCTGTATAAGTGATGTTCTTCATGGTCTCTGGGATCACTGAAAGGTCAAATTACTTTCCCATGAATACACAGCTAGTCTGTGTAGTTTCCCATTGGATTAGAAATTAAAAGGCAATTCAGATCCTGGTCCTGCCACCTAACTTATGACTTTGGACAAATCACTTAATTGCCTTGACCCATTTCCTTCTCTGAAAACAGGTTGAACTAGACCTCTAAGCCACTTTCCATCACTAAATCTACAGTCCTATACCAAAAGCAGATCTCAAACCTGGGTCTTCTTGACTCTAGGCCAGCCATCTACGCACTAGGCCACGCTTTCAACTGAGGTAATGCAAACAGAAGCTATGCATTGAAGTATTTTGTCCTGCAGTAGCAACCTAAAAGCTCAGGCTATCTCCTATAATTTGTACTAGTTAGTGGCAGAGTGTTGATACTTTTCAAAATATTGTTGCCTCTCTATTTTTACATCATATTCATTTTCTGAATATGTCCATTTCCTATCCCCTCCTCAGTGAACCATCAGCTATAACATATTTTTAAAAAGGGGGAAGGGGAAATGGCAATTCAGTAAAACTTAACCCATCCATTGACTGCCCAACAATATCATAAGGGCATCAACCAAGAAAGCACTTTCGGAAAATTCACTCTGGTGGAACCTTTCTTCATGTAGCTACATAGCCTACATGTGGCGTTACAAACACTTCTCTCCAATCCATCTTCTATGTAGTTGCCAAGGTGATATTCCTAAAGCACTGGTCTGACCGTATCATTCACAACAAACTTCAGTGGCTTCCTATGATTTCTATAATTCTGTACAGACTCCTGATGGGCATTTGGAGGCTTGTTAGCACCTGCCTCTAACCTGCCTTTCCAGGCTTATCGTAGACTATTCCCTTCATACATTTCTAGCCAACAAGTCTTATTTTCTGTTGCTCCCCCACATTTTCTCTCCCCTCCCACCCTTTTGAACAGAATGTCCTAATGCCCGGAACATGTACTTTCTCCTCATCTGTCTCTTACAATCTCCAGCTTCCTTCAAAGCTCAGTTCACGTTCTACCTCCCACATGGTAAGCCTTTTCTCATCTCTCTCAGCTGCTTGTGCTTCCCTTTTAAATTATCTAGTTACACTGCATACTTTTATATACTTTTATTTACATGTTACATCCTCCTAGTAACAAATCCTCTTTGGTTTTAAAATGATAGCTTCATTTATGTCTTTGTATCTCCAGTCTTAGTATGGGCCTAGCAACACTGCAGACACATTATAAACAGTTGCTTGATGGATGGGAGTAGAAGTGTTGCTAATTTGAAAACTTTTAAATTACAACAGGATAAGTAATTGCTCCTACATACTTATTTTGATGTTTTGATAACCTAAGTTCACATGCTTTATAACTACATCTGTTAAGGGGCAGCTAGGTGGCACAGTGAATAGAGCTCTTGCTTTGGAGTCAGGAGGACCTGAGTTCAAATTGAGCCTGGGACACTTGACACTAGCTGTGTGACCCTGGGCAAGTCACTTATCCCCATTGCCTAGCAAAAACAAAAAAAACCAAAAAACTGTTATCTGTTAATGAAGCTAAAATTAGAAGGCAAACAAGTAACTAGAGGGAAAAAGTCCTCAAAGCAAGTTTCTCTGACAAGGGTTTCATTTCCAAGATATGGAAGAAATGGATGGTAAACAAAGGATATAAACAGGTAATTTTATAAGGAAGAAATTCAAGCTATAAATAGCCATATTAGCAGAGAGGCAGCTGGTGGAGCAATGGTAGAACTGGACCTGGAGTCCTAAAGACCCAAATTTAAAATCAGTCTGATCACACTCTGTGTGATGCTGGGCAAGTCACTTCAACTGTTTATTTCAGTTTCCTCAACTGTAAAATTGAAATAATAATAGCACCTATTATCCAGAGTTGTTGTGAGAATCAAATAAGATAATATTTGTAAAAAGTACTTAGCACATAACTGCCACTATGCAAATGTTTACTCCCTTTCCTTTATGAAAATAATGTTCCAATTCACTAATAGAGAAATGAAAAACTAAAGTAACTCTTAGGTTCCAGCTCACTACCACCACCAGATTGGCAAAGCTGAGAAAATAGTTAAATGGCAATGTTGGAGTGGCTATGGAAAGATGAGAATTTGGAGCTATGCCCTAAAAGTTACTAATCTGTGCAAGCCTTTGGCCCAGCAATACCACCTGGCTTATATCCCAAAGAGATCAAAGAGGAAAAAGACCCATACACAGAAAAATATTTATAGCATCACTTTTTGGGGTTTCAAAGAACTGAAAACTAAGTGAGTGTCCATCATTTGGCTGAACAAATAACAGCACACAAATGTAATGGAAACTTTTGTACTATAAGAAATACTGAAGGGGATAGTTTCAGAAAAACCTGGGAAGACTTGGATGAACTGATGCAAAGCGAAGTGAGTAGAACAAGAACAATTTATACAATCACAACCATATTGTACAAACAACTTTGAAAGAACTAAGACTCTGACCAATGAAATGACCAGTCACAATCTCCGAAGATACACAATACAATATGCTACTCATTTATTTCCCTGACGATGATGGACTCAGCGTTCAGATTAAAATAGATTTTTTTGGATACAGGCCAATGTAGGAATTTGTTTTGCTTGCATATTTATTACAAGAGTTTTATTTTTCACTTTTTTCTTAATGGAGTGAGAAAAATATAAGAGAAGAAAAATATTTTGTTAACTGAAAAAAAAAAACCTAAATCAAAAAAAAATTTTGAGATTAAGGTAGAATTTACCACTTTAACAGAACTAATTTGTGCTCTGAGAACCATAGCTCATGTTATATGGTTCTTTCCACACCATATGTTTATGCCACATAAACAATGACTTAATTGTCCCCATGGAAAAACACTCACTTAAATCACATTAAAATCTCTACTTCAGTTATGTTTAATTTGGGGGGTGGTTTTCCCCCCAAAAAGCATGCCTGATCAAGTACCACAAAAGAATAAGAAGAAATTTTTCAGGTGTGTATACTTAGGAAAGCATTCACATAAAATTTGGAAAAAAAATTCCCACATTTAAGGCAGAACTCATATAAATATATTCCAACCAATACAGTTTTGTAATAAAGTCATTATGCCTTATAACTAAATCCCACTTAACACTGCTGCATTACTAACATTTTAAAGATAGCTCCTATGGAATTAACTACCTGTATACTGTTGCATCTAACATTGTGTTTTCCTGGTACAAGTAAGTACCATTAAGGAAGAGTATAACTAGAATAGTCATTTAAAAATTTACTTTTCAAAATTACAGAAAGACATTTCCTTTTCAATCAATCACAAGACCACTCCCAATCTATATAACCACCATATATGACAGCCTATTGTTATTTATACAAATCCGATGTCTCCTAACAGTATACAGTAAAAGCCTCAGCAAGAAAGAGTTGTTGTACATTCTACATTATCAAACATATACTGTACATAAACACACACAAAATACAAAAATGGTCTCTCGCACTTCTAGTTTGATCTCACTTCTTGGCAAAGTTTGATACAAGAATATAGAAGACCTTGACAACTGCATTACATCTTACAAAAGACATGAGTATTTACTAGCATTATTTTGATGTTTGCATTCTGATCACATTTATCTGAGATTCCAAAGATTAGTAATTTCTCAGTAGCAGAATAAAGAAAGCCACAGTTAAAAATAAACTTCCTTAAACACGACAATTTCACTCTGGACAAAACAAATTTTAAAAATTGGTATTACATCTTCCTTTTCAGTATGTAGCAAACTTTAAAATCTAACTCTGGAGCATCCTAACATAAAGGACCCTGATTCCTCCTGTCTTGTAGATTTCCCAATATGAGCAAAAGTTGGAAAACAAGCTGAAGATTTAATAGGGTTATATTTTTTTGAGAGAGGAAATATATAATTTCCAAATATCTAAAATGTAGGATGGCTAAATGTTAAGCAGGCAATTCAAGATGGACTTAAAATAATTACTTACTTACTTTGGAGGGCAAGGGGGAGAATGAGGGTAGTAAAAGAACTAGATATATTAGCAGTGGAGTTGGAAAATCCTTACCTCCATGGCTAAGAGCAGTAATCACTGCACCAGTGTGTATTTTCAAGCAAATACAAAAGCAAAACTCATTATCTCTTTTAAAAATACACACAATTTAATGTTGGTCTGTTTTAATTCTAAGTAAAGCAATTCCAAAAATACAAACTGAACATCAGAGCCATGTGAACCACCCAAGATAAAATCAAAAGACATTCACAATAATTAAATCTAAAGACAGTTTAGCTGGATAAATTGTCTTCAAGCATATTATAGAGAGCTTTACTACAAATACTGCTGGTGTTCAGTTAGAATTAAAGGACTTTGGGAGAATGAAATAATGTGAACACAAGTGGAGTGAATCATGTTACACGGGATTTACACTTTTCCATTACCCCTAGATTTAAACAAACATTCAAAAATCAACACAAACTCTGTGTTATCAAAATATTGCAGCTGCAAGAAAGGCAACTTCAAATGAACAGCTAGGGGGAAAAATCAGGTTCTGGCAGCAGCAAACAGAAGTGAGTTTTTAGTTTGCACTTTTGTAAACTCCTTTATATCTGGCTGACCAAGAACCAAGCGCAAGGACAACCACGTTCTCTGCTTCTTTTGGCTACGATGTGACAGGAAGAAGTCATCTTTTGAAGATGTTTAAGGAAATAAAGCGACTTTCTTTAAAAACAGTCAAATAATCAATTAATGGAATAAATAAACACTAACCCACATTTTTAACCAATCTTCTATGACATTTGACATATTTTTTTTTCATTTTGGTGGCAAATTTCCAACTTTTAAGCTAAACAACATCAGTCATTTTTAAGAGTAAAATGAATAGCCACCAAAATACGAATATTCTTCTGTTTACTCTTTGGCTAAAAAAACCCCCAAATAAAACAAAAATAAAGGAAAAAGTCAAAGAAAATACATCTAACACTGGTGATAAAAAAAAATTGTCTTTTTACATGTAAAATAAAGTTATCAATTTAAAACTTGGTACATTTTATAAAAACAAGAGGTAATGTTGTAATAAAAACAGTGGTAGCCTAAACAGGCAACATACTGTTTGTGAACCCTGTGCAATAAAATACTTTGTTCATACTACATTTATCAAACATGACTAACATCACTACAGACACTGTAGGAATCTTTTGTGGAATCCCTACAGACTTGTTAAAACTGGGAGACATTTACAATCATAATGTGCCACAAAAACTTGAATACGTTACTTCTAGAAGGAGATAATGTTCATATTTGAGTTTTGTTTTAGGTTCTGAACAGCTGAGTTACAAGGACCAGAACTGAAAAGCATTACATGAAGCCCATGAACACTGTTGTTCACACCCTTCCATCAGAACACACTGCACTGGTTTGACATATTTCTCTTCATACATAGCAAGCAACAGCACCTGATAAAGCCTGAGAAGAAATGCTGCTGTGTAAATACTGCAACTATTCCTGAAAAAAGAATTATGGGATATATATATATATACTCCAAAGCTGCCCATTCCCATAATTTGTATTGCATAGGTCACATAATCACACACATATATATATACATATAGTTATGTATATATATATATATATGCACATGCAAAGAATATATTAAGACGACAATGAAGTCTAGTCATGGAGCAATTTACAGGCTCAATATATTTTTTACACTTTGCTTGAAAGAAAAATTTCAATATTTTACAGTCTTTCAGTAGGCATTATATACACTGCACTTTACGAAATCTAAAAGGTATTGAAATAGAAATTCATTTCTGCAAACATTTTGGTAACAAAACAGACAATGTTTCTCCAAAGACTTGTGCTATCTACTTGATCTGTTTGCACTGAAACCCACTAATCACAAGAACTGACTCAATGAAATATCTAGAAAAATTATCTACCATGCATGAGTTTGAATCATTTTAATATCTATCCTAGAAACAATCTACAAATCTTAAGATTAAAAAATTAAGTCTCTGTTCTGATTTTAAAAGATAGTTTTCATGACAATATCCATTTTGTTAACAGGTACATGTTAAGGCTAATATTTCCTTGTGATGTTTGGTGTGTGTGTGTGTGTGTGTGTAGTTGTGTGGTTGTGTGTGTATGTGTGTGTTTTCAGAAAGAGAGTAAAAGCCAGCTCCTTCAGGGCTCTGAACTGTACCTACAGAAGATGCGAGTGCAGTGAACATAATGTTCAGTCAGTCCTACAGTCAGGATGCAGTTGCTCCTTCCCACTCCACCAGATACTGCACCTTTCCATCAAGTGTCACCCGGCGAGCCAATACTCTATATTTTTCACCACATGCTATTCTACCTGCAGCACCAAAATAACTGGTAATAGAGTTCTTTAGATGATTAAGCTGTAATTCCTGATCTGCTAAATTATTAAGAATCTCTGTATTAAGTTCATCGAACTGATAATCTTCTTTGCCTTCATCATCTTTCACAATTTCAGAATTCTGCGTTTGGAGTGCTTTCCGAGGAAGGCGCCCCCTTCTCCTCCGCAGGTGTGGTATTGCAGCAGGCCACGATCTTCCTGTTCGAGTTCTCTTTCTGGAGTCAGGTAACCTAAAGGGTATAAGAAGAATATCAGCTATCAGCTAATCCAACTTGTGCCTGACTGAGAATTCTCTGCTCAAAAGGCTCTTATCCTATCACTTTCTGAAAAGTGACCTCTTCCAGGCTTCTATTTTCTAACCTTCTATTTGTTATTAAGCAATCAGTGCAGTTATTTTAGGGTTTTTTGCCCATCTAGAAGTTCATCCTCATCAACTTTCCCCCTAAAACTCCACATCAAAGCAGCAACTGGGGATTAACAACAAAGGGCTCAGAACTTGTATCCCCAATTACACTCTTATGCAAAGCAAAAAGTAATTTGTTTACCTAATTTATTTATTTCAGATTGGATTTTTATAAGAGACTCTAAGCTTCCATAAGCAAGAAGCCATGTCTTATCTAAACATTTTCTCTCTCCCAGGACCTAACACAGTGGCTGGAAAACAATGGGTACTTAATAAATATTTGGTTTATTTTTGTGCAATAGGATTTTCTTAAAGCAAACCATATCTGTATTTCATGTTAGAGTCACGAAAAACCTACAAAATGCAACAGGCCCTGAAGAAGCTAATATATTTAATTTATACTGCAAATATGTTTTGAAAAGTAGAAAACACCTGACAGGTTTAACAGCAAACATGGCAAATCTCTCAGCAAGGACATATTGTGCTGCTTTGCAAATTTCTGAAATGTTCTGCTACATCTTTAAAAAGAAAGTCCTGAAGAAAATCAGTACAGAAAACTACTGCTTCAAACAAAAGAATAAATCAAAGCTAGTTGTTACCCATAATGCCTGGGAATAGTAGATGAGGTAGTTTCTTTTGTACTGGCAGCACCCGTGAAATCCACATCTGAGGTATTGGATGAATGTGCAGTTCCATCAGGCTTCCTAAAAAGTAAATGAGAAGGATATTTATAATAAATATTTTACATAAAAATTAAACATTCAAAAATAAATTTCAAGGGGGGAAAAACAATGTTCTATTTACCCTATAGAGGAAGGTAAATCCAAGACAGGATTCTCTGGAACTGATTCCTTTTCCTTCAAATATAAGAAAACTATTGAAGCATGAACTCTAAAACAAGTTTTAGAAACCTTACCAATTATGAATGTAATCCTTCCATGCTTTTCCCTGCCTAACATAACCCGGAGAAAATATAAGCACGCATATACTTACCAAAGAAGAGGGTTCAGAAGTCTTTTGAATCATCTTTCTTGTATATGGGCCAGGTGGACGACCTACAGATTTTTTCTTTCCTTTCTTTTCTATACCATTACTTATGTCCCTGCAATGAAAAAGATAGAGCATACATTATCAAATGAAATTTTATTAAATGAAGTGATCTTTTATTTAATTATTTTATGAAATGTACTTGCAGTTAACCAGAAAACTATTGCTATAGTGCAGATGTGAGGCGATAAAGATCTGCAATAGGACTTGGGCAGTATCAGAGAAGAGAAAGGAGAATATAGTCAGAGAGAGGGAAAGGTGGAACATCTAAGCTGAAAGTCTAGGTGTCTGGGAGGATGGTGGTATCCTTGATAGTAACCAGAAAGTTAGTATGAAGGGAGAACTGGGTGTTTGTTTAGTTTAGGATAAGGAGTCTGGATATGTCTAGTTTAAGATTTCTATGAAACATCCAGTTCAAGATGTCCAATAGGCAGTTGGAGATACAAGACCTGAGGTCAGCAGAGAGGTTATAGCTGGATAAATGGGTGTATCATCTGCACAGAGATGAAGACTGAAATGATGGGTGCTGAAGAAATCACCTAGGGAAATCGTATATAGAGAGAAGAGGGCCTAGGGTAGAGGCTGAAGGGGTACACTCCTGCTTAGTGGACATGACCTAGATGAAGATCCAGCTAAGAAGACTGAGAAGGAACAGTCAGGTGGACAGGAAGAAAACCAGGCGAGAACAGTGTTGGGAAAATGTAGAGAAAAGAAACTATCACAGAGAAGGGGGTGACAGTGTCAAAAGCAGAAAAAATGGGGGCAGCTAGGTGGCACAGTGGACATGGGCCCTGGAGTCAGGAGGACCTGAGTTCAAATCCAGCCTCAGACACATAACACTTACTAGCTGTGTGACCCTAGGCAAGTCACTTAAACCCACTGCCTAGCCAAAATCAACAACAACAACAAAAAAAATAAAACCAACAACAAAAGCAGCAAAAATGTCAAGCAGGATGAGAACTGAGAAGAAGCCATTAGATTGGGCTATTAAGAGATCACTGATTACATTAGAGAGCAGTTTCAGTAAAACATTGAGGTCAAAATCCAGACTGCAGAGAGCAGTTATCTACAGGTGGCCTTTTTAAGAGCTTTGGCCACCCAAGGTAGCAGAGATATAAGATGACAGCTCGTTAAGCTGGCTGGATCAAGAGAGGGTTTTTTTGAGTTAGGGGATGTTCATGTTTATAGGTAATAGAGAAGCATCCAGTAGATAGGGAGAGATTAAAGATTAGTGAAAATCAAGATGCCAGAAGGGGCAATCTGCTGGAGGAGATGGGATGGAATAGGGATCACCTGTGCATGTAGAGGGCTCTGTCTCGGCGAGGAAAAGGGTCAACTCTTAATATCAGAAAGTGGTGGAGGAGATAGTAGAAAGCATCTGGCTTGTGAGACAAAGAGGAGGGGGAGAAGAGGGAGCTCTTGTTGTATGGCCTCAATTTTTTCAGTGAAATATAAAGCAAGGTTCTAGATTGATAGGGTGGGAGAGGGAGAGTCATGGGAGGTTTGAGGAGGGGTTAAAAGGTTGGGAAGGTCACTGTGGTAAGTGGGATACTGAATTGATCGCTGTTATTGTTCAGTCGTTTTTCTAGTTGTGTCCAACTTTTCGTGACCCCATTTTGAGTTTTCTTGGCAAAAATGCTGGAGTACTTTATCATTTCCTTCTCTAGCTTATTTTACAGATGAGGAAACTAAGGCAAATAGGGTTAAGTGACTTGTCCAGGGTCACACAGCTAGTAAATGTGTGAGGCCAGATTTGAACTCAGGAAGAGGAGTTTTCCTGACTCCAGGCCCAGCACACTCTATCCACTGAACCATCTAGCTGCCCCCAGTGAATTTATTAGGGAGGTATAAAATGATTACCTTGCAACAGTGAGGGAATATGATGAGCTGATATAGAAAATTCCTCTCTTGCAAAATGATCATGAAATTATGAGATATACAGAATATCTAAGACACTAGAATGGGAATCAGGTCCTGTAACAGAGGCCAGATACAGGAAGTTAAGAAAAAACAGGAAATTATCTCAATTCCTCCAGCAACAAAGTTGGAGGCAGGGCTAAAGGAAACCTAGGATTAAAAAAAATAGGATAAATAAAGAACTGTAACTTCAAAAGTCAAAATCAAACTGTGACCTACAGACTACAAGGGAATGGGTTACCTATGGCTGAGACTCATCATACCTTTAAGTTGTACTCTCCTCTGTACTGGTAAGGCTAGACTCTCTAGCTTGAGTAAGGTAAACTATCCTTAGTAACATGTGGCTTGTGCCTCTAACTTTTCTCACATTATAACAAAGTTCCTTTATATCTAAATAAGAACATATAATCATTTGAATAAATCTAAGAACCAAAAGAGAGAAACATGGGTGAAGAAAATAATTTGGGTGAAGATCAACAGAAGTAGAATTGAAAAGATTCTTTCATTAGAATAACTTCCAGATCACCTGGATGCATTACTTTTCCAGTCTTATTACATATTACTCCTCTACTACAGAGCTCAGCCTACTTATCTTCACTCTTCCTGCATTACTGACTTTCTTTGACATACCCTAAAAAAAATCTCTTAACCCTGACAGTTTCACTCAACTCCATGGACTTCTCACATTGAATTACCTGCCTCCCTGTGGCTCTCCCCTCTAATTGGCTGGTTCCATTTCCCTCCAGGCTGCATTCCTGACTTTCTAGACTTTCTTTACCATACCTTCATCCTTTTCCCTTTTCTTCCTTCAACTTTCTTGTAAACGCTATCTTCCTCCATTAGAATATAAGCTTTTTGAGAAAACGGAATAGCTTCCTGCTTATATTTGTGTTCTTTAAGCTTAGTGCCGTGCCTGGTACATACCTTAATAAATATTTCTTATGGTTGTTATTGCTACTCATACATGATACTCTCTTTGTATCTTTGAAATGGCTGTATCCTCATGCCTTGTTTTCACTTTCTCCTCACTTCCACCTTGAAGAATTGCAAATGTGACATTCTATGTAAGCCTTTTTCCTTATCCTCCCAGATGCTAATGCCTTATCCCTCAAATGACCTTGTATTTCCTTGGATCTACTTATAGATGTACATATTTTCTCCCCTGGTAAGACTGCAAGCTTCTTAAAGGTAAAAAAAATTGTTCACTATTTTCTTTGTATCCTCAGCATGAAGCCCAATGCCCAACATATAGCAGTTACTTAATAAATGCTTGTTGACTAGTTGATAAATGAAGTCAGGCAATAGATTATAAACTTGGCACAGAGACCATCTTTCACTTTGCCAAAATCAAAGCAGATAATAATACCCTGAATGGCTTTAATGATAATTTCACACTTCAAAATGTAGAGAAGGGAAAATTCCATTCTGGATCACTGCCTCTAACAAAGAAAAACTTGATGTAAATTATGACAATCCTGGGAGAAAGGGACCACTCTCCCTCTGAGAATCTGTGATAGAGGAGGAGAAAGTCAGGTATAGTATGACATACACCACAGATTTCTGGGGAAAAAAAAAAGATTTCAAAGAGTCTAGAGGAAGGATATATAGGCTAACTTGAACTAAAATTCTAAAGCAGAGGGTCAGCCCAGTAAAGATTGGAAGCTCTCAAGAATTAAATTCTTCAGATAACAAATAGAAGCAATTCTGATGGGGGGAAAAGAGAAGAATCGTCTAAAGACATTGGTACATATACACAGGGAACTCAAAAACAGTCTGATTTTAAAAAGACATCTATGGAAGATGGAAGAAGGGGAAATTAACAGAGAATGAATACAAAAACATGGCACAGTAATGTTAACAATAATAAAGTTCATGATAACCTGAAGCTAGTAAGGATCTCTAAAGACAATGAAAAAGGGTTTTTGTTTTTGCTATGTTAGGGACAGAGGGAGAATTAAATAAGGTATAAGACTGATGCTTGAGAAGATAACATTATAATCATAACTGAAATGTATATAACATCCACCAGAAACTGAATGAGGGAATGGAACGTGTTCCAATGAGCAAAGGAGCTCATGATACAACCTAAGGTGACATACTCTACAAACGTAAGCCTAATTGTTAATGAAAAAAGATAGACATCCAATAAAAAAAGCTTCTGAAGCATTCCTACAAAGAAAACTAGACCTGAACAAATTGTTCTGCCATCACCTCAAACATAAATACGCAAGTTAAACAGAGTAACCAAGAAAGGCACAAATAACAAAATTAATTATATCTCAGGAAAAAAAAACTAAAAAGAGAAAGACACCTATGAGGTTTACAACACGAACAACAAAATAATAGACTATTCTAAAATTACTCAAGGAAACAAGAGTGAAAGCAGAAATCATAGAAGTACTGGTAAAGAAACAGGAGTAAAAACATCATGGCCTAAACCTAAAGGTGAATTAATGTTTTTTGAGACTAATTTACAGAATGGGAGAATGGAAGAAGAAAATTGAGGGGACTATGTGAAGTACCCTCATCAAAGCAACAGTAAAAGGGAAAATAACTCCTGTAGCCTTTTGGGAAGAAGAGGACCTATAGGTAAATGGGTGAGAAGCCAAAAAGGAGAACTGAAACTGGGGGTAGGGGCCAAGAGGGAACTCTGACTTCAGTGGTAGGTGGGGATTTCCAACACTATCACAGGGGAAAGGAGATATTTTATGAAAGGATGTAGGGACCTTACAAACTCCAGGCATTTCGTGCTTAGGGAGACTAGTCATCCTACCTCAAGAGAAGAATCAGAGCCCCTGGGGGCAACCAATACCCAGAAGTGGAAGACAGGGATTGAGACATTTCTTGGCAAAAAGGGAAAAACATTATCATGAGAGAGGGTAGGGGGTAGTAATGAATAGAATCAATCAGAGACAGAAAAATTCCTACCACAGGGCAAGATTTTATCCTCTTTATCACCTTCAAGAACTGATTTCTAAGAGTGGAGTACAAACAAAACTGAGGGGCAGAAGGCAATCTCTATTAGGGAATATCATCAAAATCATTTAGAAGAAGCTCAAAATAGGTGCCTTATTAGTTTTAATTTCATGAAGAATACAGAGACTAAAGAAAAAATAAATAACGATAAGAGCTAAGAATCAAAGAAAAAAGACTAAACAGAAAAAGGGAAGAAAAATAATGAAGAGAACAAGAGAAAAAAATCCTTTTTAGAAGATGGTACAGAAAATGAAATGAAAAAAACTAACAAAATAAGCTGAAGAGGAAGAAAGGAACTAGGAGGAAAAAAGAAGGGAAAATTTTTTTCCAAACTAAAGGAAAAGGTGACAAATTAGAGGGATGGTGGGATTGAGGGTGAGGGGAAGAGAGCCAGTGGGAACAGGATTGCATTAAAATAGATTAAGTTAAAATAACTGAAAAGACAAAGGGCTATCTTTATAGAAGAAGTGTAGGTAGGGAGAGAAAAAAACTTCCCAAGTAACATTAATTCAAACGAAATAACTGAGGCTTTAGAAAGGACCTTATAAGTAGAAAAATGCCTGAATTATATTATCAATAAACCAAAAATACTATTTAATAAAACATGCCAAGATCTTATTATTAATTTACCAACTAAATCTTGAAATGAGCTTACGTATGAGTAAAATAAAAAGTTTAGGCCAGAGAAAAATTTTTTACCTTGAATCAGGTATAGGTTTAGATGCTTTTCTGCCTTTAATTTTGAATTCATGAGATGTTCCTTCAGGTTCTTTCTCCGCTTTAAAAGCCACGTTTGGTGGCACAGGAGGAACACGAATTCTTAATCCAAATAAATGTTTCTTCTTCTTTATTTCTTTTCCTGACATAAACCTACGTTAATTAAAAAGGAGATTAAAAAAATTTATATAATTTTAAAAACCATTTCAAGTGATATTTTGAAAATTGTTTTCAAGAAATGTCACCATCCTGAGAAAATGATGAAATTTTGCCATTTCTGCAAGAACATATAGTATCCATCACCACCTAATAGCTAATATCAAATAACTTTATCCATTGCTACTATTTTTATGCCTTTAAAGGCCATCATTTTTGCCTTAAGGCTTAGGGTACCTGAAAAGAATAGGGCTGACAAAGTTTAAAATGGAATGCACCTCTACTTTAAATAATGCTTCTAAACCCCACAGCTCTTAAACAATGCCCTCAAACCTTATACTTACTAAGTGTCTCCCACATGGGGATACATAAAATAAATCAACTTACATGGTCTTGTAATCATTTAATGCCTCCAGAACATGCTCATATCTTTCAGATTTTGGTGTGTCTGCCAGCTGTGAAGTATCAAGAAACAATTTAACATACTAAAATTTCAGCAACTAAGAATATACAGGTGCTTTGGATATTAATTAGATCTATGGTTTTAAAAACAGTTCTACGATCAGAGGAAAATATTTCATTAAAATTATTTTAGTGCCAATCATGAAAATGTCTGACTATATTTTGTTGCCTTGCTTTTAGTTATGGGCTTTAAAACAAATACCTTTAAAATACCAGAAGAAAAGCATTTAAGCGGGAAAAGTAGGCAGATACTTGTACTATTTTATCATTCAACATTTCCTCTTGAATACAGGTGGCAAGAAATATTAGCCTCTGTAATTTTGAAACGTATCAGCAGATCTAGCACTTAAGTTTTGAGGCTATTTCAAACCACAGCTAGACCTGGCTCCTACCAAAGTACTGCAGAAAATTTCCTACAACCATAAACTGAAAACTTTTTTTTTTTAAACTCTAATGTAGGGGCAGCTAGGTGGTTCAGTGGTTAGAACTCTGGCCCTAGAGTCAAGAGGATCTGAGTTCAAATCCAGCCTCATAGACTTGCCACATACTAGCTGCATGACCTTGGGCAAGTCACTTAACCCTGGACTGCCTCACCAAAAAGCAAAAAAAAAAAAACAAAAAAACCTGTTTTATTCTGGGAAAGTTTCAATATCGCTCAACTTGGACTTTCAAAAGATAATTTCCTCCCTCTTAATCAATGTTTTAATCTTAAGGCCCATCAAAGAAATCTTAGTTAAGCCAAAGGTTGATTCAAATTGATTTAACAAAGTAACACATTAAAATCATGAGGCCTTATATAAGTATCATTCTGAATAACATAGAAAAGGACACCAGCATTCAGTAAAGCTGCTACACCCCGCCCCCATGTAATTCAGTCTACATCAAAACTGTCAGGTGCTTCATCTGACATAAGCTAAAATTCCCGAGAGTTTTTCAAGAATTGTTCAAAATGAAGTGTACTGAAAACATCTACTAAGGAAGCCTAAGTCCATGAATTAATGTTTTCAGATCTGTTATGGATTTCTGAAGGGCCAATGGAGAAATGTTACTTCCTTAAGAGGAAGGGTAAAAGGATCACAGGGTTGGATGTAGAAGTTCTAATTAGATAAATCTTTGGCAGATTATCTGTTAGGATCATAATTCAATTCAAACCTGTATAAAGGCCTAAAATGCACTGTTAGGTACTAGGGAATAAAAAGACAAAAACAAAACAGTTCCTGCTGCATGGAGCTTTTATTTTTCACTAGGGGAAAGAGGAATTAAGCAAAATGTACACCAACATATGCAAAAAACACAACAAAACAAAACAATTTTTGGGTGGGGGAGAAATTACTGTTGTAAGCACCAAAAAGGTTAATTGTGAAGAAGTTAGGTATTTCCAAGAGGCAGAGAAGAGAAGTATTCCAGGCATAAGGGGCAGTTTTTTCAAAAGTACACAGAGGGAAGATGGAATATCATGTATAGGGAATATAAAGTAGGGCAGTTTGGCTCCAGTGTAGAATGTGCACAAAGTGGAGTAATGAGAAATTACTATGAAAAGATAGGTTGCAGCTGGATTGTAAAGGGATTTAAATGCCAAACAGGAGTTTAGGTTTTATATTAGGGAGATAATAAGCTTCTTGAGTAGGGAATAGTGTGGTCAGATTTGTGCTTTAGGAATACTGATTAGCAACTCCCTCGAGGAAGGAAGTTGATTCCACTGGTCAACAAATTCAATGAATTTAACAGATATTTTTTATCAAGTAACTACTCTTCCAATGTGTTACAGCTCTGATTATCAAAGTTTTTTTTTTCCTTATGTTTCATCAAAATCTGCCTTCTTGGAATTTACATGCACTGGTTCTTAATCTGTCTTCCGAAGCAATGCAAAATAACCTTATTTCTTTTCAACGTGATAGCCTTTCAAATATCTGGTCAGGGTGGGGAACCTGTGGCGTTCTAGGTCCTTCAGTGCGGCCTTTCGACTGATTCCAAGTTTTACAGAACAAATCCTTTTATTAAGGGGATTTGTTCTGCAAAGTTTGGATTCAGTCAAAGGGCCACACCTGAGGACCTCCAGGGCTACATGTGGCTTCGAGGCCATCGGCTCCCCACCCCTGATCTGGATATTTGAAAACCAACATATAAGTCTAAGCTTACCTTAGGGGTATCAGCAGCTACATCAACACTGTTTCATATTAAACTTGTGACCAACTAAAGCCAACAGACTTATTTCACATGAATTTGCAAGGCATATTTCCCTTACATCATACTTGCAGAACTGAAATTAAGATTAAATGCAGAATTTTCTATTTATTCTTGTTAAATGTCATTTTATTTTCAGCTTAGCATTCCAGTATATAGGTAGCACTTAAAAATTGTGATTCTGTCATCTCTCTAATCAACTAACCCTTCCTGGTTTTGTGTCATTTATAAGCTGGATAAATATGTTTTGTATTGCTCACTCAAGTACTGATAAGAACATTGAATAGGCCAGGTGAGAGGCTACAGTCTTGTACCTATTGACTTAGCAACTTCACTCTAAGTGAACACCCACCACTCATTAATCTTAGTGAATTTGCTATGCTAGCTTTCTCCTAACATCTATATTTCATCAGTTCACCTTTCACTATCCATAAGACTTTTAAGGGAAATATGGCTCTGTTGAAATCAAGATATGCTTTGTTTACAGGATTTCCTTGATGTACCAACTAGTAACTCTAACAAAAAAGGGAGTAAGGTTAATTTGCCCTGTTTAAAAATCTGTACCAGAAAGTTGCTGGTGGATCAACATTAAACATACCAGCCTATCGTTCTCATAATTCTCCTCTATTTGAAATTTGAAAATCATGACATTTACTCGTTTCTAGTCTTCTAATACCTCTCCTATCTCCTAAGATTTCTCAAAGATGAACAACACTAGCTCTAAAATTATAACTACAAGTTTTCTCACCACCATAAGAAGTTATTTGTTTAGGCCTGGATCTAAAATTACTAAATACTCCTTTACTTACATCATGACTTCACATATTCTGGGATAATAATGCCATTCTCTAAAAGGTTAAAAGTTGAAGTCAAATAATGCAAGAAGTGATGGGGGAGAAATAGGCCAGAAATATCAAGGACTAATAAACCTGACAATATTCCACCTATTTTCTAAGACTAAATTGCAAAATTATTGTATCTTTTCCAATCTGAAGAATATTCTTGCTGGAAAAAACAACGACAACAACAAACAGAAATAACAGAATTGTTTTGCCTTCTACTATTTATTTACATCATAAAGCGATATGTCTATTTCCTTGATCCACAAGGCTTTATATGCTTTTCTGATTGTCTTTAGAATTTTTTTAAGCCTCAGTTTATCCTTGCCCTTTAACTTCCTGACATTCTTCTACTAAATCGATATTTATTCTTTTTTACACATCATTGCGGTTATTTGCCCTTCCTTCTGTATATGTCTCTGAAAAATCTGCATTCAAAATATCTCCCGCTTCAGTCACACTGATTTCTTTAGATACTCTTCTCTCTCCTCTCCTTTCAATGGATTGTTTATAATTTGGTTTTCAGTTTTTAGACTTTCCTATCAATGTTCCCTTTTTACATATTTCTAGTCATGTAATTAACAGGATCATTTTTATTTTCTTCTCTGAATCTGAAATGTGATTTCCTAACATCTAAGGCAAATCATTCAACTATGCACATTATGCCTGTCTGTCAATATAAAATCAGAAATCATGGTCCTTTTCATCCAAGTTTTCTGTCATTTCCACAGCACTAGCCATTTTCTTTTTGCTGGTCAATCAGAATTAAATACAAAACAGCAGTTTGTTCTCAGAGATGAAAGTGTTAACATGGCAAGTCAGGAATTTACCAAATATTCTGAATTTAGAAGAAGATTTCTTATAAAAGGTTGCATGGCATCATAGGGAAAGTCAGATTAGAAATCTGAAGGCCAAATACTATGCGACCTTGGGCAAGACACTGAACGATGCTTACCTTTCACTTTTTCATCTATTAAATGGGAATACTACCACTTAACCTACCTTACGCTTTTGTTGTGAGGGTCAAATGAGATAATATACATGAAAGCATTTAATACATACTATGCAAATGTAATCTGATACAAATCAAATTTGACGTAAAATGATATTATAGTTGAGGTCCGTTAATTGTTATTATAACTTTCTCTCCTGCAAGTTTTCATACACACACACACACACACACACACACACACACACACACACACACACACATGTTATGTATGTATGTTTTTTTTGGTGAGGCTCTTGGGGTTAAGTGACTTTCCCAGAGTCACACAGCTAGTGAGTGTTATGGGTCTGAGATCACATTTGAACTCAGGGCCTCCTGACTCCAGAGCCAGTGCTCTGTCCACTGCACCACCTAGCTGCCCCCATCTAATCTATATTAAGAAATCACTTCCATCCTGCTAGCTAAGCATTCTATAGTACCCTCCTGTAACAAATATCACTTCTGTTTCTTTCACCCATTATCCTAACCCAAATATATCTCTCCACACTATATACTCTTGTAGAAATAAATCTGAAAAGACTCTTTGTGGAGCTGCTTTTATATCACTGCTTTAATAAAATCAATGCTTCATGTATAACCTATGTCAAATTGCTTGCTTTCTCAGTAAGTGGGGAAAGGGAGGAGAGAGGGAGAAAGAATTTGGAACTCAGAGTTTTAAGAAACATACGCTAAAAATTATTTTACATTAAATTGGGGAACACAGCAAATAAATAAATAAATGAAGGATAATTTTTTCTTTTTAAACCAGTGCCTTATACCAGTGAAAAGGCTTCACTTTTTAATGACTGGACTGTTATTTATTGATTGGACACTCTTGGTTTACTGGATAATTTGTTCATTACAATTTGTATAGTATTAACCTAATCTGAGAAAGCAAACTATTTTAGCAAAGAACACACAGAGGGAGGGCAGGAGTAGATGGTTCCATCCAGCTCTAGAGCCCTTGATTATGTCTCTATCTAGGTCATAAAATTAGTCTCTCATTCCCATCAGTAAACGATGTTGTAGCAACTATCCATACCAAAAAACATGTCTAGAAGCTCAAAATATTTCATATATATTTAACTCGTTTTTAAAACTATGCATTTTGAGGCAGCTAGGTGGTGAAATGAATAGAGTGCTCTGGCCTTGGAGTCAGGAGGACCTGAATTCAAATCCACCCTCAGATACTTAACACTTACTAGCTGTGTGACCCTGGGCAAGCCACTTAACCTCAATCGCCTCACCAAAAAGCAAAAAATAAAATAAAATAAAACTACGCATTTGTCTTTATAAATATAAACTAATCTTTAAAAAGATTAACTAAGAGGAAACTAGTTTATACATAAATGCTATATAGTCTGCTATTACAAAGGTTTATTATTCTATAGCAGAGTTTTTAGATTCTCCTCAGCTATTAAAGAGGCTGCAAGAACTGTATAAACCAGGCATTCATCTTAATTTTGCTCCTTAGTGACAAAACTAAAACTACTTAACAGAGAACTTTTTACATGTGGAAAAAATCATTTATATATGAAACAATCAAGAGAGGCAGCAGGGTATATGGTGCGGAAAAAAAAAACACAAAATCTGGAGTTGTAGAACCTGAATTTATTAAATTTTGCCTCTGCTATTTACTACCTGGGTCGCCTTGTTTAAGTCAAATCTCTTCTCTTTGATAACATTTTTTTGAGTTAGTAAAATGAGACACCTGAACAAGCTGACCCCTTCAGTTCTCTTCCAGCCATAAATGCTAAACATATTTGGAAATGAGATCTTCCCACACACTTAAATAGCTCTAATACCAGGAATTTTAAAAATAAGAGAAATTGTGTCCCTGAGTTATTATTAAATTTTAGTAAATATTTAGGTTCTAGATCTTTGGGATATAAGGTAAAAGTGACTTGCCTAAGGTCATAAAGGTAAGCAGGACTTGAGTAGAAGAGTCAGAATTTGAACCCATGTCCTCTACATTATGCTACTCCTGGATTTGGGCCAAGAATAAGAAGGATCAATTTATGTATGTGTGTCTTTACTATATTCTAAAGCCAAAAAGAGTGAAGTCCTATATTAAACTAATTATCTGACTGTTTGCTGAGGGTTTAAGAGAGAGGAGAGGGTAAGAAATTGTACTTTACTCTATCAAAGATTCAAGTGGGGGTAGGGTAGTTTTAAGAGAGGAATTCTGGGTATATTTTGAGGTTAGTATACATTCAGTCCTATCTCCTATACCACCTACAATTCTACATAACAATAAGAATTAATGTTCAGAATCATGACCCGTATTCAGTATCCATAATCATTACAGAAAAGCATAATACTTTTCTATAGTTAACAGGCCACTCACCATTATAACCATAGGTTAAAATATCTGTGTAGCCTACTGCAGAAAAAATTGGAAGCTTTCAGTCCATTTGGTAATTTGATCATTACAAGATAGACCATACATGATTCCATTAAAAGATATTCCATAATGGCTAATGTAATAAATAATGTACTAACAGACTTTAGAAAAGTCTTCAATATCAAGAGATGAAATAAAAAGAGGTGGGTTTGTGTTTTTTTTTTGCTTAACCTTTAATTAGACTAAAGATCTGAAACATTATATACCCAAAGTATGATGGCTCAATTAAATGAAACATTTCTTTAAGATACCAAAACTTTCCTCTGTCTTAATAGAGCTTTGGTCACTACTCTAAAACTGTTTCTAATACTATTTTTCCAGTCTTATGGAGCAAAGAGAAATTGATGGAACTTTTGTATTTTTATGACAATATCTGTAAACTACAAAAATAGAACACATCAGCAATCCCAATGGTGAGGCAAATCTTTTTTTCAGAGCTGAAACAAAGACAAAGCAGTTTGATGGTCCTTAGCTGTAGAAAATTAATTTTTAGAAATTCACAAAAAGAACTCTTTTATAGACTATTATTCAACTTTAATTAATTTTATATTTTTCTCATAGAAACAAAATCTAAGCCATAATATTTAAAACATAATATAGGGAAAATATTTCAACTAAAATCAATTTTAAAATAGTCTTAAATCTGAGGTCGTAGTGTGTAAAGCAAATATTTCATCACTTTAAAGAATAAGAGTACTAACAGATAGATCCTATATAGGTCAAATCTAGATGTAACTGCAGTAGTGCTGAAAGTACCAGCCCCTAGAAGAAGCAAAGTATTTTAAAATGAACATATTAGACTGTTTTCTAGATATACAAACTTCTAATGAAAAAAGAGATCACAGTCACCAGCATTTTAATCTTATTTTCCATTTTAAAAATAGTTATTTAAAATATTATGAGATGGACAAATTACTTTAAGTTGTTCTCTCAAATTTTGCCAACGAAGGAAGCAGCACTGAAGGCAACTCATATCCTATTTTTTTAAACTATTAATAATGTTACTTACTTACTGTACTGATTAACAATTTGTCAGTAGACAATATATCTGAGGAAATGCAGAGAGTGCATCATCTCATGCAAAAATGTACAACCCCACTAGCCACTGAAAATGTAAATTAAGAAAAACTTGAAGACATATTTTTAAAATACCTGTTAAACTGCCTCTCAACCCTACATAGTACCCCTTAAAAGGTAAAAACTACTGTTTGTGGGAATATGGAAAAATTTGTATTCTTACACTTCACTAGTGGTACAGTAAATTGGGTTAATCTTTGTGGAGAAGAATCTGGTAACATATAACATCACAGAATTTTGAAACTCTACCTCAAGGAAAAATATAAAAATAAAAAGGTAAATTACACAACATCAATACTACTTAAAAGAGTTAACATTACACACATTAACAATGATCAGAGAGAATTAAGGGATTTAAGTGATATTTAGTCTACACTTGGCTCATTTTAACTATCAAGCTACTTAAGATCATTTTTTTTTCAAATAAACTACTTTTTAATTCAAATGTCCAATATGCAGAAAACAGCCCCATTTTCAAATGCTTGCAAGGGCCTTTTCTTTAACACATTAAGTGCTCTATTTGGTATGATTTTAATTTACCTTAAAAAAATTTCTCATTATCTACAGGCCCCAATAATAAATTTTTCATTCCTGTTAAATTAGTACACATTAATATGTATCTTAAAAGTTTCAGATGATGCAAGGCTAAAATAAACAAATACAATTCTAGATATTTTACACTGAGCTAAGTTACCTAGTAATAAAGAATACTCTATTCCTTGATGGGGGGGGCGGCGGCGAGCTAAAATTAAGTCAATCTCCTTAAAGATCATGCTCCCTGCTAACGAAAGAGACAAATAAATGTAGAAGAATTCCTAGAAAATCCTCACTTCAGCCAACTTCCCTAGCTAACTTGTCTCACTCTGACATGCATATAACTTTGCTTTCATTCCAGTCAAACCTACAAAGGGAGTCAAGGTGAAAGGTAAAACCTCATTCATAGTTCCACTTGCTCAAGTTAAGTCTGAAAAATTACAATATTGGAAGAAAAAGAAGGCAAAACCAAGAGCATATACTAGAAGGAAGTGGCCTGGCATAGAGAGCAAAAAATAACTCCTGAACTCAAAGTCAAGAGGTTTTAAGTTGGAAGCCTGCCTCAAGACACTCACTAGTTAAGCACAGGCATGTCTCTTCAACTTCTCAGAGCACCCCCGCTTCCTCATCTGTAGTATGAGGATAGTAAAAATTATGGCACCTAACAGGTTATTGTGAGAAAAGTGTTTTACAAACATTAAAACCACCACATAAATTTATAAATTATTTTAATATCCAAAACTAGAAGTTTTCTCAGTTCCATCTTTTACCACTATTTTCAGCCTTTGCTGTATAAAATGGAACCAGGGAGGCTTTCTTTTTTCTAAATTGTTCCGGTCTCTTTTAACATTATTTCTATCTTTTATAATCAATAGGTAATAGCAGACAGATGGGACCAGTGGCCCCATATATTCTCACTAGAGTTGTTTCTCCCCAGAATCAAAAATAGGTTTTACTTTAGGTTTGCAGACCCTAAAGGCACATAGGCCTCAAGCAAGTTTATATACTTATAATTATGTCTTAGTTGCTTTAACTAACTAAAAAAAGAGAGAGAAAGAGAGAGAACAACTAATAAAAGCTAATGCCACCTACCTCTCCAGGGTGCAATCTATCCCAGTTCTCATTAATGTACGTCATAAGTTCAAGTTCAGAATCAAAGTATTTCTTCTTGTGAATAACACTTAGGTTGTAAAGGCAAAGGTGTGCTATATCTACCCTGGAATTCAGAAATTGTCAAAACTTATGAAAACAAACTTTTGAACATTCTAAAGAAATCACATACATTTTCTTTCACAAACAATTAAAAGTCACAGGATGAAATATTAATGTAAATGGGTCAACTGTCATGATTTGACAGGTATATTGTACAATATGTCCTTTTTCAGGTATGAGCTGGAGGAGAGGGCCTTTCTCCAAGGTCCCTTTCAATGCTAAAATTCTGTGATTCCTCGAAACAAAGGCCAGTTATACAAAAATTAATACAGAACAAAAAGACTGGGTGCCCCTAGCTGAAAATTAACTTATTTCAAACAATTTACTATACAACAGAATCCTTATACAATAAAAAGAATTTGGGTGTAATTCACTGTAAGAGATCTTGCCCTGTATAAAAAGTACAACAGTTTTTTAAAAATCCTTAATTCTTGGGGACTAGGCACCAGACTGATTTTGGAATATTTACATCACTACAGAGTGATTTGAACGGATCAATTTTTTTTAAGTGTTTGATATATTCAGGTTTCAAATATTATCTATTTGCTATATATATAGTTTCTCCTTGAAAATGCTGTCTTACAACTCCTGTCCTTCTTTTCTCCTTAACCCCCTACAATCTAGCTTCCAACTTCATCATTTTACCAAAACTTCCCTCTCCTAAGTTACCAATGATCCAAATACTAACTTCTTTTCTCAGTCTTCATTCTTCTTGTCCTCTCTGCAACCTCTGACACTGGTGATCACTCCCTCCTCCTTGATACTCTCTTCTCCCTAGATTTTCAGGACACTACTCTTTCCTAGCTCTGCTCTTACCTGACTACTTCTTATCAATCTCCTTTCCTGTATCTTCATTCAGGTAACACAACCTGTAGGTGTCCCATAGAGCTCTGTCCTGGGCCCTCTTCTCTTCTGCCTCTGTATTACTTCACTTGGTGATCTTATCAGCTCCCAAATATTTAATTTTCATCTCTCCATGTTGATGATTCTCAAATCTACCTACCCAGCTCTGACCTCCCTGATGATCTTCAATCTTACATCTCTGTCTTTCTGACATCTTGAACTGGACGTCTAATAGACATCTTAAATTCAACATGTTCAAAACTAAAACTCATTATTTTTCTCCCTTAGCCCCACCCTTCCAAACTTCCCTATTACTGTCAAAGGCACTATCATTATTCTCCCAGGCTTTCAGGCTTATAACTTAAGTGTCATCCCCAACTCTTCACTATCTCTCACTCCTATATCCAATGGATGTCAAAGCCTATTGATTTCACCTTTGCAACATCTCTCAAATATGCCCCCTTCTCTTCTTTGACACTGCTACCACCAGCGAAAGCCCTCCAACCTAGATACTGTGATAGTTTGCTGGTAGGTAGGTCTACTTTTCTCAAATCTCTCCCTACTCAACTCATCCTCCATTCAGCTGCCAAACTCATTTTCCTAAAGCACAGGTCTGACCACATCACCTACCTACTCATCAATAAACTTCAGTGGCTCTCTATCACCTCCAGGATCATATACAAAATACTCTATTTGGTGTTCAAAGCCCTTCATAACCCACTTGCTACCATCCCAGTCTTCTTACACCTTATACCCAGACAAGTATTCTTTGAGCAGGGCCTTCTTGCTGTTACATGAACAAGAACACTCCATCTTCATTTGCTCTTCCTGTTGCCCATGCCTAGAATGCTCTTTCTCTTCATCTCCACCTCTTGGCTTTCTTCGAGTTCCAATTAGAATCCCATCTTCTACAGGAAGCTTCTCCTGATCCCTCTTTAATTTTAGTGCCTTCTGTCTGTAAATTACTCCTTACTTGTTCTATTATATAACTTGTTTGTATGTAGTTGTTTGCTTTTTGTTTTCCCTATTACAATGTTACCTCCTCAAGAGCAGGCCTGTTTTTGCTCCTTTAAAAATCCCCAAAGCTAGAGGCAGCTAGTTGGCGCAGTGGATTGAGTACTGGCCCTGGATTCAGGAGGACCTGAGTTCAAATCCTGACTCAGACACATAACACTTACTAGCTGTGTGACCCTGGGCAAGTCACTTAACCCCACTGCCTAGCCAAAAAAAAAAAATTTTTTTTTTAAAAACAATCCCCAAAGCTTAGCTGGACCTGGTACATGGTAGGCACTTAATAAAAGCTGACTGACTGAAACAATTAGTAACCTAATCTATAAATAGTGATGGTTTCTGAAATTTTTCTTCCTTTCCATTCCCCAAGAATTACAGTAAAGAATAAATGCTACCTAAAAGTTACAAGGGTATATTTTAAATATAAGAACTGTCTGTTTTGTGTCATATGTTATGGCTAAGACAAAAAAGGATAATTCAAGTATGAAAACTTTTGGAAAATAGAGCATGTAGTAGAAAGTGGCTATATAATCACGATGATTTCCCTAGCCAAAAGAAAACTAACCTGATGAAAACTATTTACAGGCTCAAGCAAAGAAAGAAAAAGGGACTGAGAAAGATTTCTAGAGGGACTAATTTTTATTTAACTACATTAAATATTTCATCCTAGGAAGTAAAAATATATGGAAAAAGGGTTTTGTTTTGTTTTGTTTTTTAATGCCTATACTTACCATTGTAGGGGCAGACGTTTGAGGTATTCTGGTCCAGAACTACAGACAGAGCAAATGAATGTATAAAATCTAAGGGAAAAAAAATCAAATACATACCAAATAACCAAGGGGGCACACATAACATTCTAGGTAAAGTTCATCAGGCTAAATTTCAGTATAATCAAAAAGACTCACAAGGTGAGAATAAACCTCTGATTAAATGAATGTATATAACTGATCTGGAAAATGAAACTGTTCACACCCCAGGAGGAGGAAAGAAGCATACAACAGGACGGCATAAAAAGTCTCCTAAACTCGGAATCAAAAGACCTCAGATTTAGCTTTCCATTTGCCACTGTGAACCTGGGCAAGTTATTTCACAACCACAGGCCTCACTTTGACTATATATATAAAATGAGGTGTTTGTCTAAATGATCAGTGATGTTTCTTCTGGCTCTTAAGAGTCTAAGATCCTGCAATTTACACGTGTACGAGTTTTAACTGAACATTATATATAAAGTTCCCCAAGTATGGTGAACCAAATTTATTTCAATTCTACTCTTAAACTTCCTACACTGATATCTATCCATGCAAAATTTGTTTCAAATTTTGAAGCACAGCATGGAATTTTACCCCTCTAGGGTGATCAAATTCCAACTCTTAAAAATCAATGTCATGAGTTAATTGTAGCAATCTGAAACAGCACAAATATTAAGCATATCTTAAAAAAGGAAAAGGAGTAAAGTTTGAATGCTTACCTGTCACCAAATAACATTGGCTTTTGAAGGCATTGCACACAAGCCTCGTGAAACCACTGCTTACATTTGCAGCACTGCAACATTTTTAAATACCAGCTTCAAAAGAAAAGGATATGTGAAAATTATTACTCTTCTATCAGAATCTTTTAAGAAAAGCAACATTCTTCATATATTAGAAAAAAGTTTTATAGATGCTTATAAAAATTCCATGGGTTTTGATTAATCAATGAAAATGAGATATATTTCTTATTTATCTCTATTATTTAACTTAGCACTTGCCATACAGAAGATTCTCAATGAACTTTTGTTGATGGAATTTACGGTTCTGCCAAAAATGTAGTGCACTCCAGTAACAGCAATACTGTATGATGACCAACTATGATTGACTTACCTCTTCTCAGCAATACAATGATCCAAAACAATTCCAAAAAACTCATGACAGAAAATGCTATCCTCATCCAGAGAAAGAACTATGAAGTCTGAATGCTGATCAAAGGATATTGTTTTCACTTTTGTTTTTTGTGGCTTTCCCCCTCTGTTGTTTCTTCTTCCACAACATGACTAATGTGGAAATATGTTTCCCTGATTGCACATGTGTAACCTATATTAAATTGTTTGCCCTCTTGGAGCAGAGACTGGGAGGGATGAGAGAAAAATCTAGAACTCAAAATCTTATTAAAAAAATGAATGTTGAAAACTTCTTTGCATGTAATTGGAAAAACAAAATACTACAAGAAAAGAATATAGTGGACTTGTAATACTTATGACTGAGAAAAGAACCATTTTTTTCCCTTCCCTCCTGGTAACATCAGAGTTCTCCTCACCACATGACTGTCAGCAATCTCCAATTTAGAATATACCTAACAATAGTGCACGTAAGCATTAGCCACTGCCGAAGCAGTGTGAATGAACCTTGACAGTCATAGAAGAACTGTAAAAAATCAGATGCAGGTTTAGATGTAAAGAAAGTGAAGAAGTTAAAAATAAATAAGACAATCTTATAAAGTCTAATAATCTTTGACATAGATTCCCAGAAAGAGTTGACTATAACAGGGTATTTTTACTACCTTCTCAAATGTACCCACCTTACATAACTATCTGAAGTTTTACCATTTGGAAGAGTACTATTTTTTAAATGTAACTGCCCCTTGAATGTTTGGTGGTGGTGGTGGGGTGTCTTGTCATTTACAAATCGGCACGAATTAGTCTGACCTCCCCCCCCCCACATCAAGCTGTGTACTAAAAGAACTAAGAATTTTGATCTAGGTAAATTGGAAATATGTAATTTTGCAACATGAAAGACTTTGGGAGTTATGGTAGAATGAATGAACTGGGTTCCTGAGGGAGTGGGGCACTAGAAGGTATGAAAAAAACACAAAAAAGGAAAAAGGGTCCCAAAGAAAAATATCTACTTTAAAAGTCTGCCTAGACTTGATTCTGTTTTCTCTTCTTCTTTCCTGCACACTGCTTTTATTTCTAAGTCCTTTGATGGAGCTTAAACTAGTACTATATTTCTGTTATAGTGTGAGTTTAGAGAGTTCAAAACACGTGTATGGGCTAGTCTGGAAACCAAATCACCATTCACAGTTAGATTAGAGCAACTAAAGAATCCTCTGAAATGGTTGCATTATTCAAATTTGCACTGTATATTTCTATTGGGCTAAAATCAGTTACTATATTTTATTATACTGTAAGATAGCCCTGAATTTGAATATATGCACCAATCAGGACATAACTGTATAACCCTGTTTCTCTGGGAACATATTCTCAGAGTTCCAAGCAAGTGTCTTCCAAATAAACTTTAAGAACACTACTAAGTGGGCCACGGAACTGGGCCAGTGGACTCTCTAGTAACACTGGGAACAAACTAGGTGCCACTGGATAATTATTTCTCTGGAGTCCAACCCCCCTTCATCTGGTGACTCCTCTGCCCTTGTCCCTGCTCCAATCCTCCAAGCTCCTACTTTGGTCAAGCTTGCTATTCTTTGTGAGGAAAACTCCAGGGCCCTCTGGGGACCTGGTTCATTTCAGATCACTCTGGCAAGGATATCCTTTCTTAAACTGCACACCTCTGTTAACTGGCCTTTCTGTGTACAACTGCAATTGCACGCCTAATGGTATGCCTCAGTAACTGAGTATGTGCCTCAGCTGAACCGGTTCTGTTTGTATTTGTCTCTCATTTTGTCTGTTTCTGTCTCTGTAAAGTGTAAAATGTCTGCATAGGTTCTATTACCTTAAAAGATTTAAAATGCAGACAGTCAGAAAAACTTCAAAGGCCTGTAGCCAGAGAGTTTAAAACACTGGGAAAGATTAATGAACTTTCACAGTTGAAGCAATTGTCCTAGTAAGCAGGACTAACTCCCACTTTAGGCTTTCTGAGGGAGATTAGGTTACAGGAAAAGTTAAAAAAACCTATAAGGCACTTTTCCTCCTGTCACTTCAGTTTTGACTATGTTGGAATCATAGAAATAAAGTCATGTAATCAAAGTTGCAGAATTGCTAAAAACATCTTAGTAGATGAAGGAGTTTGAAAATTAATCATTTTAAGATTGCAGGAGAGAACTCCTGAGCCTTTGGGGTAATTCCAGGAACTCATTATCATCTGAAATATCTTAGCAAGTTTTGGGGTACCACTGCAGAATTTGTTCTAAGGAAAAATAAGAATTAAATTCTAAAAGTTAAAAGTAAATGACAAGATTAATAGCTTCATTGTTCTAGCGCAATGAAGGAAGGCAGCTAGTTTGGAAGTAATCTCAAAATGAAAAAAAAAAAGAACGGTTTACACTTTACATAAATGGTTTACACTTTATAAAAACCTCTTGTTAACCCTTCCTAGAGATCTCTTGTAACTCCCCCCAATTCTGAGACCCATTAACCTCTCTCATCTCAGATCAGATTCCTAAATACAGGTGTTGAAATAAATGCTAGAAAAATGCAGAGAAACATGAATTATATCCTGCCCCTCCAGCCATGGAGGGCCAACCGGGGGGGGAGGACGGGGGGGACGGCGGGGACGGCAGGACAGCATCTGCAGTGGGGCCTGCCACTGGCAGTGGCCCCAACAGCCCTCTGCTCCTGGGCATTCTGCAACCCACCCTCTAGGCAAGCCTGGGGGCATTATCCTGCCCACCCTGCCCCAGAAGCTGTAAATGTCCCCAACCCCAGCAGTACCTGGTCCCAAAGCTGCAACTGTTGGCGGGGGTGAGAGAGTGAGGGGTGGGGTCAGGCCCCATGACCAGCATCCATTTTACATGGCCACCAGAACTACCACTAATGGGAAGGTCCTGGCACCAGCCACTCCAGCCCCTAAGATTCCCATTCTGCAGCCAGTGCCCTCTGCCACACACTCCCAAAGCCTGGTCAATGTCTCCAGTGCATGTCCAGCCCTCATCAGGCCCTGCCCAGCTGCTGCCTGGGACGGTTTTGGTGCCCCTGGCAGTGCCTAGTGTGGCAATATGATGTGGGGGGAAGGCAGCCCCTGCCCTTGGTGAGCCCACCATTCTCTGTTCTGGTTGCATAAACTTATTAACTGTGTAATCTTGTGCAAGTTATCTTATCTCCATTTGCCCCAGTTTCCTGATCTGTAAAGAGAAACATAATAACGGTACCCACCTCCCAGGGCTGTTGTGAGGATCAAAAAAATATAATGACTGTAGGATGCTTAACATAGTAACTGCCATATGCTAAGCACTACATTATTTCTTTATTTAAATGTAATTGTTCCATACTTGATAACTGTAAAGTGGTTTTAAAATGTCAGAGACAATAAGATCAATGATTTTTATATGTGATAATTTGGAAATGCAACTGATATCATCTGAAGTTTATTGTTTGTGTTACTGTATTTCTAAATTCTCTTATACTGTAAAATTTGAGAGACCATTTTAACAGAAATGCTGTTAGACAAAACAGCTTTTTAATCTGGACGCTGTCACACATAAATTGGACTTTCAGAAGGATGTGAAAAAAAATAGATACTTGAAAACTTAAATATTTAATTATAAAGCAGATAATAATATATAATGGCAAATTTTCATTTGAAATTCTTGGTTATTATGGAAGTATACAGAATGGTTTAAAGATGTAGCTTCAACATATTAATGACTAGTCAACTACCAGGTATTTGCTGTATGTCTGAAGCCCCAAAATATGGGCAGTTTTAATATATAAGTAAAGGACAAACAATGTTAACTGTTAGGGAAACATCAAGGAAAAGTATTTAAGCCCTAAACTGTGGTGAAAATTTGCTATTGTACAAATTTCTGTGATTGTAATTTACTATTGTTTTGAGCTGTAATTACAGCTTTTTAATTACAGTCTGAACTGTCATGAAGTTAACAGTAGAAAATGACATGTGCTGCAGTCTGAGAACTGCTAAAGGTGGATGTCTGTGTCTGGGAAGAGTTTTAAGGGTGACCGTGGCACAGTATACGTAGGATCCTCCTGACTCTATTTCCCCATTGTACTATTTCCTTTCTGAAAGGAAAAGGAAATTCACACTTAGTTCTTACCTAAACCTTGCTTTTAATACCCTGTGACTACATGATTGGCTGTCAGATATGGCTCATGCCTGGAATCAACCAGAGCTAAGGAAGTTTTTCCCTCTGTTCTGATAATATGACATTGTTATAATTATGTCCCTCTTTTCCTTTTCTAGCAAATAATCAAGAAGTTTTTTAAGTACAATACTGAATCTATTAAATAACAGATTGATACTGGAACATCTCTGAGTTACTTTGAGAGGATGCAGTATGAACATCATACAATTTTAACCTATATTTGTGGTCAAATTACAATATGAGACGGTATCCTCCTAAGAGGAGAATGATTAAACGAAGCAATAAGACAAAGATGTAATGTGAAAGTTTTCTAAATAAATGGGATAGTAAGTTTTGAGAAAAGCAACAAGATTAGACTGTTTTCTCTAAGGAGTATATACATATATATGATCGGCTTTCAAATTTATCTATCATGAGTTATCTATTATAAGCTCTCAAAACTGGATTAAGGATTTTACACATAAATTATGTTGATAATGGTAAAGGAAGTGAAATTATTTTCCCATTTTTATAATATCTGTCTGATAATTTTAAAAGGCCATAAATGAGCTTCCTAAGAAAAAAGCAACAGGACCAGATGGATTTACAAGTGAATTCTATTAAACATTAAAGATCAATTTAAAGATCAACTAATTCCAGTACTAAATAACAGGCAAAGAAGGGCTTCTACCAAACTCCTTTTACAAAACAAATATAATACTTTTACCTAAAACCAGGAAGAATAAAAACAGAGAAAGAAAATTACAGACCAATTTCATTAATGAATATGGATACAAAAATCTGAAATGGAAAGATCACAATATTTTCATTTCTATCAAAAATTTGAAAATACAAGTATAAGTGTGTCTTTCCTTAAATAGATAAAAAACATGTTTATCTAAAAACATAAGCAAACACTATCTGTAAAGGCATAAGCTAGAAGCCTTCCTAGTAAGAGCGGGTGTGAAACAAGCAATCCTACTACTTTGCGTGACAAATGGCAGAGGTAGGGGTGTGTGTGTGTGCGCGTGCACGTGCATGCATGCAATCAGGTGAATATGGTGTTTCACATGGAGCATTACACATAGATATGTGATCTTCAGGTATTTCTTAACACTGTGAAAAACACTTCTCCCTTATTAGATGCCTCTTTAAGTGACTAATCAACTACTAATCACCTGGTTTCTGCAACAGCATACACTACTCCAAAGCACAAGAATAAAGCCATCATCCCAAATCACTATACCTTAAGGGATGGCTCTGCCCTTAGGAGCTACTGAAGTTTATAAGCTATCTATCCTTCGGACCCTACGTTATCAGGTGGCCCCAGACTACTTTAGTTGATAAGTCTGCTTCTAATCTGTTGCTCACCATAACTTGAGAAAAAGAGAAAACTAAAGTGATTAAATGAGTAGAAAATATTATCTACTTACTCTCCAGGGCCTCCACAGTAGCAGTAACACTGTTGAGCATTGGTTTTATGACCTGGATCCCATTCTAGGTCTGCCACACTATAGGGTAAAGTCTGCTTCATGACTTGTAACGCTTTGGCATTTGGTCCTTTCTTAAGCGCACCACCCCTCTATATTAAATTTTTTCCAAAAAATAAAGACAAAGACAATTGGCTAAGAGTGAAGGCTAAATTTTAAACACCATTTAAAAATCAGTGATTTACAATGTCTCCAAAATTTCCACTTTAAATATCGTTTTAGAACTATTATTAAAAATTTACCCTTGTTGCTTCTGTCATTTATAAAATACAAGTCAGTACAAACATTTAGTAAGCACTTCTTTATCATTCTTTTCTTTTGCATCACTAACTCAACTTCAGAATTGCTAACTAACACTGGCAGGATACGTGTAGTCTAGTAATCCTCATAAAATAAATCGTAAAGGGCACTTGTTTCTACACTGCTTTAATTATTCTTATTTTTCCACAAACAAGTTATATATAAATGAAAATTAAGATAGAAAAATTTACAAATTTTACTTAGGACCACAGCACAAAAATCTTAAAATATATACCTTTGTTGTTGTTGCAAAAACACATTGTCGACAAAGCCATTTTTCATCAGAGTCAATCACACTGGAATCAATATTAGGTGTATGGCACAACTGATGATATCCTAAATTTTGAAAAACAAATTAGATGCCCAAACACGGACAAGCGATTTACCAAAATTTCAAGGACATATTTCAAAATAAAATTATCTTGCTTACAACATTTAATATGCTTCAATGATATAAAATATTTTTCTTTTTACTGTAAAAGTGTATACCAAATCCCTTTTTAGTTCTTAAATAAGATGAACATAGAATTCAGTTTCTTGCCAAAATATATTCCACATTTCAGGAGCCAATAAATTCAATTATTACTTTGAATTCAAAGTAGTATTACATATCATTACATAATGTAAGTTACATGTAATGTTAACATAAACAAAGCCTCAAGTTATCAATGTATAAAAATCTTTATTATTACTCACATACAGAGAAATCTGTCTTAAGACCAAGAAAAAAATTAACATTTTAATGAAATCATATCCCACTTACCTTGCCCACACTTATCACATATAACCATTTCATTAGGAGCTTCTGAATACTCTTCCTGACATATTGTACAGACCATTTCCCCACTTCCAGTGGCTCCTGAAGATAATCAAAAATATTTTTAATCAAGCAAAAAAAAAAATACAGTGAATACATAAAGAAAGGCTTCATAAAAGTCATTTACATGTACCAAAGAATGGTTTGTAGTAAGAGTGCTTTGTTGACACAGGTAAATTCTCATTAAGTAATACTTAATGAAAACTTAAAGGAAACTGCTGTTTTAAATTAAAGGATCTAATTATATCACAATGCAAGTTAAAGAGTGGTCAACAGTTAAAGCCAAGACTTTCATACTCCTGTTCTGCTATGAAGCAGCAACTGTCCTCACCTTTGTGCCTTGCTCCTATTGTTTCCTATGCCAAAAATATACTTCTTTTTCATCTACTGAATTTCTATACATTCTTTAAAGCCTAATTCAAATGCTTCCTCTTCTCCTAATTCTGTATCTTCTCCCACAGAACTCACATAGCATTTTGATTTGCGACTTTTTAATGCACTTATCATGCAATATTATATATTTGTCATCTATGTTTGTGCTCTACCTCCCTACTGGACTGTAGCCAGTAAGCTCAATGAGAATAGGAACAGTGTCTTTCCTAAATCTTTTATCCGCCCACCCAGTGCCTAAAACAGGCCTCTCATACCAGAAACCTTACAAATGTGTGTTTTCATTCCTCTTAATCATGACATTCCTCAATCGTCCTATAGCTTCCAGAGAAAAGTGTGCCTAAACTCCAAAACTAATCACCAAACAAAATAGAAAATATCTAGGAGTATGTAAGAGAGCAAAGGGATAGTCACAATGGCAACTGACCAGCATGAGTTCTTTATTGGGTAAATTATCTCAAAGCAACCTTTTTAAATGACTTAATTATTCTTTTAAGGTTTATGTTGGTATCAGAGAAGACAGATCCATTACTCATGGAAACCTACACATTCATTCTCTAGCCATTAAAATATCCACCTCTCTGGCTCATTCTTTGTAGTGGGTCTCTTGCTTCATACATTCCCCTTCTGGGGCTATTACAGGCACTAAAGCTTGAACCACAACTGCACACACAAACTTTTGTCATTTTGGTAGCAGCAATAGCTGCATAGCTAGGCAGGGGGAAGAACACTGGACCATCAGGGAATGTTGCAAATAGGGTCTTCTAGTCAAATGGGCTTCATGACCCACACAGGACCTTCCCTTTTCTTGCCACTTGCTACCACCATAAAAACACTAGACAAATATGCTCTTTTACTGTCTGGGGAGCAGCAAGGAGGGAGAATCATAGGATCACAGAAACTAGTCAAGAAAGATCTACATTAGACAGTATCATTTGATAGCAAATCATATGATAGTAGGTTTCTAGAGCAGAAGTTCTCTGAGGACTCCCTGGGGCTCCCCAAAACCCTTTAAGGGGGTCTACAAAGTCAAAATTATTATCAAAACAATACTAAGACTTATTTTGCCTATTAAAATGCTCTTCCCTTTTCCAATTATGTATTTATGTGAGGCCAGATCTTCTTTTACTTCAACCAAAACAACACACTTCAATAGACTGAATGCAAAAGCAGATAGGAGAATCCAGCTGTCTTCCATTAAACCAGATATTAAAAAGAATAGCAAAAAGCATGTAAAAAACAATGCTACTCTTCTCAAAAATTTTTTATTTTGTAAAATATAATTATTTTTTATTAAAAACATGTTAACCTGTAATGGACTTGTTGGCTATTTTTAAATGAAATATTTTAAAATCATGTTTTAATTTCTAATACAATAAATACTGATATAACCTATATAATTAGCAAAAAGTTCTTTTAGGTCCTCAATTTTTAAAAATGTAAAAGGGCCCTGAGACCAAAAAATCTGAAAACCACTGTTCTAAAATATAAATGAACTGTGAAAAGACAATTCAAAAATCCAAATTTACAAATCAAAGTCTGAAAATTATTCTTTTGGGATTAGAGAGATGATTCAGCCTACTAAGGTCATTGTTGTTGGAGCCCTGCTGTCCCTTTAAATTCTCTGGCTTAGTCTGTTCTCACTGCCTCCTCAGTTCCATCTTCAAAGTATGCCACCATCCCTCTGAAAAGATTAATTACAGAATGGTTACTTCTTTAGAATTATTTAAGCTTTTGAGTATCTCAGAACTAAGTAATATAATTACACAGAATGTGACTGAACGAAGCTCTATTTTCTAGTTTTCTTCAGTAACTTAACAAGCATTTGTTAAACATCTAACATGTACCATAACTGTGCTTGGTGCATGGAAACCTTCCTTCCAAAAAACCAGGAAATGGAAAGCTCTAGTAATTTACTATATAATTATGACATGGAGCCAAAAAACAGAACTCAAAAGCTAAGTTTAGTTTTCTAATAAAGCAACCATTAAGTAGGGAAATTACTCCCTATAGTGGTAGTGGCTAAATTTTTAAAAGGGCTGGTGGAAAAGGTGCTGGAGCTGAGACAGCAGCAACAATGTTTTAAACTAACTTTAGACCCTCTACAGGTAGTATCGTCTATGGAAAGTAGTTTAAAGAAAAAAGCTCTATATCACAGTTCTAAACAAATTAGTAACTAATAGTCCCAATTCTATGTTTCCTTTCTAGATTACACACGAATCCCTTTAGATTCCTTCCTAATTAGTTACCTGATAAGGAAATCCAGAAATGGAGCTTCATTGAGCTATTAGTATACTTAGAATTTTGATATAGAGATTTTGACATTCTTTTTGCAGTTAAAGGACTTTCCAGAGAGAATACATCCTGTAAAGGGCCCATACTTACCAGATTTAAAGGGCAGCTGTGAAACAATGATCCCAACAACTTCCATGAAATAAGTATCTGCAATTATAATGTACGTTAACAGGAAATTTTTTTTTATTTATATTATGTAAAAGCTATGGTTACCTGAATTTATTCTGACACCAATCCAAATCTAATGATTAACCTCATCAAGAGGCAACAAAAATAATGGAGCCGCAATTTCTACCATACTCTTATTTACACATATTTTCTACTATAAAATAGGGGAACCACTTATTTATGTCTATCTCAGTAAGTCCTACGATCATGTTGTTGTTGTTGAGTTACATCTGACTCTTTGTGACCCCACAGACCACAGTGTGCCAGGCCCTTCTATCCTCCACTATCTCCTCAAATCTGTCCAAGTTCACGCTCGTTGCTTCCGTGACATTATCTATCTACCTCATCCTCTACTGTCCCCTTCTCCCTGTGCTTTCAATCTTTCCCAAAAGCAGAGTCTTTTCCATTGAGTCCTGTCTTTTCATTATGTGGCCAAAGCATCTGACCTTCCAATGAACATAGGCTCATAATAGTCACTTCAAATGTTTATGATAGGTAAAAAGTGGATACTTCTATGAACTAACATTTTTTCTTCTGTATGTCAGTAATGCTTCCACCTTCCATCACATTATAATTCTACTGATAAAGATCCAACTTTTTATAACCCAAGTGATCTCTCAAGCACCAACGAGATCTAACAAATCTGGGACTAGGTTGATTATTTTTTCCCTTACTTTCATAAAGATTTAATGTCTATTTTAATACCCACATTCAGGGGCAGAGACAATTTGAAAAAAAATAAGACTTCAATATAAATCACTTCCAAGAAAAATAATAACACATGCCTGTTTGTATGTCCTTCCAGAGAACCCAGGATTTAGAACTATCTTCAAATATGATGAAGCAGCTCTGTTTCAATATGTTTATCTGTAACACAGAAGAATATTTAAGATGACCTTTCTAAAAATGGTAAATTATAACCATAAGCTCAAAACTAGGATATGATTTTATGTTAAAATGTAAGTTGTGATAACAAAAGACTATTTTAAATAACTTGCCTTTTTGATAGTTCCAAGATAAAATAAGCCATCTGACCATCTAGCTAGGACATCCTGACCTTCTTCAAATTTACATGCTGGCTTTTTGGCTTTCTGTCCATCCTGTAAAGACAGTTTGGTCAAGGATGTCGGGGTCTTTTGGTTTCGACGTAAAGGAGACCGCTTATGGACCAATGAATTACACGCCCCTGTAGAGTCTCTGTTTAGGAAATAGAAGCCATTTAAAAAAAAAAACAATAAGTAACCGCATCCTACATTTACAAAGCCCTCAGAAAAATTCTTAGGCAAGTAGTGCAAGAATTATACCCATTTTATAGGTGAAGAACACGATTCAGTGAGGTTAAGTGACTTGTTCAGGAAGCACCTGACTGGTAAGTAGTAAGGCCAAAGTAAAATACAGGACCCCTGACTGCCACCTCAGCAGTGTCTTTCCTCTAGCTCCCTTGCAATGTACACTGTGGAAAAGCAGGCTGTCCTATTTGAACAATGCCTACTGTGCTCTTTGGACATGCTGGGCAAATTATGATTATACCACACTGCCTAAGGAAGAACAACAAGTAGTGTACCTTCTATGCATATTTGTACTAAGAAATGGATTTGAGATTTGCAAATGGATCTGTCATAGTAGTCAACCATATAAATAAAACAAAACCTATCCAACCAGGCCCAGAGGTACTGATCCATAATCTGGTCTGGTACAATGATTAATAAAAATACTTGCTACAGGAAATGATAGCAAGAAACTCAGGGTCATGTCTGCTAACAAAGAGGTAAAAAAAAAGCAAGAACACTTCTTAATATTTGCCTAGCTGCCTCAGGTAGCTAGGTGGCACAGTGGATAGAACATTCAGCCTGGAGTGAAGAAGACCTGAGTTCACATGTAATCTCAGATACTAGCTGTATGGCCCTGAGCAAGGCACTTCATCTCTGTTTGTATCAGTTTCCTCAACTGTAAAATGAGGGCACTAATAATAGCACCTATCTCCTAGGACTGCTGTGAGGCCCAGGAATTTGTAAATTACTTAGCACAGTGCCTTGCACACAGTAGGCACTATATAATGCTTATTCCTTCTCTTTTCCTTTCCACCCTACACACACTAGGGTAAGGGACAGCAATCATTCATTAGCAACATATTGTCTTGATATATTTACTTTGGCCACAACAGGCATGGGAAAAAGGATAGGGAGACAACTGAAAAAGATATATATGCCAATTATCCTTTGTCCCTGCAAAGTCATAGTGGTATAAGGGGGAAATAGTTAACAACACAGAGGACATTATCTATGTGGACAAGTGGATGCAGGTGAAAGAAATGTCCGTAGATGGTTCAGTGGAGAGAATATGTGCCTAGAGTCAGAAGATCTGAATTCAAATCCATCTCAGGCACTTACTGGCTGTGTGACCCTGGGCAAGTCACTTAATCTCTACTTGCCTTAAATCTTCTGGAGAAGGAAATGGCAAACCACTCCAGTATGTTTGCAAAGAAAACAGGTAATGGGGTTACTAAGAGTCAAACAGGACTGATCTACTGAACAAGGTGGCCTGTAATTAAGAATATCTGAGAATCTCAGATATTTACTGGCTATATGATCCTGCTCAAGTGACACTTAACCTTTGTCTGCCACAGTTTCCCCAAATGTAAAATGGGGCTCACAATAGCACCTACCTCACAGGTTTGTTCAGAGGATAAAATGAGATAGTATCTGTGGAGCACTTAACACAATTCCCTGCAGATAGTAAGGGCTTAATAAATGCTTGCTTCCTTTCCTTTCCCCTGAACTTTCCTTCCAAAATAGCAGATTCTGGCCTTGAAGGGCTATGTTTTAAAAATACAAATACGTCTAGAAAAGTTAACACCTAATACAGAATCAGCTAATATCACAACAGTAATTGGCTAACAACCAGCTGAGAGTAAGAACGGGACACAGGATAAGGAGTGTTCTGGGAAACAGAATTTAAGGGAAAAAAGAAGTACTGATAAGGGGATGTGAGATAGAGCCAAAATAAACCAGTCTTTTTTATGATTTTGCCAGGAGCTGGCCTGGATTATACCTCTCAAAAATCATCTCTCATAACAGAGACTGCTGATTTTTCTATGCATTGTGGACCACAATACATTAATATAGATTTCATTTTAAAGTTTTGATTTCTTTCTTTCATTTTTTATACCATCATTTCTCAATACACTTCCTCTGCCCACCCCTAACTTTCCCTTGTAACAAAAAAGTAAAAACCACCATAGAATACACACAACACAACCATCTATATCTCTGGTCCTCCACCTCTCTAGTGAGCACTAAGAGACAAATGGGTTCACTGAAAACAGGCAGGACAGTTTTAGAACTAACAAGCTGAATTTATTATATACTTTTAAAAAATTTTAGTTTTAATTTATGGAACAACCATCTCCATAACATAGCACAATGAAAAAGATGACTGTATATGAAACTGTAAATCTACTATACACAACTTGCCATTCCTTTCAAATATCCAAAATCATGTAAATTTTTTTCTTTCCTCCTTCCCCAGAGATGACTACCTACCATTAGGCACAAATATGTGTGTGTGTGTGTGTGTACATATGTAAAATTATTCTATATATACTTCTATTTATCAGTTCTTTCTCTGAATGCAGATAGTGTCTTTCTTCATATGTCCTTTATTGATAATTTGGGTATTTATAAAAGACAAAACAACTTACTTGTTCAAAGTTGTCTTAAAGTAGTAGTGCACATACTGTATACAATGTTCTCTTGGTTCTAATCATTTCATTCACCATTTCAATGCAAGTCTTTCCATGTTGTTTTTTTTAAAATCACTGAGCTTATCATTTCTTATAGAACACTAGTATTCCATCACAATCATATGCCTCAACTTGTTCAGCCATTCCCCAACTGATGGGCATCCCAGCAATTTCCAGTTCTTAGCCACCACAAAGAAAGCTGCAAGAAATATTTTAGAATATGTAGGTTCTTTTCCTTTCTCCCTAATCATCTTTGGAAACAGACCAAGTAGTGAGATTGCTGGATCAAATGATATAGGTAGTTTAATAACTCTTTGGACATAATTCTAGATTACTTTCCAAAATTACTGGATCATTTTATGATTCCACCAATAACGAATTAGTGTCCCATTTTTTTCCACATCTTCTCCAACATTTGTCACTTTCCCCTTCTATCAGTTTAGTCAATCTGGTAGGTGTAAAATGATATCTCAAGGTTGTTTTAATCTGCATTTCTCTAATAAATGATTTAGAGCATTTTATGACTACAAACTGTTTTGATTTCTTCATTGATTTGCATTTTTGTAAAAAACCCTCTTTTTGCTCTTTGCATGTAGAAATGGTGTTTGTCAAAATTTTAATAAAAAGAAAATTTTAAAAACAAATCTTGCTAGACTCTTCCTTTAAAAAAGACAAAGCTGCTAAGCTGCTAAAGCACAAAAGGTGACGATCAGATAACATAGCTGGATTTCAGAGAGACTTTTGACAAAGTCTCATGATACCTTTATGGACAAGATGGAGAGAAGTGGGCTAGGTGATAACGTGGATAGGTGGCTTTATCCAATCTCAACTGGGCCCTCACTAGGTATAGCAATCCTTTTGCTCTTTTATGATTTGACTGTGTCATTCTCCACAGTGGCTATTTCAAACCTCTATCCTCAGACCACCAACATAACCTGTCTCTTTCAGAAGAGGATCTCACTTCATACTTTACTGTGAAAACAAAGGCCATCCATTATGAGCTGCTCTCCCCTAACTCCACATCAAATGCGACCTTCTAACCAAGGGTAACCTCTCATTTCCACACACTTGCAACTCTTGATTCCATATCTTCCTGTCTCTTATGACAGCTCAATCATTTCATTTCTTTCTCTTGTCTTCAATGCCTCCTTATCTACTGGCTCCTTTCTCACCACCCACAAACATACCCAGGTTTCCCTGAACCTTAAAAATCCTTCATCTTACTCTGTCATCGCTTCATGCTATTGTTCTATAATACTCTTCTCCCTTGAACAAATTCCTGGAAAAGGGATGTCTACATGCATCGTCTTTATTTCCTCACCTTCCAGTCACTTCTTAATCTCTTACAATCTGATTTTATTACTCAATTGAAGCTACCCTTTCCAAAGTGACCAACAAGTTCTTAATGGCTAAATCTAATGGCTTTTAGTTAGTTCTCATTCTTCCTGACCTTTCTAAGACTTAGTATGATGCTTTTGAATGAATACTTCCCTCCCTCCTAGAGACTTTTCTTCCTAAGATTTTCTCCTACCTGCATAATCCATCCTCAGTCTCCTTTGTTGGATCCTTCCCCATGTCCTGCCCCCTCTTCTCTTTTTCTTGGTGACATTGTCAACTGGAGTTCAATTATCCCTATGCAAATAACTATCAAATATACTTATCCATCAATCATCTCTCGCTCTTGAGCTCCAGCTCCATATCTCCAATTATCTAATGTACATCTCACTGTGGATGTCCCTGAGGCATCTCAAACTCAACGTATGCAAAATCAAATTAACTTTTTTTCTCCCAAACCCACCTACCAGCTTTACAGCCAATCAATTTCAAATTCTTGGAACCATCTTCAACTCTAACACCACCTCCAATACCACCCTGGAAATTGTAAAGACCTGCATTCAAATCTGACCTCAGATACTGTGTGACCATGGGCAGGTCACCTAATCTGTCTGCTTCAGCTCCTCATCTGGAAAATGGGGATAAATGCACCTACCTCCTAAGGCTATACGACAGAATGAGACAAATATAAAGTGCTTTGCCAACCTTAAAGCATTATGTAAACGCTATTACTAGCTATACATGGCCCTTCCTGGTTCACTCAGTTGTGAATACTTTCTTCCTCTTCATGAAATTATTTTATGTTTATTTTGCATATATCTTACCTTTGCTTGTCTGCATATATGCTATTCTGCCCAAGTCCCTTGTCAACAATTATGTTCACTAAAGGCAAAGACTTTTATTTTTGTCTTTGTATCCCCAGCACTCAACATAAAGTCTGGTAAAACTTATTTGAATGACTGCCTCCCCCACAAGGGAAATAACTGATGAATTGATATCAGTATGGAGAGAGGTCCCAAGTGAACTGCCCCAAAGAGGTGTCCTTATGCCTATGTTGTTCATCCACTGATTTGGATGAAAGTACAGATGATCTGCCTATCAAACCTGTAGATGATAAAAAGCCAGAAAGGATAGTAAACACACAGGAAGACAAGATAGATCTAAAAAGGTTTCAACAGAGCAAGAAGCCGAATTCAATATAATGTAATAATTGCGTGACATTATGCATGTAAAGTGCTTTGTAGAATTTAAAGTGCTATGTAAGTGTCAAGTTATTGTAATTATTATCAATAGTGGTATGTATCAAGTCCTAGACTTACATTCAAAAAATTAAAAGCATTAACACAGAATTGGAGAAGCACAGCTAGTAAGCAGTATGAAAAAAAATCTGGTAGTTTTACTGGTCTGCAAGATCCTTATGAGTCAACATTACAGCAAGATTAACAAAAATGCCAATAAAATCTTAAGTTACATTAATAAAATATCCAGAATGAGAAAGGTTACAATGCTATTGTGCCATACCCTGATCTGTCCATACCTGGAATACTTTTTCAATTATAGACACCACAATTAAGGACACTAACAAACTAGACCTGCATTCAGAACAGAATGATGAGAGGACTGAAAACCATATTACAGGATTAGGTGTGGAAATTGGGAGTATTTAGCCTGGAGATGAGATTTAGGAGTGACATGACAGCTCTCTCTGAAATTCCATTGAAGGGGCACAGTGGATAGAGCACTGGCCCTGGATTCAGGAAGACCTGAATTCAAATCTGGCCTCAGACACATAACACTTACTAGCTGTGTGACCCTGGACAAGTCACTTAACCCCACTGCCTAGCCAAAAGAAAAAGAAAAGAAATTCCATTTAGAATAACTACAAAATGTATAAAATACTTGGGAGTCTACCAACCAAGATACACAGAAGAACTATATCAATACAACTGAAAAACAGTGTTTATAAGAATAAAGACAAACCTAAATAATTGAAGAACTATTAACAGCTGAAAGCTTGCTGAGCCAAATTATAAAAATTATAATACTATCTGAATTTATTTATTCAATGACACACCAAACTACCAAAAGATTACTTCATACAACTCAAAAAATAACAAAAATCATGTGAAGGAACAAAAAGTAAAAAAATTCAAGGGAATAAATGAAATAAAGAAGGACACTAGCCATACCACATCTTAAATTCTATTATAAAGCAGTGATCATTAAACAATATGGTATTGGTCAAAAAATAGAGATGTCAAGCTGTGAATACATTAGGTACATAAAACACAGAAATAAATGAATTCAATAGCCTGATATTTGATAAAACTAAAGAGCCAACTTAAAATCTTACAAAAACCATTAGGAAAACTGAACAGCAGTCTGGCAGAAACTGGGTTTAGAAGATCAACACCTCACACTATAACATAAGCTACAAATGCATGTATGATCGAGATATAAAAAGTCACATCATAAACATATTAGAGGTACAAGGAAAAAATTACCTTGCATATCTATGAATAGGGAAAGAGTTCATAGAGAAATCAGAGAAAATAAACTGGACTTATTTGACTACATAAAACCAGAAAGTTTCTGCACAAATTCACTGCAGCTGTGATGATGAGAAGCTGATTGATATACTACTCACTGTCAAATAGGGAATTAGTGACAGAGCAAAGATTTGAACCCAAGTTCTGATTACAAATCCATTGCTGTTTCCCCTTGGTGCTCGTTTTCTTCCATAAACTTGTCTTGACACATCATTTCTAAATAAACAATGTATCTATTATACTCCCTTAATAAAGAATAAAGCAAAACGTTCTAATGTAACAATTAAATCTGATAGCACAGTAAGTTGCCACTCTTCAGGAGGAGTCAGAGCCATTTAATAGGAAGGAAATATGTTTTAAACATCAGACATTTGAAACCAGCTCTGAATAATGTATCTGACCCAAGTTCTAGTGCTTATTTAAACAACTGGTTCATTCTGTATACTGTTCACAGAGCATCCCAGCTCAGAGGTCATCTAGCTGAAGCCCCTCATTATACAGATGAGGAAACTGAGGCTCAGAAAGGTGAAGTGACTTGCCCAGGGTCACCTGGCTAGTGAGTAGTAGACATAGGATTTGAACGCAGGTCCTCTGGCACTAAATCCAAGACTCTATCCACTGGGCCATGCTGCACACTAAGAATTATTCTCAAATTTTCCCTCTCCCTCACTCTTCCTTCATATCCAAGCAGTTGTTGAGTCACATGACTTCAATTCCTTTCTCAAATCTTCAACATACTAATGCAGCCACCCTAGTTCAGGCTTTCGTGTTACCTCCTACTAGAAGCCTTTTCTGATTCCCCCACAGTTGTTACTGTATTCTCATGCCTACGATAATAGTAGTAGCTGCAGCAGCAGCCGCTAGCATTTGCACAGAACAAAATTTTAAGGTTTCAGATTACTTTACAATCATTTATCCTCATGTCTCTGGAAAGTAGATGTTATTATTATTACCATTTTGAAGATGAGGAAACTGAAGCAGCCAGAAGTTAAAAGAGATTTGCACAGAATCACATAGCCAATAAGTATCTGAGGCTGTATTTAAATTCAAGTCTCCTTGACTCCAGGTCCTTTGTTCTGTTCTAAAGATTGAGCCACTTAGCTGTTGCAAATTATTGTTTATATACTTATCTATCTGAGGGCATAGTCTTTTAAATTTTATTTTTCTAGCATCCAGCCCAGTGTTTGGCACAGAGTAGGCAATTAATAAATTTGTTTTGGAGTAGAAAGCTAAAAGTCTCCAATTAATAGGAACACAGCTTTCCTGGGAACAAAACAATGAAGGAAAACTACATTTATTAGGTCACTTTTTGCTGCTCTACAAAAGAGAAAAAATACTTCTGTAAATTGTTCTTTGTGTGATTTTTTTTGGTACATCGACAAAAAAGAAATGAAATGTCCCATAGAATACAGTGAGTATGAACAATTCAGCAGTGAAACCAGTACATTGCATTTAAAAGGACAAATAATTTGCAGCTTTCAAGTATTTAAATGCTGATATGTATTTTGTCTTTTATCTTCAATCAATAATTTAAGATAGATGTTGGGTAATGAATTAATTAAGCATTCTTTCAAAAACTTTCAGTCAACCACTAGTTTATTTCCACTAATTGAACATTATTTCCGGCAGTAAAAAAGGGAAGGTATTTAGATTAAAATACCTATTGTTGCCTTTTAAATGACAAACAGTGTTTCTGTCCACAAATTTCTATATTAACTAAAAGGGAGAGGTGATAAATCAGGTTGGGTTGTATTCATGCAAACTCACTGATTTGTAAAGAAGAAACAAGTATTACCTTTTTTTATTTCACATAACTAGATATTCAAATTGGGCTAAAATAGAATTGAAATTACACTTTCATTAGAAAAACCAGGTTCACTGTCATTGCACTGGCAGAAATAGGCTAGAGGTATGAAAATAGCCTCACCAAAAGAAAGAGAAATCCTGTGTATGAACGTGGATTTGGACACCTAAAATACTACAGAAGCTCAGCCCCTCATGAATTCAGTCTCAAAATTAAGAAATTTCATCTATATACCATGATGACATTTGTTCCTCACAACCCTGTGAGGTACCACCTACAGGCACTTACATCTATTTCACAAATGAGAAAATAAAAATGTAGAAAGGTGACATGACTCATCCAGGGTCACATATCTAGTAAGTGTTTGAGGCAGGATTTGAAGTTCAGATCTCTGATGATTAAAAACCTAATGGTCTTTCCACTGTACTTTCCTGCTTCATATATCGTAATTAAAAATAATGATAATTGATAGAAAAGTGTTGAAAATCCTACCATTCCAAGAAACTTAAATGATTCTCTATTGAGACCAAATATTAATTGATCTCAATTAGCACTGATTATATAAAACCCTAAAAGATGATGCCATGAAAGTCCTGCACCCAATATACGAGCAAATCCGAAAACTCCACTGGATTGGAAAAGGCCAGTTTATGTCCCAATCCTAAAGAAGGGCAATGCTAAGGAACGTTCAAATTACCAAACAACTGCACCAGCCTGCTCTTTCACTAATTCTCAATTCACATGTTGCTGAAGCCTACCTTGCAGAATCTTAAGCATTACCTTGCAGGTTGGTTTTCAAAGAGGCAGAAGAACTAGAGAGCAAATTGCCAACACTGGCTGGACTACGGGAAAAGCAAAGGAATTCCAGAAAAATATCTACTTGTGCTTCACTGGCTACCCTAAAGCCTTGACTATGTGGATCACAACAAAATGTGCCAAGTCCTCAAACAGATGGGGAATACCTGTCTCCTAAGGAACCTGTATGCAGGCCAAGAAGTAACAGTTAAAACTGAATAACGAACAACTGATTGGTTAAAGATTGGAGTATATGATAAGGCTGTATATGCTACCTTATTTAAACTTACATCATGAGACATCATGAGAAATGCCAGGCTGGATGAATCCTCCATGAATTTATTAAACATTCACCATTGTCAAGTGCTAAGCAACAGGGTTAGGAAAAAAAATTAAAAGTAGTCTCTAACCTCAAGGAAGTCACATTCTAATGGGAGGAAAAATGTATATGGGGGGTAATGGTAATCAAGGAGTTATTGTGGTTTGGAAAATTACAGGTACAGTGAAAGAAGCCACAGGATAATTGACTGGCACATTCTTTCTGGGAGCACTGGCAATATTGATCTGATCATGGTTTCAGAACTTAAAGAAAGATGAGGGTGAAGAAGGAGAAAAAAAAGAGAGAGCATATATGTACAACAGCAAGGAAGGTGGCAGAGAAAACAGCCGGGTTGTTGCAAGAAAAGCATTCTGTAAATCTTTAAGAAAAGGTCATCCAATGGGACGGGCAGGTACATGGCGCAGTGGAAAGAGCACAGGCCCTAGAGTCAAGAGGACCTGAGTTCAAATTTGGCCTCGGACACATAACACTCACTAGCTGTGTGACTCTGGGCAAGTCACTTAACCCCAATGCCTAGCAAAAACAAAAAAAAAAGAAAAGAAAAAAGGTCATCCACTGTACTGTATGAGTACTACCATTACTCTAGTAATAACATTATATTGACTACTAAAGATGCATAATATAAAAAACAGTTGAATGGCAGTGTCCTGAACAACCTTCAGCTTAGCCTTCTCAGTCTTCTTTCCACTACAACTGTGTTCTTACCTTGCCTTCTCTAACAAATGGAAAGTGAGAGGTGTATTCTGTGGCTAATGCAGTGCCAACAATTACCCTTTTTTGCAATACTAGATCCATAGAAAGGCTGTCTCCAGAGTAGGTCTCATTAGCAATGAATTCTAACCAAAACCACCCATATGGACAGGTTCTGACTATTATTGTATTACGGCTCTCTTTAGCATTTCCTCATCTCAAGTTTAATTTCTTTGTTAGCTTTTTGCTGTACTTTCCAGTTGGAGGAAGAGAAAACCGAAGTAAAATAGCAGAGTTGAGTAATTCTACTTTCTATCATCAGTTAATATACATCTCATCCCTCCTTCACTTCTCCTAAAAAGCAAGAGTCTTATCTCTTTCTCCTTATGCTGTCTCTTGCATTCAACACTGCTTTTTAAAAAGGAAAAAAAATCTAATTGTATTTATTATGAACGTCAGTTCATGCCAGGCTTTAGCCTGACACAGTTTTTCCCCTGACAATGTCACTGCCTCTACCCCTCCTCACCCAGTTTTCCTTGGTTACTCATTTTTGGATTCTACCTTTTGTGTATTTTATCCCTTTAAGTCTGAGATTATTTGATAAACTATTTCTGTAGCTACAAAAGAGACGCTTTTTCCTTTTCCTTCTGATCAAAATAATTTGCAATGGCATAATCAGGATCCTGTTCTTAAGGTACCAATCATGGGATTCTAATCGTAACAGAGCAGTGAAGAAAATTTCATCGTAACAGAGCAGTGAAGAATATTTCATATCACAACACTGTGAATTACTTGTCTAATACATTTCAAAATCAGCTTACTGGTTTGCTGCAGAAAAAGTCAAGGCAAAAAAAAATTAAATTAGAAAAAGTTATTCAACTGCACCCCAATTTTACTGATCATTGTTTTGCTTGTTCATATTAAGCTTCTGATCAAAGTCCATTTTACATGAACTGTTATACAGCCAAGTTTCTCATATTTTGCACTTATCCATTTGTGTTTTTTAAAAACTCAAAACACTCACTAGCTGTGTGACTCTGGGCAAGTCATTTAACCCCAATTGCCTCACAAAAAAACCTCAAACATATGACTTTATCTTTTGTCCCGTTGCAAAAGAAACAACCAACCAATGGACACCTAGGTGGCAGAGTGGAGTCAGGAAAACCTGAGTTCAAATTCAACCTCAGATATTATTTTTGATTTCCTTTTCAAAAGGAAGAGGGAAGAGTACTGCTGCAGAACAGGCTGCAGTTGCCACTTCAGTCTTCCCTTGCTCTAAGAATGTAATATTCGCTCCTGGAAAATCCTTCTAGGTCCAATTCTTGGAAGATGAAAATATAAATACAATGAATGTTAATGGGAAAAGTTTTTATGTGTTCCTAAGCCCCCAAATTAAGACTCATTTGTGTCAAAACATATTGAATCTCATTAAAATGGACACAATTACTTCAATAATAATGAGGCCTTCAGACTTCTAGTCAAGGGACTCACCTTCACTCACTGTTCGCCCAGAACTCAATGTAGGCCCCAAGTCTTTGGTCCCAAGGAGATCTAAAAATTCTCCTCTATTATTGGTTAAGTGTCATGGGAAATGATTCCTCCCCTCCCCCCAGGGCAGTGCTGCCCTATTACCCACATCTGCTCCAAGATCAGCTGAACCCAAGGCAATTCTACCCTTACCACCACAATTAGAAGATATATGTGTGTCCAGTTCCCTGCCCATCATTTCATTTGGAGTCATTAGCTCAAACAATAATTAGCCTTTTCTCTTATGACAAGAAAACTAAAGGTTATGTTAGGTTCTGTGGCATCCTTTACATACTGCAACAAAAATTCCTCAAGTTTCTCCATGATGGGATGCCTATTCAAAGACTTAAATTTCTACTATTAACAGCAGTCTCAGATACATCTATACCTATATATTTTCCCCTTCTGAATGCAGATAAAAAATGGAGTGTCAGCATCTTTGCTGCCTTATACTTCATCAATTAGCATTAAGCTTTTTTCTTCTTTCCAAGTTCCTTAGTTTTTGTTTTGTTTTATAACCACTTCCTTCATTTTTTTTTGTTTGTTTCTTGGTGAGGCAAACGGTGGGTTAAGTGACTTGCCTAGAGTCACACAGCTAGTAAGTGTCAAGTGTCTGGGGCCGGATTTGAACTCAGGTCCTCCTGATTCCAAGGCTGGAGCTCTATCCAGTGTGCAGCTGCCCCACCCCACTTCCTTCATTTTAAGAGCTATTATAAAGAGCTTAACTCAAGAACTAGGTTCATTCGGCTGCTTATGAAGCAATGAAATTCAAAATAATCTGAGTAAATGTGAAGAAATGTTTCACAAGCTCAAATAGGCATAGTAAGTAAAACTCATCAAGTCCAAGTTCTCCTAATCCAAATGGCTTTATCTCAAGAGGTAACAGAGTGGACAGAGCACAGGACCTAGGAGTTAGAAAGAGGTTTGAATGTTGCCTCAAACACTTACTAGTTGTGTGACTTTTAAGTAAATCATTTAATCTCCCTGGTCCTCAGTTTCCTTATATGCAAAATGAGGGGTTGGACCTAATGACCTCTAAGGTCACTTCTAGTTCTACAGTTTTGATTCTATAACTGTATACTCTAAGTTCCATGAAGGAACGCATCATATCTCTTTTTTTTAATGTTTTAAAATTAAATCTATTTTTAGTTTTCAACATTCACTTTTATAAGATTTTGAGTTCTAAATTTTCTCCCTCTCTCCCTCTTCCCCAAGACAGCATGCAATCTGATAAAGGCTATAATACATGTACAATTACATTAAACATATTTCCACATCAGTCATGTTGTGAAAGAATCAGAACAAAAGAGAAAAACCACGAGAAAGGGGGAAAAAAGTAGTATGCTTCGATCTGCATTCAGACTCCATAGTTCTTTGTGGACAGCATTTTCCACCATGAATCTTTTGAGATCGTCTTACATCACTGCATAGCTGAGAAGAGTTAAGTCCGTCAAAGTCGATCATAGCACAATGTTGCTGCCATACACATCTGTTATATATATGTATGTATATACACACACATACATATATATTATTAATAAGTGTTTGCTGAACTGAACTAGTGATAAAAAAGTAAACAAGTTGTCTTCTCACCACTACTGCCTTTTACCCGTACCCTGCGCCACCTCTACCCCCCTTTCAATTGTCCCTTCAGAACCTCACTACTCCTATCTCTCTATCCTGTTCTATTCATAGGAATCCATCAACAGGCTTGAGAGAGTCCCATATTCTTAGTAACTGGCAGCTAAGTCAAAGAGTCATTGGTTCCCACTGCTGGAGATCAGAGAGGTATTGCTGGCATCTCCAACTGAAACACTATACATTTTCTCAAAGAAACATGGAAACGAATGGTTGTTAGGATCCACATCTGATACATATTTACATATATCAATGTTCTATGTTGTATCATATCATATAGTTTAGCTATATTTGGAATCAAAGAGACCTTCACAAGGAAGTCTCGGATTGTAAGCATTAAGACACTACTCCTATGGGAAATGTTAAAATTTTAAACAATTGCCTTATAAATGATTTTGGGAACAAAGTCTATTCATAAATTGCAGTCACAAAATTTAAATATTAGTAACTTATAAATGATATGTATGCTTATACACTCAGTTAAAGATAGCCAATTAACCAGAATATCCCAATCCTAAATCAACTTAGGTAAAGAGTAAGAATTTATTCTTTACAACATGACTAATA